>NC_081183.1:154092456-154746621 GCF_029867415.1 Vicia villosa
TGGGTGAAGAAAAAACCTTTATATATATATATATATATATATATATATATATATATATATATATATATATATATATATATATAATTATTTGAAATTTTACAAGTGGCCTGTCTAGCTCAGTTGGTAGAGCGCAAGGCTCTTAACCTTGTGGTCGTGGGTTTGAGCCCCACGGTGGGCGAAATTCAAATATTTTTTCATCGATTTTTTAGAAAATATTTGAGCATGTGTGAGAGTTGAATTAGCATCTTAGGAGTTACTCATATATTTTTAAATACTTTGATCACTCAAACGCTGAACTAGACAAGCTTTCACACTTCCTCTCTTTATCAATCTTGAAGTTAAAAAATACATTGCCTTATTCATCATTGATTCAACAGTTCACCTAAGATGTGTTTCTTCTTACTTATGAAGATTGATATAGCTTATTTGATAAACATCATCAGAGGCTTCATTACTAGATTCTTAGGGATTCCACCAAATGTTGTTTGACATTCAATGTTGTCATCATCAACATCAATGTATGATCATCGGCAGATAATTGTACCTACAAGAACATACATCCATATTCTTTTAATTTTGATGATGACAATGCAAATCTCTAAGAGGTAGAACAAATAAAAAGACATGCATAAGAGATTGGAGCGGTTAAACTATCACTTACAAATATAGAGAGTATACCCTACTCCCCGTAAGAGTATACTTCTACTCCTTTGGTACAATAAAAAAGGTAGATGATTACACAAAGTAAGCACATAGATCATATAAAACACATAGAGAAAGGAAAGAAGAAGAAGGAGAAGATACATCAAGCAAATTAATCCATGGATGATTGATTTAATATTCCTAATTTTGTTCTTTTTTAAAAACGAAATTTTCCTTAGGAAGAGGTTTAGTAAAATGTCTGCCAACTCAATAGATGAAGATGACACATGCTCAATTACGCAACCCTTTTTTTTGACACAATGTCTAATGAAATGGTGCCCAACCATAATGTTGTTAATCTTGAAATTGAAATACCATTTTGTTCATGAGATTTATGACGCTAGTGTTCTCGCATTTTATTGGGAGAGCTCCAAGAATAACTTTATAATCACTTAGTTAATGTTTCATCTAGATAATTTACGCACACTAGCTACCCACAATAATGTATTCTTCCTCAGTTGTGGAAAGTTCCACACTTGCTTGTTTCTTGTTATGCTAGATGACAAGAGAGTTATCAAGTAAGTGACATGTATCGCTGGTACTAGCAAAATCAGAGTTTGAGTATCCAATTTAGATGCATTTTGTTCCTTTGGGGAACCACAAAACCATTAGTATTGTGCTAGTGAGATATCTAATAATACTTTCTACCACAATGAGATGTGATTCTTTGGGGTTTGCTTTAAAACTGGAACAAAGACACGCAACAAACATGATATGAGGACGAGATGCAATGAGATAAAGGAGAGAATCAATCATACTTTGGTACCTACTTCCTTCGATTGTTTTTCCTTCCCCGTCTTTATTCAAGCTACATTAAGTACTCATCAGAGTGTAAATAGTTTTTGCTTTATCCATGATGAATCTCTTGAGTAGTTATTTGCAGTAGTTTGCGTGATTAATGAATTTATATTCTTTATAATAATAAATTTGAAGGTCTAGAAACTATCAAAGTTCCCTCATCATTGAAAATTTGAACCCATTCTACATTATCTTAGGAAATTTCCAACACAAGATTCTTTAGTAGCATCTAATATGATGTCATCAACATAAATTTGAACTAATAAGATGTAATGTTTAAATTTTTTGATAAGAAAGATTTTATCAACCTTCCCTCTTTGAAAACTATTTATATGTAGAAACTTGCTCAAGCGATCATACCAAGCTCTAGGAACATATTTTAGGCCGTAAAAAGCATTTTTCAGCTTGAAAACATAATCATGAAAAAAGAGTTTACAAAACTTGGAAATTAATCAACAAACACTTCCTCCTGGATATAATTGTTCAAGAACACACTGTTTACATTCATTTGGAAGAGTTTAAAATCTATGATGCATGAGAAAGAAAGAAAGAAGTATCCTTATGGCTTCTAATTGAGTTATAGGGGTTTAAGTTCCATCAAAATATATGCCTTCCTGTTGATTGTATAATTTCACAACAAGTCTTGCTTTATTTCTCAAGACATTTGCATCCTCATCAAGCTTGTTGTGAAAGACACAACATGTTTCAATTACGTTATTAGCTTAATCATTGGGAACAAATTCTCAAATGTTGTTTCTTTCAAATTGATTTAATTGTTCTTGTATAGAAAGAGACGATTGTTCATTGATGAGGGCCTTATCAACAACCATTGGCTCAATTCAGGAAACAAGAGCAACATGGTCATATACCTTGCTAAAGGGGTGTTGAGTTTTGAATTGGATGATGTTTAGTAGTCCTCCATTATTTGGAAAGATTTTGATGATCTACGTTTGCTTCTTCAACTTGAACATCTCTAGTTTGACTTTGATCTCCCTCCTTATATTTAAGGGATTTTTTCTCTAGGATACTTGCATAACAAACAACTTCTACCTCTACGGATAATGGGTTAGACTCATCAAAGGTATCATGAACTGATTCTTCTATCGACATGGTTCTTTTATTAATAAATCTAAAAGATTTGTTAGATGTGGAATATCCTAGGAATAAGGATATATCAACTTTTGTGTAAATTTCCCAAGATCATCTTTATTATTATAAAGAGCAAAACATTTGCATATGAAGATATGTCAGTGAGAAATATTCTGCTTCTTTCCTTTATATAACTCATAGGGAGTAAGCTTTAGAGTTGGTCTTATCAATACATGATTCATTACATAGAAAACATTTCTTGATGTCTTGCCGCAAAAGTATTTTAGAAGATTAGTCTCATTGAGCATCGCCTTCGCCAGTTCTTCTATATATCTTTTTTAAGTTTGTGGAGTGGAAAAGGTGTGTTGAATTTCATTCTCATTACAAAAACATTTGAATTTCTCATTTTATAATTCTCCACCATGATCACTTCGGATCAATGCAATGCTTAATCCTATTTCTTTCTGGATAATCTTGGAAAGTTTTGGAAAGGCGACAAACGCATCTCTTTTCTGAGATAAGAATAATGTCCGAGTATAGAGATAAAAGTCATCCACAACTACAAGGGCATATGGATTACATCCGAAACTCTTGGTTTTGGATAAGACAAAAAGATCCACGTACAAAAGTTGTAAATGTCGGTTTGTAAAGACAACATTTTTAACTTTAAAATGGACCCTTACTTATTTATCCTTTTGGCACGTATCACATAACTGTTTTTTCTTAAGATCTGTAAGTTTGGCAAACACGTCACTAAATCTTTTCTGACCAACTTGTTTAAGTGGTCCATGTGAATATGAGTTATTCTCCTATTCCATAACCATGATCTCCTACTAGAGCTAGTAAAGAGAAAAACTATTTGATCAAATTTTGATTTGAGTTACATTGTAACTTTTGTCACATATTTAACTAATGCTTAGTAAATTATGATTTAAACCATCAACTAAAAGAACCTCTCCAATAGTTGGATTGGGGTTCTTACCAACGATACCAATATCAATGATTTGTTCCTTGTTGTTATTGCGATAAGAGACAAAATGTAGTGAATGAAGAGAACGAATATATATATATATATATATATATATATATATATATATATATATATATATATATATATATATATATATATATATATATATATATATATATATATATATATATAAAGCAAGAAAAATATACCCAATTTTTTTTTAAAAGCCAAATGAATTTTTTAAAAAATCCCCTTAAACACAAGACTTGCCTAAAAGAAAATACATCTGCTCACATAGTAGAAAACACAAAACAAGAGTACTAAAAAAAAAAAGCTACATCAAGAAACATTAAATTTTAGACACGCCATTTAGAGTCTGTTTGGTAAGACAAAAAAAAAAGAGCTTTTAATTTTTAGCTTTTAGCTTTTCAGCTTGTATTAATAAAAAAGCTCTGTTTAGTAACTCTATTTTAACTTTTAGTTTGTAGCTTTTTTACAAGCTTTTAGCTTTTTTTTCAAAAGCTAATTGAAGTAGCTTTTGAGCCTGTAGCTTTTATCTTGTGAGTTTTTCTTCCATTAATACCCTTATTATTTTAACTAAACTATATTATTACCCTCATTAATTAAAATGCCATTAATGTCATTTTGTATCTATCAGCTAATGAAACAGCTAATTTACCAAACACTCGCATTAGCTTATCAACTATCAGCTATCAGCTATCAGCTACCAGCTAAAAGTTACCCGCTAAAAGCTAATTTTACCAAACAGAGCCTTAATTAAACCATCATGAACTCACACCAAAGCTAAAATCATTTTTTAGCTTTTAATCCGTTCAAAACTAATTTAATTTTATCAGACAACTGCTCCAATGATAAACCTTTTGTTTCAAACAATATATTAGAGCATCTTCAATGGTAGGATTTTTCAATGAGTTCTCCAACTAGATATCAATATAATCAATATAATAATTAAATATTGAATCAATTTGCCATGTCATAGTAGAGTTGCATTGCAATGCAACTAGTAAAAAATTGTGGTACCCAATCAAATTACTTTATGAGGTAAAGTTGTGGGACCCATTTGAATTACATCAATAAAATAAATATTAAATAAATTATTTTGAGATGATATGGCTGATAAGACCCATAAAAAACTCAAAAATGGGTTGCACCAGAGATGGCCTTATTTCTTTCTTTCCAAATACACCAACTGCACGTCAAACAAAACACATAATACATTTTCTATTCTCTTTACGGAATAAGTGAGAGTAGCAAAATTGTCATATGTGACTAGACGTGTTATTATGAAGAACATAAGAAATGTATATCCATTCAATTGTAGCTGAACCACGCATCTCTACATAAATCGCCTTAAAAGAAAAGATGATTAGCATTTTCTTCTTCCTCATCCCTACCCTAAGCAGACCAACAAGCTAAATTATCCTTTGTTAGAGGTTTCTTATTAAAAAATATTCAACAAATAGAGACACTTTTAAAAGAACAAAATTATTTCAAAAAATCTCAATATATAGGCGTCGTATAACGGGACATTTGATAATAACTAATATGTTCCTTTGGTAGAATAATTAACCTTTGTTATAATCAACACTCCATGTTCATTTATAAAAAATTAAAATAAAAAACATTAACCTTCAAAACAACATTAACCAGCAAAATACAACAGTATGGCATAGCATTCTCTTCCTCTCATTTATAAAGGCATCGACACTACTTTCAACCATGTTAGGAAGCAACTCTAAACCCTAACAAAACTAGAGAAAAACTGTAAAATAAAAGAGAGAATAAAAGCTAACTAAGAAAATAAATTTCATTTCATTTCTTTGATTGATTCTCAATGTCTCTATGAGACTACATTATATAACATTCTTAATGGATCATAAATATAAAAGTCTAAAGCCCAAATACTAATATGAGTCCAACTAAATAACCACCCAAATAAAACTACCAAATAAACTTGAATATATATAAATCTATAATTTATTATTCATTCTCTATCATTACTATCCGGTCCAAATAAAACCTTGTCCTCAAGGTTTGTGATAAATTGAAAATTATACTGGAAAGACTTGATGATATGGAGTATGATAAATGGGTGCAGTTTTTTGACCGGATTCAGTTATATGAATTTTGTTGTGTCCGGTTTAATCAAGGTGTGAGAGAAGGAAAGGATAAATGAGTGTTTTGGGAATGAGTAATGAAGGGTTAACGTGTGTGTTTGGTGGGTGGTTGGAGACAGCTGTATGGTGGGACCGTTGACGAATGGTATTGGAAAGTGAATGGGACAATATTTTCACAAAATAATGACAATTTTTTTTCCTTTTCTATTTTTTTTTCTCTCTCTTCTTCCTTCATCTCTCTTCCTACAACTTACTTTATTTTTTTTTTAAAGCCCAGCCTGTTTTCTTTAACCCGAGCCCACAAATAATTTGACCTACTTTTTTTTCACGTAGAAACCACAATAGATACGGCGGTGAGAAAATCGGCGGTGGTGGAGATTCTTTTATGAGATAAACAGAGGAGCAGACAGTAACAAAGAAGATTCCTCCGGGATCAAATATAAAGATGGAGTTTGAGATCGTTGTGTTCTCTTTACCTTTGGTGTCCATTTGTGCTAAGTTCGCTTGCGAAGGATCAAATTTTATTTTGGATTCAGAGGTGGAGAACTTTTGCACTTTGAATAAGGTTGTTTGTTTTGAAAGTGTTGTCGAAGAAAACGCTAAAAGTGTCGCCGGAGAAGTTACCTGATGTTTTGCTGGAGAAGATGTCGGCAGTTTTTGTGAAGAAAATGCAGAAGTTTCTACCTCAGCTACTCGTTTTTCTGGTTCGGTGTCAACTGTAATTTTTTGATATTTTTCCTTGCAATTTTTTTGGGCGTCAGAAATTTCTTGAGAAATTTTTTGTGATCTTTCCTTGAAAGCAAGTTGTGATGCTTTGAGAGAATAACTCAAACTTTGAATTTGTTCCTTCAACTCTTCTCTATTTTTGTTTGAGATCTCATGGGTTTTAATCAAATATTGTTTTAGAATTTCTAGTTGTTGATGAAATGTTTCTGGTTGTGAATTGAAATTTTGAGGTGGTTGTTGGTATGAAGTGTATGAGGTAGGTGAAGGTGGATATGATGTGTATGGGTTAGATGATGTAGGTGGTATGGTTGTCACAGTGGAGTAATAATGAGGAATGGAGTGATGATAAAATGGTGATGGAGCACTAACATATGAAGGGATGAAATATGGATAGTATGGATATGCCATGGAAGGATTGAAGTTCAAGAATGAAAGCACCAATGTTAGGAAGCAACTCTAAACCCTAACAAAACTAGAGAAAAACTGTAAAATAAAAGAGAGAATAAAAGCTAACTAAGAAAATAAATTTCATTTCATTTCTTTGATTGATTCTCAATGTCTCTATGAGACTACATTATATAACATTCTTAATGGATCATAAATATAAAAGTCTAAAGCCCAAATACTAATATGAGTCCAACTAAATAACCACCCAAATAAAACTACCAAATAAACTTGAATATATATAAATCTATAATTTATTATTCATTCTCTATCAAACCACCACACTTAATACCCAACTCCAACCTATTCCTCTTAACCATTAAAATATTATTTTCACTGATAACTCAAACTTAGTTAAACAACAGAATTTAGTTAGAACTATCTTGGTTAGTGACCGAGTTCACTTGCCATGATCCTTCATTTGTCATGGCTGTTCATTTGCCATGGACTGAGTTAATTTGTAATTTTTTACATTTAAAATGTGCAATGTCCACGGGGCCGCTCCGTACTCATTTTTTTCAGTACTGAAAAAGTTTTTAGGTCTGCATTCTCAATAAAGTTCGCCCTGTTTTTTTGCAAACTTTTGCGAAGAGGATCTAAACAGGACGGATATGCCGTTTGTCACCTCTATTCGTTTATGTAATTCCTCCCTTTTTTATTAAGATAATTTTTGAGATATTTTAATTAATAAAAACTAATTTTAGTGACATTTAAAATGTTTGTGAATATTAAATTAATAATTTTTATTTATCATGATAAAAAAATGTCTGAATGTCTTTCTTATAGACCCATTTTGGCATGTGCGTGCTCTTTATATATATATATATATATATATATATATATATATATATATATATATATATATATATATATATATATATATATATATATATATATATATATATATATATATATATATATATATATATATATATATATATATATATATATATATATATATATATATATATATATATATATATATATATATATATATATATATATATATATATATATATATATATATATATATAAAAGATGCTGGTTTTGATAACCCTAGTCACCCTTATCTTGTTCGTAAAAGAACAAAAGATAAAAATGCAAAGAAGGTGCACAGCATCTGAAGCTGCAAAATGAGAATCCAAAGATGATAAGCAAACTAAAATATTTGTCAACATGCATGCAAGTTTTCAGTTTAATTATTGGATGAGAAAACACATGGAGAGGGTAAGAGAGAGAGTAAATAGAATCCAATGAAAAAGCTCATGTTAGTGCTGATCATTTTAATTTACAATTTACCATAGACACACGTAAGGGGAATCTATCTCCAGGAATTCCTCGTGAAAATTTTAATTGTTTAAATACATTATACTTCCCAAAAGTATTACAGTATATAAAATTTGGTGTGGCAGTTGTAGTGCGTGTGTGACATCGTTGTTTTAATATATGCTTTTGTTTTAAGTTTTATTTAATAAGGGTTTGATTAAGAATTATTTAATAATTATAATTAATTAACCGAATAAAAAATTGTTTATATTTGTTTATATTGACGGTGAATTGAATCCTGAATAAATTAGAATTGCAGTAGAATGAAATTATTATTACGAGCCAATTTATAAGAAAGGAAACGATAATATTTCATATCATAGTAGTTTGGATTTGTTTATATAGAAAAAGATTTATGAACTATATAGCAATGACATAACGATGTAGAGACTAAATAGCGTAAAATAAATTCTTCAGAAAAATTGATACTCTAGTGAGACTGTCTAATTAGATAGAGTACATTAACCATTGGTACCCAAATTAATGGTTCGTGTATTGCTGATTTGATCTTTTATATTTTATAATGACTCCAATAGTTTACATGTTTTTTAAAAAATAAGTAAACTTTTTATTATGTATTACATTTATTATGTAAAGTAATGGTTGAAGTAACTTTTTAAAAAGATCATTAGAGATTATTTTGGTGTGGAACATAAGATTGATGACATGTAATGTATTGATGTGAAGCTCTTCGATACAACAGTGTAGGTCTCCACTATGATAGAGCAAGCGTGTTCTTGCAAGTTAAACATCGTTCAAGTTGGTGAGGTGAGAGATGTGTAACTTGCAAGAAGGAATAAAATTATACTTATTATGGCGCATAGACAAGTTTATATATGAAAAATAGTTTTGCTAAGTTATTTGTCGGACCAAGAACAATTGTTTCCAATTCGTTACTACCATATATGAAGCTACAATTCTAATGGAGGCTTAGAGACCGGCCTCAAGACCTCTGTCTCGAAGTACATGTGTCGATCCCTACCTTGCTAACGAGGTCAAAAAATTGGGGAAAAAAAAAACAAATTTTAATAAAATACAAAAATAAAGTGAAAAGTAGCCGCAACTATAATATCATGGCAACAAGTAGAAGAACGATGTTTAGGGAAAGAGGAAAAATCGATTCTGGTATCAAATAATTGTGCAAAGCACTTTCTCTATCTCATCCTAAATTTCAGTAAGAGTTTCCTACTTATGAGATAGTAAATTGTATATAGTTATTTCAATCATGATTAACTAGGTTTAAAATCCCTCTAAAATTAGGCATTTTTATTTGTCGGCCCTTTACAAATTTTCTTTGAAGAATCATCCCTCTATAGTTAGGAATTTTAACTTTCGGTTCCTCTTGTTAAAATCATTGTTAATTCAGTCGTTAAGTAGTAAATCGTCGATATTTTAGTCAATAAGTTGTAAAACTTGTCGCTAAGTTGCAGGAGGGACCAAAAGTTAAAATTCCTAACTTTAAAGGGACGATTCTTTAACGAAATATTTTAGAGGGACGAAAAGTGAAAATGTCTAACTTTAGAGGGACTTTAAAGATATTTAACCTTCAAATTTTTATTCATTCTATCATCTTTCTAAAAACGTAGTTTTCCTCCATTGTTGAACGTCACAATTTTAGTTTATTCTTTCTCATTGTAACTTCGATTTAAGTGAAATCAACGCCAAAACAAATGTATTAATATTATCAATATTAACCTTCAATTTAGTTTTTGAGTAGAGATATATTTTTAAACCAAATTTCAAAGTTGATATTTTAGAATTAATTCTCATATTTTATTATTTTTGTTTACTACAAATTATCGAGTTGGACTTATTGGAAGACTTTTGCCAGTGGATTCATAATAGAGGGTGAAAGCATGAAAATAAGGTACATGGAGATAGTGATTTCAAATCATAAGTATAAAATAAAGTGCAATGAAAGGGACAATTGTATTTCTCAAAATTCATCTAGGGCTTACAGCGATAGTTGTATCCCTTGAAGCAAGTGGAATTCATCCTTCCCAAAGTGAAAATCTCGAGATTGTTTTGTAAGAATATTGTTAATGATCAAAACATGTTCTCTATTTTCTCTCATTTGTTCATTTATATGGTCTTTTTTCTAGCTTCCATGTTTCCAATGAAAACAAGTGGTTATTTCTTTTTTCCTTTATAACATGGTATTCTCCTTTGAGGTTTATTGCTTTATGCCGAAAGTCGCGTTCTTAGTCTCTGGTAGCTGTCATGAGGTTGTACTCGGAATCTTTTGCGTACGTCTCTAAGAAGGGCGCCCAACCAAGGGTTTGATCCTTTCCCTTACCCCTAATTGAAATCTTAGTTCAAGATCGACATGATAAGGCTCTACCTTCTACACTCTGAAGTGTCTAGCTACCAAGAGGGGATGAGCCTTGATCACCACCTTTGCGTTATAGGTTTTGGTGTCCTTGACCGAGTAACTTCTCGTAATTAGGAATTGATTTCTTTAGTCATACACTCGTGTATTTATGAAAACACCCTCTTGTCTTCTTTGATTTAGACTTTGAGTAGGTAGATAATGGATCCATCTTCTACTTTTCATGAATGGTAAAAATATGTAATGAAGTTAACTTAGCTACTACTTTATTCATTTAAGTGATACTACCTCAATGATGGATTTCTCTGTTGTGTATCACGGTGTCGCATCGGCCTTTGGGGTTGGATATTCATGTTCTTGCATATCTCAATTGATCTCCAACCCTTAATTCTGCATGAAACCTAGGGCACCGTCTTCTTCCTTCGCATAATTTCTTGGTCCTTGATGTGAGGACCGGTCTTGTGTTTTATCCAATATTTAGTTCATGCAATTACTAAATTATGAGGTATCACATTATGTCTGCTTTCTGAGCCTAGCTCTGTGGTCTAATGGCTAATCATGACTATCTTTAAGTGTTTGCAAAGATGGACAATATTGACTTGTAATGGGTCCTTCTCCTTTTGCACAACGGGTGTCATTTCTTGGCTACACTATAGAGTTTTATGTATGTGATGGAATCCTAATATTTCAAACATATCGTAATTGATTCATCAAGGATATTATGGTATTTCAGCTTTAGGTGAATGGAGAAACCACATTGTCTAGAGTTGCAGCGAAGGGTCTCCCCAAAATGTAAGTATACGGGATTTTGCATGGGACCACTAAGAATTATAGATTTATTGCCTTGGCGTCTCTTCCTTGCCTAAAGGTGGCCATAAGCTCCTTGAAGCCTCAAGAGAGGGTCACCCTAACATTAAAAACTTGAAGGTCATAGCCCGTATAAGGTAACAACTTATCCTTCTTCAATCCCAGCTACTTGAATAGTTCGACGTATATAATATCACACAAACTTCCCCGGTCAATTGGGATTCTCGAAATGTAGAAGTTTTCCATGGTTTCCATTATAACTATGGAAATATATCATTAGGAGTCCCACCTACCTTCTCACTATATTTAAACTCGAGGATGGACCTTTCTAGTTTCTCTTTAATAGTTGTTTCTTCTTTCTTATTGATTTCTATCAACTCAACAATTTTCCTCTTCATAATCCCCTTCGATAGTGTCTTTGGAAAGGGAAAACTTGTAGTAAAATATGCAGTAAAGTTATATCCCCTTATGATAGAGGTTACGAATTTATGTTTCCCTCTTTGATACTCTTCCTCATCATTGTTTTATCTTTTATTCCTTTGCCTTCATGACGACCTCAATCATCTTTTTTGGCGGTGATTTGTCTCGGAGAGGGGACCGCTTCTTTCGTGGCAAATATTTTTGTCTCTTGGATTCTCTAACGGAGGAAATTATCCTCTCACAGTCGTCCTTCGTTCAGTCCTCTTTGGCATACTAAATTAACGTTCTTCTCTTTTTCAAATCTTTGATGGTGTCTTTTAGATGGATGCACTCGTTTGTGTTATGCTTATGGCTTTTGTGGAAGCTTCAAAAACTTAACTCGTTTGTCTTGGGTGATGTTAAGAGAATGCATGATGGAAATCGGGTCTGTGGTCCTCAATGAGTTTCTTGATCTCCATCATCTTAGTGTCGGTGCGTATCTTTATCTCGAGTTCATCCATTTGTTAGGTTTCTTGATCCTTTGTTCCTTTCTACATCTTATTCTAGGAGCTTTTCTTCAAAATTAATATACGAACATGAATTATTAAGAAGGTTGTTTATACTTCCAATGCCTTATAGTCCTAACTTTTCAAAGAAAATGCAGTCCGTCCTCCATAATTTTTCAAAGATCAAACATTTCAGTTTTACATTTGATCTGCCTACCTCTATCGCCACCTTTACGAATAGGTCGATATACGCCCTGAGAGTTTCCTTATTTTTCTTATGGATCCCTCTAAGAACGAATATTGTCTTTGGTTATTGCTTTCATGTCATGAACTAAGCTATAAATTCATCATAGAGATTCTTCTAGGAGTTGATGGAACCATATGATAGGATTTTGAACCATGTCATAGCGGCTCCTTTGAGAGTTAGCATCAACACAATAGTTTGTGTTTCATTACATTCTTAGTATGGTGATAGTCAGGCATGGTATCTACGTGTTCAGTATGCTCGTTCGGATCCCTAGTTTTATCGTAATTGTCAAACTTCAGCAGCTTTTCAAGAGACTTGGGAATCTTATTAATGATAATGCGTTTTGAGAATGGGTTCCATTAGAGGCAATAGAGGCCTGAACCTTGGCACCTTAGCCATCTCCCTTTTGATAATGGTGTGATGGATATCTCTTAGAGCGGTGATCTTCAGGAGGTGTGTGACTACCGTCTCTGCCTCTAAAACCATGATGTGTGTGAGCCGAGGGAGGACTTTGTTCTGGTGATTGAGAAGCCCTACGATGTTGTAAGGAGGTATCTCCAAAAATCGCATGAGACGGAAGATCTGAGAATTGCATGAGGCGTGGCTCCGACGTCATTATGTTGCACTACCTCCCTTTTTGTATGGCGTTGTGACAAAGTTATTTGTTGATTTTCTTCTACTTGTAGAAATCTCTCAGCCATAAGGTGTGCATTCAACTATTATACCAAATTGTAAAGGTTAGTGATGAGTTAATTTAATCCTTGCATTTAAAGCGTGATCTGATGTTGTTGAAGGCTCTTGAACATTTATGGTCCAGGAGCTTGTTCTTTCGGTTGAGGTTGCTTAGAAGTTTGGCCTTGAAACAATTGCTGAAAACATTGGAAGAAAGACATGATCCGAAAAAAGTGCCTCAGGTGATAATTGGGGTAATTGAAGCCTGAGGAGATGAGACAATCAGAAAGGTTACTAGGATTAGATCGCCTCCCCTTGCAGGAGGAGGTGGAACTTCTTGTGCGGGAACGAGGACCAGTGGGACAGCTTCGTCCGCAAGATGAACATTGCGATGAGTCGTTATTTGAGCTGACTTGGAAGCCACAATTTTCAGTTGAGAGATTTAAGAGAGATTAGATCAATTGATAGAGTGATTGTGATGAAGCAACATAAAGGATTTGATGAATTCGACATGGAAATTCATGAGAATCAAAAGATGATTCCCACATATGATGTTGTTATTCTGGTGCGGCACAAAAGATTGGTGACATGTTGATACGAAGCTCTCTGGTACGGTAGTGCATGTCTCCGATACTCTGAAACGGCGGTGTGTCTGTAAGATTAACACTCCAACACTCAAATCAATGAGGTCATAAAAGTATAACTTGCAATAGTGAATGAAATTGTACTTATTATAGTGTGTATACTAGTTTATATATGATTAAAGGTTAAAATTGCTTTCGGTTGATGCAACATAGAAGGCTAGAGATCTTTAGATTGGATCCAATGACTGATGATGAGCAAATAAATTGAAATTGATATGGAGCCTTCTGACGGGACTCCACGTGTCCATCGTTCTTCTGTGATGATATTTTGAATTGGACCTTTGGTGTTAGATCGGTCTTGTTAGGCTACTTGGCTGACCTAAAATAGGGATCGAATTGATCAGACTTTAAATAATAGTATTAAGAAATAAAACTAAATAAATTAATAAAATGTTGCTAGGTTAATCGGATGTCATTATTGCAACTATCGATAACCAACAGAGGCTAACTTAGTAGTTATGTTTAAGGAATTATACTAGGTAAATTCATAGGTATTCACGATAAGTAGTTGGGTATCAGCACATTTAGTATAAATTAATTAAAATATTTAATTTATTTTAAAATTAAAATAATTTAAACGGTGATATGAAAATGAATAACTTTGTTTGATTGGATGAGGGTACCGGTACCCAACTAAACTCAAAGTTATCAGAGTATTCACAGTTTTACTATTGTTACTGTGTAATCCTTGTTGAAAATAATGTATACTTTGTTTAAATCAATAAAAAATCTCACAACAATATTGTTGTGAATTCAATGCCAAGAACAAAGTATAAAATAAGGGATGAATAAAGGACAAGGAAGAAGAGGAGAACACAAATATTGGTTATAACTGCTATTCTTTTACTTTCTCTTAAAACAAGATTACAAGTTTACAAGAATAACAAATAACCTCTCTCACCCTAAATTAGGATTTGCAGCTTAGCAATGATGAGAGACTAGTATGCTATTTATAATAAAATCTAACATACTAACTAATGGGAATTTTCCACAAGGCCCATTAGACAAGCCAACTTAATAAACAAGCTAACTTAACAAATTAGGGTTTAAACACTAAAACCTAATTTAACATGCTAACAACCCTAGCATCTTCGACACAAGCATGTGAACAACCTTCGACTTCATGCTTAACCCTGTCGAACCAAGAAGCTACCCTTCGACCATACTAGAGTTCGATCCAATATCTCACAAATCTCCACCTTGGATCTAACTCTACAACATCAAGGAAACAAACTAGCTTTCTTCGTGCAGCTTTATCAACTGCATACAGTGGAAAAACTTGCAACTCGGCAATGTCTTGGTGATCATATCAGCAGCATTGTCTTCAGTCGAAACCTTCAGCACTTGGACTTCTCCACGCTCGATTACTCCTCTGACGAAATGCAGCCTCACATCAATGTGCTTAGTTCGCTCATGATAGGCTGAATTCTTCGACAGGTGTATTGCACTTTGACTATCACATTTAACAGTGATACCTCGACCTTGAAGTTTTAGCTCCTTCCCAAAACCTTCAAGCCACAATGCTTCTTTCACAGCTTCAGTTAGGGCAATATACTCCGCTTCAGTGGTTGATAGAGCAACAACCTTCTGAAGTGTTGCTTTCTAACTAATTGCAGTGCCAAACATAGTGAAAATATATCCAGAAATAGATTTTCTGGAATCCATACAACCTGCATAATCAGAGTCGACATATCCTTCTATTACTGCTTTACTATCTTCACCCAAGGCTCCACCATAAATTAGGACTCTATTCAGAGACCCATTTATGTACCTTAAAATCCACTTCAATGCTTGCCAGTGAGCCTTTCCAGGGTTCGCCATGTACCTGCTTACAAGACTTACTGCATATGCTATGTCGGGTCTAGTACAGACCATAGCATACATCAAAGAACCAACTATATTAGCATATGGGATGCTATTCATATAGGCTCTTTCGACATTAGGACTGGGACACTGATCAATACTCAGCTTGAATTGAGGGTTTGTTGGAGTCACAACTGGCTTCGAATTCGACATACCAAACTTTTCGAGAATCTTCCGTAGATATGCCTCTTGAGATAAGCATAACTTCGACTTCTTTCTATCTCTTCGAATGTCAATTCCAAGAATCCTGGAAGCAGCTCCCAGATCCTTCATATCGAACTCCTTATTGAGTTCAGCCTTCACCCTCGTCACATCTTCAACATTGTTGCTTGCTATGAGAATATCATCCACATAAAGCAACAAAATAACAAATTAATTACCAGGTCGAAATCTGAAGTAAACGCAGTGGTCGAATTGACTTCTAATGAAACTTATGCGTGCCATGAACTTGTTGAATCTCCTATTCCACTGTCGAGGAGATTGTTTCAGCCCATACAAAGATCTCTTTAACTTGCACACATAATCTTCCTTCCCCTTTTCGACATACCCTTCAGGTTGCCTCATCATGATCGTTTCATCTAGATCACCATACAAGAATGCAATCTTCACATCCATCTGTTCCAGTCAGTGTTTTAAAAACCGGACCGGTCATCGAACCGGTGAGGGTACTGGGTCACTGGTTTATCGGTCGAACCACTGGGTCACTGGTCGAACCGCACGACCAAACCGGATTAAACCGGATAACTCGGTTGAATAGACCTGTCATTATATAGGTATAAAACCGGTCGAACCGGATGATTAAGTCTCTAAAAAAATATAACTACCTTTTAAATTTTTTAAAAATATCATATCATAAATTCGCAATTTCATAACTTACATTCAAATTTTAAACAAAGGTACCAAAGTCTAATTGCAAACAAAGTCTAATTACAACATAATCTAAACAAAGTCTAATTACAACATAATCTAATTGAATAGTTTATAACAAAATAACTCCAATATGTACCAAATTTAATTCAAAATAGGATCCTCCTAAAAAGAAAATCAAATAAAATTCAATATGTTTATGCTATTTAAGAAAATTTAGTAGCAAAGATACAAATAGACAATAAAGTTTTTAATTTGTCACTGACGAAAAAAACAATGTGAGAATGCTATTTAAGTAATACACTACTAAATATATTAAAAAAAAAAATTAAAAGAAATGTTAAAAAAAAAATTTTAAAAAAAAAGTTAAAAAAAAGTTTAAAAAAAAAAAAACAAAAAAAAAGCAATTAAACCGCCGGTTTTCCGGTTTTCTCAGTTTTTCCGGTTTACACCGGTTCCCACCGGTTTGATGGCATATCCGATCCGACTATTGAACCAGACCGGTTACCTGGCCGGTTCCCGGTTCGATCGGTCCGACCGGCCGGTCCGATTCGGTTTTTAAAACACTGGTTCCAGTTCAAGATCGAACTGTGCCACCATGGCAAGCAACATTCGAATGGACCTATGCTTCACAACAGGAGAAAACACATCATTGAAGTCGACACCTTCTTTCTGAGTGAAACCCCTTGCAACTAACCTTGCCTTGTATCTTTTCGACGTCACTCCTTCAATTCCTTCCTTAACTTTGAAAATCCATTTACAGCTGACTAACCTTGCCCCAGTAGGTTTCTTGATCAGTTCCCAAGTATGATTATCATGAAGAGATTTCATCTCATCATCCATGGCTTTCAACCATTCAGTCTTATTTCGACTCCTCATAACTTCCTTGTAGTCTCTAGGTTCTTCGTCTAAAACCTCACTTACAGAGATTAAGGCATAAGTTATAAGATCTGCATACTCAAGTCTCTGAGGTGCCTTGATGACTCTTCTCGACCTATCTCTCGACAATAGGTAGTCATCGTCAGTTTCCTCAACTTCCTCAGCATCTTCTGCTTCTTCTTTGACTTCATCAGGGATATGCAATTCAGCATCAACATGCTCCACCTCAACAGGAATCTCTACCTGTTCCAGCTCTTCGTCAGATGTTTCTGTACTTCGATCAACATCATCAGTTTTCTTAAAAGCCATTTCAGCTTCATTGAAAACTACATCTCGACTGGTGATACACCTCCTGTGACCTGGCTCTAGGCACCATAGCCAATAAGCTTTGACTCCTTCTGGGTATCCCATGAACATGCATTTTAGAGCTCTAGGTTCGACCTTGTCTTGCCTAATGTGAGCATAGGCTACGCAGCCAAATACTCTCAGTTTGTCGAGATCTGGTGGATGTCCCGACCAAACTTCTTCATGTGTCTTCATATCTAACGCTGTCGAAGGACATCTGTTTATCAGATATGTTGCTGTCGAAACAGCCTCAGCCCAGAACACCTTCGTTAACCCCGCACTAGTCAACATGCATCTGACTCTCTCCAAAATAGTTCGATTAAACCTTTCAGCCAACCATTTTGCTGTGGAGTACCTGTAGTAGTTCTATGCCTTGCAATACCAGAGGCAGCACAAAAACTGTCGAATGCCTCATTGCAAAATTCAAGGCCATTGTCGGTTCTCAACCTCTTGACCTTTCTGCCAGTCTGATTTTCAACCAGAGTCTTCCAACTTTTGAAATTCTCAAAAGTTTCATCCTTAGTCTTCTGGATGAATACCCATAATTTTTTGGAATAATCATCTACTATGGATAGAAAATACCTTGCTCCTGAATGTGATGGACACCTTGCAGGCCCCCAAAGATAAGCATGGATGTAATCAAGGGATCCATGTGTTCTTTGTTTGCCTTTGTTGAACTTCACTCTGCAAGATTTTCCAAGTACACAGGGTTCACAAAACTTCAGCTTTTCGACTTTGTCTCCACTAAGCAGATTTTGTTTCCCTAATTCGACCAGACCCCTTTCACTGACATGGCCCAATCTCATGTGCCAGATTTCTGTTTTCGACAAAGGTTTCGTGGATGCAACATTTGTCGAACCACTTACAACTTCAGCCTCAAGGGTATACAAGCCTTGTTTCTTCACGCCTCTCAAGACTTCCTTCGAACCCTTCATGACTCTTAGGATACTTTTCTCTCATTGGAAAACATATCCTTTCTTGTCGAATTCACCAAGAGAAAGCAGTTTTCTCTTCAAATCAGGAACATACCTGACTTCAGTCAACAACCTTATTGACTCATCATGGAGCTTGAATCTCACAGATCCAACACCTGCAATCTTGCAAGCCTTGTTGTTTCCCAGCAATATTGATCCACCATCTTGATCACATAATTCCTCGAACAAGTCTTTGTTTGGAGTCATGTGCCAAGTGCAACCTGAATCCATAATCCACTCCTTCTTAGAGTCACTGCTTGAAACCACAAGTACATCAGATGATTCGAAATCATCTTGAACAATGGCAGCGTTGCCATTATCCTTACCTCCATGATATTTCAGGCGTTCAGGGCACACCTTTCTTGTGTGACCCTCCTTCTTACAATGGTAGCATCGAATGCCAGATGTTTCGCCACTGTAAGAGGTTTATGCTCCTTTCGTTCATTCAAGTCTTTAGAGTACAAGGCTGATTGAACTTCTTCAAACGTCAGGGACTCCCTTCCATACAAGAGAGTTTCTTTGAAGTGAGCATGTGATCGAGGCAAAGAACACAATAGTAACAGCGCTTGATCTTCATCATCGATCTTCACATCAATATTTTCAAGATCAAGAATCAGCTTGTTGAACATACCCAACTGCTCAGCCAATACTTTGTCTTCAATCATCTTGAATGAATACAAAGCTTGCTTCAGGTAGAGTCGATTTACCAGCGATTTGGTCATATACAAACTTTCAAGTTTCACACATAACCCTGATGCCGTCGTCTCCTTTGATACCTGCCGGAGAACCTTATCACCAAGGCTCAACAAAATTGCGTTGTGTGCTTTCTCGATCATATTCGTCTTCTCCGCTGCCGTCAATTCTACATTCATGACTGCCTCTCCCTTCAATGCTTCCAAACAACCCTGCTGAACCAGTAGGGCTTTCATCTTCAAGCGCCACAGACCGAAATCATTCACTCCGGTGAACTTTTCAATCTCATACTTTGTTGAAGGCATCTTCTCCACGCTCACCGCACCAATTTGTTGTGAATTCAATGCCAAGAACGAAGTATAAAATAAGGGATGAATAAAGGACAAGGAAGAAGAGGAGAACACAAATATTGGTTATAACTGCTATTCTTTTACTTTCTCTTAAAACAAGATTACAAGTTTACAAGAATAACAAATAACCTCTCTCACCCTAAATTAGGATTTGCAACTTAGCAATGTTGAGAGACTAGTATGCTATTTATAATAAAACCTAACATACTAACTAATGGGTATTTTCCACAAGGCCCATTACACAAACCAACTTAATAAACAAGCTAACTTAACAAATTAGGATTTAAACACTAAAACCTAATTTAACATGCTAACAACCCTAACATCTTCGACACAAGCATGTGAACAACCTTCGACTTCATGCTTAACCCTGTCGAACCAAGAAGCTACCCTTCGGCCATACTAGAGTTCGATCCAATATCTCACAAATATATTTATAAATATAAGTATTATTTATGGAATAGACTTTGAAGAAAATAGTAAAAGACGTTACATTTTTTAACATGAATCCTAAGTCATTCATTATAAATCATTAGCATGGGAATGTTTAACCAAACTTCTAGCTTTGGATGGATGGATGCAGAAAATATTCAGACATAAAATCATGTATACAGTGAGTTTCAAACAAAATTTGTCAGAAAACAATATGAACGTGATTGTGGTCCTGGAAAACAAAGATTTACTATTGCCAAAACTGCATTTTGTTCCAGACACAAATTTTGTCAGAGGATAGATGGATTGTTTTATTAGAAGAATTATTGAATATAGCATAAGGGCTAACAATAGAACAATACTTACTACTAGCTATCAAAATAAATGTCATTATGACAAAGACAATTTATTTTAAAATAAATATTATTTTCTTCTTTTTATTATAACAAATATTTTTTATTTTTTCTAATTAATAATATATGATTTCTAAAATATTATATTTTATTATACATTTGTGATGGTGAAAAATTCATTAATAACTAATAAAATTAAGTTAGTAAAATTTTTATTTTTAGTGAACATATCACATATCAAACAATTATGTGAATATATTTTTTTCAAGCAACTCTCAGGTCCAAAGTTCATAAGGTCAAATTCAAACCATCCTATAAGTACTAACTACTAATGCTAAAATAGGTATGACTTTTCTTACCGATGGTTCAATGCATCTCTATTATTCAAAAATTGATTTGGATATTGGAATGTTAGTATTGCAGATTCACCAACACCACCACATCGGAGAAAGGCGCACCACCTCATCGTGGAGCTGCAAAGCCGTTTCTAATTTCGGAACACAACAACAGAGTATGCAATTTTGTACCACATTTGATTTTGTTTCTCAACATCAAGAATGGAGAGTTTAAGTCAAATTATTTTAATTAAGTATAATCAATTACTAAACTCGTAAATTTGTAGAGTTAATCTCATATTAAAATTAATATATACATAACATTATAATTATATAAAATCATTAATATATTAATAATTTTAATTTAATAGTAAAATAAAAACATACTAAATTATATATCAAAGTGTCATAATCATATCAAACTATATAAATTTTCCCAAAAATATCATAAAAATATAAGTTCAGAGTTTAACAACCTTCCAAGACATTATTAACTCATTTGAATATTAACTCGAGAATTAACCTTCCACAACATTTGTTGCGAAGTTTCAAACTTTGCAACAAAAAAAAAGAGAGAGAAATAGCAAAATTTCCAATATATTTTCAGTCCCTGCAAAATTACATATGCGTCATGCAGAACAACATAAAAAATTGCAGAAAAATTAATACCATTGCTAAAATGACAATCACAAAACCAACAAAGGCTTCGAAGGAGACCAAAATTTCAACGAATTTATATAAGTTTCATCAATGTTTTGCTTTCATTGTTGATGGAATAAACTATCGCCGCAAAAATGATAAATAATCTCTCACTCTGTAGGAAACTCTCCGAATCAAAATCAATTGTCATAAGAATCAAAGACCAAGGTATGGAAGGAAAAAAAATTAAGAAATGAACCCAGTGCCTCGTCGAGTATCACATTTTCTGAAGTTTATCATCTATATGAAACGAGAAAAAACCAGCAAAACTCATCGAATGTGAAGTTGTCCCATACGAACGAAATCCAGCCCTCTTGTCCTACCAGGTGCACCGCCTTTAAGTGAGGACACGTCTAACATTATCCTGTTCAGCCAAACACAGTGTTAGTACTTGATCTACTACTCCTGGTTGCTTATAAGTAAATGTGTTTCACAAGGCTTACATGTTCTCTAGTTCTAAAGAGTTGCGGTATATGATGATTTTGTCATCAAGTTTGGTTACTGAATAATCCACTGGGAGATTGAACTCTCTTGCAGCTGGATTAGGTGGAGGAGTGACATAACCATCAAGTCCCAATAATTTCTGTACAGAAGAATATTGCATATAAGGATGTTTAACCGTTTAAAGAAATCGAGTTGATGTAATGATGTTTGCAGGAAGGAATCTGAGAGTTACCTTTAGACTATCATAGCACTCGTCAAGTTTGTCATTGTATAAGATGAAATCAAATATGCCTGATGACTTCCCTTGCTCAATCTCAGCCTGAGCATTTCGTAATCGTTTTAGGATCTGTTCTTCTGTCTCCGTTCCTCTGCTCAAAACAATTAGGATTTAGACTAATCTGAGAGGTAACAGGCATGTGTAAGAAGGAGCGATTACTCACCTTTCACGAAGACGCTTCTCCAGCTCTTCCATTGACGGGGGACAGATAAAGATGAATATGGCTTCAAGAGAACTAGCCCTCACAGATCTTGCCCCTTGAACATCAATGTCAAGAATACACCTCTGAACATGATTCAAAAATTAAAAAGATTTCAATATCTTCGATGAGAAAGAATGAAATGTAACATTAAGCTAATTCTCAAAAGTTGATTTGATATGAATGCACCATCTATCATCAAAAAGTTCAACATTCTAAATAAAACCAAGGCCTGCGAGTAAAAGGAACTTACTTTCCCTGCATCTGATACCATTTCAACAGCCTCGACACTGGTCCCATACAGATTACCATGCACAGAAGCAAACTCGAGAAACTTTCCGTCTTCGATCTCTTTCTCCATAATACTCTTGTCAGTAAAATGATAATGGACTCCATCTTTCTCCATTCCTCTTGCGGCGCGGGTTGTGTGGCTCACAGAGAAACCAAACATGGATGGAAATTCCTTCATGAGCATTGATATCAATGTTCCTTTACCTACTCCAGAAGGACCACTAATAACAACAGGTTTCTCAACATTTCCTATCACACCCTTACTCCATGCAACAACCTCAGTCCCCAATTTCTTTTTCTGTTGCCTCACATATTGAGTGTCTACCTACCAACATTACAAAAATGAAAAATTTGACATCTATTAGGCATTTTAACATCGGAATCTACTATAGCTTCAGATCATAAAATTGCGGTTTGTTCAAATTATGCAATGTAACAGTGCTATAACACCACTGTAGATGCTATTCGAAAATATTTTGTTCTTAATAGTGTATCACAGAACATTAGGGGCATGTTCAAATTCCTGTATGCTATAATGCTATAGTGCAGCTATAGCTGCTATTTAACAACACTGCTTCGAAGATTCTATGCATTAATAGTTCTTTCTGTGGTATTAGATTAAAGACTAGGGTTTGAAAGCACTAACCTCCAGAAACCAAGTATGATCATCTGGCTTAGGATTCTTCTTAAGAACTACGATTCGGTCTTTCAATAACACTGCTGAGTGGCCTTCGCATGACAAGGGTTTAGTGCCTAGCACAGTTGGATTAACCCTACAAATTAAAAAGGATATCAGAACAATAGCATGAAAGAGAAAAAAGAAAACTGAAATCAAACCAGAAGCCTCCGACTAACCATTCACCGAGACACTTGTCGAAAACTCGAACATCAATGGACAGAGTTTCATTATCAGCTCCACCAATGACATACTGTTAAAGAAACAAAGGTCCATCTTTTGTTTCAAATAGAGGGTTGATTATGTACAAATCTAATCAATAAGTAGTAACATATTGAAAGTTGATGTTCATAGTCTACTATATGATCAATATTCAATACCGTTTTATTGCCGACAGTGGTAGATGTTTGGAAAGTTCCGTCTTTTAATTCAGAAGCATTACTAGTTCCATTCTGCTGGTCTTGATGAATGAGAATTGGTGCTTCTCCCTGTTGATCATAATAGGGTTTCATAAATCAATTCAAAATCATAAGCTAACTGCATTCCTAATTGTTTTTAAGTATGAAGCACGGACATCAGAAACATATGACACACAATTTTCAGACACAGACACGTATTTTTTCAGAGAAGTTTATACTGGTTTTAAATCAGTCTAATCCTCCAAAGAAAGTAGATACTTACCATAAAGAAATTTTCTCCTGAATAAAATCCTAACCAAAATGCATAAACAAAGGTTAATAATATTAAGAAAAATCAATCAACAATATATAAAAATGGCTAAAAAAGGTGAAACATGAAAGAGATTTAGTAGTACCAGAAAAGAACAAACAAAGTGTGTATGGTTTTTTTGGGAGGTGACAGGTTGTGTTCACCTGTTAAAAGGTATTAAAGTGAAAATTGTATTGTTTTTGAATGCTTAGAAATTGGGGAAGAGGAGAGAGTGGCGGCAGAGGAAGGAATGGGTTTTCATATTTGTAGGCGGAATGAGAGAAAGAGGGTTTTTATTGGATCTCATTTGATTCATGAACCGGGAACACCGGCTTTCGTTTTTTCCTAACGTGCTAATCAATTTTTTTATTTATTAAGATCTCTTAACCCATGGTTATCAACTACCATTTAAACTATCATATTCACCTTCAATATTCATCATATTATCTCCATTTATTTAAAATGTAATGATTCAAATTCATTTTCATAAATAATTATCTCATATATATATATATATATATATATATATATATATATATATATATATATATATATATATATATATATATATAGTGTATCCGGTGAGAACTAATATCTATTGTAAGAAACGAAAACTAATGATATCAATCATCGGATTTAATTAACGCTTAAGATTTATTTATTCTATATAGAGATCACCTTATTGAATATCTTCTATTATACTTAAGAATTTAATAAGAGAATCTTCCCATAAACATTTTTTTATTTGTTATTCTAATATTTAGTATAAATTAAGGACTAACTTCTTTTCTATTTTTTGATTTCACAAAATTAAATAAATAACAAAATGTAAATTTTTAATTTTCCCAAACATCCAATATGCACCACAATTATTATAATATTATTAAAATGGTGGAATTTATTTGAAATTGTCCGAATTATAGAATTCGGAGATGTATCTCCGAAAACATCAATGGAGGGTGTTTTCGGAGATGCATCTCCGAAAACACCAATTTCACATTTTTTTGTGTTTCGGAAATGTATCTCCGAAATATGCAGAAATCTATTTGTTTTTTGTTTAAGGTTTACAATATTTAGTCCCGTATTCTATTTTAAACGATAATGCAAAAAGCAATGCTTAATGTAAATAGTGCTTGATATAAACTAAATATAACACGCAAATTGGAATAAAATACTAATAATAATAATAAAATATATATATATATATATATATATATATATATATATATATATATATATATATATATATATATATATATATATATATATATATATATATATATATATATATATAACATTGTACGGAGATGTCAAAATAATACAACCCGAACACAAAAAAGTCAAGACTCAAAAATAAATAGGCAATAGCTACTAGGTATGCCTAACCCTAACGCCCTGGAACCTCCTATGCTTGGTATATGCCGCCGCACCGTCCGCGTCACCGACATTCCTCTCCACAATGACAACCGCCTCTGGACCGTCGTGCGCGATGATACTCGGTCAGTGCATCCCGTCCAAGCATCTCTATCCGTTGGCATATCGATAGGAGATCAGTGGCATGGTCATCCTCAGCCGGCTGGTTCTCCAAGATCTCCTCATATGCTAGCCAAGGAGCTTCGGGAGCGTCGGGTGTCATCAGAGGATGTGACACCTAATAGAACAATGTCACGTACCCCTCTACACAGTGCCACTCCTGGGTGACCTCCATACGCCGATACTCCTCCGGGACCATATGATGCGCTCCGTTCTCAAATATAGCAGTGAGCTCCACTCAGGTAACTGTGTCGAGAGCAACCTCAAAAGGTGACCTCGGTATCATCTGCACGCGTCCAAACTACCTCATGCACCGCTCTGGCAGATACCTCACCATGATGTTGGCCCCATACGCCAATCATCCTGAGTATAAAGCGATGCGATCGAGTGGGACAACATCAGTGTAGTCAGTGAATGACATCCAACGAATGTCATCGTGAGCTGTGCGGTCGAGGTACCCGCGATATGGTCCCACTGCATTGTTTCCCCTTTGGATAACGTATCGGACGACCCTAGGAAAAGCGTCATCGTACGCAGGATCAATGGCGAAGCCGTGGATGCGTGGGACGTAGGAGATGATCCAGCCTTGAAACACAAACACGATAATGTATTAAAAATAAATATGAACCATAAATAAATGTGAAACAATTAAAAGGAAACGTACCGTCAAGAGTGTGGCAGATCCAGTCAATTGCCTGGTCCTAGGGGTGATCAAAACCAAACCAACCCAATAGAAAACCGCAAATCAAACCAAACCAAACCGAAACCGCAAAAAACCGCATTTGGTTCGGATTAGTTTGGGTCAGTTTTTACAAAACCGCACGGTTCGGTTCGGTTTGCGGTTTGTATTTTGTAAACCGAACCAAACCGAATCAAACCGCACTATGTTACAACCTAAATTTTACTAACTCACATCCAATCCAAACTTAAACTTATTATACATTAGCATTATGATTACGAACAATTTTCTCATCCTTACACATATAATTTCAGTCCCGATCGTCTAAAATCTCTAATAACATTATCGCACCTTCTTTGCCACATACATCTTCCTTCTTCTTCTATAATCTCCACCCTCTTATATTATTTCTTTTTCACCTTCTCATTTTTATGTAAATGTTCCGTATTTCAGTTTCGTTTTTATCGCATATCTTCTCTAATCTCTCAACACTTTTTTTCTTTTTCACTTTCACTAATCTTTCGTCTCTTCTATTTTTTTGTTTCGTTATAATAATTTTTATATTGTTTTATGCTATTATTTTATGTTTAATATTCCACTTTTGTCTAATTTAATTTTTACATATTAAATGGAAAATTGTTGTCAAAATATGACGAGTTTTGTTGTTATTTGATAGTGTATGAATATATAAATATAAAATTATGTTATCATCTATATGTGTATGTATGGCTCAATAAAATATTTGTAAAAAACCGAACCAACCGAACCGAACCAAACCGCATTAGTTTGGTTTGGTTTGGTTCGGATTTTTTTTAAAAGCCAACCGAACCAAACCAAACCGCACTATTTTTTCTCTTGCGGTTCGGATGATTTTTTTCGTCAAAACCGCTCAAACCGCACCGCGAGCACCCCTACCTGGTCCTCCAGTTGGAGGCTTCATTCAGCTTTTGATATAAGTATACCAGAATAGCTGACCCCCAGTTCCACTGGTGAATGGTAGTCAGGTCCATGAAGTAGCGGAGATAAGTCACGTCGAAGTAGGTTGCATTCTTGTCCACAAAGAGTGTAGTGCCTATCAAGAACATGAACCAGTACCGGAAAGCGCAAGCACGGTGATACTCCGCAAAAAGCTCGTCCCCCTCCTGCTCGGACTTGGCCGTTGCCACCAAGTGGTTCTCATACAACCCTCTCAAGCTGGAGAATTGGATACGAGCCCCATTCTTCGTCCGGCACTCAAAATCAGCCATGTGTAGGTCCATACCCAGATAGTCAACCATCAACTCGATCGCCTCGACCCTCTATATCCGGGAATGGTGCAGTAGTCTCCCTCTGATCGGCAGGTGGAGCAGACAATGAACATCATGCAAGGTGATCGTCAACTCCCCAACTGGTAAGTGGAAAGAATATGTCTCCATATGCCATCGCTCCACGAAAGCCCCCTACATGTCGTGGCTGATAGTGGTATACCCGGTCATGCATAACTCACTGAGACCGGAAGCAGTCACCACATCATTAAACCACTGCGCCTCTGGTTTAAACAGATCAAAAATCTTCCACGCGTGATTCACCATTTTTAGCGTCGCCCTTTCCTGTTACAACAAAAACAAAAACAAAAAAGATTGTTAAAAAGCTGAAGAAAATGTGAAATAAAAAGCTGAATAAAAAACAGTTAAATAATAAAGTCGTTTAAATTAAAAAAAAACCTTTCCCTCCCAGACATGTCGAGCGACGTGCTCGTGGTAGGAAATCGGCACGGAAATGTCCCTAGGACCCCCCAGGAAGCCATCCTCCTCCTCCTCTTCCTCCCCGTGCGAAGGGTCAGCATCAGGTATCTCCTCATCATCCTGGTATCTCACCTCCTCCTCCTCCCGTACCTCCTCCTGCCGAGAAGAAGACACCCGAGTCAGCCGACTCCTTGATCCAGATGAGGAACCAGCCTCATCCATCAAGACGATTACTGGTACTCTACCCCATCCCTGCGTCGATTCCAGCTGTGCCGCCCGCTCACGTCTAGCCGACGCTCTATGTGTCTCTCTGCCTTGTCTAAGTCGTGCGGGGTTGCCTGCCATTTTCCTGAAAAAATTGAAATCCATTAGAATGTGAATCACTCAAGAAAATAAAAGAAAGACATTTCTGGGTAAATTTCGGAAGTACATTTCCGAAACTGGTCAGAGAGGTGTTTTCAGAAATGCACTTCCGAAACCCCCCTACGACACCATTTTTGCAGAACTTGAAATCCTTGCCCTAATGCATCAAAATCAAATTTTTACTAATTTCTAACACCCCTAACATATCCAGTGACATATAATAACTTAAATGTACTACATTATACTGATTTCTAACACCCCTAATATCAATTTCAATCCTAAATTGAAAGTTTTAAAAACTTACAGATTTGTGGTGTTGTTGGAGGTGCTTTAGAAGTGGTCTATGAGCCTTTGGATAGCAAATTGATGGTCTTTGAAGTAGCCTTTGGTGCTTCTGCAAATGCTTGAGTGGTAATTTGAAGGTTTGAAATATTTAGGGTAAAATGGAAATGGGGGAGGCTGTTTTGTTTAAACAGTAAAACGCGCATTTTTTCGGAAATGCATCTCCGAAATGTTGTTTTCGGAGATGTATTTCCGAAATATTTTTTTAAGTGAAAAAAAAAAAGTTTTCGGAGATGCATTTCTGAAATAAAGGGGTATTCTGGGAAATTCACCGCGATGACCAAGAAGAGAATGGGGTCTTTAAAGAAATTCTCTTTAGAAAAGCTAAAGCCTACAAAGAGCCTATCCAATCCATTATTCACAATAATTTGAAGAAAAAAAAGGTTCACTTCAAGATCATGTTCTCATAATAATGCAATAGATCGATAGAATATTATCTTTTCACAAATAAGAGAATCATCTGATGACATGCTCCTTAAAAGTCAAATTTCTGAAGAATTAATGTTTACTAGCTCCAACATTGTGAATATTGACTTTGGTGTTCTTCGTCAACCTGAAGTTATGAAACGTACAAATGATGAGGCTAGTTGAGTTAATACTAAATAGCTCTGAGTTTTCCTCTTGCTTGTTACATGATATATCTAGAGAGAAATTAGGAAGTTCTACCTTAGAAGATATAAATTTAACCGTTGACCAACGGAATTTAACATCAATAGTTCAAGAGTTCTATAGTGGTTTTCGTACTTCTCTGAGGGATGGGAAGAATTTCATATATTCCTACTTATACTTCACCAAAAACTTGATAATTTGTTATAAAGGTAAAAATATAAATAAAAATAATGCATTGCAGTTAAGATAAATATGACCTCAAAATTTTGTGACTGTTGTAGATGTTACTGCAATAGTTTTGGGGTCTTCCTTTTTCTTGTGGTCCATAAAGTTACTTTAACAATTTCACCCCTAAAAACATAATCATAATATAATTAGTTTTAAATTGTATATACGAAATTATGCAAGTAAATAAATATTATATATATAAAATTTAATTATAGAAATATATTACAAATTCATTTTAAGTTCTAATATGAGGATTTTTGTCAGCTTTCCATAGACTTCTTCATCACGTCCAATAGCATGTAATGTTCCAATGTTATTTTATCTTTTATATATATATATATATATATATATATATATATATATATATATATATATATATATATATATATATTATGAATAAATATTATTGTGGATGTCCATATATATTCTAATCTTTCAACTTCATATTCCCTATTAAGTGGTATAGTAAGGTTATGGTTTTTCACCTTCCTAATGTCCTATAAATAAGGTCCACTTTGCAATGTAAATAATATATTTCTTGAAGAAGATAATAGAATAACACTTTCTCTCTTACTTTCTCTACTTCATCTCTATATTGTTTTTGTTAATTTCTTAACACGTTATCAGCACCAAGCTCTACCAAACTTGAAAAAATTTGAAGCCCTAATCGTTAGAGGTAATATTAGTTAATTATTTTATTATTTTACTTTCTCATTATTCATATTGAATTTTGATATTATATCTTATTAAATTATCAATAAATTGTTATATACTTTCTGAAGAAGTTAACAAATATCCATTAAAGATAATATTAAGTTTGTTATATAGTTCTTGAAGAACGTATCAAATATCCTAGAAGGATAATATTGAGTTTGATATATAATTCCTGAAGAATTAAAAAAAAAATGGTGATTGTGATTGAGTTCCTGATGAACTACACACAAAAAAAAAACTTTTTATCACTACGAAGATCATTAGTGATATATAATTCCCGAAGAGTTAAAGTTTTAAAATAAGGATTTCTCACCCCTTAAAATATTGTATCTATAATATTGTATCTATACTAATAACATATCCCTGAAGGATTGCACAAATAATAATTTTTCTTGACCGTTGTTTATGGAACTAAAGATTAATATTAAACTATCTTCAAATTATTGTTCTAAGATTGAGTTTAATCGATTATTTTGTTTATAATAATTGATGAATTCCAGAAGAATTCAACGTTCAATCACCTTTAAAAGGCTGCATCTATAATATTATTGAATCCTAAAAGGATTGTATCAATTATGTTAAAAATTAACAAAATAATTGCTTCAATAATATTATCGAATTCTAAAATGATTGAATCAATAATATTGAAGTATCCCAGAAGGATGATTTTGAGGTATGATTTTGAGGATGATCTTCATGCATCCCAAAAATATTGCAGGAGTAATATTAAAATATCCCTGAAGGATTTCATAAATTTTTGTGGTTGTATCGATCTAAAAATTTGTAATTTATAATATGTTCATTAAAAGATTGTTATTCCAAAAAAATGACACAAATGATTTTAACGCATCCTAGAAGGATGGTTATATATATTTTTTAGATTATTGTTTATAACAAATTATTTATATAGTTCCTGAAGAACTTATCGAGCATCCCTGAAGGATAGAAAAATAAATTATTTTTATAGTTCTTGAAGAACTTATCCATCCCTGAAGGATAGTAAATAAAATTAATTATATGACAAAATAATTTTAGTGATATAATATTGTTTGATTAAATATGTTTAATTTTATAAGGGGTACTTGTTTGATAATTATATGATCATATGTTCATATGAATGTATTTGATTAAAGTGTTTAATAATGAAATAATATTATATTGGTTTTGACTTATATTGGAGATATCGAATATCTTTGTATTACACAACACAATTTGGACAAAAAATGTGTAATAGAAAAGCTACCGTCTTTTTCTTCGGGCTTGTACTACACTTATATTAGTACAACTGAAACACATGTCATTGTAAGCCAGTAGTTTACAAATTAGACTTAAATGTCTCGTTGGTAAAACCGATTGGGTCATCTCGGATATAATATGATGCGAATAATTTGTATTGAAGAACCTGAAGTTTCTTCAATCTAGTCAATTTTTGTGTGTTTCTAAAGGAAAATAAAAATTTGAGAAATTGCGATTTTATGACATTAATTGTTGCATCGACTGAAATATCATGCATATGTCTCTACTCACAACCAGAAGTTTGTGAAATTATTTTCTCAACTAATTAGACTAAGATCTTGTTTTCTGAATTTTTTAATTTTTAATTTTTTGTATAAAAAGTATGACATATATTATTAAAATTGATATTGAATATCATGTAATATATATTCATAAAAAGAAAATGGACCCAAAGATCCATTCTTTAGACGTCTAAAGTTAATTATATGATTGATACTTATGAGATCATCAATTCTAAATTATATATTTGAAACACCCAAAGTATGATATTAAGATATTTATTCGCATCAAGCCAACAAGATACTATATCTTAGTCCTCCCTAATTTATTCTAATACTTCTCATATTTTTGAACATTTGGATGTGTTGGATATATTCCAATTGCTCCAATATAATACATTAAGATGAGTCGTGAAAGAATATTGGAAAAATATAATGACTCTCAATTTTGAGGATATAATTTGAGAAAATAATCAAATACTTGATTACAGCCCAGTAGGTTAATTATCACTTGATAAATTAATTTTCCCAATATTAGGGGGGGGGATAAGCAGCTGAAATCATGAACAAGAAGTTCAAATGAACAATTTAAAATAAATTGTTGACTTGATCCTTGTACAAATCAATATGAACCAAAAGTTCAAAATATTATTCATTTGCAAAGTTTTATCAACTGGTAATACTCCACTCAAAGTGGCTTCTCCTATTGGATAATATAATATTGCAAATGAGTTGTTGATGCGCCTGAAGCGTGGTATGAAAGTCGGTTCCAAAGTTAAAAATCCTCTACTAAGAAAAGAAACTAAAGATGACCCAAGTGAGGATATGAAAATGCTAAGAGCACTTTGACCTAATTTAATTTCCAGTTCCAGAAGAAAAAATCAAGTACTTGAAATATGAAATAAAGAGATCTCGATCATTTATGCCATGGATGAAATGGAATGGAACCGAAATTAAGATAACTAAATAAAGTCAATATTGACAATTTCTTTGTATACAATATAACGCTAAAAGTGATCAATGATAACGAGGATCATGAGTCAAAGTCTATTAAAGATTAGAGACTAAGTGAGAATTGGCCAAAATAAATATATTCAATTGAATAAGAATTAAACTCACTTTACAAGTGACTCACTTTTGGACCTGTAGTCCGAACACATCATGGTGTGAAACTAATTGGATATAAATGAGTTTTTGTGAAAAAGAAAAATAAGAATGATATAAAGTTTTATTTATTGCTCAATGATTTTCACAAAGACCTAAGATTGATTTTGATAAAACATATTCACCTGTAGTGGATTCAATTGATTTTTGATAATTAATTAGCCTTGTAACACATGAAGGGCTTAATTTGAACATGGTGGATGTAATGACATCTTATTTATATGGTTCACTTAATAGTGACATTTACATGAAACTCCCTGAAGGGTTTAATATACTAGAGGCACGTAATTTTGGATCTCGAGAAAACTACTCCATCAAATTGAACAAGTTTCTCTATGGGTTGAAACAATCTGGATGCATGTGGTATAATCGCCTCGGTGAATATTTACTAAATGATGAATATACAAATAATTCAATTTGTACTTGTATTTTCATAAAATGATTTGAAAAAGAATTTGCAATACTAGTTATCTATGTGAATGACATACATATTATTGGAACTCCTGAAGAGCTTCCAAAAACTATAAATTCCTTAAAGAAAGAGTTTGAGATGAAGGGCCTAAGAAAAACAAAAATTATGTCTAGGCTTACAAATTGAAAATTTCGACAATGGAATATTTGCACATCAGGAAGATTATATAGAAAAGTGTTGAGACACTTCTATATGGACAAATCTCATTTGTTGTCTACTCCAATGATTGTTATATCACTAGATGTAGAGAAAGATCCTTTCAGGCCTCAAGAAAATGATTACAAAAATTGCTTGGTCCTGAAGTACCATATCTTAGTGAGATTGGAGCACTAATGTAATGTTAATTATACACGTCGTGATATATCGTTTGTGGTCAATCTATTACCAAGATACAATTATTCGCCTAAATGAAGACATTTGAACGGAGTCAAACATATACTTCGTTATCTTAGAGATGCTGGTTACTTGTCAGATTCTCACAATAGTATATCAGAAACATGTTATTTGTTTACATGTGATGGTACAACTATTTCATGGAGATCTATGAAACAACTCATGGCAACAACTTCATCAAATCCTGCATAACTATTAGCACTACATGAAGTCACTTCGAAGAAGACATTTTAAGCAACGACTACAAAGAATATCGTCACACATATAAATGTTTGCATGAGGGGGAGAAATACATATGTTTTGCACTCTTTTTCCCTTCACCATGGTTTTGTCCCACTGGGTTTTCCTAGTAAGGTTTTTAACGAGGCAATTCACATTCAAAGGATATTGTACTCTTTTTCCTTCACTAGAATTTTTCCCACTGGGTTTTCTCTAGTAAGGTTTTAACGAGGCATATCCTCAATGGACATCCAAGGGGGAGTGTTATGAATAAATATTATTGTGGATGTCCATATATATTCTAATCTTTCATCTTCATATTCCCTATTAAGTGGTATAGTAAGGTTATGGTTTTTCACCTTCCTAATGTCCTATAAATAAGGTCCACTTTGCAATGTAAATAATATATTTCTTGAAGAAGATAATAGAATAACACTTTCTCTCTTACTTTCTCTACTTCATCTCTATATTGTTTTTGTTAATTTCTTAACAATATATATATATATATATATATATATATATAATAACATGTCTATTAAAAATAAAGATATTAGATAAAAAAAAAGGTTATATTATATACCTTTTCATCTAGCATAACCATTTCTAAAAATATAGGCTCCTTTTCATTTTGTGTGGTATAGACAGTACTTAAGTGAAGTATTCGAACTTTGATACACCAATCGTAACGATGACTGTTGACCTTTTGAAGTAATTGTAATCCATATGGATGTGTTTTTAGTTTAGTACACTCAAATGTTAATTTGCAAATAACAATTACGTCAAATGGATTCTTAATTTGAAAATGAAGAGACATTGTACCGTTATTAAAAAGGAGAGTTTATGTATAAAATTTCAATTATTAATTGGATAATTGCTGAAGTGGCAACCAAAAGATTGAAAGTATTCCAGGATTTATCGTATTCACAGAGATGAGTGATTATCGAATTGTCGTTTGACATGTCTCGCGTTCTTGAGTTTGGGTTTGAATGGGTTTAAAATGGTAAATGCGGGAATTAAACATATGAACATAAAAAGAATTTCATTCTTCGGAAAGGAGAGAACTCTCGGGATTGAATTTCACATACCCGTTAAATACTTAAACTCATCACTAAGTTGTACTCAACCTAGTTCACTCGTCAACATCATCATGTAACACTCACGCATAGGTTATGTCTAACACAAAAGGTGGAATCAACTGTTTTGTTGTAGTCAGCGATGTCTTGCCCAACACGAACAACACAGAGGCATTAAGAGTTGATACCCAAAGCGAATACTAAGTCTAAATCTATCTCTAGAGTTTGGAACCTAGCAAATATTCATCCAAGAACAAGATTTGAGGAATTTATCTCTTAAGCAACTCAAATCAAAGCACAAAGCAAAAACAAGGATAAACATCAACATTGATTTGTAAAAGAGATTTTATACAACACCATGAGTAATCAATATACATACAAAACAAAGCATACTTACAAAAAAAATCTAATACTAGAGGATTGCAAAGAGAGGAAAAAAAGGAGAAAACCCAATCTTTCGCGGTCTCAGACACGATCAATCAAGCTCCTGACCACAAATCATCCGATTGCAAGCCACAAATGTTGTTTTCTAAGCTCTAACAATAGATAAATGAAGGTGATGACTTTGGGAACAAATACCCCAAGCATCACCATAAAAATATATTTACAATTCTATTCATACACTTTACAAAACGGGCATAGCCCGCTAAGCCTGCTCAACAGCAACTTGAAATCTTATTTCAGCCATAACTTGAGAACTGTAACTCCTTTTTGTAGTCGGTTCGAAGCGTTGGAAAGCTTATTAAATGCTCTATTTAACAATGAATAAATATCAATGCTTGAATACCTACAAAAATGAGATAAAAAAATTAAACTCAATGATATTTACACGATAACACAATATATACACTATAATGTAAACTATATTGAATATACACTAAAATTGAAGTTTATTGACGAAAAGCAAATGAATTAAGCCGAGTGCTAATTATTCACACTCAAATTCATAACAATTTAGCACTCATCAATAACTAACATAAAAATTCCAAAAGTAAAGATATTTTTCTTATTAATAAATACTAATAAATACACGATTGACTTATATATTTAAATGAAAAAATATAAAAAATTCTCATCTAATGAAAGATTAACGGTTGTAAAAAGAAAAATAATTTTAAAAAAAACATATTACAAAAAAATTAATATAACATAAAAAGAATCACTTTTACTCTAAACACATGAAGAATTTTTTTTTTATATAAAAGTATTATAAATTAATTTGAATAATTGACCTGGTCATTTGCACGTTTCACAACAAGAGTTCGACAAGTACACCAGAGTCAATTGAAGCTAATAAACATTTATTCTTTTAACATTTGACTTTTAAGTCACATGTCATCAAATAACTCTCTTATCTATGAAAGATAAATGTCTTATGATATTATTCCATTATTACGAAAATACTATCTTTAAGTGAATTTTTTTTGTGTCCTAACCATCTCGTGCTTATATCGATTTATTACCCAATCAAAGACTTCTCCTATTGTATCTAAATTTTAAGGGAATGTTTTTTGAACCAATAACAAATTGAAGGATGGTACCTCATAAATAAGAGACAACGGCTAAGCTCAAGTGCTTCCAAATATTGAGAACAAGTCGTTTTACCAATTATATCACTCTTATCACTTATATATCCCTTCCTTTTCCTAGCGGTAGTTTACAAATTGCTCTTTATCTTGCAATTTTAACTTGAACATTGAATTTCAATTGTTAGTATTTGATTATGATAGAAAGAAATGGGAGAAAAAATGAAAAACTGGAATGAAAAAAATAGAACAAAACAAGTAACGGTATTGATTGGAGCGAAGTAGATAAAATTTATTTATAATTGGATATGAGTCATAATCACTCCCAACAAAATAATGAAATTAAATATTTTTTTAATTATTTAAAAATTATTAAATATGCAATAAATTGTAAATATTGTTTTTTGCAATTAAGAAAAAATAATGCTATATTTTTTTATCAATATCGACGTCAAATAATTTTTTTTTTAATTTAAAAATATATTTGGAATGAATATTTATAATATGAGCCTATAACAAAAAAATAATAATACTTAAATATGATTTTAATACTTTTAAAATTATAAATATATAATAAATTGTAATTAAAAAAATATTGACCTAAAATGGTAGTTAGACTAATTTTTATTAATAGAGACTATAAATATTTTTTTATTAATTACCAAAACAAATTAAATAAGTTTAAATGTATAATGTGTTTTGATAGGATAAAAATTATAATGTGTTTTAGAAGGTGGCACCTTAAGAAAAAAGTTGAATGGCTGAAATAAAAATGAATGATTTTGAATAAATATATTACTAATTAAATTGCCTGTAAAATACACGGACAACACATGAGTTAGTATGTTTTAAAATATTGTAAAGTAAATATAATTTTAAAAGTAATAATTTTGATAAATATAACTTAATGAATTAGTATGTTTTAAAATATTGTAAAGTAATTTTATTTAACAGTAAATTTTATTTTTTAAATATTAAATTGAATGTTTCTCAATTTTGGATTTGAGTTGTTCTTCCCATTTTTATTTCTCTCTTAATCATTCATGATGATGGCTTAGAATGTCAAGTTTAAGATTTTTCATTCTTAGTTATCATAACAAAGTCTTAAAAAAAAAAATCTATAACTAGGCTATCATAATCACGTTTTGCATGATTTATTATCACTTATTGAAAGGTTATCATAATCATTGGATTGAAATGTGTTAAGACATGGAGTTTTATTTTTAAATTTAATTAATTTGAAATGTAGTTTTTTGTGACTCAATATGAGGTTAATGTTCCTAAATCTTTCTATTAATGATTTGAAAGACAAAATTTGTGTTATATGAGTATATATTTGTGACTTGAAAATTTAATAGTGGCATAGTTTGGTAAAATGTAGTTGTTATAAAAATTTAATTGTTATAAATTATAAATTTTGAGAACATAAAAAAATGAAATAGCAACAGTGATCACATGCGACGGTTTTAACTAAAATTTCAGATTCGGTTGTAAGTTTAAAACACTTATATTAAATTTTAATCATTAAAAACATTCAATCAAACGGTTTTATAAATATCTTATGTTTTAGGAAAAAAATATATCATATATATTTTGTATTTTTTAATTTTAACAGATCATGCCTCTATATTAATATATTAAATACGCTTACAACCAAAATTATAAAATTTAATATAGGTAAACACTTGAAAAAAATATACACTGACAGTATAAAATAATTTCACATTGTGAATCAATCACGACCATGTTAAGTGTCAAGTCACACGGCTATTTTTAAAAAAATTATGTGATATGTCTGATTGAGAAATCTCAATTAAATGACATATTTTACACTGTTAATACACTACTTTTAACCTCTTACGAATATTTTTCAAACCAAGATGAGATATGTATTGTTTTTCGAAAAACCAATAATTAAGTTGTAAAGTGATTTATGGATTTAATTGTATTCAACATATTATTATATCTCAAAAATTATATAATGTAAATGTTAGTATTTTTATAAGAGCTATGCTATCTTGACAATATTTATTACATCAATTACATTTTTGCACCATATAACTATAATTTTATGAATGCTGCACGCATATTAAAGTGAGAAAAAAATTATTAAAAAAATCATGAGTATATGTTTATGGTATATCTTACGGTGTAAATGTACTAAATGAGTGTCAAACTAGTATTTCTCTTTTTATAATATTAAAATACTTTAAAGATGGACTTACTTACCAATCACATCTTTAATTTTTTAGAGGTTCATGTTAAATACACCTTGAACTTATATATGATTAATTTTTTAATAATTATATGAATAATTTATAAATTATTAATACTTAAAAAAAGAGAAAAATTATTATTACTTTAAACTATAGAAGAATATAATTACATAATTACGTAGAGTTATGAAGACAGCCGATGAATAGAGTTATGAAGAGTAAAAATAAATAAATTATTATTATTTTAAAAAATAGAAAAAGCAACATGACAAAAGTAAAGAATGAAGAGAAAATTATTGTTATTAAATAAAGAAGAGTAAATAAAGAAGACAATGAAAGGTGAAGAAAATATGAGAAAGTGATAAGACGATAAGAATTGAGAAACACATGAGAAATAGGAAGGTGAAAAATGAAAAACGCACGAGGAAAAAACTAATCTTTTTTACATAACAAAATTATTTTTAAAATTATAGAATTTAATTTTAGATTTAACCAAATTTATCATTCTCTTATTTTTTGGTTTAGAATTATATTAAGTGCTTAAGGAAACTCACACACATATAAACTCTTTTGAACCTCTTTCCTTAACTATCAAAACTCCTAAAAATATTATTAAGCCTTACCCAATTGATTAGAAAACTATCAACTTCACTTAAGGCATTTTTTGAACTATCCGATCGATTAAGACCTTAAGTCAATTGATTAGAAGAGAAAAAAATTAATTATATAATCGAATATGATAATGCATTAATGATTTGCAACGACTCTTTATCCAAACTTTATGAAATGGACAATTATAATCGATTATTTAGGTCATCCAATCGATTGGAATAAGGGCCCAATCGATTGGACCATTAATATTGCCAATGGATTCTTTCCTTTTTTAGCTTTCTCTTCTCCTATATAAATGACGCACCTCTCTTACTCATATCACACAAAAATTCGGAAGCTCTCTATATCTTTAGAATTTATCCCCCTTCTTTCTATATATAAATATTTTTTCGCCTAAGTTTCCTTAGTGTCTTCGAGTGAAAACTACGTGTGAGGAAAGAATTATATTAGTGTCATGCAGTTGTTATTACTCTCAAGAGTGTGACATTCTTTGGAAATTGAGTTTGATTCTTGAGATCAAACAGTCTTAAAATCTCTGTTTGATTTTAGAACTTAGGTTGAAAATTTTTTATTTGGTTATTGAGATTAGCCTGTAAAATCTCTAATTGGTTCTTTAGCTTAACTTGGGTAAAATCTATTTTTTTGGTTGGATATAAGCCTTTGTAAAATATATGTTCGATCGTATCTAAGGTTCGTGGACATAACCTATGAACTCTCAAGTTTATAATCAAAATCTCAATAAGGTCTCTTGGAGACAGACTACTATCATATCAGAGGTTTGGGGGATTTTGAACTATAGGCCAACGTTTTGCCGAACCTTGATACATCATTAGTGTTGTCTCTCTAAACTCATATTGCTTAATTTCTGCTATTTACTTTATTGTTTTAATTTCCGCTATTAGTTTTACTCTAATCTACAAAAGAATACTAACATAATTCATTGTTTAAGTAACAAAAATTTAAATTTAATCACTAATTTTGAATACGACAATTCACCCCCCTCTTTTTGTGCTTGAAGTCACTTATCCAACAAGTGGTATCATAGCCTATATCCTATTAAAGACTAATTATCCTATGAGGACAAATATCTTCAAGCTATTCACTAAACAAACTCTGTCCTTTAATGTGTCATACCCTAATTTTTACTCCTAAGATCTTGTCTCATTTTTTGCATCTACACATTGCATCAAAATCACAAACTTGGTGCTCTCCCTTCTTAGGCTCTCTTGGGGGTCTCATCACTTAAGGATCACCAAGCACCTTTTTGTAACTTTTGTATTATTTATATTTATTATTATTATTATTATTATTATTATTATTATTATTATTTTTACTAACCTATAATCAACAATATCAAAAATATGTCTTGTTCTTTTCATTTTTTGTTTGCAAGCTAATGTTTTGATCAAGACATCCATCACGGGTCCTTAGCTAAGATTGAAGGTTCTCAAAGACAAAGCATGATCATCGGTGACTCTCAAAGGCTTATGCATCAAAGATTGAACTATAATCTTAGTTTATATCATTCTCAAGCATCATTCATCACCAATTAATCAAATATTACTCAAGTATTGATTACTTCTTTCTCAAGAAAAGTCAAAGGTTCATGTGTTTATTTCCATGCATTCATCATCAAGTAACCTCAAGTGTGGCAAAATTCAATCTTAATTCATTCAAGGAGACATCATTTTAATTTCATATATACATCATGGTGCCTTGAATTACAAAAAAATGTTAAAGGATTCAACTTTGATCAAGGTGGTTTGACCTAAAAAGTCAACTTTTCAAGTCTATGTTTAAAAGAGTGTAACTCCTTCATGGTTCAACATTTTTTAGTGCTTATTTTTGCAATGACTCTTCTTGTCATCCTCTACAAATTCTCTTTACAAGTCAAGAGCAAATTATCATTAGAAGATCATCAAAGATTTGAAAACATTATTGGTCATTTATGGAAAAGTAAAGTAAAGCAGCAGAGCACAAAAACATTGTTTTTTCAGCATAACTATCTCATAAATTAAAACAAGTGAATTTCAACATACATAAATTAGTTTAACAATTATCATAAAACATAAAACAAAATATAATAACCCGTCCCAGTGCTACACTATCAGAGCGACACACAAGTATACTAAAACAACACAAAAATAATAAATGAAGAAGATCACTAGCCAACTTCCACATAAGCGGAATCTAAGGCTCCTTAGCTTCTATCTAAGTATCTACATATGAGCATAAAGCCAACACAAGAAAAAAATAGGGGGTAGAAATAAATCCACAAATGTTATTGGTGTATAAAACAGCAAGGATAGTTTGATAACATTATTCACCAATCACATATATAATTTCACAACGATAAATAATCACAATTGGTGATATATAATGCAATGTAATTCTCCTATTCTACTCCAATGGATGTGGTACCAAGGTTTTGGATTTCAGAGTTATGCTACTGAGTGATCAAACGTCTCTGGTTCCTCTCTGAACCAACGAATGTTTTGTGAATCTGAAACCCGTCTTTGGTTCCTCTTTGAACCAATGATTCTTCTATTAATTTGAGATCCACCATTGATTCCTCTCTGAACCAACGATTTCATCTGTGAACTTAGACCCTCACTGGACCGAAGTCCTACCTATCTTCGATATACATGAATGCATGAAATGCCACAAACAATATCATTGAAACAATTATCATGGGTTCCTATCTGAATCCATAACATCGCCAATATAAGACAACCATTGTAGTTCCTCTGAATTACTCAACTCAACACAAATATAAGGCCAACACTATAGGTCCTCTGGACTATTCAAATCAACATAATATATATATAATTGCAACTCAACTCAATACATATAATTATATAATTTTTTACAAACTCGTCAACAAAGTAAGAATATTATTATACATGCTCAATAATGCTCACGGGCGTCAACTTTTACTTTAAACTCATCAACAAAGTAAGAATATTATTATACATGCCTTATCTTATTACTCATCATCATAACTCTGAACACGTCAGATTACTCAAATTCAACCTTCTTGATTCACATAACACTCCAAACACATCAATGTAACTTATTAACTTACTCACAACTCTAAAGCTCGTCAACTTTTACTCTAAACAATTCGATAACTCAATTTTTAACTCTTTAAACTAAACAGACTTAAACAAATAAAAATATGACTCTAAACTAATAATATAATTCAAAACTTAACTCTTTTAACTCAAGACATTACTAGAAACATTCTATTTTCCTGCGGATTGGAACTTAAAATTCGCAGGAAACTGGTTTCCTGCGATTTTTCCTGTTGTTTCAAGTTCCCAGATAAAACCTTTGTGGGTAATTATAAATCCTAATGTAAAAGTTGCTTCTCTAAGTAATAGATTGTTAGACGCTGGCCTTAGGATCTAGAGGGGGGGTGAATAGATCTTACACAGTTTTGCGGAATTAATTGAACTTTAAGCGGAAGTGATTCTGAATCGATTCGCGTCTATTCCGAACCACTATTGAAACGATTGTATATGTGTTAAAACCACTAACCAGCTTGAGATAAACGATAAGAGAATACACTATAGGATCAATACGTCGCTCTATTGAAAATCAATTAACTTCTTATATGATGAACGACGTTTGCAATGCAGTAATAGTGAAAGAAGCAAAAACACAAACACTTGGTGATAATGATCAAATTGATGGTGATTCAATGTGTGATGGATTGTGATGTTTATATAAGTTCTTAATTCACAATCTTAACACTCGAATCGTTGATCAATTTGCTATTATAACCAAATATGAACAGAACGTAAATGAAAAGGTAAAAGCGACAAGAATACGATATTTGTTTAGGCAGTTCGTCGATCGTCCTCGCTACGACTACGTCTGCCCCCAATTCCAAACTGAAATTGGGAAATCTTTCATTAATGTTGAAAGCAGTTTATACAAAGAAGATAACAAAGCGATAAACCATAAACCAATTATGTCGATCCTTTGAATCTTCTTCCCCCTTAATCTTGAGTCAGGTCAAGGTGATCCAAGAGCTTCACTCGATCCCTTTTCTGCAGTGTCTTGAATTGCCTTGAACCCTTGTTCTTCAATCTTCACACTCAGATGGATCCTCGATAAAACCTCTTGATAAAAACCCCCAAGAAACACCTATCTTGGAGGACAAAACCCGCAGATTTTATTCACCAAAAACCCCACAAATCTTCACCCACTAGGAATCTTCAATTCCGTTCCATGGACGTTATCGAACTCGATCACTAACCCTCAACGCAAGAATGATTATGTGTAATTGTGTTGGAGATGACGAAGAACGAAGATGAGAAGCCTTTGTGTATCTTTCATTCGTTGGTGTTGTTTTCAATAATTGAACCTTGGACAATATATATGAGAGCTTTTCAGTTGATGCAGAGAAAACCAGAAATTTTGACAGTTTTGATCAGATAGGTCGACCTAATTTAGGGCTGGGTCGACCTACAGAGCTGTATATCCTTTGGAAGCCAGTTTTGATCAGATAGGTCGACCTAATTTAGGGCTGGGTCGACCTAACAGAGCTGCATATCTTTTGGATGTCATTTGTTCCCAGTTAGGTCGACCTGTCAAAGAGGTAGGTCGACCAGAATCCACTTCAGATGCGTTTTGGGGAAATTTTCTCAGATTAGGTCGACCTAGTTGTTGTGTAGGTCGACCTAGCAGAATGATAAGTAAATTTCTTCATTTTAGGTCGACCTGTGTTGGGAGTAGGTCGACCTAACTGCTGATTTTCTGAGTTCCTCTTATTTTGCTTGTGTTGAGTCGACTTGTGTGCATAGTAGGTCGACCGGCTCTGTTATGAGAGACCAAAGCTTGCTTTTCTTTGAGTTCTTCTGCTTGTACCTTGTTGAGTTTGCCATGAATCAAAAACATCTTTGTGAGTGTGATCTTGTATTCACATAGATTAACTGTATGAATGTTTATAGTCATGCCATCTGCCATCTAATGAATGCCTGCAATCAGTATGATCAAATAACATCCAAATAAGATATTTGTGTCCATGGATAAGTGATTAGCATTTGCTAGGAACTATCAACACTAAATGAAACGAATGAGTTAGGCTGAAACTTGAAAGGAATTGCAACAAACCATATTTCGACTGGGAATGAGATAACCTTTACCATGTACCCCCTTCCCCTATTAAATCTCAGAATTCTCTATTTTAGTCATTAATTTGAGTGAGGTTTAGGGCCCGTTTGCTTTGGTTTTTTAAAAAAAATGATTTTTATAGTGTTACATAATTTTGTGAAAAAAAATTTTACAAAGAAACTTTTTATAAAAGCTTCAAATGAAAATTTTGTTTGAATAGTTATTCTTAAAATGTGATTTTAGGTATCCCATCTATTTATGGAATTTTTTTCTTCAAAAAATCACTTAATTCTAAAGCTATTTCAAATAGATTTTCATAAAAATCATATTTGAAATACAACTTTTTGAAAAAAATTGTGACTTTGACTAAGTTTTGGTCTTCAATAATGTATGTTTATGTTATAGGATGTTAAAATTATTGTTTCATTTTAGAAAAAATGAATTTAAAAAAACTTGTAATATTTTGAAAACCGATTTTGGAAAATCTATTTTCAAAAATACAAAGAAAAAATTTATTTTTTTAAAGCTGAAACAAACAGGCCCAAATCTTTTAATTGGAAAGACGTGAAAATGGGCATACAAAGGAGACATGTGATTTGTTTCCACATAGAGATTTGTAAAAAAAAAAACTGATTAAAAGAATAACTTGACTCATAAAAGTTTATTCCACATCTTATTTACAAGGCAACAAGGAATAAGGATACAAATTTCACTACACATAACAATGTTTGTAAAAGGGTGTTCGTAACTCATGACTGCGACCAAATGATGATCACTTAATTAACTAAGAAAAGTTATGAATTATCCTATGATTACCATTGGTATTCACTAAATCCTTATCATCCTGTTCTGCTCAATATTTGTCACAGATCCAATTATCTCACTCCAGTGGCGGATCCATAATTTCTTTTAGGTGGGGGCAAAAAATTAAAAAAATAATTATTTACATCAATTCTCAAAACAAAAAATATTATAAGCTTTTGCATAATATATAGTTTTATGATTAAAAAAAATATAACTATTACTATTTTTTTCTTTATCAATATCAAAATTATCATATAGTCTTTCAACATAATTTCAATAAAAATACATAATAATTTAATTTTAATAGATCATAATATTATATTACAACACACATGAACTATAAAACAGAAATATCTATCTGTTATTAAATTTTAATTTAATACAATACATAACATAGAAAATATAATTCCAATAAAAATATATGATAATTAATTTTGATTGGTTTCAATATTATATTATAAAAGACACAAAGTTAGTTTAATATGAAAAATAAAAATTTTTAGATAAAATTAATGAAGGAGATATTAGGACATTAAAAACTAATAAACTTTGTTGTAAGTTTTTATTGGAGTAACCCATAAATAATATGACTAGGAAGAATTTTTATAGATTTACTAAAATAATTTTTTTATCTTATGAGGGCAAGAGCCCCCTCTATGCAACACATAGATCCGCCCTTGTCTCCCTCGATAGGCGATAGTCAACAAATTTGTCTTGCCTACATCTTTATTCATATCACTTGGAACACACCAGTTCAAATTCAACTCCCTAAGCCATGCCCCAACTAACTAAAAAAAAACAAGGTACAATATTATTATAATATCACATCTCATCATGCACATCAACTCTGCCTTAGAAAATTTCAGATTCAAACTCGATCATTTGTGTCCCAATAGTCCCAAAATGCACAGTCAAACATCAACGAAGAACAATATAAATTTTATCACATCAATCATCATAGATTCAACATTTTATCACCGCCTTATTATAAGGCATTAACATATTTTATCAAAACAAGATCAAATATTATCACAGCAATCGTCTTAGAAGGTTTTGGCCACAAACATAAACACAGAGAATCAAGAAGAAGGAGGTAAGGATCCCTCACTAACTGACATTCTAAACACCCACACGTGTACAATTTCTCCCTTTAACTGCAGATCTTTTGCCTTTTGGAATTTCCTCTCCTAGAAATTTCCTAGGCTTTCTACCTCTTTCCATTCTCGCCCTGTTTTCTCCAAAAACACTTACTGTCAAAACTCTACCTCACTCTCCCTATTTATTTATCCTAATTTATCATAATTAATTCAAATCTCCTCTCACCCCCTCAATTCTCCTTACACCCTTGCTCTTTTCTAAAACTCTATTTTCTTCCGATCTCTATGATTTCTATTATTTAATTTTAAATTAAATATTACTCTTATTTAATTAAAATTCTATATTTCTCCTTAAAACACAATTTCTCAATATTCTCTATTAATTAATTAATTAATTAATTAAAACACTACTCCAATTTCTATTAACACTCAACCACCCACTAGAATAAATAATTCTTATTTAATTAAATAAAAATACACTTACACTCAAATAAATATTTAAACTTAATAATAAAAATATTAAAATAATATTAATATTATTATAATTAAAATTAGGGTGTTGCAAAGCTAATGGAATCAAGTGATTCAAGTGGTTGTAAGTTAGATAAGGACAATCAAAATTGGCTTTTAATATGAAAATATTGGAGTGTGGAGCCTTCTACATGAAAATTGAAGGCTAGGTTGCAGGTCTTTTTTCGTTTAGTTTTTTGGGAATATTTTTGTAAAGGTTTTATAGCCTCTTAATAATTATGTACATTAAATGAATAATGCTTGTGCGTCTTTTAGTGCTGATCTAGTTATTCTACTCATGATCTAGTTATGTATGTACTAATATACTAACTTTTGCATGACTGACCTCTAGCTGCTAGTTTGGAGTGTTAACCCTTTGCGAAATTATGGAGTAAAGGGGGAGTAATGGTGTGGTGTGGTGTGATATCTGTTAGTGAGACTAACTAATGGGTAATAAGTTTTTTAGTACTGATTTTGAAGTACTAATGACTTGAAAGATTAAATCTTTTGGTGATATAGTCGTATCTATTAGACAATTGACTTGGAAGATTAAATCTTTCCATCCTCTTTGGATTTAGGTAGAAAAAATAGTTTTCTTGTCCTATGCAAATAGGGCAGGTTTCATGGCCCTGCTGCCCGAGCTCAACTCCTATTTTCTTTGTATTCCCCTAACCTTATAGTCAATTTTTAGATTAAATCAGGGGCAAAATTAGTAAAAATAGGGTTAAAATCAGGGGCAAAATAAGTAAAAACAGGACAAAATTAGCCGATTTTTGGCTATTTATATATTCGGTCACATGTAATTTGCGGTTAAAATTTTTGCCTAGGCTGCTTAAAATTTCCGGCTCTGCCACTGTATGCAAAAGAACAAGTTTGGGTTTGCTCTTGGAAGTGAGCAAAGTTTAAGTTTGGGGTCGGAGCGCATTTGAAGTCATTGGAAGCCAGATCTTCAAGGATTTTGTTATGCAACATTCTTCTTATTATTTGGCATTTTAACTATATCAATATGAGTAGCTAAATACTCTTAGGTTAGTTTTTTTTATGAACTTATTTTGAACCTGTTGAGACATATGTCTAATTTGATATTGTATGATTAATCTTAGTTATATTTCTATTTAATTGCCTCTTTTACTTAAAGTGCATAATTTGAGATACTTTGTTAATGTGATAATGGACGTATATGGAATATTGACCCTTAGCCTATGTGTTTGAACTGAGACAATTATTGTACTTACGCCGGTTGAATAAGGATAAGAGACCTCTAGTAGTGGCAATAAAATTAATGCATTATATCATCTCTTGATTTCACTTACGCCGGTTAAATAGGGATAGGATACCTCTGGCCAAAATTAGTGAGTTATACACCAAGGAATTGAGTGTAGTAGTTTTGTAGTTCGCCGTGAAAATATAACAAAGTTTCATTCATGTAATTCATTAGACATCGGCAGGGAAGAAATAAAGGATTCTAGGAAAAACCTGATTGCTTTCTCATAATTGTCAAAATAACTTTTCTTTCTTGCAAATTAAATTCGAAACCCCCCCCCCCCCCCATTCTTACTTTCTAAACATTGCAAAATTTTTGTCTAGTTAAATAGCAGTCCTTGTGGATACGATCTTATTTATTAATTTTACACTATTGGTACACTTACCGAGAAGTCATCACGCCCCTCCATCTCTAAGCTGATTTGACTATTTGTGGGGCTGAGCTAGAAGTAAAGGGCAAGTGCAAACCTCTATTTCCTCATTGTTAGTCAGTGCAGCATTTCCTCACGGAGAATGATACCTATGATTATAAAGAGGAATATTTTTCTGACGAGGACTCCTGTCAGAAGAAGAGGTTAGTAGACTTTTCTAACAACCTGAGTTATCATGGAGGCGGAGTCCCCTCGACATAGGCCGGCAAAAAGCATTTGAAGAATCTGATAGATGTTTCATTATTGAAAGGGGCTTGCTCTCGCGAGGATCGTCGAATTATTGGTAATCTTGAAATTCCATTCATTCCTTTGATGTTGGTTTTCCATCTTTTGGGTGCATATCTGGATAACAATCATATTTTCGTATAGATGTAATGAAGGATGAAGCGACGGACTGGGTCCTGAAGCGAGGAATACAACCACTTGACGCCAAAATACGCTATTCTCTTTCTTTAAAATCACCATGATATATTACTTTTTTGCCTGCCCCTACGGGTTTATGAATGGATCATAAGACTCGTCTTAGTCCTTTTCATGAGTGCCAGGAGTTGAACAGCCTGGCGCGTTCTTCTAGGAGAGCTTTTGTTCCTCTAACCCTAGGAGGATTATGTTGATGGGAAGCTATTTGGACGGACACGGAACGTGATGAGAAACATCAATATGAGAAGAGTGTTAATGTCTCATACCTCTTTGAAAAAGGTAAGTAAAGATCTGCCTTCTTTCAAGTTTCTTCGTATTACGGGTGGTCAGGTGCTGCACTTGGAAAGGATGATGGGGAAGAAAATCAAGGCTCTTGATTCTACCCAAAAAGAGTTGGAATCTCTATGTAGTCAAAATGCTCTTTTGAATCAAAAATTAAGAGAATGCACTTCTACTAGTCGTTGGGTGGTTACCGGGTCTTTTGAGAATACGCTGCAATTGGTGGAGTATTTTTACCGTCCACTCGTTATTTTGCGGGAGCGGATTCGGCCGAGTCTAGTCCTCCAAGCTAGGAGGGTTGTCTCTGTTCTTGAATTGAAACCCTGTATATCTCTCCCATATTTTCTTTTTGTACTCCTCATTAAGTGTATGTAATTGTAATTTTTGCAATTTTAGTAACGTTATTCTTATCACTTGTATACGGCGTGTTTATCCCACTATAGATGTCGTATTCCACCGTAGAGCCATGATTTGTTTATGTTCCTACAATTCATGAAGATTTTCTGCCATGAAGGACGTTAAATAAGGATTCTTGAAAGTATAAATAACCTTAAGATATATGCCCTTTATCCATAAGACGCTGATCCAACTTGATATAATTGTGTGTGGGATCATGTTTTATGTTCGCATGATTCGAAGTTGTTCGAATTTGGTCATAATTTGAACATGCATTTAAAATAAAATGGCATAAAACCAGCTAGATGCGGCCATGCTTTGAACTAGGCTTCGCGTCAAAAAGGATTATTCCCAGACCAACGGTAGAGATCCCCGTCCCTGCTTCGAGATAAATATTCGATCAAGGCGGACGTCTCTGGGCTCCACGACTGACGTTCCATGGATTGGCTAGATTAGAAGGGAGAGAGGGTGTTTTAGCTATGCAAGAATACATGCAGTTCTTTGACAATGGGGTATTTGATTGTTGTAGTCGTACATGCAAAGTGTTTTCGATAACATCCCTTGAGGAATTGGTTGTTGTAGTCGACGTGCAAAGTGTCTCTGACACCACCCTTGAAATCTTTAAGCGTGCTCGGTGTTGTGGTAAATTGATTGCTATAGTTAGACGTGTAAAGCGCCTCCGACACCACTCTTAAATTCTTTAATTCGAGTATCAACTATATTGGTTGTACCTCGGTTTCATTTTTACTATTTGTGATCACAAAGGAACAAACGTTTCAAAATTTGAGAAATTTGATTCATAGTGAATTTTTTTTGCATATGCTAGGAAACCATTTTCATATATATATATATATATATATATATATATATATATATATATATATATATATATATATATATATATATATATATATATATATATATATATATATATATATATATATATATATATATATATATAGGTGTTATAGAAAAACGAAAATGAACATAACATGGCGGATTTTCTGTCTCTATTTCCATTGTTGGTTACCCCTTTGCTTAACCATGTCTGGAAGTACGGAGGTCCATGCTTTGAAGTTGGTAGGTGAGGGAGGCCATGTTAATTGTCATAGCTACCCCTTCCCTTTGGTAGTTTTAGAGTGCATGATGTATCTTTTTAGCTGCTTCAAGGTCGGTGCCCAGAGCTGCTGGCTCTCCCTGAAGCTTGTGCTATTTGAGCTTCAAGTGCAGAGGTGATGCTACAACGTCCAACGTTGTTGTGAAGAGTCCACCCTAGATGCAGTTGTAAAGGCTCTTACATGGGATAACCATGAACTAAGTGTTGATCAATCAAAGGTATCTTTCCTCTCTTATAAATACCAACAGTTTCACATATCCCTAAGGAAGAGTAGTCGTTCCGTTGAATGCTTGTAAATCTGAGTTGTCGTATGGTATTAGGCTCTCCCTGTCTAGGCCCATTTTTTCGAACGGTGATGAATATAGGATATCACATGAATTTCCCTCGTCAATCAAAATTTGTGACACGTCGAACTATCCCAGGGTGGCCGTGATTACCAGGGGAATCAATTAATTAGAAATTCATCTAACCTTCTTAGAGTCTTGGATCCCTAGCATAGGTAGATCAGGGATTTTAGATGTTGAACTACCTTTATTTGTGTATAAAATCATCATCTCAAAAATTTTCCTCTTGACCATCCCTTTGGAAGGAAGGTTTTCCCTAGGATCTCCTCTAGTGAGGGCAATAATACTCAGATAATCGGCTTCAGAAACCTTCGTATGAGACTTGGCCTTTGGAGATTCTTCTCGGTCCCGCTTACCGACCTTGACATACTCAGATAATTGTCCTTTCTTTATTAATGCCTAAATCACATCCTTGGGTTGGATGAAATCATTCGTGTTGTGGCAATGTCCTTTATGGAAACGATAGTACTTTGATTTTTATGTCTGAGTAAACTCTCAAACAACGCAAGGAGGTAGGATTTATGCTCTCCTGAATCCACTATTAATGCATTCTTGGTAAATCTTATCCCCAGAAGTGTTCAAAGGCATGTATTTGTCGTATCAACTGGACATCCCCTTATTAGTTTCCTCTCTCCGCCAACACGATTCCCCCTTAGATGGGCGGCTGAAGCTTGCCTCTATGGTCAAGTTTGGGTTATCGAATGCGAGTATGCACATTCTCCTCCAATTTTATGTATGGTTAGGCCAAGTTCAACATCTCCTGAGTCATCTTTACATTTTTCTTTCACAATTTGGTGCGAAAATGATTGTCTCAAAAGAGGCCATTCTTGAAGATCCAACATTTGAGATATTGTTTAGTTCCCTTTACTTCTACTTGTCATACCCCAAAATTTGCCCGCACTTTTCAAAAATTCAAAACTATTTGAAAATTGGATTTTTATGAAATTTTGGGTTCATTTACATTGACATCCTGAATTTTATAAATATTCGACTTAAAGTCTATTTTTAAAATATAATAGTTTACTATTAAATTGTTATATTTTAATAAATAGCGAAATGTTGATTGATGTTTCATAAACTTTCAATTGGCTTTTTATTTCGAATAAATAATATAGCACAATTGGTAAGGAAGCAAGGGTTGCAGGTACAAGGTCTCGAGTTCAAATCCCACTTCTGACATTTTCCATTTTTATTTATTTCTAACTTTATTTTAGTAGTATTTTATTTAAAAAATCACAAAAATAATTTTATTATGTTAATTTTCGTTTTTTTATTTTAAACATTTTTAGTAATTATTAATTTTTCATTTTATGCATTTTTATCACAAAAATATCAAAAAATAACCATTAGATTATTTCTAGAAGTTAGTTTTATTTTAATATCATTTAACCACAAAATCACAAATCAATAACATTCCAAAACAACCTTAAGACAAGAATCATGAAAAATTAAAAGAAATTAACACAATAGACAAAGCTCATAATATCAATTAATGTGTTTGTTCAATACCATTTTGTGACATGGTTTCAAGACTAAAAGGGGGTTCTTTCACCAATTAACGGAGATTCACGTACAGAACCACCCACCAACCCTTATACAATTTTTCCACTCTCTCTGGTACATACACAAAACATTTTTAGCTCACGTACATAAAAAAGCCTTTCCTCTCTCTCACACTGAAAACCTTGCCTCAAAGCCCCTTTCACGTGTGTTTCACTGTAAATAACCACAACTCATGATACTATCCCTAACCTTCACCATTGACAAATCATTTTCACACAAGACTGATATCACTAACTCAAAAAAAAAATCCAAACATCATACAACATCACCATTGAAATCATAACACAATCTCACTATGCCTGGTACAGTTCTTTTGTTTATTATTTTTTTTTTTTTTGCAGAAAACAAAGAAGAAGGGAATTGAAACAAGTTGAACACCGACAACGAGCAACCCGCACAATCTTTGAATCAGCCACGGACCACCGCTTCAGATCCGGAACCTGCTCGGACGATGACAAATCCGAACCGCGCCTCCAGGCGCGACCTGCAGGCTCTTCCACGGACCTACGATGAAGCCCCACCGCGCGTTCTCCTTCAACCGGCCGCACCGCGAAATCGCTTTGGTTCCAGATCCGCCATTAATGGTATTTCTCTTGTTCAAAATCTCGATCTTTGATATGTATTGTAACTAATAGTATTTTGTTCATGATGAATGGATATAATATTGAAAACCAGTTACTTTGCTGTGGATGTAATCGTGAGAAAGAGAAGTTGGATTCTTTTTGTTTCATTTTTTTGTTATAACTTTTTTTTTTAATTAAAAAGAATTGCCATGTGTCATAAATCAAATGGTCCTTCTCTTAAGTTGAAAAGTCAAAGCACTAATTTATTTATTTTGGTTATTATCATTTTTTTTTAGAAAATTAATCATACAATAAATTACAAACTTACAGCGGGACGTTCCTTGGTTTTTTTTTTTTTTATCTCACTTAAATTTTTTTATTTATTTAATGAATAAGTTAATTATGTTTAGTTAACTAACTATTTTAGTGAATTGAATTAAGGTTATTTGATATGGGACTCGGGCTATTATATTTATTTCTTTTACCAAGGCCAAGCTCTACGTTTTTATTGTGTTTCTTTAATCTAACTGCTTGATTTTTATTTTGTTATATAAAATACAAAAAAAAAACAGTTTTGTTTAATTTTAATTTTCTTTTATAATTTAATAAGGCTATTTTAAATTTCTTTTCTTTTAATTAATAGTTGTTAATATTTTATCATTTCTCTTTATTATTTTATTTATATCCATACTAACATTTCATTTTGATGTGAGGTACCATCATTGAGCCTCTGGACAATTTCGTGGACACTTACAAACTACATAATTTTGTACATTTAATCGTGTTATTTCCATTTTAATTTTCATTTAAGTTTGTAATATTATTTTTCATCCCCATTCGGAAAATTGTAATCCCCATCCCGAAGCGATGTAATAGCGTAGGAACTTTACATTCCGCATTTTACTTTCTGTACATATTTAACTGTTAGTAATTAGGATTGTATGTAAAGACTAATAATTGAACGTTAGATAACTTTTAAATCCAAGATAAATAAATAATTGAATCTAACACACGTGATTGCCGCACACACTCACCGCTAGGGTAGGCCCCTCTTGGTTGCCTTCAATTAAAAGGCCGTGTCCCTCGAGTGTAGAGGTACCCATTAGCAAAGTCCCTCGATTAAAAATCATTGCAAGGATCATAAGTCCCTCGATGACTCGCGATGTTGCCTCGATAATATGATCTAGCCCCTCGAACGGTTGCCTACGAAACAATGATTGTCCCTTCGCATATAGCTAAAGGTACCTCTACCTGTTGCCTTAAAATGACCTCGATGACCCGCACGTCCAATATAACAAGGACTACCTACTCCTACATAGTATGGATAGTCCTGGGAACTTTAAAAATTACAGAAAAAGATCAGTTAATTAGGGTGGTTCTCTTAACCTGCCTAGTTCAATAAAAAACATCTTTTCAATACTCTTTCAAAAAAAAAAAACTAAGGCTACGCATTTACGCTAAAGTCCTTATATTTCTTTTCAACTCTAAACAAACAAACATGAGCTAAGTAAGTTAAGAGCCCGTAGATAACTACGGATGAAAAGGGTGCTTGCACCTTCCCTTTTCATAACTTACCCCCCGAGCCCGTTTTCTTTTCAAAAGGTCTTTTTCTGTACTTTTTACCTTTCCTAAAATTGGACAAAATAAAAGTCGGTGGCGACTCATGCTCACCGCAACATTGTTGCTTATAAAAATAAAAGTCAGTTCACCGAGTTACAGAACTGGCGACTCTGCTGGGGAGTCTTTAAGAGGGGTATACCTTAGGGCTTAGTTCATTGTAAATGTTTTTAATTGTTTGTTTGTATGCTTTATTTTTAAGGAAAATGCTTGGGTTTGTTATTGTGTGAAAGATCCTACACCCGGATCTGAGTACCTTAGGTAAATGGCATGAGATCAAGGAGACTGCACAGCGTATACTGATGTGGTTGATCTGATGGCCATCGTTAGTGCGACACATTGGTTTGTCCTGGTGTTCCTTGGGATCCGACTCGAGTAAATGCTTGGCTACCGCGTGGTGTCATTCAGCACTAATTCGCCCCTAGAACCTTAGTTGAACTAAACTTTGGCCTTTTAGAAAGTAGCGAGATGGCTGGCTTTGGTTCCGACTGAAGTTGGTTGATACTCGAAGCTACACTCATATGGACTGGACTTTCGGGACCTTTTCGGTTGGTGATTCGATCGCCGAACTGAAATAAGCGCCTTCGAGAAAGGTCAATGATATGAGCTCCCTAGAACCCGATCTTTATCTAGGACAGGTTGAACCAACTAAACTTCAGTGGGAGGGTACTTACCTTTGAACTTCATGCAAGCCTTTAAACCTAAGGCTACTTGTGTGACTTGTTTGTATTCATTATCTAACCGTTGGTTTTCTTGCAAGGTTTGTTTATACCCTAATCGTTTGGTTTCCTTGCAGGATTTGTTCATACCCTAACAGGTTTTGTGTGTAGGACTTACTTGTCCATATTACCTTATGCTTTTACCTAACATGCTGACTAACCTTTTTCAAGGATCTTAGGGATTCATAACACATACTTTCCAGGTACTATGGAAGGACTATCAAGAGCCTAAATTTATATCAAGGGGCAAGAGGATTTATTTTCCTCTAGCCAGATGCCTTCAAACTCAAGGGTACAATTCCTATCAAGGGGCAAGAGGATTTATTTTCCTCTAGCCACATGCCTTCAAACTCAAGGGTAAAATTCCTATCAAGGGGCAAGATGATTTATTTTCCTCTAGCCAAATGTCTTCAAACTCAAGGGTACAGTTCTTATCAAGGGGCAAGAGGATTTATTTTCCTTTAGCCACATGCTCTTAAGCTCAAAAGTACCATACCCTGAATCAGAGGCTATGACCCACTGGATATGGTGAGCCTGATTCTTAAAGAAGGACGTTCAGAGATGGAAGTCGTAGTTCTTCAACAAAGCTGCAACTACATTTCAATGTTGCAAATTGGGTTCCAAAAAGATCCTTGAAAACATTGCATATGCATTTGCATACATATCATTGCATAACAGGTTTCCAGACAACGAGCTTATCATTTTCTGCCTCAAATCCCTAAAGCTTAATACTTACAACTCCTTTGTGGCTTCGTCAGAATCTTCTTCTTAGAAGTAATCTGTAGTTCAGATACGAACACTTGGTTTGGTTTCCTCTCTGGGGCACTTGGTCAGTAGATCGATAATTGCCAACCAATCCGAGATAAGGTACAAGACTTGATTGATGCAAAGGCTATCATATTCACACTTGCAGGCCAAATTTGAAGTTCTCCTTCGACTCAATGGACCTTCTGAAGCAATAAGTCCATACGGAGAAAATCTCCTCAATGTTGGCAATTCGTAATTTCATGCATTTTCATGCGTAATCTTTCTTGTTCTTGTTCAATACTGTCTATATGCAATACTTGTTTATTTTTGAACTATAATAATGATGCATTGAATATGTTTGTCTTGAAAAAATCCATTCGCTCTCGCTCTAATATGTTTTTATTTGCTTGTGATACCAAAATATCAGTGATAAAGCATGATGACTCTGAAGGGAGAATGACGAACCTATAATACCTATAATCTCAAATGGTATGCTTTCGAGTAAAACCCTGTTGATGATGTACAGGCATTAATTCAGATCCCTAAACACTGGAGATATAAGGAAGTTAGTCCCTTGTCAACCCCTTTGAGCCTTGAAGTAGGAGTTTATTTTTCTATACGAGAAAACCCTCGCATTTAACCCAGGGGCAGGGTAGTGTTCAGTTAACCTGGTTGAGCATTCAAAATTCATCAGGAGCACGCATATAAGGATACAACAATGGTTATCCTTCAAAAGGTTGAGGAAAAGTCGAGACCGCAATGGTCATCTCTCGCGCAATAAGAGTTAGTAATCCAAGCGGCAGTGCTTGGACGGTTCTTGCTCTTAAAGGAGGAATGATTAAAATCTGGCTGTGGAGGAACTTCAAGATTTATCAACATACTTTATCAACAAAAACATCAACATCCATCAAGATACTTCAACATTTATCAACATGCTTTATCAACAAAAAATCGACATACTTCGACATTCATCAACATACTTCAATATTTATCAACATATTTCAACACAAACAACAACATTTAACAACAAAAACATCAACATACTTCAACATTTATCAACATACTCCAACATTTATCAACATACTTCAACATAAACAACAACACTTATTAATACAAATGACAACTTATTTTAACATAAACAACAATATTTAACAACATGAAAACAATGAACCCTGTGTTCGACCAAGACAAATGTTTCATGTATATTTTGAATAAGAAAAACTAGAAACATTATAACTCTTACTAGGATTCACGAAAGTATCTTTCATTGAAAAGATTCGTGAAAAATGAAGACGAAGATATGGGGTACTTGTTTCGTCTTACAAGGATTCGTGTAACCTTCTCTTGATTCATACTGGTTGGAAATATTATGTTTGAGTTTTGAAAGTTTGGGTTAAGGCGAGAGAAGTTAGGATTTTCTTTGAGAGCCATCACTTTTGAAATGATATATAAGTTAACTTTTATAAGTAATATATTTTATCACGGTTGATAAAAATAACCATGGTGAATTGTTATTCTATTTCACCACGATTGAAATTGAGAGTATCGACTGTGATGAAAAATGTTTTAATAAATGAAAATGCCTAAATAAAAGTTATTAATTCAATAAATTATATGTCTGAAATAATAAGATATTACAAAATATATATTTTATAGTAGTGTACTTTTGTTTTGTAAAATATCTTTTTAGCCATATATATTCTATACGTAACGAGTTATAAATTAAAAGATACACTTTTTTTTTCTTATTACAAATTGTAAGTAAAAAAATTTAATTTATTTTATTTAAACATCTTACTTTAGAAACGCATTTTTTAAAGATAAAATTAAATAAACTTTTATTTAATTTTATTTTTATAAATAATAACCAATTAAAATTGTTTTATATTTTTTTATTAAACATGAATTATTAACTTTTTTCTTATAAATCAATATATAGAGATCCAAACACATGTTTTTCACTCTTGAGTCACATTTGTTTGGCTTTATTTCATTATGTTGCAAAATTATTGTTACTTTTTCATTTTTATGTACTTATTATCATTTTTATTTTAATATATTTTATTAATAATATTAATATACATTTATTTTAAATATTAAGACAATAAATAAATTATTATAAATAGTTTAATTATGAATGTCCATCAATTAGGAGATTTCATGTTGATTTTTCATTTAATACATTTGTCCTATAAATATGACTCATATTGCATCAGAATCTCTTACACTCAGAATGTGAATATAATAAAATATACTCACTTCTTCTCTTTCTCTCTTATATTATTTTATTCGGTTTCTTAACATGTTATCAGCACGAAACTCTACCAAACTTATGAACTTATGAAGCATCCTTGAAGGATCCTTGAAGCATCCTTGAAGCATAGCAAAACAATAGTTTATTGAAGAAATTACCTAACATCCCTGAAAGATAGCAAAACAATAGTTTAATATATAGTTCTTGAAGAAATTACCAAGAATCTCTGAAAGAGAGGAAAATAATAATTTATATTGTTCTTGAAGAACATATGAAGCATCCCTAGAGGATAAAAAATATTGAATTTCTTATATTGTTCCTGAAGAACATATAAAACATCTGTAAAGAATTTAAATATATTTAATTTCTTATATAGTTCTTGAAAAACATATGAAACATCCCTAAAGGATAGAAAAATATTGAATTCCTTATATTGTTTCTGAAGAACATATAAAGCATCTCTACAGAATGCTGTTTTTGCTTGCAAGAGGAAACAATTGAGCACTTGTTCTTTGAATGCACCACTATGCAGAGTATCTGGAATTCCATCCTACAGTGGCTGCAAGTTGAGAGATTTCCACAACAATGGCTTATTGAGAAGGCTTGGCTTACAAGATATTGCAGTGGCAAAGGCAAGAAATGTGGTATCATGAAACTAGCCCTTGCTGAAACAATCTATGGATGATGGCAGCATAGGAACACTACTTGCTTTGGACAAATTTTTGATAGCAATACTATTGTAAATAGAATCAAAGACACCATCATACATAAGGGGGTGGTATACTAGGAAAGATAGAGATTACATAGCTCATCTTTTATTGTAAATGCTTGGTAGTAGGTTGGATCCTTAGTGATCACCGTGCTTTGTACTGTTTTTTGAATTAATCCAATATTTTTTTGATTCAGAAAAAAAAAAAGCATCTCTACAGAATTGAAATATATTGAATTTCTTATATAGTTCATGAAGAACATATGTAGCATCCTTAAAGGATCGAAAAAATATTTAGTTTTTTTACATTGTTCCAGAAGAACATATGTAGCATCCTTAAAGGATCAAAAAATATTTAATTTTTTATATTGTTCCTGAAGAACATATAAAGCATTCCTAAAGGATAACAAAACTTGAAGAACATATAAAGCATCCCTGAAGGATAGAAAAATAAAAATGATATAAAACTTGATTTGATTCTCAATGATTTTCACAAAGACTTAAGATCGAGTTTGATGAAACATATCCACCTGTAGTGGATTCAAGTAATTTTCAATAATTAATTAGTCTTGTAGCTCATGAAGAGCTTGATTTGAACATGATGGATGTTGTAATATTTTATTTGTATGATTCACTTGATAAGGATATAAAATTGAACAAGTATATCTATGGGCTAAAACAATATGGACACAAGTGATATAATTGTCTCAATAAATATTTGTCAAGAGAGAGATATACAAATAAGTTCATAAGTCCTTGTATTTTTATGAAAAGACCTAATAATTTTCTATAATAGTTGTCTATGTAGATGACATAAAATTATTGAAACTCTTGAAGAGATTTCAAAAAGCTATAAATTATTTAAAGAAATTATTTGAGATGGAGGACTTAGGAAATAAAAATTATTTACTAGATGAACATGTAGACAATAGAACTTTTATATACCAAGAAGGTAATATAGACAAAATGTTAAAACGTTTCTATATGAGTAAATCTCATATATAGCCAAAATGTTAAAATGTTCCTATATGGACAAATCTCATATGTTGTTTACCTCTATGATGTTGGATAATGAGATGTACAAACGATTCTTTTAAACCTCGAGAAGAGGATGAAAAATCAATTGGTCCTGAAGTATCATATCCTAGTGTAATTAAAGCACTAATATATCTTGCTAACTATGCACACCATGCTATGTTAATTTCTATAACTCTACTAGCAAGATATTGTTCTTCACCTACACAAAGACATTGGAACGAAGTCCAACATATACTTTGATATCTTAAAGATAAATGGAAATGAGTTTGTTTTATTCCAAAATGTCCAAATTATAATTAACAAATTATACAGAAATAAGTCACTTGTCAAATTCTCATAATGGTACAACTATTACATGGAGACCTGTGAAACAAATCACAACAACAACTTCATTGACTATGAAGAACTTTTTAGCACTACATGAGGAAAATCGAGAATGCGCTTGATTGAGATACCAAATTCAACACACACAAAAGACTTGTGATTTGACTTCTAAAAACCCACATATGAAGATAATAATGCATGCATTGCTCAACTGAAAGATGGTTACATTAAATGACATTGAACAAAACACATTCTCCAAAGTTCTTTTTCACTCATGGTCTTCGGTAAAGTGGTGATTTAAGCTCCAACAAAGTTGTTCATCTTATAGACCTTTTTAGTGCAAAAAATTGGTCTTCATCATCGAAGAAATGATCGTTTAGCTGAGGGGGAGAAATGAATTTTACTTAAAAGGATATTTACTATTTTTCCTTCACTAGATTTTTTCCCACTGAATTTTTTCTTGTAAGATTTTAACAAGGCATGTCCTGAACAAACATCCGAGAAGAACTATTATGAATAATGGATTATCGTCTCTCTATAATTTTCTTTCTTATTTGTAATAATTTGTATTGATTAGTAATGAGGTCGTTCCTTCACAAAGAATGTCGTACTTTTTTTCTTCACTAGAATTTTTTCCATTGGATTTTTTCTAGTAAAATTTTAACGAGGTATATTCTTTATGGATATCCAAGAGAGAGTGTTATAAATGGTATGATTATGGATGTCCATCAATTAGGAGATTTTAGGTTAATTTTTCAATTAGTACATATGTCCTATAAATAGAACTCGTATTGTATCAGAATCTCTTACACTTAGAATATGAAGGGTTAAATATGTTTGACGTCCCTATAAATATAACGATTTTTCGGTTTTGGTCCCTACAAAATTTTTCTTCAAATAATGGTCCTCGCAATATTTTGCGTTCCTATTTTTGGTTCCTCCAGTTAGATTCCACTAACGGGGACTTACGTGGCACGCCATGTGTCACGCCACGCCAATTAAAGTAAATACTAATAAAAAAGAGACATATTGCGGGGGTTTTAAACCCCCTTTAAATAATTAAAAAACAATAATTTTTCACAAGTAATTAATCAAATAATTGGTAAAAAAATATTTGTTACCATCCTTCCTGAATATTAAATAACCAATTTCCTAACCATGATGATATTGTATTTATACTTAATTTTGTTGATTTCTTTTATACTATTTATGAACATGACTATTGAAGGCTAAGAGTTATCTGTTATAATTCTTACATATTATTTTGTTTCCTTTTTTAGGTATATCCTATGTATATAAAGCTTTTATAGAGTCAGATCTCCAAACAACACATATAAAAATAAGTAACAAGTTTAATTCATTCAGTGGTATATGCAAACTAGTTTAATTCATCCAGTGGTGATATAAGAAAAATTTACTTTATACCCCTACAATTAGCATTATACCCCTACAATTTTTTAAAAATACCATTTTTACCCTTTAATATTTTTAACCACTTTATTATTTTATTTTTTAAAATTTATAAAAAAAAAATTCATAAAATTGCAGCCCTACACATACAAACCGGAATGCTTTTGCAAAGTCTTCCGGTATGTAAAATAAAAGTTAAAAATACATACCGGAACTCTTTTGCAAAGTCTTCCGGAACACAAAATAAAACTTGAAAATCTAAAAAAAATGCATACCGGAACTCTTTTGCAAAGTCTTCCGGCATACAAAATAAAAGTTAAAAATGACTACCGGAACTCTTTTCAAAAGTCTTCCGGAACATAAAATAAAACTTGAAAAATCTATAAAAAAATGCATACCGGAACTCTTTTGCAAAGTCTTCCGGTATGCAAAATAAAAGTTAAAAATGACTTCCGGAACTCTTTTGCAAAGTCTTCCGGAACGCAAAATAAAACTTGAAAAATCTAAAAAAAATACATACCGGAACTCTTTTGCAAAGTCTTCCGATATGTAAAATAAAAGTTAAAAAAATAAAATGATTAGTTAAAAATACACAAGGGTAAAAGTGATATTTTTGGTAAAATGTAGAGGTATGAAGACAAATGTAGGGGTAGTAAAATTTTTCCTCGTGATATAATATACAAACTAGTCAATATATATATATTAATTCATATCTTTAGAGATCTAATTATGGGTTCTACCTTCTTTTTGTAACAAATCGTTGGGATGTTAATTGCATCGTTCATTTTGAAACTCTAAGAAATTGTAATAGAACAGTTGCATCTTCAATGTTATTCAAAATTTGCACTAACTTGGACTGTATTTCTGTTCATTTATTTGTTTCTTTCAAACCATAAATCAATTATTCATTCACATTTATGTTTCAGTTAAGTTATTCAATAATCTCAAACCATAACCATTATTTCTATTAAGGTCTTTGTGTTCAGAAAAATCTAGTTTGCGATAATAACATTCGTAGTAAGAACAAGTTCGTGCGACTCAACTAATGATTCACTAATATGGCAACATATAGTTGAGTCAATAACTTATGCAAATTAAAAAAAACTGCTTTGAGTTTTATTTTATTTAAGAATCCAAATTTTCAATGATGCGGTTTTTCTCTGCCTTGACACAAGCAGTCAATCTCCTCTTTTTAATAGGAACAGCTGCATGATTAGAATCACATGGTCTTACTTTTTCGGTGGAATTGATGCTTTATGATCTTGTTAAGTGGATTATCATCAAACACACAAGTCTGTTGATTTTTCTGGCTTTGGAGCATCTTGTTTGCATCATTAACAAGATTATCACATGCGTCTTTTTTACTGCTAGTAGCACCACTGTTAATTTTAATGATTTTCCTTTTGCCACATATCAGCATCTTAGCATCTTATGTATGTAAAAATAGCTTTGAGAAGTTACTGCTAATGCAACTTCTACTGTTTTTGAATTTATTCCAGATTACAAACAAAACAAAGAAGAAGGAATGCTTAGATGTAAAAGATTAAAACACAAACTCGCCGAGGGTTTTGTCTTTGACAATAGAGGAAGAATAGTAATCCCAGCATGGCCCCCAACAATAGGAACATCTACATCAATCAGCCTCATATTCTTCTTCTGAGTTTCAAAAGTGTTTGCCCTTACAACATCATCAAGTGTGCTAACACCAAAGAGCTTTTTAGGATCATAGACACCTTTTTGTTTCAGAATTTCAGCAGCAATTAGACACAATTTAATTAATTGTTTGTGGAAATTTATTGTTTTTTAAGTTATTTAAAGGGGGTTTAACCCCCCCGCAATATGTCTCTTTTTGTTTATTGTTAACTTTAGCTGATGTGGCATGACACGTGGCGTGCCACATAAGTCTCCGTTAGTGGAATCTAATGGGAGGGACAAAAAATAGAGACGAAAAATATTAAAAATTTTGTAGGGACTAAAATTGAAAGTTATCATATTTATAGGGACTAAAAACATATTTAACCCGAATATGAATAATAGAATATATTTTCTTCTTCTCTTTCTCTCTTATATTATTTTATTCAGTTTCATAACATAAATAAAATATTAACTAATTTTATAAAACAAAATTACTAGTTATTTTTATTTTTATTTTTTATTAAACATGAATTATTAACTTTTTCTTATAAATCGATATATAGAGATCCGAGCACATGTTTTTCACTCTTGAGTCATATTTGTCCGGTTTCATTTCATTATGATGCAAAATTATTGTTACTTTTTCATTCTTATGTACTTATCATCATTTTTATTTTAATATCAATTATTATGTTATTAATAATATTAATACACATTTATTTTAAATACTAAGATAATAAATAAGTAAAATATTAACTAATTTTATAAAAAAATTACTAGTTATTTTTAATATGTGCAAATAGTAGAAAATCAATAATAAAAGATTAAAAAAAAACTTGACTTGCTGTTTCTGTGGTTATGTATTGTTTACTTTTTAAATGTCAATTATGTTTCTAAATTTAATGTACAAATGTTATTTAAAAATTCGTACAATTAATTTTAAAAATTCTTAAGCAACATTTTTTTAACCTAGAAATTCTATTTATTTTTAAATTGGTTAACATATTCTTTTAGAACATAAGCTACTATGACCGGAAAATGTTTAGTTAAATATTTAAAGACAATAAATAGAAATAAAGAATTTAATGATGTTTAATAATATGACCTACACTCGGTCGCTTTTCAATTTTCCAGCGGCAGCTGCGGTGGATTGGAAGAATACTGACACATTATTGACATTAATTTATCATCGATCATTTTGCAGTAGGGTTGTTGTTAGTTAGAAGCTTTTTACAGTGGGTGATTGGCCTTTCTTATTTATTGCTGTCTTGACTTTCTCTTTTTCTTTTTAAATTTGGTATTCGCTTTTCAGATATGATTAATTTAAAGAGACTGCTTTTATCATCTACTACCTGGTCTTATTTAAAGTCCGAGTAAATTCTTTTTTATTAGGCCCGTTTGTTTTGGTTTTTTACAAAAATGATTTTTATAAATAATGTTTATATAAACTAAATTATATTAAATAATTATTATTAAAAAATTTTGTGAGGTGAAGCATTTTACTATAATATTTATGTGTTAATTCTCTGTCTATATTGTCCATCAATCATCTAAGAGTTTACAAATAAAACAATAACATAGCTCATGAGAATTTCTCTGACGATTTGTTCACGAATTTAGTTAACCAATTAAAATTCTCATTCGCAGAAAACATGTTTAAGGTGTATGGTAGTAATATATTGGTCAATCAAGCTCGATATTTTAATATTTTATCACATTTTTAGCTATTGATTTGTGATGTTAAATACTTATAGTGCAACTTTAGACCTCAAAAACACAATGTTACATAATATTTATAGATGTTTACACAACTATATATATATATATATATATATATATATATATATATATATATATATATATATATATATATATATATATATATATATATATATATATATATAAAATTAAACTCGTTTTTTTATTTGTTTTTTTTTTCTTTTTCTCATTTTGTACGGGAAGTATAATTGAACATTAATTATGGAAGTGGCACAAGATGACAACAATAATATTTTTCCAATTGTCTTCACTCTGGTTGAAAGTGAGACGGTTGGTGGCTGGAGTTTCTTTCTCAAGAACCTACGCTTACACATTGCTCCCCAACCCAACCTCTGTTTGATTTCGGACAGACATCCTTCTATTAAGAGTACTTACAATAACCCTGATAACGATTGGCAAGAACCCCCTTCAACGCATGTCTATTGCATTAGACATATCGCTCAAAACTTCATGAGGGAGATAAAAGACAAGACGCTTCAAAAAAAGGTGATTAATGTGGCATATGCCTTAATAGAGCCATCATTCCAGCACTACTGCAAAAAGATCCGGTTGACAAATGCGGATGCATTAAGGTGGATTGATAACATTCCAATGAAGAAGTGGATCCGGGCATTTGACAATGGTTAACGATGGGGCACACGATAACCAATCTAGTGGAATCAATGAACTATATCTTCAAAGGCATCAAAAACCAACCGATAACTACATTGGTTAGAGCAACATATTTTAGGTTGGAGTCACTGTTTGATATCAGGGGTTCAAAGTGGCAGTCAATGTTACAATCGGGGCAATTGTTTATTGAAAGCTTTATGAAATTTATTTAAGAGGAAACTGCCAAAGCTAACACACATGGTGTTATAGTGTTTGACCATATTAAAGGTTGGTTTAGTGTACAGGATACAATGAATCATAATGAGGGTAGGTCAAGGGGGTACTATCGCGTCGAACTAGATAGAGTTTGGTGCGACTGCGGAAAGTTAAAAGCCTTTCGTATGTCTTGCTCCCATGTCATGTTGCAAGGCACCACATGTCTGTTGTCAAGAGTAATTCCATTATTCACAACTGTGTGCGTGTTTAACCTTCTTCTATATATAGTATAACTATCTTGGTCAACAATAGTTGTTTCATTGAATTTTTGGGGAGAAATTTGGAACACTTTCTGTTTTTCATGCATGGTAATGATAATCTTGACAATCCACAAGGGCCATGCATCATATGTTTCTTGGCTAAATCGTAAAGTCTTGGATGTAGTTCGGGGTTAGGAATTTCACATGAGATGATTCTGTCAATATCAGAAGGGTTTGGATATTTACTTTGAGGGTGCAAGAAAATTAGAATATGAGCATGTAGTAAAACATTTATAATGCTCTGTATTATGGATGCAAATAAATGAAGCTTAAATATTCAAATATACTGCATTAAAAACTCACTTGCTAAGACCTTTTCGAGAATATGTCGCCGTGTGATATCAACCATCAATTTGTCCAATTTAATTTTGAACACCCTTGATATGATATCAGGTCGATCATGAGATTTTAAGTTGTCTTTTGCTAACTCTCTTGTTATTTCAGGCAAATTAGGATTACATGTGAAGGTCAAAAACAAATTAGGGAACCCAACCACACTTAAAATAGCCATACCATCAAAATAAAATTTATCTATATATCTTTTGCTTCCAACAATATGGAAGGCAACATAACTCTTTTTCAATTCTTTGTATTTGTGTGTTGACTTGGGTTGTCGGTATTTTCTTGAAGTTTATGGTATTTACCGACTCTCAATTTGGATTGATTCTTTCTTAGCCAATTCAACCGCACATTTTCCATCATAGTGTAGCCATCAACCAAAAATTGATGAAACATTATTTTTGAAGAAAGAATTGTTTTACCTCGCATTTCCTTTGTTGCAATATAAATGAAAGCCATTCCACAATAGTTTGACGGTTTCTTTTTGTCATAACAACCTTCCCTTCATAAGCATGCAAAATATTAACTCGGTAACCATCTTCACCATATGTGAATAGTAATGGATATTGAAAAGCAAGGTAGCTTGAATGAAATTCATCCATTCTTTGCAATTTACCACCACGTTTCTTGCATTGTTATATATCTTTTTGTAATAGAATCAATATCTCCAACAATTAGGACAACGACTTCAGATATTGTGGGCTTATTGTAAACTCGACCATCAGATTTACACTTAGATATTAGTCTTAGTTTCAAATTCTATACCTATTAATGTTTTAACATATCACATGACATCCTGAAAGATTTTGCATCAAGATTATGTTGATCTAACATTAACCTCATATTTGTTACAATAGCCCTGTCAATATGTTTATTGTCCCTATATATGAATCAATAAGAAAAAAAATCATGTATTGCAGTTTAATATTGTGCATCTTGTAAAATGACGGTTGTTATAGTAAGGATCTGAAAGATTCTCTGCGACTATCTATTCCATTGTCAGTGTCGAAAATATACAACTATGCATATTTTGGTGGTTGCCCTATCTTTGGTAGCATCGTCCCTATTCTATGGCAAGTCTGTCCATGAAGTCTTAGAGTCGGGGGAGCACCTCCCTTTGCTTGATAATTCTTTCCATCATCTATTTGTATGATCAAATAGAAGCTCTCAAAGAATGAGAGGTGGGTCATCGATCATTAGTAGTTTAACCTTTCATCCATGATAACATCATTGAAATTTGGGCAAAGTCGTATTCCTGAATTTAGTCTTACATTCTTATACCATATGCAAGCATGTCAATATTTACATTCCTAAAGAGGATCTAATATCATAAAATTTTGTTGTAACATAATATGTTAAACATACAATGTTCAGACATGACCATGCAATAAGTTATTGTATAAAATTTACAATAACTTTGCTATAAATTTGAATTTTAAAACATACAAATGACATATTTCATCCGTCCCAAAATATAAGAGAAAAAACAAAAAACACAATTATTAAGAAAAGTATAAACATAATTATTTAATTTGTTGGTTTAATGAAATAAAGTGCATAGAAAGATGTAAAAACAAATATGATTGATTGTTGGTTATAGAAAAGATGACAAAACGTAAACTAAATGCAATTTATATTTAATTTTATCTTGAAAATATAAAAGATGGTTTTTTTTCTTTTATATTTAAAAAAAAAATATTTTTTCTCTTATATTTTAGTAGAAGAAGAGAGTACCTTATAGGTGGTCTTTCCACCAAAGCCTCATCTTCGCTCTCTATATCACAATCAGAATTATCAAAGTTTGTATTCTCTACCGGAATCCGAGTCTTCATCTTGCACATGAAATTGGCATAATGGTTACTTTTCTATTGTAGATTGGTGTTATATTGAGTATTCAAAATTTTAGAAGTTGATTCATCAAGCTGTGTATTGTTTGAAATGCTGTTTGACTAATAGATAGGATTGAATGTTCAATAGGAGGGATATTTTCTTTAAACGAAGAACTTGATAGAACTTTCCTAATCATTAATGTCAATTTCAAATAAAAGTTAAATAAACATCACATCTAAGGATTTGTTTGGTTCAACGGAGGGGAGAGGAGGGGAGAAAATTTAATCGAGGGGAGGGGAATGGAGGTGAAGGGAAGGGAGAGAATTTAACAAAATATATGTTTGATTCAAAGAAGAGAAGGGGAGGGGAGGGAGGGATTTTTAACAACAAGTATGTTTGGTTCACAAGGGGAGGGAAGGAATTTTAAAATCAATTTACCTTTTTATCCTTATAAATATTATTATTTTTGTTTAGTAAAAATAATTCTAAATAACAATAGTATTGTGTAAATTTCACCAAATAAAAACTTGTTCATTCATAAACCATAATATAATTGTAAACAACAACACACATTAGTTGAACTATATATCTTCAACGCAAATTAAACCATTATCTGATCTTATGATTCATCTAACCCAATAAAATAATTTCTATAATTAAAAATAAATAAAATAAGGTTAGAATATTAAAAAAATTAAACAAATAATATTAGAGTTAAATTTTTTATTTATAACATAAATATATTATATTTATTATTATTATTATTATTATTATTTTTATTAATAGTATAATAAAAAAAGCCTTATTACTATCATATATAAGAACCGATATAAGTATAAGTATGTTATTATTATAAAAAAATAATAATATCAAAAAGGGAACTTCAACAAAATAAAAAGGAAACAAACTCACCTAAGAGAAACAACGCACAAATAGCAACTATACAATAGAAAAAAATAAACGTGAAATAATACAGAGAAAAAATCTAGTCTTTAATAATTCAATAAGGACAATCTTGGAATTAAAAAAATGATTGAGGTTAAAATAGGGAAAATAATAAAATTATAATTACTAAATCTTCCCTCCCCTCCAAATCCCTCTAATTTGGAGGGGAGCAAAAAGTGAGTCTAGGAGGGATTTTGCTCCCCTCCCCTCCCTTCCCTCCTCTTATAAAAAATGAACCAAACACATATTTTTATAAATATGCCCTCCCCTCTCCTCCCCTCCCCTCCATCTACTCCCAACCAAACGGACCCTAAGAGTTATGATTAACTAACCGTATATAAAAATTAAATTCATATTTTATATATTTTTAATTAACTTAAAATGAAAAATCAAATAAACTACTTTCAGTATAAAAGAATTGAGCCATTATTATTTTGTCCAAAGTAATCGCCTAATCGGGCTAAGTTTAAGTACTATTAAACTAATAAATTTAATTAATTAATAGAAAAATTACTTATAAGAGTCAAATTAAAATAAATATTGATCTAAAATAAAATTTAAGCTGTTTATTAAATTAATATTAATTGTTTCAATAAATTAAAATAGTGTTAAAGAAAATATGTTTTAAGTAATATAATATCTTAATATATTTTAATTAAAGATATTTTTTTCATTTGAAATTAATTAAATTACTCTCTCATATTTCTCTTTTATTTCTCTTTTATCTAGTGTTTTAAAATTGAACTAAAGAGAGTAATTAAATTGATGGAATTGAAAATTGAAGAGGTCATTGATTTGGTCTAATTATTAGATTGGATAATTTATTGAATTGATGTGAATCAGTCAGAACCGATTAAAAGTGGTAAAAATAAGAGAACTGATAATTTTGAAAAGTCAACAATTTAAATACTTATTAATTTTTTCCAGACAAAACGATGTTATTTTGATAATTTTAAAAAAAAATAAAATTAAAGTATAAATAGACTTTGTACAAAATTTATTTGAAACAAGTTTTCCTCTTTAGACTAAAATTTATTAGATAACTTACTTTGTTATTCAGTTTAGTTTAAGTTACAATTTAATTTTTGTTCAAAATTTATTTAAATTTGTATTTTATACTATTTTATTATGTTGTTACGTGTGATGATTATTTTTCGAATTTGAATTTAAAGAACTATCTTATGAAATTATGATATTTTAAGATTTTATAGGTGTCATGATATTTTATAAAAATTGAATTATTCAACTGAATTATTCAATTTAATTCGGTTTAGTTATGTGATTCAACTAATTATTTAATAATTCTACCAATAAACTATTAATTTAATACCCTCCCCAATTTAATCATCAATCTTATTTTTAAATCATTACTTCTATCAAATATTACATTCGTCCTCTCTTTCTCTCTTTCTATACTCTCTCTCACCTATGTATACTCTCTCTCTTACCTATTTCTTGCTTCTCATTTTCTCTTTACAACACATAGAAAAAAACCTCCAATCAATTTTGCGAAACGTACACTACTGAATTGATTAAAGCAAAAACACTTTATGTCACGAGAGCAATTTTGAAGAAAAAAACAAACACAAATGATTGAAGTAGTTTAATAAAGATATTTTTTAACAAATGATTGAAGAAAAACATTTTTACTAATGTGAAATAGTTTAATAAAAAGATATATTTTTAAATTGATAAACGTGCATTTTTATATAATAAAATAAATGATATTATATAAATATGTAGTGCGGGTATGAGACGGGTGGATAGTAAGATATTCACGCATGCACTTATACCCGTTTATTTTAATGGGTAATTACGCGTGTCCTCCATATCTATTTTGTGGATTTTTACCCAACTCATTATAAGCATTTTTTGCAAATACCCATACGATATGGCCAAATTGCCATTCCTAGTTAGTCCTTAAACACCAGGAAGATTTTGTTTGGGACTTTGGAGGGGAAGGAAAGGGGACTTAGAAAATAGGAAGAATTAGGTGAAAAGAATAAAAAGATCTTGGGCAGGAGGTTTTGGAGGGTTTGATTTTATTCACTAAAAACCCCATAAAATTGGAGAACTCAAAGTCTCAAACATTATATTGAAGGAGAGTTTTGGAGGACTTACATAAATTTTCAAAATATCATTTAGGTTGTTATACTATTTTGAAAATTAACAATTTAGTAATGATAATGACTCTTTTATCATTCTAAACAAAAATATTTTTTCAAAAATTATCAAATATTTTTCTATTTTTTTTTTAAATTTTCATTTTCGGAAACTTTTCTCTGTCCTCCAAACTTGCAAACATAGCCTAAATGTTCCAAAACAACACATTTTTATTCACAAAAATATCAACCATTTCCATTTGTTGAATCCTAACAACACCTTTGATTCAATGCATTAAAGAACCCTTGTCTCCTATGACATAACACCGTGGTTCTTCAGGTCAATACGGAGACGTGGATTAACTATATTTATACAAGAATGATATTTGTACATCAAAGTTTGACAACTACACCGTATCTAATACGATTTGGTTTTTTTATTTGCTTTAATTATTTTTTCCCACTTTTTTTCAATACAATTAAGCACATGTATTATAGTATTTTATAGAGTGTAAGTATAGGTGTAAGAAAATTGGTGTAAGCATAGCACTCCTCATATTTATAAGAGCACACAATTCACAATTTTACTATAATATTTTTGTAACGTTGACATCATACTGCTTCTCCCTTCTAAATACTATTATTAGAAGAAAAAAAACTATTAAAATTGTATTGAATTGTGAAGAGCACGTGCTTCACAACTCTTTTGTACTAATACATATTACGAGTCTGTTCTGCTGCTGAGTTGAGGAGAACAAACCACTCAAACTCAAGCTCCAAAAATGGCTTCCTTTTCCAACTCCATTGGTAACTTTCACTCACAACTACCGTTTTAGTTTTATCGTTCCAGAAATAGTTTCATGCTTTTTTTTCCACCATTTCATTTATGTATATCACGTCACAACTATCACGACTTCATTTATACATAAATAATGATTTCTTGTTTATGCACTTATAACATTTTTCATTCTTGGATTATATATATGCAGGTGAAATTTCATGGATTTGTCTCAACAATTTTGATTTCACTTCTTTATGCTTTCAAAGGACCTTAATTGACACAATCAACATACTCATTCTCTGTGTGTACTTCACATCTTTGCTTATCACTTTCATCACAAAAACTTCATCAAATCAAAGCCATAGGAAATCCTGGATTTTCCCTATTACCTCAATCTGTTGTGCTATTATTAGTATTGCATTTTTCACTATTGGATTCTCGAATATTATAGCTCAATCTGATCAATTGAAATGGTTAACTTGCTTTATCAGAGGAATCATTTGGATTTCTTTTGCTATTTCTTTGATTGTTCAGAGAGTCAAATGGATAAGAATATTAAACTCTATATGGTGGCTATTTTCTTGTGTATTGGTTTCATCTTTCAATATTGAAATTCTATTCCGAAATCATGCAATTGAAACATTTGATATTTTACAGTGGCTTGTACATTTCCTTCTTCTATATTGTGCCTTTAAAAATCTTGGTTATTTCGGAACTCATGGTGTCCAAGAAGGTTTATCTGAGCCACTGTTAGCTCAAAAATTTGAAACTAAACAAATAGGACTTAGTCATGCTACTTTTCTTAGCAAGTTGGTTTTCTCTTGGATGAATTCTTTACTCATTTTAGGTTACTCAAAGCCACTAGACCTTGAACAAATCCCTTCCCTTGTATCTGAAGATGAAGCAAACACAGCCTATCAAAAATTTGTCCATGCCTGGGAATCACTTGTTAGAGAGAGACCAAAGAATAATACAAAGAGTTTGGTTCTTTGGTCTATAGTTAGAACTTACTTAACAGAAAACATATTAATAGCATTTTATGGATTAATCAGAACTGTTTCTGTTGCAGTTTCACCTCTAATACTCTATGCTTTTGTTAACTACTCAAGTAGAGCTGAGCCAGATCTTAGACAAGGTCTTTCCATAGTTGGTGTTTTGATTGTCACCAAAGTGTTTGAGTCTTTGTCTCAAAGACATTGGTTTTTTAACTCAAGGAGATCAGGGTTGAAAATGAGATCAGCTCTGATGGTAGCAGTTTATCAAAAGCAGCTAAAGCTTTCTAGCTCGGCAAGGACACGGCACTCGGCTGGAGAAATTGTGAACTACATTGCTGTTGATGCGTATAGAATGGGAGAATTTCCATGGTGGTTTCACATGACATGGACTTCTGCATTACAACTTGTTCTTTCCATTGGTGTCCTTTATGGTGTTGTTGGTATTGGTGCTCTTCCCGGTTTGGTCCCTATTCTTATATGTGGATTTCTTAATGTACCATTTGCTAGAATCCTACAAAATTGCCAGTCACAGTTTATGATTGCACAGGACGAGCGTCTTCGATCGACTTCAGAGATTCTAAATAGTATGAAGATCATTAAGTTACAATCATGGGAAGAAAAATTCAAGAATTTAGTCCAGTCGTTACGCGATAAAGAGTTCGTATGGTTGTCTAAGGCGCAGATGTTGAAAGCTTCTGGTTCATTTCTTTATTGGATGTCTCCTACAGTTATTTCTGCTGTTGTTTTTATTGGATGTGCAGTTACCAAGAGTGCACCATTGAATGCTGAAACTATTTTTACCATTCTTGCAACATTGAGGAACATGTCAGAGCCTGTTAGAATGGTCCCAGAGGCTCTATCCATTATGATTCAAGTTAAGGTTTCCTTCGATCGTCTTAATAACTTTTTGCTCGATGAAGAACTAAAAAATGATGATAGTGAAAGAAAATTCAAGGAATGTTCGGTTAATGCTGTGGAAATTCAAGATGGCAACTTCATTTGGGATCATGAATCTGTGTCTCCAACTTTGGCAGATGTGAATTTAGAAATCAAACCGAGACATAAAATTGCAGTTTGTGGACCAGTTGGAGCTGGGAAATCATCACTTTTGTATGCAATACTTGGAGAGATTCCTAAGATATCAGGAACTGTAAGTTTCTATTATAACCCATTTAGATTTGACTTGAATATTTTCACATTTAAATTTTATCATGACAAATTCATATGAATAAGCATAATATTAGAATCTTACACTTTTTCCTCTTATGATATTTCATATAATGGAAAACAGGTTAATGTAGGTGGCACTTTTGCCTATGTTTCCCAATCTTCATGGATACAGAGTGGAACCGTTCAAGATAATATACTCTTTGGCAAGCCAATGGACAGAACAAGATACGAGAAAGCAATTAAAGCTTGTGCTTTAGATAAGGATATCAATGATTTTAGCCATGGTGATCTTACAGAAATTGGTCAGAGAGGGATAAACTTGAGTGGAGGACAAAAACAAAGGATTCAACTAGCTAGAGCACTCTACAACGACGCTGATATATATCTCCTTGATGATCCTTTCAGTGCAGTTGATGCCCACACAGCTGCAATACTATTCAACGTAAGCATCCCTTTTATCATGTTAAATTGTTGATCTATACATAAAAGCGGATAAACAGGTTCTGCTAGTTACAAAAAAACTACTGTCCTCATTTTGGTGTGGCAAATGTACTGTGTTTACAACATCGCAGGACTGTATCATGACTGCTTTAAGAGAGAAAACTGTCATTCTAGTTACTCATCAAATGGAGTTTCTCTCAGAAGTTGATACTATCTTGGTAAAGTATTTCATTTAGATGGTTATTATATTACAATTGAACATATGTATTTCACTCAGAAGTTGATACTATCATGATGAATTCAAATTCTAGGTAATGGAGGGTGGAAAAATTATTCAATCAGGTAGTTATGAGAGTCTCCTAACCGCAGGAACAGCCTTTGAACTACTTGTGAGTGCTCATAAAGACACAATTACTGAGTTGAATCAAGATAATGAACATAAAAGAGGTTCTGAAAACCAAGTTTTGTCTAATCCTCAAAACTCTCATGGTTTTTATCTTACTAAGAATCAAAGTGAGGGAGAGATTTCTAGTATCAAGGATCCAATTGGTACACAACTTACACAAGAGGAAGAAAAAGTGATTGGTAATGTTGGATGCAAGCCATTCTGGGACTACATTAATTATTCTAAAGGGACGTTCCTGTTGTGTTTCATCCTGTTAGCACAATCTGCTTTCATGGCTTTTCAAACTGTATCAACCTTTTGGCTTGCTATAGCAATCGAAATTCCAAAAGTAACTAATGCCACCTTGATTGGAGTTTATACAATAGTTTCTTTTGCTAGTGCTGCTTTTATATATGTAAGGTCTTACTTGACTGCACTTCTTGGATTAAAAGCTTCTACTGCTTTCTTCTCAAGATTCACTACAGCTATCTTTAATGCTCCAATGCTTTTCTTTGATTCAACTCCTGTAGGAAGGATTTTAACTAGAGTAAGATTTTTTCCATTCATTACAATTCCGTAACCCCTCATATTTAATTTAGTCCAACATTTTTTTCTCTCTTGTGCAGGCTTCATCAGATTTAAGTATTTTGGACTTTGATATACCTTATTCCATCACCATTGTAGCAAGTGTAGCACTTGAAATTTTGGTGATAATTTGTATAATGGTTTCAGTCACATGGCAAGTTCTCGTTGTTGCAGTTCCTGCAATGGTTGCATCAATATACATTCAGGTTTATCCACTTTCTAGTTTTTCTTGATTCCTTATTCTCTGTCCAAGGTTATCATTGAGCTAGTAACTCCTAATTTTTTTTTTCTTTCCGTTAAAGCACTATTATCAAGCTACTGCAAGGGAACTAATACGGATCAATGGAACAACCAAAGCTCCAGTCATGAATTTTGCATCTGAGACATCACTTGGAGTGGTTACTGTAAGAGCATTCAACATGGTAGACACATTTTTCAAAAACTACTTAACACTTGTAGACACAGATGCTTCGTTGTTCTTTCATTCCAATGCGGCAATGGAATGGGTAGTTTTAAGGATTGAAGCACTTCAAAATTTGACTGTCATCACTGCATCTTTGTTGCTTATTCTACTTCCTCATGGATATGTATCCCCAGGTAGTAATATAATATATGCTTAAATATACTTTTCATCCTTACAAGTATATCAAATTTTGTTTTTGGTTCATGTTGTTTAGTTTTAGTCCTTGCAAAAATTGAAATTGACCTTGCAATTCATTTTAGTCCTTATATAGGTCATATTTGAGGGAGTACAGTTAAAGAGTCTACTTCTATGTATTACAAGGACAAAGAGTAAAAAGTAATATGTTCGCAAAGAGTAAATATATTTAAAACCTATAACATAATAGGTCAATTAACAATTACCGTGATCAATTTTGTTCAAGCTAATAATTCTAAACAACTTTTCTGTTATGTGCAGGTCTTGTGGGGCTGTCTCTTTCTTATGCTTTTACCTTGACAATAGCCCAAATATTTTGGAGTAGATGGTTTTCCAACTTATCAAACTATATTATATCTGTTGAAAGAATCAAACAATTCATTCATATACCAGTTGAGCCTCCTGCCATTGTGGATAATAACCGGCCGCCATCTTCGTGGCCTTCCAAGGGAAAGATTGATCTTCAAGGCTTGGAGGTAAAGTTGGATAAATGTTTTAGATTTTTTTTACGGCCTAACTCATCTTCGCAAAATTGACCTGTACTGAGAAGCAGGCATTCCAACCCTGAATCTTTGATATCCACTTGAAATATGGAGAAAACTATATATTATTGGCTGATTCTCGTATCACACTTTATTTCTACCTTTACTTTCAGTTTTCATCTTTATATTTCTGAAGTGAACAGAAAATTTCTGCTCTGATGCCTACATTTTACATTGGTTCCAGATTAAATATCGTCCTAGTGCTCCATTAGTTCTTAAGGGAATCACTTGTACATTTAAAGAAGGGAGTAGGGTAGGAGTTGTTGGAAGGACTGGAAGTGGAAAAAGTACACTGATTAGCGCTTTGTTTCGCTTAGTTGAGCCATCGGGAGGTGATATTCTCATAGATGGGATAAACATTTGCTCAATGGGGTTGAAGGATTTGAGAATGAAGCTAAGCATAATCCCTCAAGAACCAACTCTTTTCAAGGGCAGCATTAGGACAAACCTGGACCCTCTAGGCCTGTACACAGATGATGATATCTGGAAGGTGAATAAACTAGTTACATACATGCTAGAAAAAAGACGTAGTTATTAAGTGTAGTTGAATTTTACATGAACTATTCAATAAATTTATATTTGATTTGTATATTTAGGCTATTGAGAAATGTCAGCTTAAGGAAACAATCAGCAAGCTACCAAGTCTCCTGGACTCTTCTGGTGAGTCTCTATACATGGTTTTGTGAATATACAAATCATGGAATCCTAATTTTGAAGTGTTTTGCAGTGAGTGATGAAGGTGGAAATTGGAGCTTAGGACAACGCCAATTGTTTTGTCTTGGAAGAGTTCTACTTAAGAGAAACAGAATTCTTGTTCTGGATGAAGCTACTGCCTCCATTGACTCTGCTACTGATGCTATTTTACAAAGAATAATCAGACAAGAATTTGAAGAATGCACAGTCATAACTGTGGCTCACAGAGTTCCAACTGTAATAGACAGTGACATGGTTATGGTTTTATCTTATGGTATGTTATTACCTTATTATACATGCTATTGCTTATGTATTTTTAGTACTATCTTTTGCTTCATAATTTTTTGGTGGTTATTATTAAAGGGAAACTGATGGAATATGACGAGCCTTCAAAGCTAATGGAAACCAACTCTTCATTCTCTAAGCTGGTTGCTGAATATTGGTCCAGTTGCAGGAAGAATTCATTCCCAAATATTAGCAGACAGCAACAATGAGTAATAAATGTTATAAAATATTAGCAAACAGCAACTATGAGTAAGAAAAATTGGTTCAAATCATTGTAGTTATAAATGAAAGTGCACTCACAGTATCGTATGGTATCGCTTATGCGTTTTGATGTTTTTGTCAATTTGATAAAGATATTTTTAATAATTGTGTATTTATAATTTGTATTGTCGTGTGCTTGTACTTTATTCATTTCGTACGTCATTTGTAATCGCTTTGGCTATTGTTGTTGTACCATTAAGAACCCTCCTTACTCAATTATTAAAGGTATTTGATCCTTGGTAGTTTGTCTTTTTGAGCCTAGATAATTGCTACTTTGTCATCTCATCATGTGTAGCTTGAATCTCAAGTTAAAGCACTAACATCTATTTTTCAGTCATTGGATTCGAATCAAGTGTAATACATGATTCGAATCATAAGCTGTGTGGAAAATGAGATTTGACACTAGTCAATTTGATTCGAATAAGAAAATAAACATGATTTGAATCATAATCTCATGTGATTCGAATCAAGTACAAAAATTGATTTGAAACAATTGAAATCCTGAAGCTTTATTTTGGCTCTGCCCAAATTGATATGAATCACAGTTTTCACTTGATTTGAATCAAAGCTTCAAGACTATTTTTCATCCTTGATTTAAATAGTTTTTTCTTTGATGAAAGTAACAAGTGGATGAAACCTATGGAAAAACCCATAGAGACAAAGTAATATTGTCTTCTATTCTTAGTGTGTTTATCTCTATCACCATGATTCTTTCTCTTCTTTACAAAAACAACTTCTTGATTATGAATTCATGTCAAATTCATTCTCCTTTTTGTTGCATCTTGTTCTTGTGCAATTTATTGTTGAGTTTGAGTGAATTCAAAAGGGGGAGTTGATTAATCTTGATGTGTTGTTCATGATTAATTAATTTCTTGATAACAATCAAAGTCAAGACCCATTCATCTAAAAATTTGAGAGAACATTGTGTGTTCTTCATTCGCCTTCATCTAAAACACTTGACTAACACCGTGTGTTTGTAGATTGTTTGTGAGATATTATGGCATTGTTCATCATCTTCATCCTTCGTCTTATTCCATTTTTAAGGACCTTCATCTTCAAAGATTGAGTGTAGAGGGAGACTATAGTGGTACGTTAGGGTATAATATCGATCTTGATTCCTATTTTGGCATTTCTAATTACTGGAATATCATATTTTTGTGTGAAGTTTGTTGTTTGTAACAAATGCATGTATCAATTTTTGAATTTCGTTGGTGTTTGTTGCTATTCATCAAGAATAGAGTTTCCATTATACTCCAAAGAAGACTTTGGCGAGATCTAGTATCAATTGTCTGTAAGGCGGAGATGGAAATTTTCCACCTTTGGTGGTGTTGGAGAAAGTTACTCGCATACATAGTTGGGAGTTGTCCAATCAAAGCTTGACTATGAAAATCACCCAGACAAGAGATCCGTGGGATCAGGTGGATTGCCACATACAAATACTTGAAGCAGAATTATTATGGATAACGAGGTTTTTGGATCAAGGTTTTTTATTTATCTTGTATTTTGTTAACAGTTGAGCATCTGCATCAACAGAAGGAATTATCATTTGATAGTTCATTGTAACAAAAATGCTTGTACTCAAACTTATCAAAATAATGGAAGATCGTGATTATTTTCCAATAGTTTTCAACAATATTTAAGAGTGGAATAGACAATACGAGGATGACAGCTGAACCACTGTATATCTTTATGTATCTTTTCTTTTTCCCTTACTTTTTTAATTTTCTAGTATTCATCATTAGGCTATTGCACTATTGCATCTTTGCATTGATTTTATGCCACATAAGTTAGACTATGCTTATAGAGATTTAACGTACAAGCTTAGGTCTGTGGTGTATTAATTTTATTGAAGTATCATGAGTTTGATTGTGTCTGGTTAGAACATATATGTTAAGTGTTTCGAAATAGCTTTATTTGAAGCTACTTGAGTAGTCTTGTGATTGACTTGCTTTTGAAGCAATCAAATGCATAAGTGCATATCATGTATTATTTCATATGGATTATTTCATTGAGATTCTTCCAAGCTTCCTTGTTTTTGTGTTTTGCTTCCGTGCTTCGTAAAATCTTTGATTTCGTACATGGGACTTAAAATATTTTTGTAATTCTCAAAGGAAAAATTGTCTATTCAACCTCCCCACCCTTCTATACCTTTTTATGTCCATATTCTTACCTATAATTGGTATCAAAGGCTGGTTTTGATCAAAGTCTTACGACTCCAAAAGTTGAGGATATGGTTTCTTCGATCCTAGACGAGTTTTTATAATCTATTGGAAGCTTATGCAATTCAATGAATTTCAATGAAATTACATTGATCTACTAATGTCTGATTATTCATTGAAATGAATTACATAGATTAATTCAAAGCAAAACTTTTCTAGTATTTCTTCAAACCTAATTGAATTTAAGATATTCTCTAATATTTGATTCATCTAGGATTGAACAGACAACATTTTGAGGTGTGTGCAGTTTGCTTTTGACACCATGTCTTAAAAGTTGTTCTGGATTGATCCTAAGTAAAGATGGATGTATACTCACACTATTATATTGGAAGTTGTTACGAGCTAAAATAAGGAAACATAAACATCTTCCAAGTGATCTATTCTTCCAAGGTTGCTGTAAGAAGAAGATGAAGGCAGTGTTATGGCCTTTGGCAATGATTCTATGAAGTTTCAACAATGACAAAAGATTCAAGGATAAAAGTATACTCTTTGAAGTGCTAATTGTAACACCCTTCTAACCCAAACATATTTTCGTATGTATTTTACAAAAATAAAAATTCAATTAAAATCACAAGGTCGTCACATCTTCTTATAAAACTATGATTTAAACAATTTGTGAAGAAACCGTAGAAACACTTGTGAAATCGTGAACCGTTTTTGGTCATTAGAAAAAAGCAATAAAAATAAATTAAGAAAATGGAATATTTAAGAAATCAATGAAGAGATTTTTGAGGTCATCTACATGACTTATATAATAGATATTTATAATATAAAAATATATGAATTCAAAAGAATGTTCAAAGAGTGGGAAATAATTTAACAAATGTATATCTTTTTTCTCCATGGAAAGAGACGCATAACAAAGACATAGATACAAGTAGGGGTGGGAATAGGCCAGGCCGACTAACAGGGGCCTACGGCCCATCCTACATAGGCTAAGGTCAGACCAGACTTTTTACATAAATAGAAAAGACCTAGGCTTTTTTATAAGCCTATTTAACTAAAAAGGCTAAGCCACAGGCCATATAAAAAGCTTTTTAAGCCTATGAGGCCGGCCTATTTAAATAAATTTGAATAATTTTATTAATATTATATTGTATTTTGTATTTTGTATTTTGAATTAAAATATAAAAATAGGGTTTTTCTATCCTATGCAAATTTGCACATGTTAAGAAATTTAAAATGGTAAGTTTGTCTTGGAATTTATGTATTGTATATTAAATATATAATTTTTTTAATAAATAATTAATGTGTTTTAATAAAAAGTTACTACTTTTAGTTGCCTTAACATGTGCAATATTGCACATGTTAGACAAACCCATAAAAATAAATATTAGTTATCTTAAAGAAATTATGAAAACAAGATGAAAAAAATCTTATGAACAATGTCATAAGTTACTTCCATAAGTTTTTTCAAACAAATAGTATCACAAAATTTATACTATTAGGTAAACTCAAATAATTCAATGCAAACAAACATTTAATCTAACTGGTCTTTTAATTTGTTAGTCTATATAAAGTTCTGATCTTTTAATTTGTTAGTCTATATAAAGTTGAGTTGAATGACTTATTTACAAATGTTCAAATGAAATAGGCTTTTAAGTAGGCTAACAGGCCAATCAGGCCTTCTAAAAGGCCAGGCTCAGGCCAAAAAAATAAGCCTACGATAGGCTACAGACCAGGCTTAGGCTTTGAATTTTTTAGTAGGCCAGGCTCAGGCTTGGCAAAGCGTAGTTCGGCCCAGCCTATTCCCACCCCTAGATACAAGGTTAATGAATTTGGTATTATTGGTTATGATATTAAAAGAAAAAAATGCATTTAATAATATTAATTAAAACAACAATTCCATAATGTTGTTACAGAATTTAAAAGTTTAATTACATTTAATAAAATTAAAAAAATCTATAATTCTATGATAACCTTGCCATGGCAAAACTACGGTTGACCAAAACTAGGTGGGCCATACTAAATGCCTTAGTTTGCGGCCATTCTATACCTCCAAGCCTTATCATTTTCTTGCTTTTATATAAAGAGAGAGAACCAAACACACCATTAGCTTCGATCATCATCACCATGTCTTCTTCCAAAATCCCTCACCTTGTGTTGAAATCATCCTCCAACCAACGCAATATACCATTCATAGGATTTGGTACTGCAGCTGTAACCAATAACGATGGAGAACTCACAAAAACAGCTGTAATCGAAGCTATCAAATCGGGTTACAGACACTTTGACACAGCGTCAATCTATGGTTCTGAACAGGCTTTAGGAGAAGCCATACAAGAAGCACTTCAACTTGGTCTTATTCAATCCAGAGATGAACTCTTCATCACCTCCAAACTCTGGTTGACAGATAATTTTCCCAATCTTGTTCTTCCGGCCCTTCGGAAATCACTTCAGTAAGCAAAATTCTATCCTTCTTCAAGTTAAAATCATTAGTCTTATTTTTAATAAATCCTCCATGAACGCGAAAACGGCCACAACAAAACGGTATCAATATTTTTATGTTAATAAATAAAATGCTATTATTTCACACAGACGACTGTAATCAGTATGATTGCGGCCATGTTTTAAACCCTAGAGTATTGATGCTATACTGTAGGACGCTGAAATTAGAATATTTGGATCTTTATTTGATCCATTGGCCAGTGAGTGTGAAACCTGGAAATTGGGAATTGCCATATGGTGAAGAGTTAATAACCACACTTGACTTAAAAGGGGTGTGGATAGCAATGGAAGAATGCCAGAAACTAGGCCTAACGAAATCTATAGGAGTCAGCAACTTCTCTTGCAAGAAACTTGATGATCTACTCTCTTTTGCTACCATTCCGCCTTCCGTCAATCAAGTAAGCAAATGAACTTCTTAATTATTTTCTTCTTTGGTAATATATTTTATGATACAATATACAAAGTTGATGTGAAATATAGGTGGAGATGAATCCTGTTTGGCATCAGAAGAAGCTAAAAGAATACTGTGAAGCAAAGGGTATAATTATAACTGCATTCTCTCCTTTAGGAGCCAAAGGGGCCAGTTGGGGCTCTAATGAAGTTATGGACAGTGAAATACTCAAGGAAATTGCTGAAAAACATGGAAAAACTGTTGCTCAGGTATGTCTTAGATGGTTGTATGAGCAAGGGGTGAGTATGGCTGTGAAGAGCTATAACAAGGATAGAATGAAGCAAAACTTGGAGATATTTGATTGGTCACTTACAAGAGATGACCATGAAAAGATTGATAAAATCAAACAGATTCGTGTTAACAATGGGCCATTTTCTTTCATTCCTAACATTTGGGATGGAGAAACGTAAGCCTTATATTGGGTTCTGTCCAATGTCTCTTTTGCAATAAATGACTGTATTTTGAAGTTTATATTTTAAAAACTCTTGTAATAAATGTTGTATTTGTAGTTATGAATTTGAAAAAGCTCTTTAATCTCACATTTTAAAAAAATTATGTGTTTTTGTATTAATTGAAAAAAAAAAACTTAAGTTCACAACACTTAAATTATGTGTATTTGGCTAGCATACTATCCTTCATTATATAAAGAAACCACAAATTATTATGTGATAAAATTAGATGTGGCTAAGGCATATGATAACTTGAGTTGGCAGTATGTGCATAAAGTTCTTGTAGAAGTTAATTTTCCTACTAAAGTTCATACAAGTGGTTATGGCTGCAATTTCATATGTAACCATGTCCATTAGATGGAATGATAAGGAAATTAACTACTTGTTAGAGGTATTTGTTAGGGAGATCCTATTTCACCATACTTATTTGTCCTCTGAATGGAGAAATTGTCTCACTTGATCTTGGAGGCAACAGAGAATGGTAAGTGGATGTGAATCAAAGTTGGTAGGAGATGTTTAAGTATATCTCACCTTATGTTCGCAAATGATTTATTGCTCTTTAGTAAAGCTACTACTAAGCAAATGGCTTATGTGAAAAACATCCTTGATAAGTTTTGCAATATGTCGGGCCAACGAGTGAGCAATAAGAAGACCAGAGTTCTTTTCTCGAGCAATACTCCTATTAATGTGAGATGAGAGCTCCTTAGCATGTCTGAATACAAGGAAGCCAGGGAATTGGGGGTGTATTTAGGAGTGCCTATTACAGGTAGAAGTCATAGAAGAAAAGACTTCAAGCACATCATGGAGAACATCAAATCTAAACTAACGAGCTGGAAAGCTCAACATTTGTCTTTTGCAGGTAGAGCAACGTTGACGAAGTTGGTCATTGAGGCGATTCCGACTTATACCATGATGACGTGTTCGTTACCAAAGGCATGCGTCAAGGAGACTAAGCTGCAGAGAGAATTTCTTTAGGGAGATTCAGAGACTCAGAAACACATTCATGTAGTCAAGTTGAGTGAACTAATGCAACCCAAACATATGGGAGGGTTGGGTTTTAGGAATTTGATTGATATGAATAATGTTTGCTTAATCAAGTCTTTGGAAGCACATGGTTAAAATCTGTCCCGTCATGAAGGAGGCCACGTTCTGGGAAATTGGTGAAGGTATGCAATCCAATGTTTGGAATAACTGTTGGATCATATCAGGTAAGACTATGTCATTTTTGTTTCCTGCAGCAGATAAAGGAAAGGAATGCAAACTAGTGGCATACAGTGACTCAAGTTTGTGTGGTGAAGTTGAGGATAGAAATCCACAACTGGTTATGTGTTTATGCTAGGTGGTGCACCAATTGCTTGGAGCTCAAGATAAGAACCAGTTGTAGCTCTACCATCATGTGAGGCTGAGTGCATAGTTGCCTCCCTTTGTGCATGTCAAACAACATGGATGGTGAATTTGATCGAGGAGATTGCAGATGAAAATCATGGAGCAATGATCATGAAGATTGACAACTTGTCTACTATCAATTTGGCCAAGAATCCGATAGCACATGGAAGAAGCAAATATGGCGAAATCAGATTCCATTATCTTAGAGAGCAAATAACAAATGGAAAGCTAAACTTGGAACATTGCAGAACTGAGAATCGGATTGCAGACATCATGACAAAGGTTGTGCATGTGGAATTGTTCAAGAGATTGACAACTATGATGAATATAGATAGTTTAGACACAATGAAATAGGTGGTGTGTTAATTATATGATTCTTTGTGTTAAGCATGTTTGTAAATGCTAGATTTGACGAAGTCGGAGTTGTATGTAGCTGATAGAGTCGAACACTACTTGAAGTAGTCAAGTTGTGTGTATTCGATAGAAAGTCAAATATAACAAGTAGTAGACGAAGCTATGTGTATTCGACAGAGAGTCGAATACAACTTGTCGAAATTAGTTAAAAAGTCGAATAAATGTTGAAATAAGTCGGAGGGAATTATTTTGAGAATTACTTAATGTCCAAGTAATCTTATTATAAATAGGAAGGTACATATTGTTTGTATATATCCACATATAGAGAGAAACTATGTATTTAGTATAATTAATACATTCTTCACCTCTTTTTTCTCTCTATCAAATTATCTCTTCTCTCTTCAAAGTATGGAATCACTCAAGTGAAAAGTAAAAAACGAAAAACTAGAATCAATCAAGAAAGTGATTAAATCTTGTGCAATCAAGATTGGCTCCAACAGTTGAAGATTATAAATTTCTATCAAACTTAAGATCAACATAAACACAAATATCAATAGCAAATTCATTACTTCAGTTATTTTTAACAGAATTATTAAATACTCTATGTCAATTTAACACAAATAAAACAAAAGACTTATAACTACCTTATACAAACAACAAACCTCTTTTTTTTTTTACTGATCGTTAGTTTTTTTTCAAAAATTGTTTTTAATCCTAATTATTTTTTGTGAAGCGCAAATATCTAGATTTAAAGGTGTTCGCGGGCCGGTTTGAGTCGATTTTGAGAGAGTCTGATACACAAACCGATTAAAATTAAATGGATTTGTTTAGATTGGATTTGCATGTTTTTGCGATAAAGCCTAAATCGAACCGAACCGGGAAACAACGGGTTGGTTTGGGTTGGATTGATCGGGAAAAAATGCATAAATATTTGAAAAAATAACTTATTTATGAAATAACTCAATTTATTCACGTACGACATAAATTTCATTGATTTGGTCGGTTCTTGCCCGAACTGAAAAAATATCCGACTCAAATACTATAATTTTAGAGAATTTCTTCACCCACCTCCCAACCTTCTTGGCCACCTCCGGTGAATTTACCACAATACCCCTTGTTTCGGAAGTTCATTTCCGAAACGGTACTTTTTTTTGGAAAAAAGGTGTTTTCGGAAATGAACTTCCGAAAACGTGTTTTTTTTAATATAAAATATTGATTTCGGAGATGCATCTCCGAAATAAAGTCACTTTTCAGAAAATGTGGTGTTTCGGAAGTTCATCTCCGAGCGCACCCCCCTTGGAGGAATTCGGAAATGCACTTCCGAAAATAGGTCTGGACAGAAGAAAATGAACAATTCGCTTTATTTAATCGGGTGAAAATTACAACGATAATATTACATAAAATTAAAGTTACATATTGTTAAACACGGGTAGGTGGGGATGAGAGAGTGGTGGGGAGAAAAAAAGGCTTCCAAATTTCAAAAGGTTTATTTATTATTTTAATAAAAATACGTACAACTGAAAGTAACAAATGACGGAGGAGGTGTAACCGGAGCCGAAACATATGACGGAGGAGGTGGATGTCCGGAGGAAGAAGACCCGGAGGTACGTCCACCGCGAGACAAAGGAGCCAATCAATGTAAGCTATAATTTATCATTATCATCAGGGGACGTCATTACAAAAAATTGGAAAAAAAATCTTATTATTTTTAATCTTGATTTTTTAGAAATGACCTCCCCAGATGATAATCATAAACTATAGCTTACATTGATTGGCTACTTTGTCTCGTGGTGGACGTATCTCCAGTTCTACTTCCTCCAAACATCCACCTCATCTGTCATATGTTCCGACCCCGGTTACCACTTCCAAAAACTAACATGATAAATCCAATACAAATACACTGTGCGATACAATCCGAAATCAGAACAAAACAAAACAAAAACATGTTATTCTGCCCGACGAGCGTTACAAAATACACATCAAACAAAAAAAAACACGTTATTCTTCCCGACGAGCGAACTCCTCCGAATGAAGATAATTATACCAATCCTCATCCCACTCAGTCTCAGAACCATCAGCGTTGATCACGACTCTCACGCCTGAAGATTGAGCTTGAGCATCCGGGCCCCGAGCCCCCTGGGAACGAGAAGTAGAGCCGGTCGAAACCTTCTTCTTCTCCTTCACCTCCTTCACCTCTTTCACCTCTTTCTTTGAAGAATCCTTTCTTCCCCCCTTAGCGCCCTCTCTAGAAGACATGTTCCTGTAAACAATTGAAATCGATTAATATGCGAGACAAAATAAAAAACAAAAAAATTTGAACTTCTGATACATTTCGGAAGTTCATTTCCGAAAACTGGGATGGAGGTGTTTTCGTAAATGAACTTCCGAAACACCCCTGCGATGGAGTTTTCTGCAACTTCCATGGCAGACCCCTAAACCAAACTTCAAACCAAATCAAAATGCTTCTAAACAACCTAAATACTACTAACAACCTAACCATATATCATTTATGCAATTAAAACCCTAAATAACATGCATTTGAATAATAGATCTAAAAATTTCAAAACTTACAAAGTGTTAGGATTGAGGGCTTTTGAATGTTGTTTAGCAGTGTGATTGGAGCCTTGATGCAGCTTTGGAATTCTGTTTGCACAAATTTTCGCCTCTGCCACTTTTTGTTTTGATTTAGGGTAAATGATTGGGGGAGGGGGAGTGTTTTGATAAATCTGCAGAAATCGCAGTATTTCGGAAGTGAACTTCCGAAATAATTGTTTCGGAAATGAACTTCCGAAGTAAGTCAGTTATTTTAAAAAAACACGCTTTCGGAAATGAACTTCCGAAGCAGGGGTAGTTTTGGTTTTTCGCAGGAGATGACCACCCATAGGGAGGTGGGTAAAGAAATTTTCTAATTTTATTTTGAATTCTATTGTGGTTCGGAACTTTACTCCGAAACTTTTATATTTTCATTTAACATAATATTAGAATAAAAAAAGATAAAAGTTGGTGTATACGCGTTTCTTCCGAAAGGTAATAAAACAAAGAATTCCAAATATCTCAAAATTTGTCACACTTTCTATTACAAAACTACGTGGACCTACAAAGATAAGCTCTTTACACACTTTTTTGTCTGTAGTTAGATTTTTGAGCCAATCCTCCACACTCGTGAGTCATTAAAGATTTTGATTTAGAATATTTCTGTTGTTGTACTGGGCAACAAACCAATTAAAATTAATGGGAGGATTCAATTAAATGACTATTTTCATTTATTATTAACTTTGACACACAAAAATACACCTGAAATTCCCTTGATGCACTGCGCACCTAAATTTGTTTAGTAGTAGTTGTTGGATATGTATGTAATGTATGACCCACCTCATTGTCTTCTCTTTTTAAATTTCCTTCAATTTCAATGATATTAAAATTATCTGACAAATTACTTTACAAGATAATGTCCATTTCCTAGAGTTTCTTCAAGTGTTGGGTCCGAACCATTTTTACTTTCTTAATTTCAATTTTAATGTTTCTACTTTATCTATGATTGAGTATGATTCATATTTATGTAAACACCGAAGAAAGAGAAGGACTTCCCCTGTCTTTATATTTGACCAAAATATATGTAGACTCAACTTTTTATTATGCGGAGGCGATTGGTAGGTGCAAGTCACAATTCATCATGAGTATTATTAAAAATAGAATCGTATTATTATATATCTATAATCTCATCACATAAATAAAACGAAATTATAGTTGTTTTATAGTTACATATGTAGACACTATTAGTCGAATTGCATTAACAAAATCGATTGTATTTAATATCTATTACTTTCGTTTCTTTAATCTTCTATAATTGTCGTTGTTCTAATAATTGGTGTCATATGACAACTAAGCATGATCTGAAACTTAAAGTGACAATGTTTGACATGATATGTTACTTGGAATTATGGAAAATGAGGGTTGAGAATTTGTTGGCTTAACAAAGTTTACATAAGACGTTGCGTGAGACGAAATCAATCGACATAGAGGTTACAGATTGGGTAGAGATGAAGGAGAAAGTCGATGGATTGATTCAACTATGTGTTTCAGACGAGGTAGTGTATCATATCGTGGACCTAACGACGCTGCAAAACATTTGGGACAAATTGAAGAGTCACTATATGCCAAAGACGTTGATGAAAAACTTGTTCCCTAAGAATAAATTATCGATCTGGTGAGGCTTGGGATGACGATTGATGACAAAGATAAATAAATTATCTTGATATGCTCCCTAAGAATTGATTTTAAGAGTATCCAATAAATTTTGAAAGCTTTTAATAGGTTATACTCATGAACCCCCTTATACAAGGAAAAATGAAGCTTACGACTAACTTCCAACAAAACAATAAACATAGGAGTGAAGTACTGAATCTTCATTCCAAACGGTGGATCAGAGTTGTTACTCCTCTTTCCACAAACGAAGAATCTTGGAGTTGTTAGTCTTCAAGCTCTTTAACAAATATTTTACCACGAGCTAATCTTGAACCTTGTAGAGCTTTTAATATCGGGCTTAGCTCATGAATCCAATCTTGGTTTTATCACAGGTTAACCAAGAACCTGAGAGATTTTACCACGGGATAATCTCGAACTTATCAAGATTTTAATATCGGGATGATCTTGAACCTAAGTTTGGTTTTATCACGGACTAACCAATAATCTAAGAGATTTTACTAGCGGGTTGATCTCGAACCAAAATGGAGAAAGAATCACACAATCCCCAAACCGTTGCTTTTTACGGGCTTAGGTTTAAATCCAAATAACATAATCTCTAAGTAGATAACATTCAACCAGGGTGTAAACAAAATTCCCTTGGTGAATTTTACAATTCTATTCTTCCAAAACTAAAAGTTCATCACTCTTAAAAAGACTTTCTTGAAAAAAGTAATTAGGCTACATTTTTAGTGTGAGAAAGTACACAAAGAGAAATTTTAGAGAGAGCGTGAGAAATGTGAAATGAAAACACGATTATGGATGATGAAAAAGAATGGGAAGGGACCTCTATTTCTAATCTAGAGACTGACACAAAAAGGGAAATGATTTTAACGTTTTTTAAAACTTGCCAATCAATTGGTTACCATAATTTAATCGAGTATCAAACTCAAAATGGAAAGGAAGGATATTTATCCATTATCCATCATTAAGATGTTGTCCTAATCGATTAGGGCTCAATTTTAAAGTAATTTAATCGATTAGGTTAATGTGTCAATCGATTGGCAAAGACAAAATTTGGCTAGAGCTATTTGACAGTTTCTAACTCATCTGACATGACTTCAAAGCATTTTTCAAAATATTTTCTTGAGAAAAATAAGTTTGAAAACGAGTTTATATATGTGTGTGTGCGCTTTATCCATGTACTTTTATGAGAATGATCTCATGCTTTATAATATGTTCACTCAGACGCGTCGAGGCAGGCTCTCAAAAACGTCAAATATTTGTGAGATGCTTTATTATTATATACTTGCTTGAGCTTACTTTAGAATGAGGCTTGAGTTACTTTCTATTTGTTTGTCGTTATCATATAGTCAAGTCCTTTATGAAACCTTAGTCGCCATCATTAGTTGTCATCATAAAAAATTGGTGTTCTTGTTTAATGCATACCACCTTTAAAACAAGGTTCTATATTCTTCCTTTTTTTATGATAACAATGCATCTCTCACTGGAGGTGGTAAAAGAAATAAAATATGTGTTTGAAGTAATTAAACTCCTCCTTAATAAAATAAAGAGTATACTCTACTCCCTTTAAGAGTATACTTATCCCCCTTTGTTGAAATTAAAAGGCGGATAAAGATGCATTGCAATAAAATAAATATGCAAACATGGGCATTTAAGACATATAAAGAAAAAAAATCATTTATTAATTGAAAATTACTTGGAATTCAAATTACAAAAGAGAAATTTTACGGCATTGAAAGTACAAAAGAAATTGCAAGAGATGGAAATAAGAAATTAAAACAACGAAAGCTAAGAAACTAAGAAACACTTAGTTCATATCATCATCATCCTCACTTGAAGCCATTATGTAGATTAGGTTTCTTTTATCCATTATTTTGATGTTCTTGTCAATCTTTGTATTCATTACCCTTTTCTCATCGCGGATGTCATCGAGAGTGTTTAAGGATGATGGAGGAAGGTCATTGTTTCTTTGTTGTTTTCCTTTTCTTGGTGGCATTGGAACGAGTTCTCTTCCTTGAATAACATATCTCATTTTCTTATAGCTGTTTCCCTATCTCTGTGTGCATGACTACTATACATTCTTCTCTGAAATCATAATCGGTGTAGGGAAAAAATTGTTACAAGTTTAGCACAGGGAAGAGTGATATTTTTATTTTTACCATCTAACATGCGGTTAAGTACAAAATCTGCCCAATTTTCTCAACTTGGTTCTCCAAGAACCAAATTTCGGGGATGCCTGACTTGTTGAGGGTGTTAAAGTTACTTTTCCTTGAGAAATGACATGACTCATTGTATAATGAATTAGTCTACAATCAGGGTGTATAAGACCGATATTGAAGGGAGATGGGATTCCATAAAAAGAATCAGAGAGAAGGGTATGAGCATGAATGTCAATGTTAAATTCAATACCTTCGGAATCAGTTTGATCATAGTTTTGTTCTATGAAAGGTAGGTTTCATATTTGAGAAAAATCTTCAAGAGACAAAGTGATCGGGTGTTTCTTGACTTCAAAGTTTATGATGTCATCATTGTATGAAAGGTTTGCATAAAACATTCTTACTAACTCAGGGTACATATCTTGATTTTTTTCAAACACAAACAAGTTGGCGAAGTAGAAAATGTCCATTAAAGAGCAGTTCTTGAAGAGATCTTCATCTAGGTAGTAAGATATATGCAATTCTTAATCAACATAGTATCGATTAAAGTTGTTTTCTTGAGCTTGATTGGAGAAATCTTCTTAAAAGTATGATGATGATGATGATGATGATGGTTGAGAGAAACAAATTCTTTTTTAGGCCATTTGAGGCGATGATTGATGATTTACAGATTAAAGGTATTTCTAATGCAATGCACAAGTTAGGATATGATGAGATGAGAATGAAAAGAAAAATACTTCTATTTATAAACTATGTCAAATCGATTGTGTCAACCGATTGGTGCCTTTAATTTTTTGTGATTTATCTCTTACACATGACCATTGTATTTAATGCTTATCCAATTATTCGTTGTGGGCAGCTCCAACGTTCGGATTTTTATTTTCTAAATGCTCCAAACGATTGGACTATAGTGCCAATCGGTTGCTGGCCCATTTTCAGCATGTCTTATTTTTGGGCTTTGTGTGTTGCACGCCTACTTGGCCTTATTTTTATATTCATTCAATTAATCACTAAGGATCATAAATTTTGAGATATTCTCAAAAACACTTGTTTTGATCAATGTGATTCATATGTGTCATCATTGTTCATTCTTAAATCAAATACTTTGTAAAATCTGTATATTTGAAAATATACTCTTGCATTGCACAAATCCATTGATAGTTTTCTTAAAGTTTAGTGGTAAAGCATACCTGCAAAATAATAAGGTTTTACCTTTGGTGCCTATATCTTCTTGGATCTAGGTGTATTATTTTCAGAAAATCTAAGATTGTTACCTTTAGGACCTGGATCCTCTCCAACCAATTCTCTTCTGCTCTCATCACACCCCTTCATCTATAATTTTTCACTCTTTTCAAAACTGTACTTTTTGTTTATTAGTTTTTTTATGTAATTTCAACCATTGGATGAGAGCATGAGGAAAGGCTGGACCAAAAAGATGCAGAAGATCTATTTTCTTACCTCTATATCTTTTCAATTTATCAAAATAAAATGGTTATAAATAACCTACTATTTTGCAATGTAAGCATTTATAAACTAGACCTTTTTTTTCCTGTGATTTACACCTTTACTAGATTTCTTATCTTTTTAAATTCTAGTCCATTTTCTTTAGAAAGATCTTTGACTTGATAACAGCTGACCATTCTTTTTCCCCTTGACTTCACTTTCTCTCTTCCACTACAAACACAACCCATCCCATCCCACAAAAGCAACAAACAACCCTCTCATGTCGAATAATCAAATACCTTCAACAAGCCATAGCAGAGAACATGATGATTATGAAGAAGGAGATGAAGAAATAAGAGAAATCCATGCTTTAACCCCACCTCACCCTCCTCATACAAGACAACCACACAGTCACCAATCATCTTTATTTTCCATACCTAATACAGAAGTTGCTTCCACTGAGAATTTCACAAGTATAAGTAGAGAATTCAGTGCTTTGGTTCAAGCAGGGTCAAGTATTGACCATAGCAACCTAAGTCCAATGATGAGTAATACTAATACTAATACTACTAGAAGTAGCAATGAAAGAGAAAGCTACTACAACAACAATAACACTAGAAGCTTTCAAAACTTGTTGAGGATTAGAGAAGATGAATTGATGGAAGAAACCAACCCTTTGGCAATTGTGGCTGATAGTGATAACAACCTTTTGGAGATGCTTCCTTCATCATCATCTTCAGGAACCATCAATGGTCATCAGAGTGAAGTTTCAGTTCAGAGGGTGAAGAAAGAAGAGGTTGAATCCAAGATATCAGCATGGCAGAATGCTAAAGTTGCTAAGATTAATAACAGATTCAAAAGGGAAGATGCTGTAATCAATGGTTGGGAGAATGAGCAGGTTCAGAAAGCTAATTCATGGATGAAGAAAGTTGAGGTATTTTTTTCATGAATATCTTGTTATTTGGTGCTAAGTTTTTGATTTTTTTTACGTTGTTTATGGTTAGTGGATTCATAATCATGATTAGTTTGTATGAATTTTTTGGAGATATGATGCTGGCCGGTTTAAATTATTAATATCAACTATAAAAAAAACTCTAGAAATTAGTTGATCATTGATTCAATCAATTTGTGAACAACTAATTAAATTATTAGTTTTCTTCTTGTCATTAAGTGTTTATGTAAATGATCAAGCACCGACACATTTGATTGAAGGTGTATTCGGTGTCTGTGTCAACATGTCGGTCTCAGTGTTTATGTAAGTGGTCTCTATAGCATCGGTGTGTTTGATCGAAGGTGTGTCCGTGTCTGTGTCAAGGTGAGTGTCTGTCCATTATGAACCAAAAAATTTAATGCATGATTTGTGCAGAGGAAGCTGGAGGAGAAAAGAGCAAAAGCATTAGAGAAAATGCAAAATGAGGTAGCAAGAGCTCATAGGAAAGCACAAGAGAGGAGAGCATCTTCAGAGGCTAAAAGAGGTACCAAAATAGCCAGGATTCTTGAGATTTGCAACCTCATGAGAGCTGTTGGAAAAGCTCCTTCCAAAAGATCTTTCTTTTAATATTTCAACTATTTGAATCACATTTGTTGACAAAATAGACCATGTGAGAGAGCTCCTTTTCCTTTTTAATTTATTATCTTAAAAGGTTAATGAGGGCTTGCAGTGAGTGCTTAGTATAATTATTATAAACAAAAAATAAATATGAAGGTGTGTTTTTGAATGATGTATTATTACAATGATGTGTGTGAATGCTATATTATTTTTTTTGGATTTTATACATTAATCTATTGCATATATATTGTAATTAGTTGGCCTCCACAATTTGCAAATGCATTGCCCACACGTAAAAGATAGTTTGTAATCTTTAATTTTGGATTACCAAATCTACCTAATCAATTTTTAGTTATAAAATAAAAATCCCATTACAGGAGAAAGAAATAATTGCTTCTTTTATAAGGAAATATCTTGCAAACCATGCCAAAAAAACTCTTAGGCTATGTTTGGGAGTTTGGAGGGGAGGGGAAGGCTTCCAAAAATGAAATTTTAAAAAAATATAGGAAAATATTTGACATTTTTTGAAAAAATGATTTTGTTTAGAATGATAAAAGAGTCATAATCATTATTAAATTTTTAATTTTCAGAATAGTTTAACAACCTAAAAGATATTTGGAAAATTTAGGTAAGCCCTTCAAAACCCTCCAAAACCCTCATTCAATACAATTTTTGAGTTCCCCCATTTTATGGGGTTTTTGATGTTATAAATAAACTCAAATCCTCCAAAACCCTCATTCCCAAAATCTTTTTATCATTTTCATTCAATTCTTCCTATTTTTCAAAGCCCTCCCCTCCCTTCCCCTCCAAACTCCCAAACATAGCCTTATAGAATATCATACTATAGTTTATTTTAGTTTCAAAAACAAATTCATACTAAAGTTAGGTAGTAGGAAATAAGTTTCACATCAAAGGAAAGATTAGACATTACTAAAGTTAAAAACATTGGACAGTATTTTCATTTTCTTTGATATGTTTATATTTGGGCCGTGAATCATTAGTAGAGGGCATTATCAACATGGGGCCACATTATCAACAAAGCAAGATTAAAAGTTTGATAAATTCATCTCTAGTCAAAATGAGAAGATTTTGTCACAAAAATATGATCACTACATGCAATCAAACCACCTGTCTCCATTGTCTAACAAAAAAGGGACATCATAAAAGGTGATAGGAGAGAGTGGGAGAGAAAAAGATACAGGAGAGAGACAGAGGGGGAGAGGGAGAGAGTGGAAGAAGAAAGAGAGATGGGAAGAAAGATTTTTTTTACTAGAAAAAGTATTTTAGACTATTTATATTTAAGATAAAAGAAATTGTTCTATAATTTAGTGAGAAATTTAAAGAACTTACATATCAATTATACCAAATCTAAAAAATATCTATTTCAAAGGGGTGACGTTTTTCTTGGACATAATATTTTTTCTCCATCATAGTAAAGTTGTCTTTTCTATCTATAATAGTAGTTTACGATTTTGCAGAAAATTCTTTTTGCAGTATGGCTGAAGCCGGTTCGTAGAATAGACAAAATTGAATTTGGAATATCTTAAGTGACAGGGTGAATCATGTTGGGTATGGTCTAGACATAGCCAAACTGCCGCATGCATCGCTTTGGTAAATACATGACCATGATGTCAGTCCCACATGCCAGCCACCCAGAGTACAAAGAGATGAAGTCAAATGAGATGATGTCTCTGTGATCCTCGAACAGTTTCCATAGGATGTCATTATGAATAGTACGATCGAGATACACCCGAAACGGTAAGACAGCTTGATTCCCTCTATGGAGGAGACACATGACATCTCTCGGCATCTCCTCCGTATGGTCAAAATCAAGAACATATCCATGAATGCAGTGGAAGTGAGAACCGATCCTTCCCTGAAAAACGAATAAGAGACATATTAGCAAAAATTATTAATAGTAAAATAAATTTAATAGTGTGCAAGAGTCTGTAAGCTACCTCGTCCTCCAGTTAGAGGCTTCATTCAGCTTTTGGTATAGGTATACCAAAAATTCGGTTCCCTAGTTCCACTCACTCACCGCGTCCAAATCCATAAAGTACCAAAGGTATGTTACATCCACGTAGTTAGCACTTTTGTCCACAAAAAGGGACGTGCCAACCAAGTACATGAAGTAACACCTCAAAGCACACTAACAGTGATACTGAACAAGGAGGTTATCCCCCTCATTCTCGGAATCAGCTACCGCAGTGAGATGGTTGTTTTAAAGGTCCTACAAGAATGAGAACTTCGCATGTGCACCATTAGTTGAGGAACACTGCTCCACTGTCATTTCTAGTTGAGCACCTAAATACTCAACCATCCACTCAATGGCAATATCACGAGTGATGCGAGAGTGGTTAAGGAGCCTCCCTCAAATAGTAAGGTGTAGCAAGCAGGCGGCGTCATCAAGAGTGATCGTCATCTCTCCAACTAAAAAGTGGAAAGACAACGTCTTCTTGTGTCATCTCTCTACGAATGCCACATGCATTTCGTGGCTAATGGTGTTGTAACCGGAACAACAAAGTCCAGATAGTCTGGAGATAATAATGACCTCCTTGAACTAATTTGTAGTAGAATGATGCAAAGTAAATATTTTACGAGTGTGGTTCACGGAATGTAGTATCGTCCGTTCTTGTAAAGTAAAAATAGGGATGTGTAATAAAAAGTGTAATAAAAAAGTAAAACAATAATAAAAAAGTGTAAGAGAAAATATACCTCTCTAGTGGAAACATGTCGGGCGACATGATCAGAATAATATATCAAGAGTGAAGTGTTAGAGGGCCCTCCTGGGTAACCCGGGGCAACATGCGCGAGTGCCGGAACACGAACCTCATCGAATGCAGGAACATGAACCCCTTCGGTACCTTTTTCAGTGCATTCTCATTATCCCTAGATGAGGACACACGGGATAGACAACTTTTGGAAACAAAAGTGGCTGGTTCCTCCACTTCCTCTCGCAGTAGCCGACCGCGTTCTCGACCCCTTGCAGCCTGCTCAGCTCTCTCGCGCCGAGCGAAAACAGTTTGGATTGGCCTACCGAGTCTAACTTTATTCGAATTCTCAGCCATTTATCCTGAGAAAAGAATAATCATGATAAACTGGTTTGTAAAAGTTATTAAAAAACAACACGCAGACATATTATCAGAGATGCATATTTGAAACCTCTCAAACGTGTTTCCGGAGATGCACATCTGAAACTACCTGCAACAACCAGTTTTGGAGCTCATACGAAAATCTCCCAAAAATGTATTTTTTTCCTCACATTTTTTTACATCAAACAAGCAACATTTTACAATATACAACTCAACCTACTAAATTTAAATCATCCTAAACAAATTATTATACACTTGCAAAGTTAAAAAAAGAATTTACAAAAACTTACTCAAATGTGTTGAAATGAGTTGCAATGAGTAAAAATTATTAAAAATGAAGTTTGGAAATGTAAAGATTTAAGAGTTTTTGGGTGTTTGAAGTTTGGAAAGAGACAAAATGAAGGGGATTCTGGTGTGAGTTAAATTATATACCCTAATTCGGAGATACATCTCCGAAAAATTCAAAAATTAAAAGAATAGGTTTAATCAGAGATGCATATCTGAAACACCTTTGATTTGAAAAAATAAATAAATTCGGAGATACATTTTTGAAAACACATCTAAAATAACAAAATGTGGTGCGTTCAGATATGCACCTCTGAAATTTAAAGACAAAAAAGTAATTTCATCACATGCCTTTAAAGAAATACAGAGGTGAAAAAAGAAAGTCTCTTCTAAAATTATTTACCTCTCCCTTGAACTAATATAGAAAGAGTATCTAGTTTTGTTTGTTGGATATGAGTATCCCTTATTCACATTTTAATAGGAAGAATTGTTGCCTATTAAAAAATAGCTTATGGCATGCTAAATGTATTTTTTTTTAGTATTTTGTTACTATTCTTTTTAAATATCTCAAAATATACACCTCTCTTTTTAATTTTTAATTATACTCTAAAATTAAATTGTTTTATTCATTTGTATAATTTCGTTTGTTAATTTTACATCTAATTAACTATTATATTAGTAACAAGTAATCTTAAAATTTTCAAATCAATTAAAATCAGATTGGACATTAATTAAACAAGTATAGAGAAAGATTTAAAGTTTTAAAATATGACTGAGATTCAACCGAAATTCAATCGGTAATATTTAAAAATAATTGTTTTTTAAATTTATAAATACTATATCTAACAAAAGTAAAATAAAAAATATATTTTTTAAAAAATATATATTTTTGTTGATCTTTTAAATTAAATATCAATAAAAAAATAAATTTTAATCACGTGTTAATAGTTAATACTTTTAAGTTAAAATTTAGAGAAAAAAGGATATACACTGACAATGTAAAATTGTTTAAAAAATAACGATTATATTAAATGGCAGATTATATTGTTATTTTTAAAAAAATTATGTGACATAGCTGATTGATGGATCCCAATTAGATGACAGTCTAAAATTATTATATCGTGTCAGTGTACTACTTCTAACCCTCTATAGACGCCATGACTTTTTAGCAGTGTTTTAAAAACCCAACCGGACCGGCCGGTCGAACCGGGAACCGGATAGGTAACCGGTCTGGTTCATTTGTTGGATCGGATGTGCAATTGAACCGGTCAAAACCAGTCAAAACCGGTTTAAACCGGTAAAAACCACCGGCGGTTTTAAAAAACCGGCGGTTTAAATGTTTGTCTTTTGTTTTTTATTTTTTTTAAAATAAAAAAATAAAGAAAATGGTATTTTGGTTCGTCCCTTCCGGTTCTTGTTCTTGATACTGCACAAACCCTATTCGTAAAAGACTGCAAAAAAGCGAGCTACCCACCACCGTGATTCAACCCGCTATTCCGATTCTTCTCCAGGTTTGTGATTCCAATTCCCTTTATTTAATCATCTTTACTTGAAATGAATGAGTTTGTCTGTGCATTATGCTTTGTTTTGGTTCACATAAAGAGGTTACAAAATCAAACGTAAGGACTAGGAAAATCAAAGTAGAGAAAAGTGATAGATTTGTTGCAATTTTGTAACCCACTTTGATGATGATGAAAAAGTAACTCAAAAAAGGTGAGAGAAAAAACAAACAAGATATCTGTGATATGGAATAGAATACACCAACACCTCTGTTTTGATACATACTTTTATTTATGGTATATGACTTAGCTTATTGTAAGTTGTGACTTGAATTGAATATCACCTATTTTTATTTATTTATTTTCTAAACTTGCTGGATAATGGATGGGGATTAAAACTTGTTTAGACAACCTCTTTATTTCTACTACTCTTTATTATAGCTAATCCCTTCAATACTGTATTGTTTCATGATTAATCATATTTTTGGTTAAGAGTGTTTGATTTATAAAGTCTAGTTTTGATGAATTTTAAATGAGCTTTCCAATCTCCTTCCAACAGTCTAATGCAGTGACTACTACAACATTGACATTCATGAAAGTAATTACAAATTTTGAACGCCTTAGCACATTGATCTAATTTACTCTTTTTGTTTATGCTATATGAAAGAAATTATTACCATATGTTTTGCAAATTGGATATTAGAGTTTCACAAGAGTTGAAGCATGAAGGTAATTACTATAATTGTTAATCAGTATCTATGCTATTTTGCTTTGTGAACATGAAGGAGAAAAATAAATATTTTTTTTTGAGATCGACTCATCCGGTTCGACCGGTTTAATAATCATATAGTTTTGTTATAGAGAACGGTTTATTCAACCGAGTTATCCGGTTTTATCCGATTTAGTCATGCGGTTCGACCAATGACCCAGTGGTTCGACCAATGAACCAGTAACCCAGGACGCTCACCGGTTCGATGACCGGTCCGATTTTTAAAACATTGCTTCTTAGCAACCCGTAGCGAAATTCGATTAATGCATTTATATTTCGGAAGTGCATCTTCGAATGTACATTTTTCTAGAAAAAAAAGTGATTTCGGATGTACACATCCAAAATAACTATTATTTTAAAAAAAAAGGTGCATTCGAAGATGCACTTCCAAAATCACCACTTAGGATATTTCGGAAATGCACTTCCGAAATATCATCAAGGCATAAACAACTCTTTTTGCTCTGAATACCTGGTGATTTCACAAACATAAGCAGCAAACACCGATTCACAATATCACCATCACTGCATATCATAACCTTTTCAACCCATTCGTATAGATTAGAACCTCCATACTCACCCAACCAACTGAAACCCATCGATTGTATTGATTCACTTTGATTTTAATTTTTTAATAAGTATTGAGTTCTTTCGGATATGCATATCTGAAAAATCTCAAGACTAAAAATTAGAATATTTCAGATATATATCTCCGAAGGCATTCATTTTTAAAAAAATGTGACTTTGGATATGCATATCTGAAGTCACATTTTTTCTAAAAAAAAATGGCTCCGCGTATACACATTCGAAATAAAATTTTTTTTTCTTTCAAAAATAATGTATTCAGAGGTACTTTCGAAATATAGAATTATTTTGGGAATTTTCACTACATACATATTCCTAAAAAGACATCAGGTCTATTAAAAAAAATTGCGTAATTCATAACCCTAATTCAAACAAGTGCATAAATGAGTTATCGAAAATTTAAGTAGCTTTCTACTCTCATTCTCTTTTATTTCTTTCTTTTCTTTTTGAAACACTCTTTATTCTGTTTGTTTCTCTTTAATAAAAAAGTTAATAAAACATTTACTTACAACTTTCACCAAATTAAACAATAACATTAATTTATGTGTGTAACTTTTAATTGATTTTCCTTCTGAATCAGATGAGTTGAATGTTATTTGTGTAACTTTTCCCTCGATTCTTCTCCTTCTTCTAGCAATGGATTTGTGAATCAATTTGTACTTCTATTCACGCTAAAACCTAATTTGCAAATTTTGTTGGTTTTTCTAAAAATCCAGAATGTTGCCTAACAGGTGAACCGGTTGAACCACCGGTTTGTTCTCCGGTTTTCAACAGTGCGGTTCTTATGTTTCTTTGAACCGGACCGGACACAGATCAGTTTCGTTCTGGTTTTTAGTACCTTGGTATATAGATTCTCTCTCACATCTTTTAGCTTTGAGTATCTTCAGAACTTGACAATCTCACTCATGGCACTCTCTAACGCTACCCACATTCCAACCCTCTTCAATCCCCTCAAAACCAATCCTCTCCCTTTTCCTTCCTCCCATGTTTCCTTCCTTTTTCCCTCTCACACCATCTCCAATTCCCTCACCGCCGCCACCAACATGTCCCGCCTCAATTCCGCCGACTTCGAACTATCTACCATCACAGCTTTATCCCCATTAGACGGCCGTTACAGGGAAAAAGTTAAAGACTTGGCTCCTATCATGGGTGAATATGGACTCAATTACTATAGGGTCATTGTTGAGGTACACCCATGTTTTATTCTTCTATTTTTTTTACCCCTTTTGTTTACATTACTCTTCTAAATTTATGGCTGTGTTTATATTGTTTAGATTAAATGGTTGCTGAAGCTTTCTGAGATCAGTGAAATCACTGAAGTTCCTGCTTTTAGTGAAGATGCTAAGTCTTTCTTACAAGGTTTGATTGACGACTTTGGCGAAACTGATGTTAACGAGATTAAAAGATTTGAGAAGATTACAAATCACGATGTTAAAGCTGTAGAGTATTTCTTGAAACAAAAGTGCCAGTCAAATGCTGAAATTGCTAAGGTTGTGAATTGTGGTTCACTTTATTTTTTTTTTTTTTCTTATTGGATTGTGTAATTTTGAACAAAGTTTTTTTTAACAGGTGCTTGAATTTTTTCACTTTGCATGCACTTCTGAGGATATAAATAACCTTGCTCATGCCTTGATGTTGAAAGAAGCCATGAATTCTGTTATGTTTCCTGCCATGGATAAAATAATCAAAGCTTTGTGTACAATGGCCAAAGATAATGCTCATATCTCTATGCTTTCTCGCACTCATGGACAGGTAAGCTGATTTTTGCATTATTAGACTATTTGAAAACTATTTGAAAATCAATGCATTGTTGTGGATTTTGATTTTGCGATATTGCACATAATGCCGACTCAGAGCAACTAGCCGGGACTTGGTGATATTTTTGTTGTTTGTTTGTTTGTTATATTGCTTGTATATTGTTGAACTTAATAGTTTTTTCTGTGATATCCTTCAGCCAGCTTCACCGACTACTTTAGGGAAGGAAATGGCGATATTTGCTGTGAGGCTAAGTAGAGAAAGGAAGGAACTGTCTCAAGTTGCGATTTTGGGGAAATTTGCCGGTGCAGTTGGAAATTACAACGCGCATCTTTCTGCATACCCTGATGTTAAGTGGCCTGATATTGCACAGGAGTTTATACTCTCTCTTGGATTAAGTTTTAATCCTTATGTTGCCCAGGTTTGTTATCAATTCTTGTTTCTATTCCAGTTTAGTCTATTTTTATGCATTTAAAGAAACTAAATCTTGAGGCTGTTAGCAGCAACATAAATGTTAAAGACTTCCTTCGTGTATATGCATTGTTTTACATCCGTTGCCACTTTGTTAATGAAACTCCTTTATTTATGATAGTTATATCTTGAGTACATATATATTTGACGTTAGCACTAGGAGATCATAATCATTTGATTCTATTATCCATCTTGATTGGTAGATTGAAACTCATGACTACATGGCGAAGATTTTTCATTCATTTATCCAATTCAACAATATATTAATCGACTTTGATAGAGATGTATGGGGCTATATATCTTTGGGCTACTTTAAGCAGGTGAGTTTTCTAATACATTATCTATGGCCAAAGAACGGTGACTTTTAAAAAAAAAACAAACATCAATCGGTTTTCATTTTCAAAACTTGTTTTGCAGACAACTAAGGCTGGGGAGATTGGGTCATCAACTATGCCTCACAAAGTGAATCCCATTGATTTTGAGAACAGCGAAGGAAATTTAGGCGTGGCTAATGGAGGTTTTTCTCATCTAAGCATGAAGTTACCGATTTCACGTTGGCAGGCAAGTTAATGTTCTTTGTTTTATTTTGATCATTATCATCTTTGTATTGGCATTATTCTAAACTATGGTACTGAAAAGATTTTACAATTACATCTTTTAGAAAATGGTTAGACTAATTTTGTTTAGTCATGTGTGCATGCGTCAAAGCATTACCTGAGCTATTATAATGTATTGAACTTTTGGTGTAATTTATTGCAGGTGATAGTCTAACTGTGTGTGAGTAGCTGATGCAAACAAAATTTAAAATTGAATTGCTCTAAAAGAATTAAAAAATCAAACTTTTCTTATTGAAATTAATAAAAAAATATTCATTGCAATGATCCCTTCTTAACTCTAACCAGCTAAAATTGTCATTATTTTGTCCTAATGTTCCAATCTTACAATAGCTCATAGAAGTGATAATTTGTAGTTTGTGCTTTTTTGTTATGCAGAGGGATTTGACTGATTCAACTGTCTTAAGGAACATGGGTGTCAATTTTGGTTATTCTCTTCTTGCATATAAAAGCACGCTTCAAGGAATTGGGAAGCTTCAGGTATACAATCCAACATAGAATTTGTGTTACTTTTCTGTTAGATTCATTATGTACTAAGTTGCAGTCACCGCCTATTTGCACAGTGCAAATTTCTCTCGTTTTTATATTTAATCTAAAGAAAAAATATCATTCTTTTTGTTTATTCATTGAACTTTCTTGTAAATATTATAATCCACAACTTAGGTCAACGAAGCTCGCTTGAGCGAAGATTTGAACCAGTGCTGGGAGGTACTTGCTGAACCAATACAAACGGTATGTATATGCTTTTGTTTTTAATCAATTATCTGGTTTAATATTTTTTTATTTTACATCGAATGCCTAAAATATATTTGTAACTTGACCGAACATTGCAGTGCTTGTTGTGGTTGCGTACTACTTATAAGACTTTTCAATGATATAGCTTGTTTTTCTATAGGTTATGCGAAGATACAGTGTTCCCGAGCCTTATGAAAAGTTAAAAGAGCTGACTAGAGGGAAAGCAATTACCAAAGAAAGTTTAAGAGACTTCATTGAAGGCTTAGATATACCACAAAATGCAAAGACCTATCTGTTAAAGTTAACGCCTCATACTTACGTTGGAACCGCCGTTGAATTGGCCAGAACGGTTGAACACGAAGTGAATAATATTTTGAATGGAGCAATCTAGGAAACAGGTGGTTTAACCTTAACCTGAGGTTTTGATTAGTTATTGAGATTACTTTACTGCTGCGAATGCGATTTTTGACCTGATTCTCGCCATTGATAATCATTAGTTGGTAAATGAACCTTCTGATAACTTGTTTTATTTATTAAACAAAAAATAGAGAGAATGGTATTCAGTGATTAATATGAGAAGCTAGAGTGATGTAGAAAGATTTGGGGATTTAATTTTATCTCTGCACACAAATTAAATTCTTCTTATGAATATGCACAAATCTTTTAACTTATTTAAATTGACTCTTTTGTTAATTTCTTACTCCTGTGATGAATGATAAGCTTAGCAGTTGTGATAGATGACATTGTAGAAAATTTGTTTTTTTTTAACAGAAGCCAAAAGCAATGTATTAAAATTGAAAAGCACAAGAAATGCATAGTTACATCAGTGTTACCAGCACCAGGCCAAAAACGTATACAGACCAAATGAATGATTGATACACCAGAGCTGCCATTACATAATAACAATTAATCCCAGCCTTAAGTATAGGAACAAGACTACACCCAATGACAACTCTGATACTTGGAACACAGGCTTAAGAATAACACCTCTATACACCAAAACGGCAGACGTCATGCCACGTGCTTCTCCATACAATGGAGTTACGCTTCGAGATCATCAATACAGTAGCCAAAAACCAACACAACACAATAGGAAGTCAGCGAAACACAGCAGCACCACAGACCCGAGCAGAAGATACCAACACAAAATAGGTCAATTGCTCAAGGCTACACTGACGGTAACAGCGTACCACAGCCTTGAAGGCCCCCCCGATAAGTTGATATCTGCATGATTGCAACTAGACATATCAACATTGCTCGAAACAGCAACATGTTAGCATTCAGTTTATGAGATCGAATCATCATGTCTTCTTCAACGAATGAAGCTTGACTTTTTTCTTCCAAATTGCAATTTTGACATTTTTCTCCACTAATCAAACAGTCCCTAAGGGTTAGAATTCTGAGCATTTGAAATGCGAATATATGTTGTCGTGTTAGTAAGGTAGACTCCATACAATTTCTGCTCAATGTTATTCCAAAATTCATTTTCAATATCTATCTTTATGCTTTTGTATGGAGAACTAAGATTGACAATGAAAATGGATATTTTAGCTTATCAGCATAGGCAATATTGTATGGGCATCTAGACTTTTGGGTCTAATGTTTGTGAAAGCAGTAAGATCTCCACTTCCAGGTTCATAATTCCCACCATCTACCCTGCTGTCAATTGTACTCGTCAACTGTATTTTATGCCGGAACTGATTGAACTGCATTTGAGCTTTGGGAAGTTTCAATTGCTTGCTTATTGATTTCAAAGAAAGTAGCCCGAGCACAAAAGATTTCTCCACTGATTTTCAACTCCTAGAGCAATCGACTCCGACCTAAATTTCCTGCTACCAGAGTTTGACTGCGACTACTATAACATAATGCACTCCAGGCCACGACTAACATAGCGAAAGGGAAACACCGAATCCCTCGAGCGCCCAATCTACGAATAAACGTTTGAAAAAAAGAACTCCACGACTTCTCTATAAACTCAGGAATCGATCCCCTACATATCTCCTCTTAAACCACCTCTCTAAATCTTCCTTTGCCTTCATTGACTTTGATGAACAAAGACTGCAACAATGAAACTTGTTCCTCATAATTGTCCACAAAATTTTAAGTCAGCACCTGATACCCAACAGAATTCTCACTGATAACTAAAATACTCCTATCAACACCTGCTCATTCTAACACTTTTCACCCAGAAAATTATTTTCAAGTATCCATGAAATCAATACAAGCCCTCGGGGTTCGTATACCTCTGAAATATGTCATTTGATATTAGATTCGATTTTAATTTCAGCCACCTCCAGGAGCACATCTTTACCTCATCTGCCACTTTTACCATGACGAATTCCTCGTGTAGAAAATTTGTTAATTATTATTGGGACAATACTAGAAAGCTTCACTAATCTAAATTATCTTTAACTTCCTTTTCTAAAGTTTTCCGAAGTTTTCATATTCATTTTAAATAAAATCACTTTTTTTTTATCCAGATCCTCTCCAATTTCATCTCTACTGCCCTATGAGCAGCACTAAACATGACCTTTAGATTACTTTTTGGTTTTATCTTTCTTTTAAATCATCAATATTTCATTTTTATTGACCATTGGATATGGAGCAGCGGAGGAAGCTGGAGACAAGGGCAGCAGAAGATCCAAACACCCTTTTTTTTTTTCTTAGTCATAACAAAGTTAAGTGTGAGTAGTTTTAGACTCTATGCAGACATGATAGAACAAAATATTTAGTTATCTTATAATTGTTTAAAGTTTTGATTGAATTTTAACAAATGTAAAATTTTAAATGTAAAAAATTGAAGATAAGAAGTGACGATAAAAAAAAAATTGAGTTCATTTTCTTTAATTTGAGAAAATGAGTGATGCAACGACATTGTAAAATTTTTTTTACATTGTCAACCAATCATAGCAGAACGAATATATATATATATATATATATATATATATATATATATATATATATATATATATATATATATATATATATATATATACTACAATATCAACACAACATAAATTATGTTGACTTCATGACTTTTTCTTCCCGCTTTATACGTCTCGCATATGCTATTTTTTAGTTTTGTCTTCAACAGTCACTAACGAAAGGCAATAGACAACCTACTTTCAACTTTACCTTCCCTAATGACTCTTGTTAACAAAATCAACTGCAATCATTTTGTCTGCTCGCAAATATAGATGGAAAAACCACTAAGTTGAAAGAAAATGAAGTTAAAGCTACTAGACTATGAATCAATATGGATAACCCATATTAAGAATTGTCATCCATTTCTCATGATCTTGAACTCTCGAACTAAATATTTGTAATGAACTCTTAATTTCTGAGACTGTGTCACATAACACTTTAGAATGCAAATGATTATTAGATAAACTTCACCATCAACTCTTTTTTTTGGCTTTCACTTCACTGGTGGTGGACACATGAAAGTTGTCTCCTCAACTCATTTTTTTGGCTTTCACTTCACTGGTGGTGGACACATGGAAGTTGTGCATGGATATGTAAATTCATGAAATTTTTTCTTCATCGCCATCTGGCCAACAATATCCAAGGTACTGAAATACCTCTTCGACTCTTCACATTCTTCGTCTAAGTCTAACTATATCACACTTTCTTCTTCAGTAATTTCACGCTCTTTAATGCGTAATTTATTCCAAAACACGTGAATGAATTCTAATGGAATAAGGTAATATTGTATTTGAATACTTATAAGTTCACACACACACACACAAAATATTCCATGTATTTTTTTTAATGAAGCAACTACATGCAACTTTGTTAGCACCGACTATTTTTTCCTTTTCCAACTCCTTTGCAACGTGTTGTATATACTGTCGGTTACGAAACCTTAGCCTCTCGAATACAATGGAGTGTTAGATATATTTTTCAATTAGTACAATAAATTTTACTAACCATGACTAAATTACAAGTGATCTAACAAAATGAATGTAAGATAAGATTAGCCGTCAATTAATCCTTAACAATGATGCTTACAATGTTATATTAGAGATGTGGAGCAAAGTAAGCCGTACAAAGGGAAACCTAGTTGGCCAACTCCCACACAGTCAGTCAAGTATCATATCCATTTCTGTACCACTAATATTACATTTCCAACTCAACGATAATATAAAAATTTCATTCATAGCCTCACACACTCCTTTCCCCCAATCCCTCATCTTTCTCTCTTTTCTCTGTAACTTCAACCCATTACACAGAGAAAGTGAGTCAGTGAGGGAAAATAGAGAAAATGGCACTCACTTCACAGAACTCTCTACTATTCTCATCCACTACACTTCCAAAGCACTCTTCTTCATCTTCTCGACTCTTCTTTTCCAAACGTAACAACCTTTTCGGACTTCCTTTATCTTCCTCCAAGCCAACTCTTCGAATTGCTTCGAGGAACAATAGGTCAATCCAATGTTCAATTTCCGAAGCCACTGAGCCGAAAACCGGTAATTCAATTCAATTCAATTCAGTTCAATCTCTCTCTATTCTCTACGGTTTTTAGTTGCTGATTTTATCATGTTTTGATTGAATTTGATTTGTATCTCAGAGGAGAAGAAGAAATTGACGCGAAGACCAGATATTAGAAATATCGCAATTGTTGCTCATGTTGATCATGGAAAAACAACTCTCGTTGATGCCATGCTCAAACAAACTAAGGTTAAACCATTTCACAATTTCTGTTATCAACATGAGATAATATAGATTTTATTTGTTTATTTATTGGCTGCTTTTGTGTAGGTGTTTCGTGATAATCAAACTGTACAAGAAAGGATAATGGACTCGAATGATTTGGAGCGGGAAAGAGGAATCACTATACTGAGTAAAAACACATCTGTTACATATAAAGATGCCAAGATTAATATCATTGATACTCCAGGTCACTCTGATTTTGGGGGTGAAGTAGAACGCATCTTGAATATGGTCGAAGGAATCCTTCTAGTGGTACTTACTTACTCACTCCAACTCTTTTTCCGATTCACTGGAAATGAATTGATAGTTGTTTTCAAAATGTGTTGGTTTCCTATGCCACGAAATGTGTTATACTTGCTCTCTAATGTAAATGCTTTAGTTTTTGAAGCTGAAAAATGTGTCTTCTTGTGATATATATGATTCATCAAGGTTCTATTGGCTTGTGTAGGTGGATTCTGTTGAAGGGCCAATGCCGCAAACAAGGTTTGTCTTAAAGAAGGCTTTAGAGTTTGGTCATGCGGTTGTTGTGGTTGTGAATAAAATAGATAGGAGTTCTGCTCGGCCTGATTTTGTTGTCAATTCTACATTTGAACTCTTCATTGAGCTAAATGCAACAGATGAACAGGTATGCTTGTGATATAACTCAAATAGTTTGTTTTCCGTGTGTTTTACAAATTAAGTTGGAACTTGGAAGTTTATCAGTAGTAAGTTCAAATGTGGTTTCCTTACTCACAATGATCTGTGGGAAAGGTATAAAATCTGTAAGATTTTGAGTTTTTTCTTTTTGTTTTTGTTTTTGTAGTGTGACTTTCAGGTAATATATGCAAGTGGTATTAAAGGGAAAGCAGGGCTGTCTCCTGAAGATCTGGCAGACGACCTTGGGCCATTGTTCGAATCCATCATGAGATGTATCCCTGGACCACGTATTGATAAAGATGGCTCACTCCAAATGCTTGTTAGTAGTTTTTTATAATTTTGCTTCGCAGTCTTTTCTATTCAATTGTTCTATTTATTTTCATTTTGTATAATGGTAAGTATGTGATTCTAATAATTTAATGCAACAAGGGAAACATTAATATAAGAAGTTGAAGATCTTTATCATTTGATTCAGTTGAGGGAAAATATTCTTGACAATCCTGTCTAATTTTTGTGTTACTTGGATCATACGATTTCCTTTTAGACACGAGCATTTATGAAGTGTGTGTAGGATATGATCTTTAGTCCAAGATTATAGTTTTAATAGACGATAAAATATTTCAAAATACCAATAAACTCTCAATTTTCACATTTTAACATCACGGCCAAATTATGTGAAGTATATATACAGCAGCATCTAATTAGAGTCATACCATACACTTATGCATCAACTAGGTTACAAGTACCGAGTTCGAAGGACATAAAGGGCGTATAGCAATTGGGCGCTTGGAAGCTGGGGTTTTAGAAAAAGGAATGGAAGTCAAGGTGTGTATCCCTTTTCCTTTATTTTATTGTTCAATATATGAATTCCTCCACGTAATGCTTCACTAATTTTACAAGGTGGTGAATATTTGTGCATAATAAGTGAAGTTTGCTGAATAACTATCATTTCCACGAACTCACTATTTTCATATGCATGACTCCTTTTCCATTTTTGGGAGAGATGGAGCAGAGAATATTAAGGCCTTAATTTCAATTTTGGTCTATCACTCATAGCATGGTTTTGCCCAGGTTTGTACTTCAGAAGATTCATGTAGATATGGAAGAGTTAGCGAGCTTTTTGTGTACGAAAAATTCTTTAGGGTCCCTGCCGAAAGGGTGGAGGCTGGGGATATATGTGCAGTATGTGGAATTTCTGATATTCAGGTAAAGGTTGAGAGTTTTTAGATGAAGTGCATAATATTGTATATCAGTATCCTTACTAGCCATTGCCTTTCAGATTGGGGAGACAATTGCGGATAAATTGACTGGGAAGGCACTACCGTCCATCAAAGTGGAAGAACCGACAGTGAAAATGGCTTTCGCCATAAACACTTCACCTTTTGTCGGCCGTGAGGTATGTATGTAGAATAATATTTTATTTCAGCAATAAAATATCTTCTATTTGTATCTTCTAGTTCTACTATGTTGACATCCGGATACTGTCTGTTGGACACAATAATTGCTATTAGATTCAGCTTGGTAATTTTTTAATTTTTTTGATAGCTACGCAAGAGAATGACTAAAACTTATTTTGTACTTTCCAGGGAAAGTATGTTACCAGTAGGAATTTAAGGGACAGACTTTATCGTGAGCTTGAGCGAAATTTGGCTATGAAGGTTGAAGATGGTGAAACAGCTGATACATTCATTGTCAGCGGGCGTGGAACTTTGCATATCACCATACTCATTGAAAATATGTAAGTGTGTGTCTGTGGTGTGTGGGAGAGTACTCTATTTCTGTCAATAATCCAATTCTTGAAATAATATCGCAATCTACAGGCGAAGGGAAGGATTTGAGTTCATGGTTGGGCCTCCCAAAGTTATCAACAAGAAGGTGAATGACAAAGTATTGGAGCCGTATGAGGTAAATTCCCAATCAACTTTTATTGCCATTTAAATATAAAAAATACTCAATCATTTCACAGATGCTGAATCCTAGTTATTTTCCTGTAAAAATGATATGCTTGTTTAAGGATAAAATCTAGCCTAATTGACATGATTAATTGCTTTGATTTTTCCTGTGTGTGTCTGTTACTTGATGGTCAGTTTGAAACTATAAATATTCCTTTTCTAATCTATTGTGTAATTGCATGTGTCAAAATCCCATCCTTTTGTATTACTAAAAGCACATGAATGATCTTTGTGTTAGCCTTCAAATTGTGTCCTATAATCAATAATCACAATTGTAAAATTAGCTTCTAAGTTCATTTTAAGCATTGAATCAACATTATAGGTTATACAAATATATTAAGATGATGTTATATAAGAAATGCAAGGCTTAGCAAGTGCAAGGCAAGGTTTCCTACAATAAATTCACAATGGTTCCAACTCTTCCCTCGACTCCTCTAGGTTACCCATTTTCTACATAAGAAGTGTCTATTCATTTTTTATGAGTTGAACTAGGATATTATTACAATGAAATGCAGGAACTTTGTTTCTTCCATTTATGCTAACAATTAGGATTGTTAGTCAAAGCTCCGAGTTGCTTAAAAGCTTTAAGTTTTGATATACTGTACTGAGTTTTCTCCGGAAAAGTTCGAGTCTCTTCACACATTTCATACATATTTTAATTTATGGAATGGTTGCAGATTGCAACTGTGGAGGTACCGGAAGTGTACATGGGAGCTGTTGTTGAACTTCTTGGCGGGAGAAGAGGGCAAATGTTTGATATGCAAGGAGTTGGGTATGTAAATTGTTATGCTACTACTTTTATTATGATATAATTTACCACCAAAGTTATAGCTTTATTATGGAAACATTACATTATGATAAAGCAAATTTTCTTAGAGAATTTCCATTATTGTTAGGATGTTCTAGTCAGTGGTGGTATTGTACGTTTGTGGTTTTATATTTTATATTGATATTGACTTACCTGTATCCTTATCCCTTCTAGAAATTCTGCTTTCGCTTTTCAAAAAAAGAAAAAGAAAATGCTGCATTCTCATGTCACTCCAACATTGTATTCAATTCCCAGATTTGTATGTGTCATAATCATAGGCTCTCTCAGATTCATTGTTTGTAATTGTGTGCTTGTATTTATCTAAATGTAATATGTTGATTTTATATATCATTTATTTCAATGAATATCAAATTTACTCTCTAAATTATAGTATATCCTACAGTTTAGTTTTAACCGTTAGATTAATATAGCATTCCGTCCTAATAATTTCAATATATATTTTTGGTAGATCGGAGGGAACTACACTACTCAAATATAAGATCCCAACCCGTGGTCTGCTTGGATTGCGTAATGCAATTTTAACTGCTTCCCGAGGGACAGCTATTCTCAACACTATATTTGATAGCTACGGGCCTTGGGCTGGTGACATGAATACTCGGGATTTAGGCTCGCTGGTAATGTCTGATTACCGATCATAATATTAATATTAATATGGATGACCTTGCTTTGAAATCCAAAACTCTTCTGTTTGTGAATGTTTCCTTCATTCATTCATAATCTGGAATTTCAGGTTGCTTTTGAGGGTGGAACAAGTACATCTTATGCAATCGCTAGTTCACAGGAGAGGGGGCATATGTTTATTGGTCCTGGAGCAGAAGTTTATAAAGGTCAAATTATTGGCATCCATCAACGCTCTGGGGACTTGTCCTTGAATGTTTGTAAGAAAAAAGCTGCTACGAATATCCGTTCCAACAAGGAACAATCAGGTGAGAAGCAGCTCCATTGCAATTAACACATACATATATTCAATTTATGTGGTTTGATTCAAATAATATATTCTTTTAATTAATTAATTATTTTAAATCATTAGTTTATCCCAAGCTACTTTGTTTGCAATTACTCTAGAACTATGGAGCACTAAACTTCAGATTGAAGGTGTGTCTAAGTGTCTGACACCAACATGACACTAACACTTGTAATTGCGTACAATTACTTTTATTTTCTATTATGTGTCTATGTGTCGGTGTCGGTAGCTTGTCCGTGCTTGTGTCTATCGATACTTTATATGAGCTCATTTTTTTGTTCATTTTGGCATTATATTTTCTTTCTTTTTTTTTGTTTATAATTCTTCCAATTTATTATCATCTAATAGCTTAAAAATGAAGTTCTAGTAAATTATCAATAAGCTAATAATATTTGATAAAAAAAATAATTTACGTTACTCCCTTGTGCAGTGATTCTTGATACTCCATTGGATTATAGTTTGGATGACTGCATTGAATACATTCAAGAAGATGAACTAGTAGAGGTCACCCCCAAAAGTATAAGAATGTGCAAGAATCCAAAACTTGCAAAGAAAGGAAAGTAGACTTCCAGTGATGCTGTGAAGCAGTAACTTGCAGATGTTTTATAAGGCAACTCTGCGGAAACTACATAACTTCACTACTGTTTGATGCAATGTCGCGTATATTTGTCTGAAACTGCAGAATGATATAGGAGTTGGCAAAATACCTTATTCATCATAGCAACTGTTCACAGTTGATTTAGAGGATAAAATCATACTGAATTTTGATCCATGTAGCCTACCCTACTTAATGGGATAAGGCTTGGTTGTTGTTCAAATTCATATTTATTGACAAGAAGGAACATCAAAATACGAATTGTTCATGATATGATAATGCAATGATCAATGAATTTACTAGACTTCATATACTGTCGATACTGTGTATTTTTTGCCTTTAATCATACGATTTTCAGAGGAAATAAACTTTAGTAATTTGAAGTTCGACTTAGAGGTAAATAAAACCTCAATTGCATATGTCTTATGCAACAGACCATGATTGTGTTACTTGTGCATGGACTTCATAATGCAGGGGGATTGGGTTAGGTTTTGCCATTAAATCATCACATAATTGGTATATAAACTTAACTCATTTATTGACTTTCACATTCATCTTCTTTCGTCTAAGAAAGTTGATGATTTTTGTAAAACTGAGTCCGAATAAGAAAGATCTAAAAGTAAAATGATTTATGTTAAAATTAAATCTAGTGATGGAGACTTGGGTCTTGAGAGTGTGCTTCTTCCTCTCAAGGTCCTGGGTTCGAATTCAGTTAGGTACTAACAATTCTTGTGTTAGGTTAGTCCATACAGAGTTGTGCTCTAGATTTAAACGGGACCCTCCGCTAGTAGACAGTGAAATTGATCCTTTTGATTAATCGGTCACAAGGTGTTGCACCCCAAAATTTGCCCACTTATTTATTCCCCAATTGGCCTTCACCTTACATTCATATGCATACCTCATATAGGCCATTCGTCCATTACATTCATCCATATCATGGTTACTATTCAGAATCGATAAGAAAAAAGCTTTTGCATAAGAAATTCCTGATAAAAAAGAGAGAATATCGGAAGTCCGATTGCATGGCCTCATTTCCATTGACATACTCCTAAAATCAGGGTCTCATCCTCTTCAATTCAAAGCGCTGATTAAAAGATACGATCCTCAGGTTCATCGGGGTTTTCAAATTAGGGTTTTGACCAAAGTCAACCCTGTTGACTTTTTGGCAACATTTAATCAGGAAATAATTTTGAGCATGAAGTATGGTTGCCTTGAAGAAATGTATTCATTAAATCTTCTCTGGGTGAACATTGATTGAGAATTAGATCGGAAGCGGATTAATCGGGAAATTCACCTGGGATCAAAAAATCAGGAAATGTTGACTTTTTGGTCAAGATCAAGGTCAACTGTCAAATATTGAAAGTTGGTTGAAAATTGGTCAAAGAAAGTCAACAAAACAAAATAAAATCAAGAAATAATTAAAGTTGTCATTTTTGGAAGTTAGTTGAAAAATGAAATTTCCAAAAGAAGAAAGTTTGATACTTAGAAATATTTTTGAAGGTTTTCAAATGACGGATCAGCTGACTTCATGACACATTTACGCGTGGTTAGAGACATTTTTTTGAGCAAAGTTTAACATGAAAGTTGTTCACCTCATGGCCCTCAACAACGTTGTAGTTGGGCGTTTTTTCAAATAAGGCATTGATTAAGAGTTATGGAAGTGTAAAGTTTGAAGATCACAAGTGAGTCCAAGTCATGTTGACGGCAATTTCTGGGCAGAGCAAGCAATACATCGAGCACTTGGCGTGCCACTTTTAAGAAGATTTTTAAGGAGTTGAAACTATTTTATGGACTCAAGTTCAACGTATTTCTATTCTACTCCATGGGTTCTATCGAACAAGCCAAAGATGAAGAATTTTATTCGTGTAATCGTTGAGATATGAAGCCATGAAGTAGGCTGATTGGAATTCGTAAACAGGGCCGGTCAGACTGAGCTGCGCGCGCGCGTGTTGCAGCATTACGTCAACATGTTCATAGCCTTTTTTTTCACACTCCCAGCCATTATTTCAAACACTTTCAAACATCCAACTTATTCTGTCACGCATTATCCTTATCATGAGACCAAGAGGGACTGATTTGAGCTATTGGTTAGAAAGTTAGAGAGCCATAAAGTCTACAATTCGAAGTTTGTTACAATGACGTAGCAGGCCCGGTCATTGCCGCCGCGTGAATTCAGTAGCGAATCAGTGAGTTCAAGGACCATTTGCTCATAGATTCCATCACTATTCCCAAGAATCCCAGCATCAATTTGGTTCTCCCATATGTCATCTTTGTATTGAGCATAGGTTTGTGCCAAAGGATACTCCATGGCATGAGTTATATATGTCGGAAGTTGGTGTCTTGCCCTAAGGCATACAAACTCCATGTGAGCAATACAAGTTCGCGTGCACGAGTACATACACCAGCATTGTTTTCAATTGTCAAGACTAATTCTGTATGTACCCAAAGAAAAGCAAAAGCTTACTCCATATGGCCATGCAAACCATGCAAAAATAGAAAAGAGGAAGGGGCTTTACTACAAAAACAACTACTTGCTCATTAAGTTTGGAAAGGAAAAGTCACACTACAACAATCCCCACCACAATACAATACACCCCACACGCTCCCACATATAAACAAGAGGTCTTCCACATTTCAGAGGAGGACACTCATTTTGGCTTTCTTTTTTTCCAGTTTCTTCACAACCTCTCTCTACTCTCGTTCTCCTCACTCTCCTCTTCATCCTCCCTTCTCACTCCACCTTAACCGTTCTAACAACCATAACAAACTCCATTATCTTCATCCACCTTCCATTATCGTCATCGGCAGTGGCTCTCACTCCTCACCGTCACAGAACCAACCTTTATCACCTACAAGCTCCATAACCAATTTCCTCCGACTGCTTAGCAAGACTCTGCTCGTACCATCATCATCATGGCAAGTTTTCAGGCATTGACATCAATTCCCCTAAGCTTCTGAGTTTATTTCTCAGAAGCCAAAAGGCCTTTCCATCATCATTCTCACAAAGAGTTAAGTTTCAGGAATAAGGCAAGCGTGAATCTTTTCCTTCATTCTCAATTCAAGATCTTGAACAAGTAAGTGTATTCAACTCCCTGAGCATACTAGTACTATTGTACAAGATAGATGACAGTCGATTTGCATAGTTTTGGATTCTTGAACTTTGATTTCGATTTGCGGGAATATGTTATTGCCTGAACGTTTAATTTACGTATTTGAGGCCTGTGAACAAAGATGAATGCGTTGATATGCTTAGGTTCAGTTTTGGTAAAGATTGTTCATGTTAGGGTTTTAAAATGTGATTCGTTTTGTGTGTTAGAGAAGGAATTAGAGAATTCTATGAGTGGATTCATGATCAGCGTGCAAAACCGAACAAAGTGGTGGTATTTGTTTTGATTTCTGGAGATTTAGGTATATCTCCGCCGGAGCGGAGCTCCGGCGTCTGTGTGTTTTGAATTTCAATTTTTCTCAATCCCTGACGTGGCACGATCCTGTTGGTTGTAGCTCCCATTTAATTGTTCTGTAGTTTTTATTCAATGATTGAAAGTAGTCGTGACGGTGTGTGATTGGCTGCAAGCGTTTTTGTCTCTTTCTCACTTAAATGAAAGTTGCCCAATTGATGCAAGGTGTCTTATATTCATGTCACGTTTTATTTCCATACTAAACCATATGCTAAAATGAAATAAGTGCTGAAACAAATGAAATAAAAAAAAATGAGTTTGTAGTGCAGACTGGGCCACGTTCCTCCTAGGCTTAGTCCATTTTCGTTTCTACACCACCCTGTTCAGGCCCATACGCGCTAATAAAGAGAAAACAATTCATTTCAAATTACTTTCTCACCCCCAGTAGGCAGATCTTTCTTTATTATTTCATTTTTGTTCTTCCTCTCATTTCTGATTGGTTAACCTGTTTTAATTCAAATAAAAAATGTGAAAAAATATGTTTTAGATTCCTTAATGTGTTTAGATAATTTTAATATTTTTCTAAGAATTTTTGGACTTATATCTTGGTATTTTTAATGGACTATTTTCTAAAGTGTAGTCGATTTTGTTTCGGTTTAGGTACCTTATGCATTTAGGCTTGATTGAATAACTTGCACACTGATTTTTTCCATTCCTTTTTGTGTACATTCAGTAGAGATATATAGGATGTTATGTATCAAAGAGAAAGTTCTGATTCTAAATTTTAGTATGGTTTTTAGGATAGTTCCTTTAGCGTTCGATTATTGTGCGTTTGTGTACGATTGTTGTTTGTTTTTGCCCATAAGGGATGATGCACCTATGCAATGCTTTTAATACTTTTTGAGGACATTTCTAGGATTGTTTAAGAGGTTTTAGTACCTGATTTGTGAATTTTAAGTCATCCTTTCATGCTTTGCTCGGATTTCCTTTCTTACATGTAAATAACTTGCTTTTAGTTAGCGATTGTATCATAACTTGTCCAAATGACCTATAATTTTGTATGAGACTTCTTGACTTGATTCCATGATTGTTTAGACACCTATTAGAGGTTATTAGTTACTGACTTCCATCATTTTATTACATTTTTCTAACTTCATTCACCATTTGAACTTACTAACTAGTTTTGACCTAGTTTTGTCTAGTTTTTGTTAGAACTTTGTGTTGTTTCAAGCTAATTGACTAACAAGGATTGGTATAAGGTCTTAGACCTATAAATGAATTAATATTCTACTGACCTCAAGCTTAGTTCGTGTGTTCATTTGCTTTTTGTTTTGATTAATTGATAGTTGTTCGCTAATTGTTAAGTAACGATTCATGCGATACTTTGGTAACTTTTTGTGGATATTTTTGTGAGATGTAATGATGCTTTTGTGTTTGATTTAGGACACTAATTTCCTTGGTTTTCTACTGCCCTAGGGCTTTATTCCCTATTTCTCATGTTTTTCCTCTTCTTTCACACTCTGATTGTTGTTAGTTTAAGAAGCGAGGATTGTTTGTTTTTCTTCCACCTTTTGTGGATTGTTTTCTCTTGGGATTCATTGTGTGTAGTCTCTCTTAGGAGTAGACTTGGTTAGGGACTTCATGAAGTCACCTACCTTGCTTGTTGCTTTGCTTATCTCTTACCATGTGCTTGCCATGTTCCATTAGGGCGGTGACTCCAATCTTCATTAAGATGAGTCATATAGAACAACTTAGATTGTAGTCTATGCATGATAACATAGGTAGAGATCCCTTATCCTTGACCTTAGGGCCATTCTTATTTGCTAGCATTAGGTTAGAAATGTATGTTCCCCTTTTGCATAACAAACAAAAATCAATAAAACACCATAAAACATTAATAAATAGTGAAAAATAATAAAATGGAATGGAAAATCTCGTCCCTCTTGGTTAAGGGGATCACTTGAGTGGAGATTCCTAAACTTAAAAAACACAAACCCAGAGTTGATTGAGTCTTCCTTGTTTAAGGTTCACTCGAGACGCTCGACATACTTTTGTTTTGCTTTTAAGAGCATGTTACTTAATAGATTCAGAAATTTATATAATGTGAATCTGTTTTTGATTGATTTTGAAATGGAGCATGGTGCTCTATTTATACAAGAAAAGTTTGATCATTCAAATTCTACATTTAAGGACGACCATCCTTATTCTATTAGTTTAAATCCCAACCTCCACTAGTGGAAGTTTAATGCAAAACATGACTTTTCTTATTCTATGAAATTAAAGCCTAACATCCACTAGTGGAAGTGTAGTGAAAAACAGGACTCATCATATTCTCTATTACTCCCCCCACAAACTCAGTGGTGTTTGACACTCTGAGTTTGTCTCGAAGGAAACAAAATTGAGGACGAGCCAAAGATTTTGTGAGAATATCTGCAATTTGAAACTGTGCAGGAACATGTTCAACTAATAGCGATTTGTTGAGTACTTTTTCCCTGACAAAGAATATGTCTAACTCCATATGCTTTGTCCTTGAATGCAACACCGGATTGTGGCTAAGAGCAACTGTACTTTGATTATCACAATAGATGACAGGAGTAGGAATAGGCAAACACAATTCGTGAAGCAACGATTGAACCCAAAGAATTTCAGAGGCAGCAAGAGCAAGGCTGCGATATTCTGCTTCAGCAGAAGACTTGGCAACAAGAGTTTAATTTTTAGACCACCAAGAGATGAGGTTAGGTCCCAAAAATACACAAGCACCAGAAGTTGAGCGTCTGTCATCCATATCTGATGCCCAATCAGCATCACAGTAGGCCCTGAGATGAATAGGAGCAGCAGAACTAGCTGGTTTGAACACCAATCCATAATCACTTGTACCTTTAAGATACCTTATAATTCTCTTTACGGCAGACCAATGAGAAACCAGAGGTTGAGACATAAATTGACACACCTTATTCACAGAGTAACCGAGCTCTGGTCTGGTAATGGTAACATATTGTAGAGCACCTACAATGCTCCTGTAAAGTGCTGGATCTTCAAAGAAATCAGTACCAGCTTTAGAGAGTTTAACTGCAGCTGGGAGAGGTGTAGTAATACTTTTGCAACCATCCATCTCTGCTCTCTGCAGGAGATCTCTCACATATTTTCCTTGAGACAGCAGTAAATTACCATTGAAAGTGCGCTTAACCTCAATTCCAAGAAAATAGTCTAGATCACCCAGTTGTTTGAGAGAGAAAACACTGTCTAGATTGGTAATGAGTTGTTGAATCATAATAGGTGAGGAACCAGTGAGGATAATATCATCGACATAGATAAGCATGTAGATGCAACAACCTTTGTTGTTGAATATGAGCAAAGAAGGATCACACTTGCATTGTTGGAAACCAAAACTAATTAATGTTTTTGTGAGTCGATCATACCATGCCCTTGGGGCTTGTTTTAACCCATAAATTGCTTTGTTAAGTTTACAAACCAGAGAGGCATCACTGAAGACAAAACCAGGAGGTTGAGTCATGTATACATCCTCATCAAGATAGCCATTAAGAAAAGCATTATTTACATCAACTTGCTTGAGAGGCCAACTGTTTGTGAGGGCAATGGTTAGAATAATTCTAACAGTGACAGGCTTGACAACTGGAGAGAAGGTTTCTGTGTAATCACACCCATACTTTTGAAGGTAACCCTTAGCTACAAGTCTTGCCTTGTATTTGTTCACAGAGCCATCAGGGTTCTCTTTGACACGAAAAACCCATTTACATCCGACAGCAGTCTTTCCAGTGGGTAGAGAATTAGAGTCCAAGTGTTGTTTCTCATAAGAGCATTATATTCAGTTTCCATTGCTTGAGTCCATTGAGGTGAGGTAAGGGCTTGTTTCACAGTGGTAGGTTCTACAGTGGTTAAAAGAAGGGTAGGAAATTGACGGGGTCTAGGATTTCCAGTTTTGAAACGGGTCATCATAGGATGGTGATTAATAGTAGCGGGTGGTGAGGGGCTTAGGGTAGGGGAATTAGGATCAATTGTGCTAGAGGCTGTAGACACTACAACGAGGAAGGGCTTTTAAAGCGCTTTTTATGGCCTTTAACAGCGCTTTAAAGCGCTGCCAAAGCCAGCGCTGGCATAGGCTACGAAAGCGCTTTTAAAAGCGCTCTGGTAGGCCCCCCTATAAGAGCGCTTTTCTGAAAAAAGCGCTCTTGTAGGCCCCCCTTTAAGAGCGCTTTTCAGGAAAAAGCGCTCTGGTAGGCCCCCCTTTAAGTGCGCTTTTTCCAGAAAAGCGCTGTGATAGGCCCCCCTGTGAGAGTAAAAAATAAAAAAAAACGCAACATACTAAAGCGCTTTTGTAAAAGCGCTCTTATAGGGTGGGCTTTAAGAGCGCTTTTTCCAGAAAAGCGCTCTGATAGCCCCCCCTATAAGAGCGCTTTTACAAAAGCGCTTTAGTATGTTGCTTTTTTTTTTTTTTTTGCTTTTTTATTAATCTTTGGCAGCGCTTTTAAAAAGAAGCGCTTTAGTATGTGGGCCTTTAAGAGCGCTTTTTAGAAAGCGCTTTAGTAGCTAAATGAGGTATTTTAATGTGCAGCCTGTAATTTAATCCTCCCAGTCGACCTGTAATATTTTCGACCTGTAATATGTTTTCAGCCTGTAATATTTTCGACCTGTAATTTATTTTCGACGATATTATTTCAGCCATCAGTAAGACAATATATATATATACTAATATAATACCATTATAATATCCAAAATTATATATATATACATCATTACAACATCAATAATATTATAGTACTTCAATTCGACACAAATCCTACATGAAAAAGCGCTTAATATAAAAATGACACAAATCCTCTTTTATTTCTTCCAACTTAAGTTTCGGGTATCCAGCGGCACGGAATTCGTCAAGGTACTACAAAACAAAAACAAAATATGAATGATACATTTAGTTAAATGTAATAAATTATATGAAATTATCTTAAGTTATAAATTCATACCGTGAGCGGAATCTCTAATTGATTTGCCTGAAGGATTTCTTTCATAAACCTCAATACAAAGTATCCGCAATCGTAACTGTTTTTCTGTTGCGGACACTACATAGAAAAACAAATAAGATTCTATAGTTGTGCATTGTTTTATCAAGTAGCATAAATATATTATAAGCAACATTGTGAAAAATAATGTACCTGCACTTGGATCCAAGTAATGTTGCTAGATTTAGTTCGGGATACCTGTGCGTCCCGTTGACTTCGGAACACTTGTATTGATCTAATTAACAAATATATAAAAGCATATGTTTAGATCAATCCCACAAATAAGTAAATATATATATAAATATACACGAATATATATTTAGAACGATCCCACTTACAAATCAACGATGTCCTTCATGGCCGGATAATTGGTCCATTCACCATTTACCGAATTCAGATAATACACGACTTCCCTTATAGGGTTGATAGCAAGCAGCAACCAGTGTGCTCTATAAATAAAAACAATAGGTTATATGAAAATTTTGCTATACACAAAAGAAACAGAGATTAGATGAACAAAGAATGAGAAACTAACCCTACTGGTCGGGTATTATACGCCCAAAGATGCAGACATTCTGTATTGCCGGTGGACATGAATCTATCGACTAATCGCTGTCTAACTGATTCCCGTTCCGAAGCAATTGCCATTCCGTTGCAGTGGGCGGAAGACACGAAACGGAATCTGTTAGACAACGGAGTCCCGCGCAACACTCTGTCATACAACAACCTTAAATAAAAACATAATAAACATTAGATTATTTTCATTGAAATGTGTAAATAAATTATATTGTGGGACTAATTAAATAATATATCGGATGAGGGAATATTACCGGATGTATGAGTGCATGTTATTGACGCCTAGTTGATCATGCTTAAAAATCTCCTCCAAGTCATCAAGTGTAATAAGTGACTTGAATTCAATACCGAAGACACTCTCATCCATAACGATTTCACGTAAAGCACCATCCTTCAAATCGGACATATCAACCATTGTTGCGAGCGTCGACCGGTACCGAGGCACAAAAGCACCGCCTTTTTTTCCCGCTGGCTTCGGAGGACCAGTGGGTGGTACGGTACGAACTTGCTGCGTCACTTGTTGTGACTCTCGAGCGGATGCCTAAAAATCATATAAGTTAGGTAAAATATAAAATCATGCAGATTTAGATTCAGATTAATTATTAACACTTTAAATGTACCTCTTTTAGTGATGCAACGGACTCCTCCTCCTGTAAATTCCCTTTACCCTTAACTGTGGGTTTTATAGGAGCAGTCTAAAATTAAAATGTAAAAAATAATTAATAAACGGTTTAGAATTGACATTCGAAAACTAAATGATTCATAATCGTTTTCAATATACCTCATCACTAATGGTAATGAGCTCCGAGGGCCATGCAACAAATGATCCTATTGCATCTCGCAGCAATGTCGTCTCTGAGACCATGTCAGGTACCGGTAGCATCGCATCATGATCTACTACAACATCCACCGATACTTTCAGGTGTCCATCCGGGAGCGGTCTATGGTGAAGTAAATCTCCCAAAGTGTTGTGCACTTTTCCCTTGCCAACTAGTCGATAACTCGGTTCCGATAAGTATAGTTGGCAAGATGAAATGCCCTAAACCAATAGTAAATATAAAGTCATTATCATTAATAAAATAGAACAATTTAAAAGGAAAAAAAATTATAATTACCTCGGGAAATTTCCTTTGATAGTTGATACTAGCCTTATCACTAGTTTCTTTCACCGATGAAGTGTTGCACTTTTCTCTCATATACGCCTCTTTATCTCTTTGCAATTCAGAGACTTGTGCTTGCAATTCCGCCAACTTTTGCAACACTTCTTCATTTGAAGGATTTCTTCTCCTAGGACTCTTGTAAAAAGAGGTTGGAGTCACACCATGACCCTTACCCCTCACCCGACCGGGATACTCAGGAGCATCTAGTGCTCTACTAAGTACGCTCCCGTCACCGGTGGATGCCGATTGCGACAAGGTCTCCTGTAATTCATTTACATTAAAAAATCATTTATATATTAAAAAACATTTGATTTAATTAAAGACACAGTATTATACTTACACATTCAGTAAAAACTCTCTGAACTTCGGGATCGACAGCATGATCCTTGCCCACACGAGCTTCCCTCCACAACACATGTTCAAGAAGTGAGGTTTCCTCACTTTTAGTCTCCTCTAACTATGCATTGACACAAATGATAAAATCGTCAAATAAAACACATTTAGACAATTAATTAAAACGCATTTCTATTTACTTACAATTTTATCCTCCAAACGTGCATATCCCAAACGCCCTTTTTTGTATGGATATGCGGGTTTGGATGCTCTCGCACTATTCTTGGCACTCCTTTTCCGAAAATCTTCATCTCTTTGCTCTACAAACTTAGCCCAATCTTCTTCACCAATGAAGATCTCATACTTTTTTGGCCGTCCCGGTGCCTCTTCAAGAAAGTTTCCATCTTTATCCTTAAGATAAGTGTTTGTCAAAAAAGCTTTCCACCCTCTATATCTTTTGCCGGCCAAACCAAGTATGTAGCGTCTACGATCATCTGGTATCTCAAAAGTCCTCTGCAAAAAAACATACTCATAGTGTGTTAGTATAAGTAATTTAAACAATTTATCGTCAAGATAATAACAACAATTAACCATATATGATATATACCTGAAGCTCGTCCCAAATCGCTTTTTTTTCCGCATCCAAGTCTTCGCTTTTCAGATTCCATTTAGCTACGGAGACCGGAATATGCATACGGCTCAACCTCAATCTCATTGTGCAGAACATACAAGTGCGCTTGATCCCGTTCGACCATTGATACTGTCACAACTTTATTTCCAATTAGCCTTTTTCCTTCTTTTTTTTCGACAATATGAGATTTGGGGAGTCCAATTGATTGAACATTTGACAGTTATTCAGTACAAAACTCAACCGCTTCTTCAACAACGTATCGTTCGGCAATACAACCCTCCGGTCGACTTCTGTTTTTCACGTACCCTTTTAATATTTTCATATAACGTTCAGCAGGGTACATCCATCTCATATAAGCTGGTCCGCACAATTGTGTCTCTTTCACAAGATGAACGACTAGATGAACCATTATGTCAAAAAACGAGGGAGGAAAATACATTTCAAGATCACATAAAGTAACAACTATCTCTTTTTGCAATGTTGGTAAGATCGCGGGATCGACCACCTTACTGCAAATTGACCTGAAGAAGAAACACAGCTTAGTTATTGCGCTTCTTACTTTTTCTGGCAGAATAGAACGTATACCTATTGGTAAAAAATGTTCCATTATAACATGACAATCATGCGTCTTCAAACTCTTTAACTTGAGGTCTTTCATGGACACAAGTCTTCTAATATCTGAAGAGTAGCCTTCTGGATCTTTAACTTCACTGAGGAACTTACACAATGTTTTCTTCTCCTTTCTAGATAGAGTGTAAACAGCAGGTGGCAGATATGTTCGTCTTCCTTTCGTCACGGGTCTCAATTCAGTTCTCATCCCCATGTTTACCATGTCATTCCTTATGTTAACGCCATCCTTAGACTTTCCTGGTATATTGAGTAACGTACCTATAACGCTGTCAAATACATTTTTTTCAATATGCATAACATCCAGGAAATGTCTTACGTACAACGACTTCCAATATGGAAGTTCAAAAAAAATGGACTTCTTCTTCCACCCACCCTTGACAAGTGAATGTGCAAAAGGCTTGCCAAACTGAGTGCTCACATCTTTCACCTTTTCAAAAATTTGATCACCTGACAAAAAAGGCGGGGCTGTACCATGTTCGGCCTTTCCGTTGAATGCTTTTCTCCACCCACGGTAGTGATGATTAGAATTTAAGAATCTACGATGACCGAGAAAGACATTCTTCTGACAAAGATCCAATCGTGTCGTATCGGTTTCATCTTCACAAACGGGACACGCCTTTTGACCTTTATTGCTGTACCCGGATAGATTTCCGTATGCTGGAAAATCATTAATTGTTCCAAACAACATCGCCCTCAAGTTGAAACTTTCCTTCCTATACCCATCGTAAACCTCCACACCGTTGTCCCACAAAAACTTTAAATCTTCGATTAACGGTGCCAAGTATACGTCTATGTCATTCCCTGGTTGTTTAGGCCCAGAAATTAGCATTGATAACATCATGTACTTACGCTTCATACATAGCCACGGAGGTAGGTTATAGATCATAAGAATCACAGGCCATGTGCTATGCGAGATACTTTGAATACCATGCGGGTTCATTCCATCAGTAGACAATGACAACCGAAGGTTTCTTGCTTCTTTTCCAAATTCAGGATAATCAGTATCAACTTTCATCCATTGTGGTGAGTCTGCCGGATGTCGCAACTTTCCATCAATAATTCTTTCATCTGCATGCCAAGTCAAGTGTCTTGAATCGGTCTCACTACGATACATGCGTCTAAATCTCGGAATTATAGGAAAATACCATAAGACTTTAGCTGGAGACAACTTTTTCTTATATCGAGGGGCACCACATTTAGGACACTCATTCAACGCTGCATACTCGTTTCGAAACAAAACGCAATCGTTTGGACATACATGTATCTTATCATAGCTCATGCCAATAGAGGACAACATCTTTTTGGCTTCATACGTTCGATTGGGAAGAACATTATCCTCTGGTAGCATATCTTTCATAAGGGCTAATAACTCTGTGAAACTTTTATCCGACCATCCATTGTCCGCCTTTAAGTTGTACAACTTTAACACCGCAGACAATCTTGTGAATTTTGAACAACCATCATACAGCGGTTTCTCTGCATCGCTTACCAACCTCTCAAACATTTTGGGACAATCCGCAAGATCTTCTTCAAGCGCTTCTGCAATCTCCTCGACTCGATCACAATCGTATGTGTCTGTGCAATCGTCGTTTGAAGCATACTTCCTATTACAACTCGACCCAGCATTCCCGTTACTTTTCTCACCATGCATTGTCCAACATGTATAACTTCTATCAATTCCAAACCGTAGTAAATGGGATCCCAATTGTTTCCCGTCAACCTTATCCCCATAACAGCAACCCAAGCAAGGACACGGCATTCGAAGCGGGTCTTCGGAGTGCTTAACCGCAAACTCAACGAATTCCCATACCCCTTTCTCGTACTCTTTCGACAATCGGTTTGATCTCATCCATGTCTTATCCATGACTTAATTAAGCTAAACAAATGCTTCTTGGTTTCTCTATCAGGTACTAAGGAATTCTGTCAAGATAATAAATAGCTATCATCAGAATAGAATACCTAATCTGAATACCCGATTTCTTAAAGAAGACATTACCTTATTTCAAGGTAATATAAGTCCACAAACCAAAAAATTGGTTGAGAGACACTAAATTGATATTAAATAGAACCATAAACAATAAACTATAAGCAGAAAATAACAAACTATAAGCAAGAAGAAAGGGATAGTAACCTGAATTAGACTTGATGTGGGAGATGGTAGGTTTGAATCGGCGTTGTACAAGTAGAAACCAGAGACTTCAAAGTAACTGTAAAATTAAACACACACACACAAGATGCAGTTAAATACAAATATTATAAAAGTGAAGGAAGTATATGCAAACTGTAGCATATTCAACTATTTGTTCAATACCATTATTAAGACCAAAAACTACCCTCTACAGAGGAATAAGAATATATTAGGATTCTAGTTCTACAAAACATTAGTTAGTGGTTGCATTTGTGAAAGCATTTATGAACTGCCTTCAAAATATATGGTTGTTGTGTCTCAATGTCTTCAAGTATTAATAAAAAGAGATAATACTAGTACTGCTAAGCCTCAAACTGAGACTTATCTATAACGAAACAGTGTGCAATTCTCATTAAAAAAACCCTATAAATAGTACCATAAAATATAATAGAAGTAGACAAATCTCACTTTCAATTTCAAAAAGTAAGAGTGGCTAAGCATAGATAGGATAAGGATGGCCACGGTTCAGTCAATAATATTTTATAAGAAGTTTAATTATCAAATACCACTAGGTGGAATAACTTAAACACGTACAGGAAGATGACTGACCAAAATTTATTAACTCAAATAAGTGCTTTTTATTTTATCAAATAAGTGATTTTTTAATAGTCACTAAATCACGAAAGTAACGAGAATTAACATATCTTTTCCATGCATGCATGCTTTGAATTAATAAGAATGTTATTCTATCGTTAATTTCAAAGGATACTATTAAATCTTAATAATCAATAAGATAGCACTCAAAATATCTTCACTAATTTGTCGGTGTCGTGTTGTATTTACACACAACATAACCTACAATCACTCAAATTATCTTCACTCTTTTATGAATATATTTCAACAAGAATCCAATTTCCAAACCAAATATAATCCGGGAATTTTCAAAAAAGAGTCATTAAAATGCAATCCTATCAATTACTATTTCTCTTCCCTAAATGCACCTGGACATGTTATAATATCATCAAGTGTAACAAGAAAATTAGTAAGTAAGCGTCCGGTTCATTCACCATAGATGCATGTTTCGGCATAACCGATCCGATTGTCATATTTCGGCATGATATCTCAACTTCACCACTCAATCGACACTAGTAAAAATAACTATAATGTTTCAGCTTAATTGAAAATGATTAAAACCTAAGCAGTATGAATAAGAAGTATGAAGAGAACACTAGAATACAGAATCCTCTCTCAGCATATTCAAAAACCTAAGCAGTATGAATAAGAAGCAGAAGAGAACACTAGAATACAGAATGATATGAACCAGATGATTCAATATGAATAAGAAGCAGAAGAGACAACACAGAAATTACCTAAAGGGATGCAGCAAACCAGAGGCGAAGGGAGAACGGAGAACGACACTGAAGCGGCGGAGACGGCACTGCACTGAAGCGGCGGAGACGGCTGAAGGTCGTGGCAGGTCGTGGCGGAGGTCGTGGCGGAGGATTGAAATTGATTTAGGGAAGAAATTGATTTAGGGATTCTGTGTTATGTCGCGAAGGAGAAAGATACTGAGAAGCGCTTCTGAAATTAATTGGGGCAAGTTTAATTTGTTTTATTTTAAAACACCTACGAGGGCGCTTCTGAAAAGCGCTTTAGAAGGGCCACCTATGCCAGCGCTTTCTCTTAAAAAGCGCTTTTGTAACCCCCCCCCCCCCCTTTAAGAGCGCTTTCAAAAGCGCTTTCATATCCCCCACTATAAGACCCCTATAAGAGCGCTTTTGAAAAGCGCTGTCATACCCCCCCTTTAAGAGCGCTTTTAGAAAGCACTTTCATAGCCCCCCCTATAAGAGCGCTTTTGAAAAGCGCTTTCATTACCCCCCCCCTTTAAGAGCGCTTTTTTAGCGTGTTTTTTTATTTTGTTTTTAGTGCAACCTATAACAACGCTTTTTACTAGAAGCGCTTTAGTAGGTGTGCTGCTAAAACTTAAATTTGGCGTAGTGAGATGGTAGAGAGGTGGAGCTGTGAATAGCAGTGATGTGAATAGGGCTCTGGTGAGATGGAACAGGGGAGTATAGTTGAGGTGTGGTAGCTGGGGTAGGAGAATTGGGATCAATGGTGCTGGAGGCTGTAGATGGTAGAGAGGTGGAGTTGTGGCTATTAGTGAGGTGAACAGGGCTCTGGTGGGATGAAACAGGTGAGTATATTTGAGGCGTGGTAGCTGGGATTGTGTTTGGGCTAGTGGGTGGGATAGATGATATAGGAACAGGAGACACGACTCCAAGAGGAGAGGTGGAGGGTGTGGAGGAGGGTACAGGGTTGGACGGTAAAGGTAGTTTAAGATAATTAAAGGGAAATACATACTCATTGAATAACACATCTTTAGAGATCAATAACCTTCCAGATGCATCAAGACATTTGTAGCCTTTATGCGATGGTGAATAGCCAAGAAAAGTACACTCCGAGGACCTGAAATGCAGTTTATTATTGTTGTAGGGTCTAAGTAATGGAAAACAGGCACAACCAAATACTTTGAGGAAAGCGTAGTTTGGCGGTGTTTTAAACAAAACTTGGACAGGGATCAAATTAGTGTGTGAGGCAGGCAACCTGTTAATTAGATAAACTGCAGTATGGAATGCATGATCCCAAAAATGATAGGGAAGAGAAGCTTGAGACAACAAGGACAAACCTTTCTCAACAATATCTCTATGTTTTCTTTCAACAACCCCATTCTGATGGTGAGTGTGAGGGCAAATAAGTCGGTGGACAATGCCTAGATCAGCTAGGAACTGTTTGAAAGGTCTAAACTCACCCCCCAATCTGTTTGTATGGCCTTTAGCTTAGTGTTTAATTGAAGCTCAACCAGATTCTTAAATTCCTTATATTTAGATAGTGTTTCATCCTTTGTTTTTAGAAAGTATATCCATGTATGACGACTGAAGGCATCAATAAAGGACACATAGTACTTATACCCCATAGAAGACACCATTGGTGCTGGACCCCACAAATCACAATATACAAGTTGAAGAGGCTCAGTATAAACAGTTTTAGAAGGTTGGGAAGGTAACCTGTGAGACTTTCCCATGCAACAAGCAACACAAAAGTCAATATTATTTCGTGGAATAGTAGTGAGATTACACATCTTCAAAATAGAATTTAGAGTAACAGAACTAGGATGTCCTAGTCGATTATGCCAAAGTGTGTGAGGTGATACAGTGTAGTTCACTTGGGAAGGGGAAACATTATTCAAAGATGAAACAGACTTGAAACTGGAATTATCTAGAGGATATAGGCCACTGGCAGCTACGGGACCTTGAAGGAGAGGAGCATTGTCAGCCTGTGATTTCACAACATAGTGAAATGGGTGAATTTGAAAATAACAATTATTATCATAAGCAAATTTGTGAACACTAATTAGATCTTTAGTGATTGAAGGAACATGTAGAATATCTTTGAGATGCAGTTGAATTTTAGGATTAATGGGAGATGGAAAGGACTTAGAGCTAATGGAATGAACACGCAAACCTTGGCCATTTCCTAGAAAAACGTTTTCTAGGTGAGGAGGGGGAGGCACTCCATTATTGTTAGGTGCTGGCTGAGAACTCACATTGTTTGTGGCACCTGTATCAAAGAAAGGAATGGGCGCAGCAGGATTAGTAGCATTGGTTAACATAGCCTGAGGAACCAAGGCAGGAGGACCTAAAGGCACAGGCATGGTCCAAGCAGCTGGTTGTTATAGTTGAGATGTAGCATTAGTAGTGTAATTGACAGCAGTAGCAGGTCTCATATTTCCATAGTTACCATAAGCAGGAGTAGCGGGATACTGACCATAGTTACCATAAGCAGGAGCAACGGGATACTGACCTTGTGGAGCATATTGAGTATTGAAGCGATGGTAACAAATGGATGCATCATGACCATACCTGTAGCAGACTTGGCACCGAATATTCCCACGGCCAAAGCCACGGCCACGACCACGACCGAAACGACCGCTGCCTCGGCCACCACGACCACCATAAAAATTACGACCAGAATTGGCATTTTCAGATTTAGAGCTGTCATTTGACTGAGTGGCAGCAGTGTAGTTTGCTTGAGGAATGACATTCTGGTTGCTTGAAGTTGCTACTTGAGTTACATTCAACGAAGCAACTTCTTCAACAATTTTCTGTTTGATGACTCGTTGTTCATGCGCAAGTAATAATGGTTTGATCTCATCAAAATCAAACCAATCAACCTTACTGTTAATGAGCGTAACTAAAGATTCATATTCTGGAGGTAGTCCTTCAAGAATAACATCCAATTGCTCAGTCGTAGAAACTGTTTCACCGATTGACATTAGAGAATCGGAGATTGCCTTGATTTTGTCAAGAAATTCAGTAACACTATTTGTACCTTTCTTGAGTGCCCGCAACTCAGTTCTCAGCTGCCGTGCTTGTGCCTTGACTTTAGAATGGAAATTCTTGTGAATCCGATCCCAAAGCTGCCACGTATGCCGGCAGCCAATGACGCTAGGGAGAAGCGAAGTGGAAAGTGATGATTGAAGCCACGAGAGGAGCAATTGATCTTGCACTTCCCACGCAGTGAATGCAGGATTCACGTTACCAGCAAGACGATCTGCTTCGGATAAGTACTGCTCAGGAATTCGCGGAGCAACACAATAATGATGAAGACGGTGCGCTCGGAGCACCGGTTCAACCTGCTGCAGCCACACTAGATAGTTCTTATCATCTAGTTTTTCTGTAAATTTGTAGTTGAAAGTAGCAAAAGGAATACTCGATGCAGTAGATGAGAGCGTCGGTGATGACGGACTCGCCATTAGAGAAACACAACAAGTTTGTAGCGGAAGACGAAAAGATAGGATCTATGAAGCCACGGTGGTGGCGAAAAAAGCTCTGAATACAATAATAGATTCAGAAATTTATATAATGTGAATCTGTTTTTGATTGATTTTGAAATGGAGCATGGTGCTCTATTTATACAAGAAAAGTTTGATCATTCAAATTCTACATTTAAGGATGACCATCCTTATTCTATTAGTTTAAAGCCCAACCTCCACTAGTGGAAGTTTAATGCAAAACATGACTTTTCTTATTCTATGAAATTAAAGCCTAACATCCACTAGTGGAAGTGTAGTGAAAAACAGGACTCATCATATTCTCTATTATTACTTCCATTCCAATCCCAGCGTGAGTCTCCAAAGGTCGAGCGGCGGAGTGTGATGTAACTGTTCCATAAAAAACACCAACAAACAATAAAAAACATAGAAAATCTTGAGCAGAACTACGGCGCTCTGATTCTTCTTAAGAGGATACGTAGGCATAGAGGCAACTCTAGCGAGCACAATAATTATTAAAAAACTTTAGGTTTAATCATGCATTGCATTAGTGATAGATACACCCTTTAGATAGAAACAAACATAGGTGGATACCATCGAGTACGATGGGCGTGAGGGGTGCTAGCACCTTCCCCTTGCGTAACCGACTCCCGTGCCCTATTCTCTGGTCGAAAGACCTTGTTCTTGTTATGAGTTAGGTTTCCTGGTATTCCTTTCCCGCGATGGGATAAATATATTAGTGGCGACTCTGATCCATTTTTCGCGGTAGCGACACAAGGCTGGATACCAAGATTTAAAAACAAAATCTAGCAAAGTTAAGTTGAATATTATATTTTATTTAAAAATTATATTATGGTTTAAAAAATATATAAATTCTAGTTTAAACGATAATCAATTTTAAAGCATAATTATTTCTAGTCGAGAGCAATTAAACATTTAAAATTGATTATACACATCTAAAATCAATTTTGGATGTTCTAAGCGTGAAATCAAACATACGCATGTGAAATTAAACATACACTAAGGCTTTGTTTGGGAGTTTAGAGGGGAAGGGAGGGGAGGACTTTGAAAAATAGGAAGAATTGAGTGAAAGGAATAAAAAAAATTGGATAGGAGGGTTTTGTAGGGTTTGATTTTATTCATAACACCAAAAATCCCATAAAATGGAGGAACTCAAAAATTGTATTGAAGAAGGGTTTTGAAGAACTTACATAAAGGAAAATTCTTTACCCACCTCCCAACCTTCTATGTCACCTCTGGTGAAAAACCACTTATACCCCTGACTTCGGAAATGCATTTCCGAAATGCAAGAAAAAGGTGTTTTCGGAGATGCATCTCCGAAAGCGCCTTTTTTTTTTATAAAAAATTTGACTTATTTCGGAAATGTATTTCCGAAAAAACCATTTCGGAAGTTCATTTTTGAAATATTGCGCGTTTTGCAGATTTAGCAAAACAACCCCCTCCCCCAATTCATTTACCCTAAATCAACTTCAAACTCAACCCCAAAGAGATTTTTCTGCAAACCACTTCCAAGGCTACATCAAAGGCTCCATCTAGTTGCTCTACTACATTCAAAAGCCCTCCAATCTATTCAATCGGTAAGCATTTTGATTTTAAGATCTATGATTAAAATTTATATTAGGGTGTTTACAAATAGCAAAAAATGTATTAGGTTAGGTTTGTACTGATATTTAGGATGTTTAGAATGTGTAAACATAGGTTTGAAGTTTGTTTTTGGGGTCTGCCATAGAAGTTGCAGAAAACTTCCTCGCAGGGGTGTTTCGGAAGTTCATTTCTGAAAACACCTCCATTCCCAGTTTCGGAAATGAACTTCCGAATTGTATTAGAAGTGCAATTTTTTTTAGTTTTTTCTGTTGTCTCGCATATTAATCGATTTCAATTGTTTTCAGGAACATGTCAGGCAACCAAGCATGCATCAGACAGGGTAGAGAGACCCAGGCTGCGGCGGCTAGACGCGAGCGGGCGGCGGCGCAGCTGGCGTCGACACAGGGACGTGGGCAGGGCCGGGGACGACGTGTGTGAGTTCCCGTGGAGATGGACGAGGGTACCTTTACATCTGGATCGAGGAGTCGTCTGACTCGGGTATCTTCTTCCCGCCAGCGAGAGGAGAAGGAGGAGGAGGTGGCAGTGTCATACCACGAGGCGGAGGAGGTACCGGATGTTGACCCTCCACTTGGGGAGGAGGATGAGCAGGAGGAGGGCTACCCGGGAGGGCCCAGTAACACTTCCGTGCTGCTTCCCTACCGCGAGCACGTCGCTCGGCGTATCTGGGAGGGAGAGGTATTTTTTATAATTTGCCCGACTACATTATTTAACCGTTTATAATTTAGACGTTTATTCAATATTTTCTTAACGGTCTATTTAACATACTTTTTATTTGTTTTTTTTGTAACAGGAGAGAGAGAGCCGTTGAAAATGGTGAACACGCCCGGAAGGTTTTCAGTCTGTTTAAACCGACTGCTGAGTGGTTTAACGACGCTGTGAGAGGTTCAGGGCTTAGTGGGCTCTGCATGACGGGGTATTCCACCATCAGCCACGGCATGCAGGGGGCCTTTGTGGAGCGGTGGCACAAGGAGACGTCTTCTTTCCACTTGTCGGTTGGGGAGATGACGATCACCTTGCATGATGTGCAGTGTCTTCTCCACCTTCCGATCAGGGGGGCGCTGTTGACCCACTCCCGGATCCAGAGGGTCGAAGCCAGTGAGTGGATGGCGCTCTATTTTGGGTATGGAGCCCGAAGCTGCTGACTACGAGTGCATCACGGCATCTGGGCCTCATATCCGGTTCACCACACTGAGCCTCTATTTCGAGCACCACCTGGACGCGGCGGCCGATGCCGAGGATATGGGTGACGACCTATTTACACATTATCACCGTGGCTGCGCTCTCCGGTGCTGATACATGCATGTGGTAGGCGCTGCGTTCTTTGTGGACAAGAGTGCGAGGTACGTCAACGTGACCTACCTCCTCTACTTCATGGACTTGACCACCGTTCACCAGTGGAACTGGGGGGCAGCTACTCTGGCATACCTATACCAGAAGCTGAATGAGGCCTCCAACTGGAGGACGAGGCAGTTGACCGGATCTTGCACACTACTCACGGTACGTTTCATTTTAATTGTTTCGTATTTATTTATGTTTCGTATTTGTATTTCGTATTTACTTATGTTTCGTATTTATTTATGTTTCGTATTTACTTACGGTACGTTATATTATCGTGTTTGTGTTTCAGATCTGGATCATCTCTTACTTCTCCCGCATCCACGGCTTTCACATTGATCCTGAGTACGTTGACGACATGCCCAGGGCCGCCAGATACGTTCTCCAGAGGGGAAAAAATGTGGTGGGACCATACCGTGGGTACCTCGACCGCACGATGCACGATGACGTCACCTGGAGGCCATTCAGCGACTACACTCAAGTTGTCCCCTTTGACGGCATTGCTTTATATTCTAGCTGGTTGGCATGCAGGACCAGCATCATGATCCGGTATCTCCCTGAGCGGTGCATGCGTCAGTTCGAATTTGTGCAGATGATTCCCAGGTCACCTTTTGAGGCTGCTCCCGACACAGTGACCCGAGTGCAGCTCACTGCCATATTTGCGGATTGGAAGCATCATGTGGTACCAGAGGAGTATCGTCGCATTCGGGTCACCCAGGACTGGCACAATGTGGAGGGATACGTCACATGGTTCTATCGGGTGTCACATCCTCTACTGACACCCGACGCTCCTGGTGCTCCTAGGCCAGCACACGAGGAGATCCTGGAGAACCAGCAGGCCGAGGATGACCACGCCATTGATCTCCTGCCGATCTGCCAGCGGATAGAGATGCTTGGGCGGGACGCGTTGGATCAAGGTGTCGTTCATCAGGGCGGTCCAGAGGCAGTCGCCGTGATGGAGATGATTGTCACTGATGCGGGCCGTGCAGCGGCATACAGGCGGCAGAGGAGGTCCCAAGGAGAGAGGGTTAGGCATACCCAGTAGTGGTCGGGTTTTTTTTTCTTTTCGGATTGTATCTTTCGCACACTATTATTATTTGGATTTGGATCGGCTTGTATATATTACTATTTTTATCATATTAGTATTTTCTGTTTATATGTCGCTTATTTTATTTGCCGTCTTCCTTTAATTAAAAATATGAGACTGTTTCCAAAAACATAAAAAAAACACAGTTTCTGCATAATTCGGAAGTTCATTTCTGAAACCCCCCAAAATCTGAAAAAAGGTGTTTTCGGAAGTGCATCTCCGAAAACACCCCCCATGAGGTGTTTTCGGAGATGCACTTCCGAAGTCTGCAAAATTTAAAAAAAAAAACTTCGAAAATGCATTTCCGAAGCAGGGGTAAAGTGGAGTTTTTGCTGGGGGTGACCCCCATAGGGAGGTGGGTAAAGAAATTTTCTACATAAATTTTCCAAATATCATTTAGGTTGTTATACTATTTTGAAAATTAACAATTTAGTAATGATACTGACTCTTTTATCATTCTAAACAAAATCATTTTTTCAAAAAATGTCAAATATTTTTCTAAATTTTTACTAAAGTTTTGTTTTCGGAAGCATTCCCCTCCCCTTCAAACTCGCAAACATAGCCTAAGTAATATCTAAACAATTTTAGCATAAGTTTGGTTATGCGATGAAGAAATTTGATTTTGTAAAATTGATTATATTTAAAAGTGAGTTGAAAATAAAAGGGTTAAATAAGTTTTTACTCCCTATAAATATGACACTTTTCACTCTTAGTCCTTACATAAAATTTCGTCAAACTTTGGTCCTCCCAAAATTTTCCGTCACGATTTTTGGTCCCTCCCGTTAGATTGCACTAACGGAGGCTTACGTGGCATGCCACGTATGACGCCACGTCAGGTAAAGTCAAAACTAAAAAAAAAAAAGACAGATTGTGGGGGTTTTAAACCCCCTTTAAATAACTTAAAAACAATAATTTCAACATTTTTCACATCAATTTTCCCAAAAAGAAATACCCAGATTTTTTGCATAAGGGATTACAACACATTAGCTTGACTAATCAGTACCGCTTACTCTAACATTAAATCCATGGAGTTGAAGTAGTTTCTGCTTAAGCCTACTTTAATATTAGACTAGAAATTTGTTTACAGTGTCATATGTAACACTATCATGATGTAACACTGTTAAATCTTTACATTAATAGCAGTTGCTTTGACAGACCCTTATCATATAACCAATTCATGTTAGCTTAATACCAAACCACCCTATTCTCCAACAATATCATCATTCACATTCTCCAGTGCAGTATGATGCAAGAGAAAAACAACAAAATGAAAACCAAAATAAGAAATGTTCTATAATTTGGTTTTTTAAAAGGTTGGTGAAAACATGTGGCAGAGAGAGAGAGAGAGAAGAATATTAGAATGAATTTGTATGATGATAAAAGACCATATACTAATGATACAACAAAGAAAATGCCGATATGAATGGAGAGAGATTTTTTCAGAAGTATGGAAGAAATCAATAAATCTAGCTTTTTAAAAAGAAATGGGATATGTACATGGACAAGATGGTATTACAAAGGTAATGTTTATCATGAAATTGTAGAAGTTTTTAACTTTTTTAATTTTCATGATTTTTATTTGACAAGTTTTATTATTATTTAGAGAATGATTTTGGTCACATGGATCATTTAGATGGAATGATATTGATGAGTTTGTTGATTATTTATAATACTTGTTGTTGTTTAGTTATTTTAACTACTACAATGAGATAGATATCAACTCCATACCTACAAAACAACTCTCATCAACTCCATAATATATTACAGCTAGTGCTATTTTAACTCCACTTTGCATCTCAAAAGCATAATGTTAATGGCATTGGTATTATTCACTTTGCAGTTCATGATTGCAAACCAGATATGAGATTGGTTGTTGATTTCAAAAAATGAGTTTACTTTTATAAACTCTCTAGCAGCTAGAAACTTTAATATAATATGTTTGTCATTGAGTATATTGTGTTATTATCTGTGGGGGCTTGCAAGCTTCGTTCAGGCATAACATCGAACATCTCGCGTGCATCGAAGACGACCCCGCATATGGAATAAGCAGTAACAGTTGTGGTTCTGATGACAAGTTAATATCCAATATGGGGATTAGAAATAGGATAACTCGAGTGTTTTACTGGAAATTGGGAAGGAGAAATTGTTTCACCTGATTATGCTTCTTTTTAAACATTACTATTGTCAAAATTATTTGATGCTTTCTTCTGAATGTTTGTTGTGTTCTTTCTTTATTAGTGGTCACATAAAACTCTGATACAAGCATAAAAGTAACATGATATTTAATGTTCCACGTGAACTTTGTATTTTTTTTCATGTTCACAAGCATAAAAGAATGAAGAAAGAATTATAACAGCCGAAGAAACAATACTAACATAATCCAAACCCTATCAAAAAGAATTTAGGGAGGTTAAAATCCCCTGCCATCTAATCCATTTTTTATATAACGTTTACTTTAGCTGACGTGGCGTGCCACGTCAGCTTCTGTTAGAGAAAATAGACGGTAAGGACGAAAAGTGTGGACGGAAAATTTTAGAAGGACTATTATTCGAAAGAAATTTTTATAGGGACTAAAATTGAATGATGGGTTATTTATAGGGACCTCTAACATATTTAACCCAAAATAAAATGATTTATGTTTATTAATTTCTATAAAAGTGAGTTGAATAGTAAATTTAAGTGTAAAAATCATGTTTAAATTTGAAAGATACAAATTCTAACTTCAAATATAATTAATTTTTAGAAGTTGAAGTCAAGAGAATTTTCGACATAAAGAGTTTAGGGTCTCAGGAGGCGAAGTCACTACTCACAAGTCAAAGACTTTGACATCAGCAATTGGAACAAATAGAAAGTTCAAGATGAATAATCGATTTTTGGTCTTATCTATAAAACACGTGGAACCAAGTTTAAAAACAAAAAAGCGTGCAAAAGAATACATGTCAATTTCTAAGGAGAAAGCCGTTGTAGGCTGTTAGTCATGTTTTAGTATAAATAAGAGTTCCAGCGTTTGGATTCAGGGTGTCAAATTTATTACAAAAACCCAAACACTGAAACTACCCAAGCGAACAGTGAGAAATAAGTCAATTGAGCGACTATGTATGGTTATGAACACCACTTTTTACATATTTAAGCAAATTATTTCTTTTTACTTTACTTGTCCCTTTTCAATATTTTGACTTTTTTACTCTGTCTTTTACCAAGATTTCGACCACGTTGAAATCATTTACTTTTCCTGCAAATTTACTTTCTTTATTGTGCATATAATTTATAGTCTATTTCAATCTTACTCAACAATTAAACACATATTTCAAGAGTTTATGCACATATGTCCTAGGATTAACTAGTCGATCCTGCAAGTAACCCTTTTTAAAATTCACGGTAAACACCTCCGCAAAGATTTTGATGGTATAATTGCGGTGTACTATGATCATCTGGTCTTAGAGGAAGTAAGTCGTGTATCAACTTCTCGCCCATGGAGTACGATATACAGATACATCCAATGGTTTTATATAGTTTCATATCCTTACATGAAACCATATTTAGAAGGAGATCCCGCTAGGCCAGCTCATCAGAAGATACTAGAAGAGAAACATGCAAGGGCAGACCCTGTCATTGATGTGTTTTTGATATTTAAACGTATTGTGGCTATTGGGATAAATGTCATAGCTAGAGACGAGTTTGAGGAAGGCATTCGTCATGTGACCATTCTACAGACTATCTTTGCAGAGGAATGACTTGCATTGCAATATAGGATGCAGAAGAGGAACCGGGACGTCAAAAAACCACATTAGTTGTCTTTTACTTTGTATTTTGATATTAACATTTGAAAATTTGTATTATGGTTCATTGTATTTTATGAACATAGATATATGGTTTACCAATATTTTGTTTGAATACTTATCTTATTATTGAATCACAAATATGTATCATTTATTTATTGTGGGATTGATTTATAATGTTAGGTTTATTAAAAAAACGTCAAATTTCTTCTAACTAATTATTTAAGGGTATAAAATATTGTCAAGGAGTTTGTCTGAAATTTAAAATCTAGACATTTTTCAACACTCCATTGTAAAACAAACACAGAAAAAGCACAATCAGACTAATCCGGAGACTAAAATCCAGATAATTTTTCTTGGCAAAAATAGTGGTGTCTTTCGAGTTTAGTGATTTAGTGTACTGTAGGCACGTCCGAATTTTAAACAACACCCTTAATAGAGATGGTATGTGGACCTTTGGTTCTACCCTGCTCTCATTGCCAATTTGCCATGACCAGAATTTCAACATTACATGTAATATTCCCCAAAGCCTCCCTCAACGCACATCCCTTGGTACTATAGCACTTTGCTATCCTTAGAAACATAAGCAACTGAATTATATTGAGAAAATAAAGGTCCCACTTTTAGAAATTTTCAATGCAAAGCGTAAATGTTGGACTAATAAAATTGGACAGAAAATGAAATTCATCTAGATTGTGACAAAACAATTTTATAAGTCAAGATAGTAGAAACTTATGAAACCTACTAACATGTTGTGTATGTGTGTGTGGAAACAGATTTTCTAGAAGTGATAACATAGTTGAGTGTAAACCCTTTATAGTCGTCATCGAAGCATTTAGAGGACTAACTATTCAATATCACACTTGAATATAATGATAAATTAGTCGCTAGTGGACAATTTTTCTGTCTTCTAGAATTGAAGTAGAATTAGTAATGGTTAGCTACTCAATATTCTCCATTTTTATTAGATAAGTATTAGTACTCATTTAAAAAAGAATATTAATTTCACATATATTATAATTACTTATTCCTGTTCTTTTTTACTTTAGTATTGTAAAACTCTTTTAATTTATAATTTTTTTATTATTTATAATATATAAATATATATTCTTTTTATATTACCTCTTTTAATCTACATTTTCTTATTGCAATAAATAATAAATGCAATTTTGACAAAATAATAATTATACATTGAATTTTAAAAATATAAGTACACAAGAATATATATATATATATATATATATATATATATATATATATATATATATATATATATATATATATATATATATATATATATATATATATATATATATATATATATATATATATATATATATATATATGGGGTGGCAAACGAACATTTTCGCCCGTAAAAGCCTAAAAAAATTGGGACGGAATGAACATAATAGAGAATGTGGGCCTAAAAATTAGATCCTCCCTATAAAAAGTGTGTGCGGGTAGAGAAAACTCGCGGACACTGTATGTTTTAAGTCTAAAAATGTAAAATTTTATGTAAATATTTGTACCCTCAAAAGTCCGCAAAATAAACGGGACAACGTGGGGCAGACACATTAGAGGGCGATGACATGTCCAATAAATCGAGTCAATTTTGCCACCTATATATATTAAAATAAATAAAAAATGTTTAAAAATATTATTGGTTAGTACAAATATACTACATTTTAGTTTAGTCATATACCTTTTTTTTTTAGTTTTAATGCTTGTAAATATTTTATTTTATTATTTTATTTGATTAGTACAATAAATAAAAAATGTTTAAAAATAAATCGAGTCAATTTTTTTTATTATTTTTTTTTTTTAGTTTTAATGCTTGTAAATATTTTATTTTATTATTTTATTTGATTCTTGCAATATTGATTTTATATTAGAATTAATTTCTATAGTATTTTGAAATTTTGTTTTTAGCTTTGGGATGACTACAAGTACATCAAATGCTAATGTTTAGTGGTATTTACACCGTTAGTTACCGTTGGTTTTAGTGGTGTTTACACTGTTAGTTACTGTTGGTTTTAGTTATCATTTCTTTATTTTGTCGATTGTTTTACTTCATTCTTATACATTTTATATTTTGGTTGTGTACTTGTGTATTGTACTGTTTGCAGACTCAAAGGAATAAATCCAGAAAAATCAATCTGAAAAAGTACAAAAAGCAGACTTTTAAAGGAAGTGAAGTGTGGTCAAGAAAATGCAAAAGAGATGAAAGTTAGGGGGCTGACACGGCCTGTGTCAGCAAGTGTGAGATCCGAAAATTTTCAGCATGTTTCTCATCATGACAGACGTATAGTATTTTGATCATAACTAGAGCTTCGTAACTCGGAATGACGTGGTTCCGACAACAAAATTTTGCTAACGAAAAGGGCTACAACTTTGATGAAGACCTCAAAACCAAATTCTGAAGTCAAGGGCTGATACGGTCCATGTTACTTCACACGGACTGTGTCAGGAGGCCTGGGAAAAAAATCATTTTTTAAGATGAGAGAAGTCTAACACGGGTGCCCGTGTTGTCTGACACGACCTGATTTTATGATTTTTTTCATATTTTTTCCATGGGTTAAGTTGTAGGGGTGTTTTGGGTACTTCCAACCAACCTAAGTGAATGTGTGTTTTTTAATTGAGTTTTGAAGAAGAATGAAGGAACTTTTTAGCTAGAGAAGAATCACGAGAAAAGATTAGAGAAGACAAGGGTTTTGGCGAGAAGGAGATTTTCACGAACGGAAGCGATTGAAGATCAATTTCATCTCCAACACTTGTAATGTCTAGAATTTATCTTTTGAGTTCTTTAAAGAGTATGAGTAGCTAAACCCCCCAATGCCAGGGGTGTCCCTGATTAACATCTGTTATGACTTTGATTTCCCAATTTCAATAATTTATTTGTCTTTCATATTCAATTTAATTGTACAATGTTTCTAAAGCTTTTCTTGTCGGACCAACGAGATTGATGTATGACTAGCACATAGGCTGGACCGCCAGTGTTAGGGTTTTTATATAATTATACTATAGTATATATTGCCTAGGAATAGGGATATCCTATAGTAATCGGAACGTTCTTGATAACTCAATTTCTTAATTTCATCATAATTCGCTAAGGAATTAGGATTTAGGATGAATGATTAAAAGTTTGCTCGCTAAGGAATTAGGGGTAAACATTCTTGAGAACCGGTAGTTGATGATTGATAAGTTGTTATTGAAATAAGGATTCGAAAATGTCACATGTTAATGCACACATCTACCCTGGCATGTTACTCATATTTGGCCAAATCAATCTTTTACTTTTATTTGCAATTTAATTCATGATTTCCAAACCCAAAACCCCCAAGGCTTTTGTTTAATTAAATTGAAACACAACCTGATAGCATCACGCAGTCCTTGAGATCAACATTCGGGAATTTCCCCTTTATTACTATAGAGGCAAAATAATACACTTGCTATTTTACCGATCAAGGTTTTGGCGCCATTGTCGGGGACTACCGAAATAAAGAGTTTTTAGTTTAGTTCAATTAAAATTTTGTTGCTCGTCAACTAAAATTTTATTTTTCAGTTTTATTGTTATCATTTTACTCGGTTTCCACTAATTTGTGTCTAATCTTTTTATGCGAGGAAAGCCCTCAGATGGATTTTCTTTTGACGCGGAAATTGAAAGAACTCTTCACACAAAGCGCAGACAAGCTCGATTGGTTGAATTGGAATCCGAAGAAGAACTTGTCTCAATTAATTCAAGTTCAGATACTGAAAGTGAAAAAGAAATCATGGGCGAGAATCCCCCTGCACCTGGGAGACTTCTTGGGGACTATGGTCGGGTAAATACACCAAGTGGTATTGACAATTGTAAACCAACCGATAAATGTGCCCAATTTCCAACTGCATCCGAGCACCATCACTCAACTTGAGAGACGACCTTTCACCAGAAAGGTCAATGAAGATGCCAACAAACATCTACAAGGATTCCTAACTATGAGCACTACTCTCAAGATTGATGAGCACACAGATGAAACAAAAAATTTGCGAATGTTTCCGTTTACACTAGCGGAAGATGCCGAAGAGTGGTTCTATTCTCTCCCAGCGGGCAATATTACTTCATGGGAAGAGATGGAAAAGGCTTTTTTGAATGAGTATTTTCCAGCATCTGTTTTCTAAGAAAGAGGTATGAAATCTTGAACTTCAAGCAAAAAGAGGGTGAGTCCTTGGGCGATGCCTACAAAAGATTCAAAATGATCCTCATGGCATGTCCCACTCACAATATGGATCAAACTGGGCAGATGCAGATATTTCTGAATGGTCTTAGAATTAAGACCAAACAGTTGATTGATACTGCAGCCGGTGACTCATCCAATTTTACAACAGCCCCTAGTATAAAAAAGATAATGGAAGCAATTGTGGCTAATGAGCATCTAGAGTTGTATGATAGATGTGAAAGCAAGCCTGAAGGAGTTATTGATCAGAAGCTGGAAACAAATAAAATTCGGGTTGAAGATGCAATAGTTGCAGTCATATGGGATAGCTGAAGATGTATTGGTAGAGATTGATAAGTTTGTCTTTCCAGTTGATTTCCACATCATGGACATTCCTGAAGATGGAGAGACTCCTATCCTTCTTGGGCGACCATTTTTGCTTACTAGTCCCTGCAATCTGGACCTCGAGAAAGGGACACTAACAGTAAAATCATTTGATGAAGAGGTAACAATGAAGGTTTTGGAAGTCAAAAAGAAAGGTGCAGGTGAAAACAATCAATCGTCGGTTGGTATGATTAGAAATGAGGGAGAAAGCAAAATTCCAAAACCTCTCCCAAAATAAGATTCAAGCATAGTCTCTAAGGCGGCCTCAGCTCACACACCTATCAAAAGTCCTAAGTTCCTTCAAGAAGTCAAGAATAAAAAGAAGAAGGAAAATCAAGGTGAGGAGATCAAAGTGGGAAGTGAGTTGAAGAGAAAAGTGATCCATACTTATCATCTTCATGAGTTATTGGTTGCGGAGGTGACAAGCAACAAGGTTTGGAAGAGGAAATACCATCCATAAAAAAACATAATTTTAAAAAAACTTTTAATAATTAATTTAATAATATAGTTTCATAAAAAAATTAATTAGTAAAATTTAAAAAACCATAAATAATTAAAGTTAATAAAATATAAAACATAATTTAAAATAAAAAAGTAAAATATAATCAAAAAAGATAAAAAATATAGTTAATAAAACATAAAATAAATAAATAAATCACATACAATTCCACATGAATTAAAAAATAATTAAAAATTAAAATAAAATTCCTCGTGGACTGCCACATAGGCAGCAAGAGAGAATCTTTGCTGCAATGTGGCAGTCAGGGGTATTTGAGGGGTATTTGATGGAATCTGGAAACTACTAGGGGGTTTGAAAAAAAAAACTTTATTAGGGGCTAAAATCAAACCCCCCTAATATTACAGGGGGTGTTGTATATTTAATCCAAAAATTAATGATTGTATAATGTAAGATAATATATTTTATATGGATAATCTTACAACAAAATTAGAAATTGAATCATATAGCCGGTATCTTCAACTTCCATATATGACCGATATGCAATTATCTTTATAATTGTATTAATTTATTAAGATAGCTATAAGGCCTGCTTACATATATGACCAACCTTACATATATGACCGACATGAAATTATCTTTATAACAATATTAATTTATTAAGATAGCTATGAGACATGAAGCGTCTAGAAAAAATTAGTATAAAATATAATTATGGAAAATAAAAATATAATAGCAAGAGAAACCCATACTTTTGTTGGGAGCACTGAAAGATAATTCCTTTCATGTGAATATAGAATTGCATTCAGAAATCTATATAAAAATAATGATACGTCAAATTTGTGGATAAGCGTTGAAAGATAGATATTTGAGTTAAACCTCAAAACAATGATATGTTAAATTTTTGGATGATGTAAATATTAGAGTTAAAAATATCAAAATACTTACATGAGATACCATTAACAAATGAATAATCTTTTACCCTGTGACGAAAATAAATTTAACAACCAATACACGTGTATAAAGTAAGAAATAAGAGATAAAAATTATCATACAAATTTGAAGATTAACACAAAAATGAAGATCTGGAAATAAAGTCACATATTTATACTCACATCGAAAAAAGAGGACCAATAGAAATTAATAAAATTATAACAGAAAAATTATTATTAAAATTTGATATTAATACAATTATTACATGAGTAATTTGAATTGAAGAGTTTTATAAACAGTAAATTCAATAAAAATGTAACGGAATTATTAAAATTAATTTATGTAAGAATTAAATTTTAAAAAAATGAGTAGTATTATAAACCGTCAATTCAATGATTATTTAAAGGGGAAATTAATGAAAGGCGTTATATAAAATTTTTCAACTAAAACATATTAATGGTAAATAAATTATAAAAATTAATTTATAATTATAGAGTGAAGACCCATTTTGGTCCCTCACAAATATTTCACGAGTCAAATTAGTCCATTACAAAAAAATTGACCCAATTTAACCCCTTACAAAATTTAACCGGATCATATTAGTCCTTCTGCTAATATTTTTCTCAAATCGGTTTTTTTCTACTTCTAAACCGGTTCTTTTCATACTTTTAAACCGTGACTGGACTGACACGTTAGATTTTTTTTTAAAATACTAAATTAATTTTTATTTTTAATTTCATTTTTAAACAGTTATCAATGAATAATATCAAAAAAACCAAAATTATTTCTTATAAAGTAATTTTTAAACAAGTAATTTCCATGATTTCTACTAATATTAACAAATTCTATACATAAGTTTTTACCTATGAGGTCTCAAGTCCAAGTCCCTTCAAGTTAAATGATTTTCACTTTACAACTAGACAAATCAATTTCTATCGTTAATAAAGTGACTATCATTTACAACTAAAAAAATCAATTTCTATTGTTTGTAAAGCGACTATTATTTACAACAAGACAAATCAATTTCAATTGTTAGTAAAGTGACTATCATTTACAACTAGATAAATCAATTTCTATTGTTAATAAAGTGATTATCATTTACAACTAGACAAATCAATTTCTACAGTTAGTAAAATGACTATCAATAACAACTAGACAAATCAATTTCTAATGTTAGTAAAGTGACTATCATTTACAAATAGACAAATCAATTTCTATTGTATTAAATTGACTGTCTTTTAATCTGAAGAGACTTAGGTTCGAGACCATATTGATACAAATTTTGTATTTTTTATTTTAAATTTAGAATTGTTTAAGATTAACCACATGTGTCTGAGTTCAACTCCTTATAAGAAACAATTTTGACTTTTTTTATATTATTAATTTATAATTGTTTAAAAATGAAATTAAAAATAAAAATCAATTTAGTATTAAAAAATAAAAAATAAATAAAATCCAACGTGGCAGTCCAGTCACAATTTAAAACTAGAAAAAAAACCGATTTGAGAAAAATATTAGCAGAAGGACTAATATGATCCGGTTAAATTTTGTAAGGGATTAAGTTGGGTCAATTTTTTTGTGAGGGACTAATTTGACTCGTGTAATATTTGTGAGGGACCAAAATGGGTCTTCACTCATAATTATATTAGTGTTATTAACTTTTATAATTTTTATATAATAATAAATAAAAACTGAAATTTCATTAAAAAAAATAGAAAACATATCCCTATTGTACATTTCAAATTTAAAAACATATAAAAAATAAATATTTTAAAATAAATGAATAATTTTTTTATAAATAAATTTAAAATATATTTTTATTTTATGTTATTAATATATTAAAACAAAATGCATATAAACTTTAAACTATTATATCAATAAATCTTTAGTGTTACTTTAAATTCTTATTTTTAAAAATATTTTATCTATTTTAATTCTTTAAAGCATATTTTTTTAGTTTGGTAAAAATATTTTTATTTTATATTATTAAATTACTGAAATGAAATGCTAAAGAACTTTAGACTATCCTATGAATATATATTTTATAAATATCAAGAATTTTGATTTAGGATAAAAAAATTTAGTAAATAATAATGCACAAAAAAAATAGTAAAATTTAAAATTTATATTTTATTTTTATTTTTATTTATATACATATATATTTTTATAAATTTATTAAGAAAATGAAAAATGATTTATTTGACTTTTGAATTTTTCAATGAAAACTATTTGTTTGACTTCTATATTTTTGTACGAATAATGGAATGATGGTTCAAAAATCAAGCATATGAAGAAGTATATTGGACAGGAAAAAAAATTAGAAAAGAAGGAAACATCAAAAGTACTATTTAAAAAAATAAGCAAAAAAGAAACAATAAAAAATAGTACCATTTAAAAAAATGGAAAAAAGGAAAGATCAAAAGTACCAGTAACAGTAACTATCATCAATTTAAAATTATTGTATGGCAATTTAAATATAATTTTTTATGGGTTGGGCTAAAATAGTAATAATTGTTTATGATATTAATATTTTTATTTTTAAAATGGTATAAATTTTGTTAAGTGTTAATAATACAAATCTCTTTTTTTTAACTATGATCATTTAATTTATAAAATAAATAAATTATATTAATTAACTTATTAATTGTATTAACAAATATTTAAATTTTAAAATAATTAATTATAGTTTATATTGAATGTAATTCTACAAAAAGAAATGTTGTTTGTATCCCTATAATCAAATATAGGGCTGGATTGTTTCATAAATTTAATCGTATATCCTTATTTAATCAATTACTTTTTATTGAATTTAAATAATATGGTGATATAAATATATATAATAATAATTTATGTTTGTAAAAGAAAATATATTCCTAACTATTAAATTGACATTTATACCTAAATTTAGTTTAGGTGAAAGTAAAACTTTTAGTTTTGTCTATTATAATATATAATCAGTATAAGCCTGATATCATTTATTTATTGAAGAATCTGAATTTCATACAATATTGAACACAAAAATGATATTATTTATATTTTATTAAATTTGTGATTGGATGATAAAATTAATATAAATATATAAAATTATATCAAAACAAAAAATAGTTTTATAATAAATTATTAATTATTGTCTAAAATAAAAATAAAAATATATCAAACTAAATTTTAAAATAGATAAAAAAAAAAGACAAAACAATATGCACTATTTTAAACTTAATGGTAGCCGTTAAATTTTTGGTAGTATTTTACTTTTACTAAATATCACATATGTATAGTTGTGATTCACCAACCGTGAATAGAATATAAACTTATAAGAGAAAATTTAAAATTTATTATGAAAAGAGGTTTATATAAACTATCAACTGCAAATATAAATAGATATAATATAAATTTTTATATTTTAACTTTATATATTATCAACTAAATATAAATATTTTTATTTTAATATATATATATATATATATATATATATATATATATATATATATATTAACAACTAAAATATATGAGATTTTAGGTAATTTTACTTTTAATAAAAAAAACATTATTGAATTGTTATTTATTAATTATAGTACATAATTTTTATTTTATTTTTAACATATATATATATATATATATATATATATATATAAATATTTGATAAGTTTTTTATCAAATATTTTTATAATTTATTTTCTTTATATATTAAATTAGAATGAGATTTTATTAAGGTGAATTCTTATTTACCCACCTCAAAAAGGTGGGTAAGGTTACGTTTAGTGTAAAATGCATTGAAAATATAAAACAATTATTCTATATGATAAATAATTAAATACATAAAAATTAAATGGTGTCATCTGATTGGTGGAGTGTACACTACCCATCTTTTTGTGATGGGTAGAGAAATTGTCCCCTTTTATTAATTGGTAGAATTTTGTGAGGTGACACGTAAGCATGATGTTTATGTGAGGATGACACATAAACAAACACTAGAGTTTTTGTTTAGGATTGTCATTATGACAACCTTAGATTTATATTAAGTAGATTTTCAATTTATTTCATATATATATATATATATATATATATATATATATATATAAGGTTTTTATCAAATATTTTTATAATTTTTTTCATGTATTAAATTAGAATGAGGTTTTATTAATTGGTAGAATTTTGTGAAAATAAGGTTGTTGCTCACCCGACACGATCGTACGAGGTCACAATTCACCCACCACGATCTTCCGGGGTGAACAGGAATTGGGGATCGAATGCGGGCAAAATTTCGGCCAATGGCTGAGATGTTCAGTCGACTCCCTCCCCTTTGTGGGGGTCCGGACCCCTTACGAGTGAGAAAAAAGGGCGGAGGAAAGAGGCCCTGACGAACCGTCATAATTAGTTAACACATAAGTATGAAGTTATGTGAGAATGACACATAAATAAAGACTAGGCTTTTTATCTAGAGTTGTCATTAGGGGTGGAAATAGGCTAGGCCGAGTTAGGCTTTGTCAAGCCTAAATCTGGTCTGTCAAAAAAACTGAAGCCTAAGTCTAGCCTGTAGCCTATGGTAGACTTATTTTTTAAGCCTGAGTCTAACCTTTTCGAAGGCCTGGTTAGCCTATATAAAAGGCTATTTGTTTTAGATATAGTAAATAAGCAATTAAAATAATGTTTAAACAAACTAACTTATTTCAACTTACCTATTAACATAAATTCTAGGAGACAATTTGTTTAAGAAAACTTATGTAAACAATATTCATATGGTCTTTTCATCTTATTTTCACAAGTTCTTCAAGATAACCAAGTTTTATTTTATATATTTTAATTCAAAGTACAAAACATAACATAATGATCATAAAAAAAATATTCATATTTATTTAAATAGGTCGACATGATAGACTTAAAATGTTTTTTTTAAGGCTTGAGGCCTAACCTTTTTAATTAAATAGACTTATAAAAAAGCATAAGTCTTTTCTATTTAAAAATAATGTGTGACCTGTCCTGAACCTATATAAACTAACATCTAAACCGCTGTTATCCGCCTGACCTATTTCCATTCCTAATTATCATCGTTACAATTTTAGATTTATATAGTATTATATTAAACAGATGATAGAATAAAAATGAAGTACTCGTTTAAAATGTTGGTAAGATTAGCACTGGCAGAATCAGAATGAGCGTGAAGTAACGCGTAGATTAATAATTAAATGGCATTACCGGAATTACACAAAGGAAAAAGATGGCAGTCAACGAAGCATCCCATCTCATCAACCACAAACATAATTACCCCCATACAGGTAGGTAAAGTAAGGTGATTACAATTTGCCAAAAATATAAATTAAAAAAAAAAAGAGAGTAAATCATTTAAAAAGTGTGACATTGTTTTAACGAGAGAAAGGTCATTCATGAAGACAAATATAGTAAAGTAACAAATCAGGACATTGAGTTTCGCTTTTATTTATAATTCTAGAGAAAGAGAAAATTCAAAAGAGAGAAAGAGGAAGAGAAAGAAGGAAGGAGACCATGGACATGCCGTCTGCTCATCGTCTTTGACCATCTCCTTCCTTTCACATTCTCTTTTTATTTTATTTCTCTCCCAAAACCCTCCCTTATGTCATCATTATAATCATAATCTGAGTTCCACCAAATTAACAATCTAATTACACACAGATCTTTTAGATCATGGGAAATTGCTGTACAATTCCAAATGTCAAGAACCTCAAACAAAAACCAAAGGAAAGGCAAGAAAAGCCCAAGAAAGATGAGAAGACCAGGACCAAGAAAAACAAGAAGAACAATAACAATAACACCAAGCTAGAGGTGTTGAAAGAGCCCACGGGCCGAGAGATCGGGCTTAGTTACGAACTGGGGAGGGAACTTGGGAGAGGAGAATTCGGTATAACGTATTTATGTAAAGATAGGAAAACGGGACAGGAATTGGCCTGCAAATCGATTTCTAAGAATAAGCTTAGAACTGCGATTGATATTGAAGATGTGAGAAGAGAAGTTGAAATCATGAGGCATTTGCCTAAGCATCCTAACATCGTTACGTTGAAGGATACCTTTGAAGATGACGAAGACGTTCATCTTGTTATGGAACTTTGTGAAGGTGGTGAACTCTTCGATCGCATCGTTGCTAGAGGACATTACACCGAACGCGCCGCGGCTTCCGTCGTTAGAACAGCCGTCCAAGTTGTTCAGGTCATGATCATCATCCTCCTCTCTCTTATGTTTATTAATTTTAAGTTTTTCACCTTTATTATTATACGTTAACAAGGATGTTATTAGTTGATTCTACCCGGACTCACGGATTAATTATTGCAGTTACGCGCAGAGGTTATCTGGTTTCTACTAAAAAAAGAATGTTATTAATTATTCTTATTTTTCCGAAATGATAATTTGCTGCACTTGTGAAAATTTTGATTATTATGCCCGGACTCACGGATTAAATGTGGGATATAGTGTTGATTATTATGTGTTTTTTTGTGTTTTAGATGTGCCACAAACATGGTGTGATGCATCGGGATCTTAAGCCCGAGAACTTTTTGTTTGCGGACAAGAAGGAGACATCGCCTTTGAAGGCTATTGACTTTGGTTTGTCAATTTTCTTTAAACCAGGTAATGCTTTTTACTAGTTACAGAATCAGGATGATGTTGCTTGAAGATTGATCTTTATGTTTTGTTTGGTCCTGCTATCCAAGTACAGTTAGTTGAAGTTTGTTATTCTCTGCAGGTGATAAATTTAATGAGATAGTTGGAAGTCCATATTACATGGCCCCTGAAGTATTGAAAAGAAATTATGGCCCCGAAGTTGATATCTGGAGTGCTGGAGTCATTCTTTACATCTTACTTTGTGGTGTCCCTCCTTTTTGGGCAGGTTGGTTTTTGTCTTTTGAATGTTGTATTTGGCCTTGGTGAGTCAGAAATCTTAAATAGTCCAAAATACGCATGTAGGTCAATGTGAGACTAACTTTTTTTGTTACTATAACCTATTTGTAATGGTCTTGTTGTCAGAAAATAATTTACCATGATCTTTCTTGTGTTATAAATTTAATTTTTTAAAACTTCTATTTCTTAAAATGCAGAAACTGAACAGGGAGTTGCTCAAGCAATTATAAAGTCGGTTCTTGACTTTAAAAGGGATCCATGGCCAAAGGTTTCTGATAATGCAAAAGACCTTGTTAAGAAGATGCTTGATCCTGATCCAAAGCGCCGGCTTACTGCACAGGAAGTGTTAGGTAATATGTAGTTCATATAATTGAATGCTTATGTAGCTAATGTAAAACAGAGCTGTATGGAATATTTTCTGCTTAGCTGATGAACAATTTTGTCTACAAACAAGTTGAAAAATTGAAAAGTGGGAATGTTAACGTTGCCTGTTAACTGAATGCAGATCATCCATGGTTGCAGAATGCAAAGACAGCTCCTGATGTTTCATTAGGAGAAACCGTTAGAGCAAGGCTGATGCAATTTTCTGTAATGAACAAACTTAAGAAAACAGCATTGAGGGTAATGTTTCATTAATACTTGAATATCTCGTGGGAAGTGATTTCTAAAATAGTTTTCCATTCATGACCCTTCTATTTTGGTATTTTTTTTTATTTGGTTATATTGGACTTTCGTGCGAGCAGGTGATTGCAGATCATTTGTCTGTAGAAGAAGTTGCTGGAATTAAAGAGGGATTCCATGTGATGGACACAGAAAATAATGGGAAAATTAACATGGAGGAACTTCGAGTAGGGTTGATTAAGCTAGGCCACCAAATTCCTGATGCAGATGTCCAAATACTCATGGAAGCTGTGAGTGTATTCTCTTTAATTAAGTGTTTAATAGCATAAACACTTATCATATAAGTGCTTATGTGGAAGTTATTCTATAACAGAAGATAGGATAAAGTCAAACGGTTTTATATTAGCTATAAGTTATTCTCTAGAGCCTATGAAAATAAGCTGAAAAACAATTTCTAGACATGTTATAAACTGTTTTTATAAGCTCTCTCAAAAAGTATTTATGCTGATGGATATACTCAAATAAGTCAATACAAATAGTCCCTTTAGGAGTGTATTGGACCATTGTTTCATAGTAGTCATTGTTGAACTAATAATTTGTCACAAGCAGACAATCTTAATTCTCCCAATTCTTTTTCCTCTTTAATAAAAGGTACTACATATCCTTTAAGTCTCTTCAACTTCTAATCTTTGGGAGCTGCTTTTACAGGGTGACGTAGACAAAGATGGGTACCTAGATTATGGAGAGTTTGTAGCCATTTCTATTCATCTGAGAAAGATATCCCATGATGAGCACCTCCACAGAGCATTTCAATTTTTTGATAAAAACGAATCTGGGTATATTGAACTTGAGGAGTTACGTAATGCTTTAGCTGACGAGATTGACCAAAACAATGAAGAAGTTATTACTGCAATTATGCATGATGTGGACACAGACAAGGTTATTATATTTCACTTTTGGTCAGAATTTTCAATGAATCTTTTGTTTATGCTTTTTTCCCCGCTTGGTAACATTCTGCATCTTTGAAACACCACCTATGTGTATAGATCCTTTCTACCGATGTTTTTTGGAGATGTTTCATTTGGCTATATTTGGAAATTGGAACCAGTCTGATATATTTCTTCATGAAATTGTAGGATGGAAAAATAAGTTATGAGGAATTTGCTGCAATGATGAAGGCTGGAACAGATTGGAGAAAAGCATCAAGGCAGTATTCGCGAGAGAGGTTTACCAGTCTTAGTCTGAAACTGATGAAGGAGGGGTCAGTAAAATTGAGCAATGACAATGAGGCTAGGTGACTTTAGAAAATGGCTAATTTTAGCCCTTGAAAAGCAAATATTATAAAGAAGAAGTCATCATCATTTTTCTATTTTCATTCATTATAATTCTTTTATATCTTATTATTCTTAATTGATACTGAGATCCCCTCCCCCCATTTTTGGGGGTTGATATAGGATATAGGTTGGAGTGTATGTTTGGGTAGCTGTTGTTGGAGCCCCAAACTCAGTTTGTTGTATAGAAGCAAGCAACGATACACATCCTTTTTGGTGCCAACTGAGCAGTGATGTCTGTTTGATTTGCAGTTTTTTTCCACTCTTTTGGTTTGTTAAGGTTATCATTTGAGAAAATACAAGATGGGAGGATTGGACAAATCATCAAATTGTGTTGCTATAAATATTTCAAATATCACAGAGTACAATGACTAATCATTTGACACTTTTAGCCTAATGTTTATATTTTTGCTGTGTAAAATGCACCTGTAGATAGGGATGGCATTTTTAGCCAGGTGAAATGAAATAACAAATTGTATGACTTTCTGGAATACAGATTGTACTGCATTTATGAATGAAACTTGTAAGATATTGGTTATTGATTAACAGCACTAACAGTTATGATTAACAACACTAATAACTTTCTTAAACAAAACTGTTATATTTTTTTAGAATTTGTTCTGTGGTAAAAGGAGAGAGGGAAATATGGAGAAAGTGAATTTTGTTGGTGCGGTGATGAGTGTCTCCAGTGCAGTGGAGCGAGGTGTATCGTTAAGGTTATGATTCCAACGTCCAATTCAGTATAGGTGTATCTGCAAGGTTATGATTCCAACGTCCAATTCAGTATAGTCACATAGATGTAGTTGCAAGAGGGAGAGGGAGAATATACATGAGAGAGTTTATATGTGTGTGATAGGCTCAAAACATACATCAGCGCATGAGAGAGTTTATGTGTGTGATAGGCTCAAAACATACATCAGCGCATGAGAGAGTTTATGTGTGTGATAGGCTCAAAACATACATCAGTGTAGTAAAAAGTTATCGTTCCCCAAGAAGCTATTTGGTTTACTGATTTCTATGCCTTTGGTGATTAACTAAAACGATGAAAAAAAGGTTTGATATGTTTCAATTGATTTAAATTTATAAAATATTAGTTTGAGGATCAGCACCAAACATCATAAAAAAGAAAGATAAGGAATTCTACAAGACGAAGAAGAGAAAAAGTTCCAAAGGTCGTAGAGTTCCGAGGATGAATATGCCAACCTATGCTTGATGGCACGTAAGAAATGTGATTCGTCAAAGGTATATAATTCTGACTCCGAAAATGAAAATTTTCGTACAGTGAGTTATCTAAAAGTTTTAGTGACATGTATGACGGTTCCATAAAATGTGTTTAACTCTTGAACACGAGATAAATAATATTAATCGTGCTTTAGATTGTCTTAAAGACACACACGTCTCTTATTGGTGAGCGTTATAATGTTTCTAATACTTTAGTTGAGAAGATGGAAAAAGTGAAACATGTTGAATGTCCAATTTTAAAATTTGAAATTGAAAATCTCAAAGGACAATTAACTCATGTTACTTCACCATATTATTCTTGTTCTAGCTCTTCAAGTGGTAGGAGAAATAGAAGAAGCATTTCATCTAAAACCATTTTTTTTTCAAAGAATAATATGGTCTAAAAAATACACATACGTTAACATAGAATATTAAGAAGAAATGCTACAATGACATAATGAGAGAGTATAAATAATTAAACTTTACTTATAGACAAAGTCATCAGCTTTGAGGATCATCTCCTTCTTTTCCTCTGACATTCCAAAGTCTTCCCTAAATCTTGTTTCTTCCACTGCCATCATAATTCTGTTTACTTACTGAGTCAGATTAGTTGAAATTGAAACCACTCGATGGGAAATTGGTGGGCAAATGTATTCCGTTTGAACAAGAAACCAAAAGTAACGCTAACGCAAAAACCCAAACTGGTGGTGCTACAAAGGCCAATGGAAAAGTTGATTGGGACTAGATACGAGTTAGGGAGGAGACTAGACCTTGGAGAATCCGGAACTACATACTTTTGCAAAGACAAAATTACGGGAGAAGAACTTGCTTGCAAGTTGATCTCCAAGAATAAGCTTAAAACAGCGACTGATATTGAAAATGTCAGAAGAGAGGTTGAAATCATGAGGTATTTACCCAAACACCCAAACATCGTCTCCTTAAAGTATATTTATGAAGATGACGATCACGTTCATCTTTTCATGGAACTCTGTGAAGGTGATTTTCTTTTCGATAGAACCGTTGCTAGAGGATACTACACCGAACCCACCGCAGCTTCTATAGTTAAAACCATCGTCCAAGTTGTTCAGGTTATAAACAATCACCGTTCTTAGAAACTCTCAATTCTCTCTTTTTCTTTTCAATTTTTTAACTATAGTTGCTAATTATGTTTGATTATATGATTTTTTTTTCCAGATTATTATTTTGTTGTTGTGTTTTAGATATGCCACAAACATGGTGTCATGCATCGGAATCTCAACCTCGAGCATATTTTGTTTGCAAACAAGAGGAGTATACCACCTTTGAAAGTTAGTGACTTTCGTTACTCAATTTTCTTTAAACCAGGTAATTCTTTTTACTGCAAGTTTCAGTCCGGCTATATAGGGATAGCAAGCAGACCTAAACCCAAGTCAACTGGTAAAAATCTGAGTTGACTGAGTTTGGGTTCAGGTACCATCCGATATTTCGGATGCGAGTTTGGATAGTATAAAACGCGCATCCGAAATCACACCTACTTATATATATATATATATATATATATATATATATATATATATATATATATATATATATATATATATATATATATATATATATATATATATATATATATATATATATATATATATATATATATATATATATATATATATATATATATATATATATATATATATATATATATATATATATATAGGAGGGTTATATTGACTCCAAGAGTAAGTGTTCAACACTTACTCCAAATCATAACCATTGATTTTCATTAATCTAACGGTTTTAATTGTTCATTTAATCTAGTTATTTTTGAAAATATTTTTCTATATAAAATTTTAATTAAAACCGTTGGATTAATGATAATCAATGGTTATGATTTGGAGTAAGTGTTTTACACTTACTCTTGGAGTCAATATAACCCTCCTCATATATATATATATATATATATATATATATATATATATATATATATATATATATATATATGAGAAAGGATCAAATGACACTAAGGTGTCAAAGTTTAACTTGACACCAAAATAGTAAAAATATATATAGCATATTTTTCTCCTAAAAAATAGGTTATTTAGTATCACCGTTTGATCAATTCTTTTAACGGTTGAGATTTGATGTCAAATTAAACTTTGACACCTTGGTGTCATTTGATCCTATCCCTATATATATATATATATATATATATATATATATATATATATATATATATATATATATATATATATATATAATGAAAATACACTGTAACTGAAATTCAAACCATTAATTTTTGTAAACGTTTGACTTTTTCTTTAAATTACATATAAATTATTTATTTTTAAAGGTTGTGGTGTATTGATTGTTATTTTATGTATTTTGTTGCGGTTTCGGATTTGGGTGAAAAAACCCTAACCCAACTGGTGTGGGCATTAATGTTATTTTGCCAACTGAACAACATTTGGGTTCGGGTGCGGGTTTAAATAGTGTGAAACCCGCACCCAACCCGTTGCCATCCCTACTGCTATCCATGTACATTTAACTGAAGATGGTCTTTCTCACTGCAGGTGAAAGATTTAATGAGATTGTTGGAAGTCCATATTACATGGCCCCTGAAGTATTAAAAAGAAATTATGGCCCTGAAATTGATATATGGAGCGCTGGAGTAATTCTTTACATCTTACTTTATGGTGTCCCTCCGTTTTGGGCCGGTTGGTTTTTGTCTTTGTATTTGGCCTTCGTGAATTAGAAATCTTAAATAGCCCAAAATACACATGTAGGTCTCTTGTATTCAAAACCATGATATTTCGTATGTGGATGAAGATGGTATTTTTGTACTTAAAATGCAGAAACTGAGCAGGGAGTTGCTCAAGCAATTATACGGTCGGTTCTTGACTTTAAAAGGGAGCCATGGCCAAAGGTTTCTGATAATGCAAAAGACCTTGTTAAGAAGATGCTTGATCCTGATCCTAAGCACCGGCTTACTGCACATGAAGTGTTAGGTAATATGCCGTTTATATAATTGAATGTTTAGGTAGGTAATACAAAACAGAATTGTATGGAATATTTTCTGCTTAGCCGATGAACATTTTTGTCTACCAAAAAGTTGAAAAATGAAATGTGGCAATACTAACATTGCGTGTTAACTAAATGCAGATCATCCATGGTTGCAGAATGCAAAGACAGCTTCTGCTAAGAACAAATTTAAGAAAACAGTACTGAGGGTAATGTTTCATTAATACTTGAATATCCCATGGGAAATGATAACTAAAATAGTTTTCCATTCATGACCCTTCTATTTTGTTATTCTGGTATATTGGACTTTTGTGCGAGCAGGTGATTGCAGATCATTTGTATGTAGAAGTTGCTGGAATTAAAGAGGGATTCCATGTGATGGACACAGATAATAATGGGAAAATTAACATTGACGAACTTCGAGTAGTGTTGATTAAGCTAGGCCACCAAATTCCAGATGCAGATGTCCAAATACTCATGGAAACTGTAAGTGTATTCCCTTTATTTGGGATCTTTTTTTTTGGTACCATAATGGATGTGTATAGAAATAAGTAGTTTATCAAAAACAAATTGTCAACTTGGTTGATTTTCTTGTTTAGACTAACATTTTAATTAAGTGTTTATAGCATAAGCACTAATCTTATGAGTGTTCATGTGTAAGCTATTCTATAACAAAAGATAACACAAAGTCAAACTGTTTTTATATTAGCTATAAGCTATTCTCTAAATGGGCTAAAAATGAACATGTCAAAAATTATTTTCATAAGTTCTCTCAAAAAGTATTTATGCTGATAGATAAACTTAAATAAGTCAATACAAATGGACCCTTGAGGAGTGTATTGTTTCAAACACACTGTAATAGACATGTTTCATAGTAGCCATGTTTGAACTAATTATTTGACACAAGCAGACAATCTTAACTCTTATGGTTCTTTTTCCTCTTTAATATTAAAAGTACTATATGAAGGTACTGCATATCCTTTAAGAGGTGTCTCTTCAACTTCTAATCTTTGGGAGCTGCTTTTACAGGATGACGTAGACAAAGATGAGTACCTAGATTATGGAGAGTTTGTAGCCATTTCTATTCATCTGAGAAAGATATTCCGTGATGAACACCTCCACAGAGCATTCCAATTTTTGATAAAAACGAATCTGGGTATATTGAGCTTGAGGAGTTACGTAACGCCTTAGCTGACGAGATTGACAAAAACAGTGAGGAAGTCATTAATGCAATTATGCATGATATGGACACAGATAAGGTTAGTATATTTCACTTTTGGTCAGAATTTTCAATGAATGTTTGTTTACGCCTTATTTCCCACTTGGTAACATTCTGCATCATTGGAACACCACCTAGATATAGATCCTTTCTACTGGTGTTTTATGGAGATGTTTAAATTTGTCTATACGAATTATTCTTGATCAAAATTATAAGTTTAAACCAATTTTTTTTTTTTTTTGAATTCAAGTTTAAACCAAATTTACTTGTACTTGATGTTTCATTTGTCTATATTAGGAAATTGGAACCACTCTGATATATTTCTTTGTGAATTTGTAGGATGGAAAAATAAGTTATGAGGAATTTGCTGCAATGATGACAGCTGGAACAGATTGGAGAAAAGCATCATGGCAGTATTTGCGAGAGAGGTTTACCAGTCTAAGTCTGAAACTGATGAAGGAAGGGTCCCTAAAATTGAGCAATGAGGCTAGATGACTTTAGAACTATGAAGCATGGACTCTGACACGGATACCGCGACACGACTCGGACACTTCGACACCGATAACATAAAAAACATAGGACACCGACACTGTTACATATACCATAGTATTTAAGCTTCAATTCTTTATATATTATTAAAAGTGTTAAAAAATTTCTAATAAAAATTTCGAATGATAGGTAAGGTAAAGTTTTTATAATAAGGTTTATACTCAAAATTCAATGGTAAAAGCTCCATTTTCACCTTCACAATTTCTTAGTATATTGTTGTTAATCCTTCTATTTTTAGAATCTTAAAGCTATGACCTTAAGAAGTAGGACTTTCACCACATACTCTGTTATTATATGACACAACTTCCTCATTTTCCCTTTCTTGACCGGTATTTACCATTATACATATCACCAATCCTTCAGGAGGAAGTGGTTCAAATAAGCACTCCTTAATGTTATGATTAATTATATCAAATATGCAGCAAAAATATTTAAAGGTAGGACTTTTCGTAAGTTTTGAAAGTAAAAACTCGATATTTTCATCTCCCACTTCAAATGTAAGTTTTTCACACTTAACATCTACAATGTATACAATAGTGGTGAAGAAAGGTCTTTCTTACAAGATATGAATTTCAGAATCTTCCTCCATTTCCATTATAACGAAGTCTGGGGAAGTGATAAGTTGCTCTCTCCTTATTGGCACATCTTCTAAGATTTCTATTGGATGTTTGATGGACCAGAATGTTAATTGTAATGATATTTGTAGGTTTCATTCTACTGATGTCAAGCTTCCTATAGATTGACATGAGCATAAGGCTCACACTTGCTCCCAGGTTGCACAGGGCTTTCTCAAAGCTCATTGTATCTATAACACATTGAATTGAAAAACTTGTGGATCTTCCAGCTTAGATGGTAACTTATTTTGAATTATGGAATTTCATTCTCAATACCACTATTTATTTATCTTCTAACCTTCACCTGATCGTGAATAATGTTTTAAGAAATTTGGCATAAGATGGTATTTGAGACAAAGCCTCTATAAAAGGGATATTTATCTATAATTTTCTTAAAATTTTCCTTGATTTTTTCCTTCGCAAATCTTTGTGGAAATAACATTTGGTTGTTTATATGGAGGAGGAGCAACAAATGATTTCTCTTTTTCTTTTTCCACAACCTAACCCATAAAAATAATAATAGTAATAATAATAATGATGATAATAATAGTAATAACGCACATATATATATATATATATATATATATATATATATATATATATATATATATATATATATATATATATATATATATATATATATATATATATGTATTTGTTATGATAAATTGTTAACAAATATAATATATTCATAATAACAACCGTTTAATAGGCCTATCTGTTGAAGGCCCAATACAAAATACATTTCATGATGCAAACAATTGAGAAACCAAAGAAAATAAAATACAATGGATTTAATAGAAGAAACCGTGTAGTAGAAGGAACATAACAGGTCTGCAGAGAAGTAATAGTAGCTTTGGAACTTACAAAAATTAAATAATTTGTGCAATTGTTATTGGAAACGTCCCAAAGTACTCTCATCTCTCCATTCTATTTTTTTTTCGTTTCATAATCCTTCTCTGTAGCTCCTCACTTCCTATCTCTTGTCAATTTTTTTCTGCCTTAGACAGGATGAAGACGACATCGAGTAGTCAGAGAGTTGCCTCACAGTTGATCAATGCGCACGAGAATCCCACGGTCAATCGACGAAGAAATGGTTGCCATGGTTGGATCTCAGACGACTCCGTTTCATGCAACACGTAATTAGAATTTAATCTTGTTTTTTGTCGAACACGATGTATATATGCTGTTAACAGGCAAAAAAAAAGTTATTTATCAATCTGTATGTATTAGGGTATTTTTATTTTGCTGGTGTTTATTTGGGTCAATTAGGGCTTTGCGTTTAAGATTCAACGAATATCCCATATTTCATTAGTGGAGGTTAAAGTTTGGAATATTTGTTAGAGTCATTGAATGAAAAACAATATGAATTCTATTGGTTTGTATGTCTGTTGATATAATTTCTGTCCCAATTTGATCATGATTGTTGCATATATATATATATATATATATATATATATATATATATATATATATATATATATATATATATTTATTATCTGTTTGCTGGATATGTTGATACATGTAATCGATGGGACTTTTGTTGATATCATATTATGATTTTTATAGTATCTTAGTACACGTCTCTCTTTGTTCAGTGAGGAAGCTGCCATGGAAGTAGTTAAAGAACTTGTTGATGAGGTGGGAGAATCATCTGGAAAAAGGAAACCTGCAAAAAAAAAAGTTAGGTTTGCAGAAGCTCAAGAAACAGCAGCTTTAGTTCGACCAATGAACAACAAAAGTATTTTTATCAATGAAGTGAAGGTCGAAAAAATTGATTCTGACTATGCTGGCAGGCAGGAAGCTCGCATAGTAGAAGGAATTACGAAGAAGTCATCGACTGTCGTTACCAAAAGAGCTGGGAATAAAGTAACGGGTAGAAAGATGAGTACTAACAGGAATGGTTCTGGCGGTTCAGACCCTGAAGAAGTAGTAGCCAATGGAACTAAGAAAGGGCAGTTGAAAAATGGGAGGAAGGCATTCAATCCATTTAAAGTTAAGGTGGCAACGAATGGGGCGAAGAAAACATATTGTTGGGAAATTGCAATCAAAAATGGAAAAACTAAGAGAGGAAATGTTCAGGTAATTTAAATATGTTATCGAATTTTGTCTTGTAATCTATTTGATGTTCTCCAGTAGTTTTAATACAATGTATGTTTGAGACAAAATTGAACCGAATTATGTATGTATTATTGCAGCATTTTCCTAAAGAGGTATCAAAGTATTGCTTGCCAATGAATCAAAAGGAGATTATTATTAGAGATATCGATTTTCATCAAGAATTCAGGTGTACAATCAACACTGCTAATTGCAATGGTGTGCCAAGTCCTTATGAAAAGTACATGACAAAGGGGTGGTACGATTTTGTGAAGACCAAAGGTTTTAAGAGGGGAGACACTTTGAGATGTGAGATGCCTCGCTTTACTCCATTTCTATACGTCGCATTGAAAGATAAATGATGGAAAAGGAGCAGTGTTGAAGTGGGAAATGCTGGTGAAGTTATCATTTGGGATGCAATTGTGTTCTCTATTTTTGGAAAGATGTTTTACACTGTTATTTGAGCTGTAATGTTATTAATGTTGTTTGCTTGACCATTTTGGATGTGAAAATGTCATGTAAGAAATTATGAACACTCTGTGTGTTGATGTTGAATTGTTATCTGGTGTATGAATTTAAGAACAAATGGTTTATGATGACAATGTTTTATTAAGCTTATTGGTTTATGATATAGATGTTATATATAACAGCTGCTGAATGTATATTTCAAGCATTGTATGGTTTATATCTATTTCAAAAATACTTTTATTTATACAAATATTTTAAACGTATTTAATATTATATATGAAACAGTTCTTATGTTTTATATTCTATCAATATGAATTATTAAAATAAACCAAAATTTGTAAAATTGATTATTATATACTGAGTATCATATAACCATATGAGAAAATGAGTAATTACTATAACTACAACTTAACCAACCATGGTTCTACAATACAGGCCCATAACTATTTACAGACCCAATTTTTATATTGTATCTAAGTGTATATATAGGTACATTTCTAATAGGACAGCCAAAACACCAAATATTTTATTATCAGTCTAACTTTGAAGATGGTGAAATGGGGAGTCCCCTTTGTTCCTTCTCCTACCAGCAGGTAATTGGTTTTTTCATGCTCAAATAAGTTGGCATTTGAAAGATAAGTTAAAAGTCTCATAATTATTTATGCATGCATGAGGAAAAAACTTGGTGGTGTAAAGAGATGATGCACAACAAAATTTTTTTTATTCAGTATATTGACAGATCTAGCAATTTCATTTTTGTTTTTTTACTGTGTTTTAGTGATCCTGAGAGAGACAGCCTTGAATGGGTGCGTAACATACATATTGAGTTTGAAGATGAGCAAAATAAAATGTATGAGACACTCATAAAAGACGGATATCTTACAGAGGATGAACGCAAGGCCGATTATAGCGGCGAGGTTCGGTGGAGGTCGAATGTCACCGAATCAAACATGAACGGACAAAATGAACTTGTAAGTATCTAAATAAGCTGTAAATATTTATATTGATGATCCTCTATATTTTCTTTAAATTGCTCTATTCTTATGGCAAATTACAGAACATTCCAATGGAAATTTCAAGAACATGTTTTGGTAAAGCACAAAGTTCAATAAGGATGGTAGATCTGGTTGATGGAAAAGGATATAACTGTGTCATTATTAGAGCAAGTAGAAATGCTTATGAGAAACATATTGGTATTGGCTGGTACGCTTTTGCGAGGGAGAAAAAGCTTCAATGCGGAGATGTCCTTGAACTCTCCATGAATCCTTTTGCAGGCGTGATGTTTGTGGAGTTGTTCCGCCGAAGTTGACGATGATGTTAACTTATTAAATATTTAGTGAGTAGTATGATATGATCTGCATGTTTTTATTGCTTTCATTGTGTTGTGTGAACAATCTGCCATTTGGTTTTATATTTTGTGTCGAATGTTAAAGCTATATCAACTTTGGAGTATATTAACTTCATGATTATTATTTTTGTTTGGTTCAGTAAAAGAATATCATTGTTGTGGTTTAAACAATAAGCGTTGTTATATTATAATACGCATTACCGTGGCTAAGATGAAAATATGTGGAAATCAAATGGTATGATGCAGATAATATACGCAATTTAGTAATAAGTATTGGGGAAGAATAATTTAATCTAATACACAAAAAAAATAATACATCTTGAATAAAAAGATAATAGCACAGTGTCTGTGGCTAGTGGTTGGTTATTATGCGTCTGTATGCTTCATTAAAATATGAACGACAAATGACGTGTCGACTAATTAAGTACGTCTCATTGATATATATATATATATATATATATATATATATATGACATTGTTGTGAAAAATTATTAACAAATTTAATATATTTATAATCATAAGATGTTTGTAATAAATAATTTGCAATGTAAGTGGTGGCCATTATCTTTTTAAAACAAACATGAATGGTATAAGAAATAATTGTTACTAAAAATTTCATTGTAGATAACATATAAAAGTAGACTTTAAATTTTTATACAATTAAATATTTTGTTACTAAGAAATCATAAAGGAAAAATAATTTAGACTTAAAATGTTGATACAATTAAATGTGGTATTTTTTTGATATAATTTGAACAGCATAGCAATAAAATAATAAAAACATTATATTGCATTATTTAATTAATAGGCACAAGACAGTATCTTATATAGTTAGTACTTAATTTAATCATTTAAAAAAAAATGTTTAAACACGTGGGAGATTTTTTTAATTTGTTAAAGCAAAATATGTTTAATGTGATATATAAATACTGTTTGAATAGACATCAAAACGTGGTTGAAAATATTTTGGAGATTTCAACAGGTTCACGTTTACCTAATATGTCACTCAGCATTGGAAAAGTTTTTTCAATAACCAATGCAATCATGACGACGAAGCTAAACAGTTTCCAAGAAGCAATGAGTTGATTTCTTCCAAAAGTTGCCACTTTGATATAAGTGTTGTATCCTACTGATATTTACTCCACAGTTGATTCTGATTGACACCTGCGAAAACATCAATCCTTGCTTTCAAAAAATGACTCGCTCATCCGAAGTAGCAAAGGCATGCATGTGAAGAATCTGTTTTTCATCAGCATTAATACTCTTTCAGATTTTACTTCGGTTGTTTAAATCTCATTTGTACATCTTTTTTAATGTGTAGGAATCTAAAATATGTTGTGGTTCGTGATCGATGGGAACGATTTGCCGTCAAAAGAAAGCTCAGGCGTTTATCTCAGGATCTCAACAGGTCATTGAAATGGAAAAGAAATCGGGTAACCAAGTTGTGCGTAACTTTGGGTTTGGGGGTTATAGACCGTGAAACATGCATGTGGGAAAAGGAGAAAAAGTTGAGGAATATATCAGTTGTGTGGCAACGAAAGATGGTTGACATCAAGTGGAGGGGAAAGCATGAGGGAAAGAAGGTTGGTTTAGCGTACGCCGTAGTTGAAGATGTTCAGGTCGTGTCGGATGTTATGATCGGTGCCGGTCTTGATGTGAACCACAGAGTGGTCGATGTGTGTGAGGGGCTGTCTGTTGTGTATGTGGATTTAGAAGGTGAAAGGTATGCCATTGCTTTAATTAGATAAATAAATATTTAAATCTTTAAATATATTGTGTTGTTTTAAATTCATGTTGTAATTATCTTATTTGTATGTATGGCAGTGAATGGAAGGTGTGGTCGGATATGGTTGCCAACATGAAAAATTGGTGAGTGAATTACGTGCAACAATGTGTAATAATGGTATAACCTGGTTATTCAGGATTTAATTTGGTGATATGTAAGAAACTGTAATTTTTTCCCTTTTAATAGTTTTGTGTTTGTCTAACGCATACAGTTTTCATTACTGCAGAATATCGTGTTCATGTATTGTTCTTCCAGCTTATGAGAAAGTTGAAGGATGGCAGCTTGGCATTCTTCTGCTTGCAGGAGATGTTGAATTCAGACTTCTATAACTTATTTTGCTTTTTTTAATTTTATTTTAATTATAAGTTATCATTGCTTTTGGACTGTAATGGTATATTTAACAATGGTTACAATATTTTTGTTTTTCTGTGCTTGATTGTCAAGCATTTGGCAGAAATATTATATTTCTGAGTATATCCTTTGTCTCGAGCTCTTTCTCTCACGCTTTCAATCGCATATCTTAGCCATTAATTTGCTTTATTTAATTGTGTGTTGTTATTATATATATATATATATATATATATATATATATATATATATATATATATATATATTTTTTTTTTTTATATGGGTGCATCCACCATTGAAATACAAACTGAAGGGAAGGTTGCTCCATTGAAACAGGAGAGATCCAAATTCGTAATCTAAACAGTATCTATCATGACAGCATGGAATAGGGAAACTTTTCTCTTGCTACAGTTTTCGTTTTAATGTATGGTTCGTTCATTAAATCGTTATTTGGTTCGATTTAACATGTTTTTAGTGTTGTTGATTATCTTATAATGTTTGCACGATTGAATAATGTTACATAGCGATCTTTTTACAAAATCGCAGCATCTCTGTTGTTCAGTTTAGTCAATATAATGCTGGTACCCTTAGCATTATTTGCATCAATAACTTGTGAGTTTTGAAAGTATAACAGTAACTTGTTTGTATGAATAAATGTCCAATGGTTGAACATATATTTGTTTAATAAATATGCATGGCTTGAACATATATTTGTTTAAAATTAACAATCTATTTATATTGAATGGATATCAACCATCTATTTGGGATGTGTATTATAATAAAGTGTAGGTTATTCAAACCAATGTTGTATATTAGAGTTTGCATTTTCTTCAACATGCACTCATTCTACATGATACAGTTCGTATTAGAGCAATATTCAGATAAGTGCAAGTGCAATTGCAAATTTATCAAAGACATAACGAAGCTAAATCATAATTGATTAAACATTGCCGAGTCTACGAAAAAAAACAAACAAATACAACAATGACATAAACACAGTTTCCTCTACCATTCAATAAATAAAATAAAAAGTCATATGCTGTAAATCACGGTGGGCGGTGGCTGTTAAGATGTTTTGTTGACTTCGCTTTCAACCTGAATAAAATTAATGTACGTTAATATATAAACAGTATGAGACACTAAGTATATTTACAATTATTCATATAAATTAAAACATGGATAGATAATGGGATGTGGAAATGTGGATTACCAGTTAACAAAGTGATTGAAAAACTTCCTTGTACACGACATTTGTAGTTGTCGACAACGGAACATTATCGTTGTCATGAATCAGTATCTTTAAACCGTTTTTGTTGGTAACTCTAGATATGGCAACATATAATTGACCATGACTAAAGACGAGAGTAGGCAAATACAGTCGGACGGTATCAAGAGATTGACCTTGGGATTTATTAATTGTCATAGCATAAGAGACAATTATTGGAAATTGTCGCCTAATCAACTTAAATGGCCAAGGAGACTCTGAAGGGGACATAGACATTCGAGGAATGTAAAAGAGGTTACCTATATTTTTGCCAGAAATAATTCTTGCCTCAATGACGTGATTGGCCAATCTTGTAACAATAAGTCTTGTGCCATTGCATAATCCTTGAGATTGGTCTAAATTTCTCATCAACATAATTGGTGTACCAACCTTCAATTTGAGAATGTGATTCGGTAGACCGGATGTTCTTAGATTACTCAAGAATTCGGGTGTTAGAACTTCGTAAGCTTCAGTGTATGTCGCATCGGTCTTATCTATCTCGTCGGAACTGAGATATTCCTTTTCTTCCCCTAAAGAAAGAGAAAAATATTATTAAAACGTCGGATAATGAAAGACATCTTATACATTTAAATATTTGACCAATATGAACATTAATGTGATATGTTAATACTGTGTACCTGGTATTAGGTCCAAAATATAATGGTTTATTCTGTCAACAACTTCAATTGTTGATGCAAGAATTGCTTTGCCTTGCAAATAATCAAGACGGGTATAATTTTGCAACAAATCCGGGTACGTGCTTTCAACGATGGCTTGTATGGGATCTTCAAAATCCGTAATTAATAATTCCTGAGGGATCTCTATATTGGCCAATCCATCATTTGGTTCGGATAGCCTACCATCGCTGACATCCAGTATCCATTTCGAGAACTCTGCTATATCATTATTGTTCTTATTGCCTCTATCATTCCTAAGCCTCATATTTCTTGTTAGAGTGAGGACCTTGCAGTGATCCCACACATAAGATGAGAATATTGATGCATGCACAATATCGGAACGGGAAGCTCTTGGAACAACGGGAAGAATCTGCCAAAAATCTCCGCCGAATACAACAACTTTCCCTCCAAATATTCTACCCGATAGCCCATTCTGATTCATGAGGTCTTTAAGAGTTTTGTCTAATGCTTCAAAGCAATTTTTATGTGCCATGGGTGCTTCATCCCATATGATCACATCAGTTGCTTGAAGTAACTGTGCATGCTCGGTATTCTTGTCGATATTGCACGTAGAGTTGTCAAGGGTCGACACTGGAATTTTGAACTTTGAATGGGCAGTTCTTCCGCCTGGCAATAATAATGAAGCTATGCCACTTGAAGCAACAGTAATACATATTTTTCTCTCTGAACGCAGTGCGCTTGACAGTGTTCTCCACATGAAAGTTTTGCCGGTACCTCCATAACCATGCAAAAAAAACACCCTCTTTGTTTTTTTACAGCTTGCATGATTGTTTCAAAAATACCACGTTGCTCACCTGCACATCGTGAGTTTGCTTATAATTTTTACGGAATTATGTCCAGGGAAATAACGTAACAGAGTTGCAAATATATATCGAGTTTTTTATAAGATAGCTTGTGAGTGCTTTGAATAGAGCAGTGAAATTTTTTCTTTCGTCATTAACGTTGTAATCACGTTCGTCATATATCAGACGGTTGCCAATGTCTCTTGTGACATATGAGTCACTTGTACTTGGCGGAACCCATATAAGTCTTCCAACTGTATTACCTCTTTTGCGTGGTCTCCACCGTCTGTATCTTTTGTCGTACACAAATCTTGTGAGAAACTTGGAGTAAGTCAAATCTTTTGCCTCTGGATATGTCTTGTTGGCTTCCATCCAAGCGGTAAACATAGACTCTTTCACACTTGGTTTTTCAAGTACCTCATCGATCAACTCATAATCAGTATAGTAAACACAATTGTCTCCCTCGAGATGAAAATACAACCTCTCGACAGCGGGCGACCTTCCATGAATGGGAAATGAGAATATCCTCCAACATGCTTCACTTGGAGAGACATATCTACAGTCAAGATATTGTTTTATTTCATCAAGATTTCCATTTAAAGATGATCCATCATTGGTAGTATCAACTACAGTTGCGGTAATTTGGTCATATCCTTTGTTAATATATTTGAATAAATACTTAACGGATGTTCCCTGATTACACCACTCAATGTTGATGTGAGCCTGGAATTTCTTCAACGAATATGGATTATAAGGAACTACAAATCTCTTATCAAGGTCAACGTCCTTTTTCGTAACTGTAATTCCAGTATCTCTTCTCATGTACAAAGGATATCCTTCGTGGTCAACAACAGTGCGAGCCTGAAATTTCTTTGGGAAGAATTTTGAGCATTGATTGTTTTTCATACACGGAGATGAAGTGTTTGCGTATCCGCATGGTCCGTGAATCATATGTGTTTTCACCAGATGATAAAGTTGCATATCATCATCCTCCGATGGAATTTATGCTGAAATGATGTTGTTTATATCTTCTGGACTGGGACACTTGCTTTCGGGATGCATAAATAACAGAATATGTGCATGTGGTAAACCTCTTTTTTGAAACTCAATTGTGTATATATCTGCAATAACATAAAATAGCAAAACAATAAGAACGAACATTATTCAAAGTAGTAATGAGTTAAAGCCAGCATGCCCATATATATAAGTGGATCGTACAACGACTTACATGCAACAACTCTCCCCAATACATGCTTTTTTGTTAAATCAGACAACAGCTCATCCAACTTGATTTTAAAAACTCGGGATATGATGTCAGGGCGATCGTGAGGATGAAGCTTTATTTTGTCGGTAACTCTCTTAATTTCGGGCCACTTTGGATTGCAAGTAAAAGTGATAAAAAGTTCGGGAAAACCAACGTGGCTACAAATAGCCATTCCATCAAAATAAAGCTGCTCCATGTATCTCCTGCTACCAACATAGGTAGACGGCAAAACTACCCTTTTACCTTTGTTTGAACCCTGTGTGTCCGATCCTTGGTCTGGACCGGTAAGATTGGAGTACTTAGAAACTCTAAGTTTCTTCTGATGCTTGCGGATATAATTCAATCTTTGGGACTCCATCATACAAAATTCATCAACTAAAAATTGCTGAAACAGTCTCCGTGATCTCAAAAGCGTATGTGCCTCAGTTGCTCTTGTTTGAATGCGATACGCAAGCCATTCTCTTATGGTAAGCTTATTCATCTTTTTTTTTGAACTTGTTTCCCTGTGTAGAACACCAAGCCTAAATCCGTCTTCTCCATAAGGAAAAAGTAGGGGATATTGTAAAGCAAGATATGCTGGATGAAACTCACTTATTCTCTTTAGCTTACCGCTTTGTCTCTCAAGAATAATATCCCTTTTATCTCCGGTGTCAACGTCGCCTACTATCAATGCAGCAACTTCTGCAACATTGGGTTGATTGTAAATTCTACCATCTTTTGATCTATCTGCAATTAATCTTAACTTCAATTCCGGTACATCGGAATGTCGCAGCCTGTCTGCAGCCATCCTAAAAGATTTAGCATGTGTGTTGAACTCGTCAAGCATATTCTTCAATTCGGTCACCACATGCGGAATTATATTTGGATTGTTTCTGAAAAATAAATCACAACACGTGAATTAAGCTACCGAGGAATAAATTGTATATAATAAGCATATATTATTAATGTAGTCTATTAAATTATTAAATGGTGATAAATTACCCCATTCCTTTGATCCGATGTTGTATTTCATTTTCAGTGTCGTAAATATATAGCTGAGAAAATCTGGGTGTCTGTCCATTAAGCGGCACCATGCTCCCAATCCTATGGCAAGGCTGTCCATGTACTCTTATGTTAGGAGGACCTCCACCGGCATTGAACCTGTTGTCAAACTTCATACCAGGAGATGTAAAGGCAAACATCATGTTGTAAAATCTACAATATTGCTGATAATTTTGATTATCCGGACCATCATCTTGAAACAACAACTGGTTAAGATAAGGAGGAGGTAATTTCAAAAGAGGAAGCAAAATCTTGCCATTTCCACAACACTGTTGGAATTTGGGGACAGCACTATGTTTTCGTTTATAAGTTTTCTCTCCGTACCACATAAGTGCCCCACAACGTGTACATTCTATTGCAGGATCACCTATATCTGAGTATCCTGAAAAGATACAACCGAAATCATAATATGCCCATAACGAATGAACAAACGTTGAAATAAGGCACTTGAATTTTAACTTTATAATATAATGTACTGATTATAAATGAACAATAGTTTGACATGATAATATAACATTTTAAAACAAAATGTAACCTGAATCATGATCATTAATTGAACTATGAATTGTATTTTCCTGCTCATGGTCATCGACGCTTGATGCCGAATCATAGTCAAGATTGTTGTTTATGAACTCACATTCACTATCACTAAACGATTTGTCCGAACTATCATCGTCTTCAATGTCTACTTCGGTTGTACCAACGCGGTTGCTTGTGGAGGAAGAGATACCCTCATTGGCAACATTAGAAAAGTCATTGAATAAATTTGCTGCAATGGTTCGGACATCATGAGTTTTTTTCTTTCTGCTGGATGAAACGACGGATGTTATACGCTGCAATCAAATTTATAGCACGATGTTTATATCCGGAGGAAAGAATTAAGCTACAATAAAAAAGTTTAACACATGTTATAACAATTCGGATACACATACCGGAGAATGAAGATTATCAGTTTCTATGGTGTTATCCGTTCGTGGTTGGTGTTGTGCGTGTGCGAGATTTTTTCAAATTTATAAGTGACTTCCTCCTCTCACGTGCCATTGCAGATTTCTGTGCAGGGGTGAGTGAAACAGCAGTAATATTTGATATGGAGCTTTCAGATGAGAATTGACTATCCGTCATGTTAGGCTGAGGTGTTGCATGATAGACAATATTTTCGTATGAATGTTTTTCCATATGACTGTATGACACAGATTCTTTCAGACCAATTTGCAATAGTTTGGCTGATGATTTTGCAACTCCACCGAGTGGTGAGCGACGATTCTGAATCCCTATATTACTGATAGAAGAAGTTATATTAGACAATGGTATCCTTACATTGTCACGTAATGGATGATAAAAACTGCTATAACATATCTTGAAATCACTTCCATTCTCATCAACTCTATTTCTTTTTTTTGTTCTTTCATTCAAGACAGCTCTCCGATGTCTTCTTGCGAGTGCCGATTTCCTCTTCCTCTCAATGATAGTTGTATCCATGGTTATTGAATTACAATATGCAACACATGATAAAAGCAAATTTTTTTCTTTTGTTTTAAACCAGATGCATCAATATTTATTATAAGAATAGAGTTTGAATGGTTGTGTATATATAGATATTTCCATGACACAATTCCAAAATCTGACTGAATAAAAATAAAACAATGCATAAAACTCAAAGAGTCATCTAAAATGAATGATTACTAAAGTGCATGCCATTACAACTAATATCACGAATTCACACGCACATACAGCAAGCGGAAATTAAATGAAACGGGCATGACATAGGTTTTCATCATTACACAGTTGGTTGAAGAACGTGCCGAGCACAATAACCAATCGTTTCTGATAAACTTGAAAGATGCATCATCATGAAAACACATATCACTCAAGTAACCATTATGTATACGTTTAGCTTTTATATACAACATGATTTCATAGCTGTATTATATGGTACAATAGTTATAGTATCATACTTTATTGTTTCTATGAAAGATAACTTTTGAGATGTCTTCTCCAATTACCTAAGGGTAGTAGCAAGCATAAAACTCATAATTTGTTGTGTAAATAAGACAACATTCAAAATATTTTTTAATAAACATTACCATGTACAAACCAATTACCTCATTCGAAAATCATCACATTGTATGATATGCTAGCCAGTTACCTCCATTGAAAATAAACAAATTGTATGATTTGCTAGCCAAAATGGGTGGAAGAATAATTTACAACCACCCAGCTGTACTTTGCTGAAGTGCTGTGTCCAGAAATAGAAAGAGTAGAACCAAATAAGGTTGTTGAGCAAATGAATATGGATTTTACAATATGAGAGTTACCAGAAGCCAAAATATGTTACAATAAAAATTGGAAATAGGATAATGCTATAATAATAATACAATACTTTGGTTGTCTGCAATCTACATAGTATGGGAAAAAATAAAAATTTAAAACAGCAAAAAATTCAACAGTATATTATGGTGATAAAAAATACAATTACATTATGTTTAACATTTTTTTACCCAATACTCACAGCGTCCTTCCATTAAATATTGAATCATGACGCATCTTTAGAGGCATAAAGCATATAGGAATGGGCTTTTTTTTTTTTTTTTTGCATTGGAGAAGAAACAACTCATTTCAGAGAAACTGATAATCCTTCAATTTTAAGATATGTCATTGTTGCAGCGAACCATTTTTAGACGTCGCCAGTAAACAAAGTACTGATAAGAATTTAAGAAATTTGTTAAACTTTATTAAATAGAAAAACTTCATAACTTTATTTTTTTATCCATATAGTATTATAGAATTACTCTCCACATTAAACCAAATTATATATAAACAACAATTAAACATAAATATCAAAAATCGTATTTCATACTTAAAATAGCACAAACATAATTGTTGCAATTCAAAATTAGGAAGAAATACAATAACTTAAAATTAAACACTTGATTTGTCCCATAAGGTTCGAATCAAATAAAATACATCAAAATAAAGTGTTCAACAATAAAAAAAAATACTACAGACTGGGTACAAAACATATTCCGTGCTCATCTTCACTACTCTTCCTTCTTGATATCTTTAATTAACTTCGTCGACGAAAGCTGGACACCTTCAATTTCCTCAACAGCTTCGCTCAAAATTCTCTTAGAAGGGGTAAGATTAGTATTTGAGGCAGATGGATCATAATCAGCTGAGACAGAAAGAGGTTCCTGAAATCATGCGCATGGAAAAAACGTTATTGTCAAACTCAACACTTGCAGACGGTAACAATCAGCTACACTCAGTAAGTGAATTATGCAAAACTTACAGAAACACTTGGAAATTCGTCCTGCGATGTTGGTTCAATTATGCGAAGCCTAGATGTAGGCTGCATGAGAAATAACACTCCATCAGTATATTACAATGTAATTAAATGTCCAGTAAAAAGTCACAGCAAAAGACATTTACCTCTTCAGCTCTAAAATTGTCCTTAACTCTATTACGGGTTTCCGGATCATCTCTGAAACCAATCACAGAAAGGCGTCCATTTTTGGGCTAGAATACAACTCTGATGGCCAACTCACGCTTCAATATTGAATCAAGTTCGTAAGGGAATTCAAGCGGATCATATTCCCCAGTCTTGTTTCAAAAAAAAATAAAATACAGGTTATGTAAGAATACATTTATTTGAATTATGGACAGATAGAATGATGAAGGGAGATCATGTACCCTTTTTAGACCATTTATAATCTCAGCAGCGGATTTCCCTACCAACTTAACACAGTCGACGTCCCAAAAAATGAACTTAGCAGTGCATTTACCGTCAACAGCCAATATTTCCAGTTTAAACCTACAGCATGTTACAGTATATCATAAGCCATGATGTTTGTATAGAAAGAAAATAAAAATCAGAAAAATCTTCAACAATACCTGGGCACGGGAGAAGGACTTATATGTTTTGCATAACACTCAAGCTTTCCATCCCTCAAAGTCACACTTTTTGTACAGTCAACACATCCATCGTAATACCATCCAGATTGTCCAACATCAAATTTGTCCAGCGTGGCAACAGTTACACATGTAGTTTCCTAACATACACAACCAATATAAAAATTTAATCTTTATTTGTAAAAAGTTAATAATATACATTCAAAGTACGTGATCACTTGCCTGTTGCAAACCCCCTATTTCTGCAAGACTTAAAACATCAGCTTTCCATACAAACTTATCGAAATCTGAGTATTGTGAATTTTGTGATGCAGTAACTTGCACGCCTGTATCTGATAACTTTGGGAAATCACCTTTAAAACTGCATCAATAATAATAAGATAATGCATGTTAGATTTATATTATCTATCAAACGGTTAATAAAATAAAGGATGATGCAAATACCTTTCTTTTAGCTTAGAAACTTGTTCAAAACCAGTATCATTAATGATCAGTTTTGTGCCATTCCATGCATTGGATACGTTTAAAGGAAAGTTTCCTGTAAAGTTATATTTAATAATTTCAGAATGTCAAATTTTTAACACATCTATGATATCACATCAAAATACAAAAATTCAGAAGCATATACCTTGAGCCTCCTTTATTCGAGCATTAATCAGAAGCACAACCATATTACCATCATCCTTATTTTTTGTCCAATACTCATTGAATTGGATTGCAAACTGACCCCATAACGTACACACAACCATGGACTTGCTGCAATATAAAAAAAATGAATCCGTTAAGCATATAAAAAAATATTCCATGCATATGTATAATAGTGTGTGTAGATGGATCTGACCTATTATCAGTACTTGAAAAAACAACTTTGCTCTTGCTGTTATCAGAACTGACGTTGGATTGAGTAATCTCTACAACACCACCAAGAACATCTGCAACATAAGAACGTGCAATATAAGATAAGCGCGTATATAAGTCAAAAGTCACACACGTCTAATCTCAGAGGTAAAAAATTAAGACTTAGTCCAAGAAGACGGTTACCAACTAAAATATTTGATTGGAACTTGCCATCTACAATGTCAGACAGACTTAGTAGATTGAGAACATTAACAGGAATTTCAGGGTTGTCGGTTTTCTTAAGGGAAGTTGATCCACAAAACACCAGCTTGTGTTTGTGATCGGTGGACTTAAAAGAAAAGTCATTGGAACCTACTTTAAAATTCTGCATTACGTATGAACAACCATGACAGAGATATTCCTTGAACTTGGCAACCAAGTACGGAGGCACAACAGCTTGAATCATAGATCCCTACATTGCATAAAAACGTATGGAATCAGCATCTGTTCCAAAAATATGTCAAATAAGTGTACATACATGAACATGGATGCAAACCTTAGAATCCACGAGAATCATTTCAAGGTGTTCCTTCTTTGAAGCACTTGTGACTGACCAAATATGTTTCACCTAACAGAAATCTTCCATAGGTCCTTTGAGTCATTGATATCTCTCACATACTCAATTGGACGCGCCATTAGTTTCTTTTCACGATCACCTTAAAAAATAGATGTTAATATACACACTAACAACAACAAAACGTTAATATCAATGAGAAAATTAATATAAAACCTTGAGTAGTTTTGGTGGAACGATTTTGGAAGGTATGGCATGTAGGTGAGGGTATTTATAGTGGATGATGCAGCTGGAAAGTTGAAAGGTTTTTGATGTAGGAAGCTGTGCTAAGTCCCTTGCGTGATGATGCAGTTGCCGTCTAGGGTTTGTAATTCCAACAAACATCCATAAATACAACAAAGCACACGCTACATGTATCATCATTACATTTCGTGCTGCTCAATGCTTGAAATGTGAAAAAAGGTGAAAACTTAAAAAAAAATAGGAGAAAATTAATGAAACAGTTTTGCTGTAACGACGCCATGTCAGCAAAATTTGAATTAGGATCAACCATGTTTCATTATTTAATACAAAGACTAATGTGCCCTTAATGGTTAGATTAGTTAAAGCTAATATCAGTTAGGACATACGTGGAAATTCCAGGTACTTTAAATTTTATATATTGTTAATAGACTTGTAACTTAGAGTTGTCTTGGAAATGTTTTTAGGATGCACACGTAATAAGGGCCTTTGTTGCACCATTTGGGAGATGAGAGTATATAACATTTTGATTTCTTAATTCATTATTCCTTTTAGTTTATACCATGGTAAATATTTCCATCATGATTTCATGTTTCTAATTGAGAATTCATTATATATAATACAAATTATACAAAAATAGAAGGTAAATGATCTATATGTTCTCCTGCTATTCTTTTAGATTGCAAAAACATTCATATAAATTACATTTATGTTTGAACAATTAGGGTTTTCAAGAAAGAAGAATAAGAAGAAGAAGAATAAGAAGAGAGAGGAGAGAGAAAACTATAAAGAGAAAATATTATTATAAAATTATCGTTGAAAACTGCTAACTGTGAAAACTTTATTTTAAAATGCAACATCATGTCTATTTATAGGAAACCAAGGCCAAAACCCAAAACATACTGCCCAAGCTCAAAACATACAAAATTACATTTCAAATTAACATCTATATGTTGTATTCGACTCTATCAAATAAGCTGACTCTAGAGATACTTCGACTAGGCTGCAGAACCTTGTCGAACACAAGCTACTTCATGAAACCATGAATTACATCTTCTAACACACTTCTTAATTCATGTTTTCAAGACTTCTCATCCTGATGCTTTTCTTCAGCTCATCAAACTTAACCTTCTTCAAGGATTTGGTGAGTATATCAGCTAGCTGCAGTTCTGACTTACACTGTTCAAGTTCAAGCTTTCCTTTATTTAATTTATTATTGAGAAAATGCTACCTCCTCTCTATGTGTTTTCTTCGACCATGACACATAGGATAATTGATTAGGTCGATAGTTGACTTCTTATCAACAAACATCTTCATTTTCTTAGGCTGAATGATCTTAAGCTCTTATAGAAGCATCTCTATCTATACTGCTTGACATGCTGCATACAATGCAGCCATGTATCCGCCTTCACAAGATGACAAAGCCGCAATGCTTTGTTTCCTTGAGCTCTAAGATATTGAATATGTAGCATCCAATAATCTTCTTATTGTCTTAATCTCCACTGAAATCTGAGTTAATGTATCCATATACCTCTGCATCTGTGCTGATATTCTTCTGTCTTGGCATCAGTACACCATGATAAATCATACCCTTTATCTATCTCAATACCATCTTAACTATAGTGAGATGACATTATTGGGGTTTCTCCATGAATCTACTCAGTAATACGACACTTTAACAGATATTTGGCTTGGTATTGCAAAGATACCTCAAGGATACAATGATTTGTTTGTACATTGTTGCATTTAAAAACTCATCATTTGTATCCTTCCTCAACTTTGCTTCAGTTTCTAATGGCGTGACGGCTGCATTACAGTTGCTCATCTTGAACTTTTTAAAGATATCTTGAGCATACTACTTTTGGTGCAAGAACACTAATTCACATGTGTCTTTGAACTCCATCCCTAATAAATATGACAAATTCCCTAGTCTCACATTTCAAACTTCTGCATCACCTTTGACTTGACTCTTGTTATCTCTGTTTCATTTGCACGTGTGATCAATAAATCATCTACTCCATGTTTAGAGACACACTTTATGAATCATGCTTCGATCAAGAAGCTATCTATTCTCTTGTTTCAAGCCATATAGAGCCTTCCTCAATTTATACACCTTTGACTTTTTCCCTTTGATTTCAAATTCTGGTGGTTGACTGACATAGACTTCTTCTTCTAAAGGTCCATTTATAAATGTTGACTTTACAACCAACTGATGTATCTTCCACCCTCTGTATGCTGCACTCGACACAACAATTATGACAATCTCCAATCTTGCAACAAGGGCATAGACTTCGTCAGAATTAAAACCAGTTTTTGTAGAAAACCTCTTACCACAGGTATTTTCTTATGCTTGGCAATTTCACCATTTGGCCTTCATTTTAACTTGTAAACCCATTTCACATCAATTGACTTCTTGTTAGCTATTTAGACAAGCTCCCAGGTCTTTTTCTTCTAATTTCCATGAGTTCTTCTTGCATGACTGCTAACCAATTTGAATCATTCATGGTTTGATCCAAATAGTTGGTTCTAATTCAGCCATCGTCATTACTTCTTCTACTATGTCATTATCTACATCGACTACTTGATTTGGAAATCTCTCATATCCAGCTAGCCTCTTCGAGTTAATTCTTGCTCTAATTGATCTTATGACATTCTTCTCAGGTGGTTCTTCATTTGGATTGGTTGTGACTTCAATTTGTTGGTCTCCTTCCTCAAACACAATCAGGTTTGTCTCTTCCATATGTTGACCTGACTCCTGAGTCCAATTCCACCATCTTCTTTCGTCCACCAGAACATCTATATTGATCACTAGATTATCACTATTTGGTGAATACAACTTGTATGCACCAGTCGAATGATAACATATGAGCACCATGGTCTGACTTTGATCATCTAACTTCTTCCTCAATTATCGATGAACATGCCTGAAACACATTGTTCCAAAAACTCTAAGATGGCTGACATTTGGCCTATGTCCTTTCCAAGCCTCATAAGGTGTCTTCTCGACTATCTTATTCGTTGGACATATGTTTAGAATGTATACTGTAGTCAAAGATGCTTCACCCCAAAATCTCTTTGGCATATCTTTAGCTTTCAACATGCACCTAGTTATGTTCTGTATACTTCTAGTTCTTATATTAGCTATACCATTATGATGAGGTGTATACGGTGCAATGACCTCAAGCTCTATATATTCATCGTTGAAATTTTTTATAAATTATCTAGAGGTGTATTCATCATTACCATCAGTTCCCAATTTTTTTAACTTGCATCCACTTTTCTTCTCGACATGAAATTTAATCTTATTGAATTGTGTGAATACCACCCTCCTTCTTAATAAGGTAAATCCACATATATCTGATGACTTCATCTATGAAAGTTTGGAAATAAAAATTACCTCCATTCGACCTTACTTCAAAAGGTCCACACACATCAGAGTGAACAAGCTCTAACTTTTCTCTCGACTTTATGGACAAGTCATGTTTGAATGCTCTCTTAGTCTGATTTACTTTACAACATTCCTCACCACTTAACTTGGTTATTTTTCTGAGGTAAGCCATGCACAATCTTCTTTTGGTTGAGCATACACAGACCTTTGATATGCAGGTGTCCATAAATGTGATACCCCAGTTCTTGTTGTCGCTGTGGTCAAAGCAAGACAGTTGTGATCAACGGTGTTGATCTATACTTTGAAGGTTTTGTTGTCTGCCAATGGTGATTTCAGAATCAACCTTTCATCACCATCATACACCTTCACCTCCTTCTTTTCTAGCTTCATGATGTACACTATAACAAGTAATTGACATATGCTTATAAAGTTACTTGTCATCAAAGGTACATGCAACACATCAGTTATGTTGGCTTTTCGACCATCCTTTCTCATGACATATATGTTTCCTTTTGCACTTGACGTGACATACCTGCCATTAGTAGCACATCACCAGAAACAATATCTCTAACATGTGCATATTGTGCTTCATTATTATCTTTTACTCTTGCTTCTTTCTTTCTTCGATAGTCTCGAGCATGATGATCAAATCCTTGACAATTGTAACATTGCACATCCTTCATGTCAACTTTCTTCCTCGAATACTTGTTGCCCATGGATTTCTTTGTTGAATCAGAGTGATTATTTGAATTCTTGCTTGACTTCTCATCATTAGCAAGATTTTTTCTCTGCTTTGCCTTCTCTTTTCCAGACTTCTTGATGAATCTTACTTGCAGTGCATGTTCAGCCACATTCTCCTTTTTTGAGTTCCTTTGCTTCAACATCATCTCACGAGCTTCTAGTGAAGCTTAAAGTTCTTCCAACTTCATCTCATCTAGGTTCTTGGACTCTTCAATTGACACTACAATGTAATAAAAAGTTGCAGTCAAATATCTCAACACTTTCTCATTATTCTACAAATTATTGATTGATTCGCCACACACCTTCATCTGGTTCGTTAACAGCACCACATGTAAAAAAAATCTGAGAGTGTTTCATCTTCTTTCATCAGAGTTTTCTCGAATTAATTTCTCAATGTATGCAACTTCACCCTCTTCAGCTTTTCATCTCCTACGTACAATATATTTACCTTGTCTCACACTCCTTTTACCATTTCTTCTTCAATAATCTTCTCGAACACGTTTGGATCCACACACTAGTGAATGAAGAACATAAATTTTTTTATCATTCTTCATTTGATCCTTGTGCGCAGCTTTCTAAACATCGTCTTCTTTTGCTTCCAATGTCAGTACTCCATCATTTACGATTTCAGACACATCTTGGAATCTGAAGATGATCTTCATTTGCGCAACCCACCTCTTGTAATTCTCTTATTTGAAAATCGCTAGATTCGCCAAAAATTACGTTGATGTTGTTGTTCAGTTTTCCATTACAGATTCTCTCTGAATCGCAACCTGGGTTCATTGATTCTAATTTGTTGGAACAATTAGGGTTTTTAAGAATGATTAGGAAAAAGGAGAGAGAGAGAGAGAGAGAGAGAGAGAGAGAGAGAGAGAGAGAGAGAGAGAGAGAGAGAGATTATTATTATGAAATTGCTGTTGAAAACTGTTAACTGTGAAAACTGTATTTTGAATTACAACATCATGCCTATTTATAGCCAACCAAGGCCCAAGTCCTAACATATAGTCCAAGCCCAAAATATACAAAATTACATTTCAACTTAACAATTAACAATTATATGTTGTATTCGACTTTATCAAACACAGGCGACTCTACAACTACTTCGACTAAGTTGCACTACCTTGTCAAACACAAACTACTTTCATGAAACCATGAATTACATCTTCTATTTATTGAGGTTTATTTTTTTCTACAAGCCTTTTTGATAATTGATTGCACGAAATTCAAATGAATTTGCATATTCATTCAATAACCATGCGGAGGTGTTTTGCACCAAAAATCTTAAATGACACTGTTTAAAACGGAGGTGTTTTGGAACTCATGCGATACTTCCAGGTTTCAAATAACCATGCCTAGTATAGCACCTCTGTACATTTGAGCAGAATCATGGTCAGCATTATCGCATCTACTTGTGGCTAACTCTGAAAAAACATCTCTGTGCATCTCATTTCCAAGATAATAATTTACCAATTTTCCTGGACAACAATGCACTCCACGTGTCACCATATGAAGTCCAGAACTTGCTCGACCTTTTACCACTGCACATGCTATAAAAACCTCACCGCACTTTATTCCACTTCTTATATATCCATTCAAAATATCTCTCAACAAACTGTAACCATAATTATCTTGTTCGTTATTCCGTCCTTTTTAACACCTCACAATCTAACGCTTTTATTTTGCGGTGAGTTTTACTACAATTATTTTTCTTGTTTCAAAGTACGTGTTCTTGTTTTCGTTTGACTCGGTGACACCGACTTAACCAATAGGATTTTCTTGAAGACACATGGTTGAGTCTAGAAATACACAAGTCTAATTCTAATTAAGGCATATATTTTCTCTCTACTGAGATGTTAGTTAGTACATATACAACCATGCTAAGGACAACAACATCAGCAGCTTCAGAACAATACTCCAAGAGATGGATAAGGATTCCTCCTTCATGTGCGCCACCAGATCGGAACATCTCTAATTCACGCTTAACCTTTAGGACCAATCATCATCATTATAAGTCTCTAGGTCCCTACCACATTATTCTGTACTCTCTATTATAATAAAATAATGTTATGTTATTAATAGATAATTTGAGATAAGTATCAAGTTCTAATAAAATTTGTAGTCTCCAGAATTCACACAATAATTTTTCCAGTTTTTAAGGAATTTATTGATATTGAAATAATGTTCATGACAGTGACAGTCAGTTTGTGCTTGTCAATTTTTGATACGTGTCTGTTTGTTGCAGTAGTCAAGTGTTCGAACATGACGGTGACACCTAAGATATCGGTTGACAATGGGAATCTGGTGGTTCACGGGAAGACAATACTAAGTGGAGTTCCGGATAACATTGTGTTAACTCCTGGAACTGGAATTAATGGCGTTGTGACTGGTGCTTTTATTGGTGCTACTGTTTCCAACACCAAAAGCATCCATGTCTTTCCCATAGGTGTCTTACAGTAAGTTCTTTTACCATTTACTATATTAATTCCTAATGTTCCTATTCTTGTTGGTTATATTCATGAGTTATGAACAGGGATCTTCGATTCTTGTGTTGCTTCCGGTTCAAGTTATGGTGGATGACACATAGAGTAGGAACTTGTGGTAGAGATATCCCTTTGGAAACACAATTCATACTTATAGAGATCAAAGAAAGTAAAAATGAGGAGCAAAATTCTCCTGTCCTTTACACTGTCTTGCTTCCTTTATTGGAAGGCCAGTTCCGCGCTGTCCTACAAGGAAATGACAAAAATGAGATAGAGATTTGTCTTGAAAGTGGTGAGTTCCAAACATGAAATGATGATGAGATGAAGCTATGATTAATGAAAATACTGTTTTATAGCTTTGGTGTGTGGTTTTGCAGGAGATCCTGCTGTGGAGACCAATCAAGGCCTTCACCTGGTCTACATGCACGCTGGAACTAACCCTTTTGAAGTCATCAGTCAAGCTGTCAAGTGACGTGTTTTTCTCATTTTGTTAATCTGATCTTTTCTCTGTGTTTTCTTATGCGGTTCAAAAGTTATTTACAGCTATAGAAAATAGAACTGTTTCTCTCATTTGGTGTAATTGTTATTTGTGTTTTGAGTTTTGACAAATATGGTGCTATTGATTTCTTTTCTGCTTGTCATTAAGGGCTGTTGAAAAACACACGCAAACTTTTCTGCATCGTGAGAAGAAAAGAGTAAGAATCTTATCCTAGCAATATCACCAATGGATTCATCTTTTAGATATGTAAAGGATCTTTTAACCTTTTTATCGATTGGTTTTATCTAGTTGCCATCTTTCGTTGACTGGTTTGGCTGGTGTACATGGGATGCTTTCTATACTGATGTCACAGCTGAGGGTATTGAGGAAGGATTGAAAAGGTAATTTGTGAGAGAAACATGAGTGTCTTGGTTTTCTTTTTTATGGTAAGTGAAAAGAGATCAAGATGGTGTTTAGAGACTCCAATTAGTCACTGAAGTGCTGCATTTTGTTTCATTTTTTTTTCCTTTAGCCTATCAGAGGGAGGCGCATCTCCTCGGTTCCTCATCATCGATGATGGTTGGCAACAGATTGAGAGTAAACCAAAAGACGCCGATTCTGTTGTACAAGAAGGAGCACAGTAAGATTTTATCTGTTTTTAAATCTAGCCTTTTTCTTGGTATAATTGATCCTTTTGATAATGCAAATGCTTGCAGATTTGCGACAAGATTGACAGGTATTAAAGAAAACACTAAGTTTCAAAAGAATGGTGGGAATGGCCTGGAGCATGTTGTAGATCAAACAAAGCAACATCACAATATGAAGTATGGTCTAGCATCCTGAAATCCTTTAAATTCATTTCAAAATGATTAGTATTCTTCGGTTGTTGAATTATGTGATAGAAGAATTATCATGACTTGATTACTTATTCTATGTTTCTGAATTTTTGGTTTTTTATGACAGGTATGTATATGTTTGGCATGCTCTAGCTGGTTATTGGGGTGGAGTGAAGCCTACAGCAATTGGAATGGAGCACTTCAACACTTGTGTGGCTTACCCTGTACACTCTCCGGGCGTTCTAGGAAATCAACCAGACGCAGTCATGGACAGTTTAACTATCCATGGCTTAGGTCTGGTTCATCCAAAGAAGGCCTTTGATTTCTACAATGAGCTCCATGCTTACTTAGCTTCGTGCGGAGTAGATGGAGTGAAAGTTGATGTGCAAAACATTATCGAGACCCTTGGTTCAGGACATGGTGGAAGAGTCTCAATCACACGTAGCTATCATCAAGCGCTTGAGGCCTCTATTGCTCGAAATTTTTGCGACAATGGATGTATTTCTTGCATGTGTCACAATACCGATGGCCTCTATAGTGCCAAACAGACTGCTGTTGTGAGAGCCTCCGATGACTTTTACCCACATGATCCTGCTTCTCATACCATTCATGTTTCATCGGTTACGTATAACTCAATTTTTCTTGGAGAGTTCATGCAACCTGACTGGGACATGTTTCATGTAAGTAGAAGGCTAGAAGCGACCATACTAGTCACTAGTCAGTGAATCTGCATTTTGAGTACTTGTTAATAGTTATATTTTTGTTAACAAAAGTATATTGGTAATTTCAGAGTTTACACCCGGCAGCCGAGTATCATGCTGCAGCTCGTGCAATCAGTGGAGGTCCAATTTATGTCAGGTATATTGACAATCATTGCAATTCTTGTTCAACATTTGGTTATACAGTTATACATTAGTATATGCATGTATTAATATCATCATGTTATTTTTGTTGCTTTTATAGTGATAAACCAGGAAGGCACAATTTTGATCTTCTGAAGAAACTGGTTCTTCCTGATGGCTCGGTCCTCCGTGCTCAGTTACCTGCCCGACCCACGGTTGACTCTCTCTTTGTTGATCCAGCAAGAGATGGGAAAAGGTTTGTTAAATATTCTATCAAGCTATCAGAGATAAGAGTTTGATCTTGTAACTTCATGAGATGGAGTACAGATCCTATCAAAAACAGTCATTGATAAGAGTTTTTCATTTTCAGCTTGCTCAAGATATGGAATTTGAACAAATGTTGTGGAGTTGTTGGTGTATTTAACTGTCAAGGTGCTGGGTGGTGCAAGATAGAGAAGAAAAATCGTATTCATTGTGAAACCCCTGGGACACTTAGTGGCTCTGTTTGTACTTCTGATGTTGATCTCATTGCTCAAGTAGCGGGTGCTGATTGGAATGGAGATGCTGTTGTCTATTCTTACAGATCAGGTAGTTTCATTGAGCATAAAATCTTTGAATTTCAAGAAATGTTTCAGTTACTGTAAAATTCAAGTTTATTAAAAAGTTGAGTATCATTCACATTTTAGGTAACATAATTCGGTTACCAAAGGGTGCTTCACTGCCAGTGACATTAAACGTTCTAGAATACGAGCTTTTCCATTTCTATCCAATCAAGGTAAGGCTTCTTAAGCAAGTTTGCTATACATGATATTGCAAAGAATTACTGTTAAAATTTGCATTAACATGATATGTTGAATGAGTTGATACTTTTTGACAGGAAATCGCGCAAGGTATTTGGTTTGCGCCGATAGGGCTGTTGGATATGTTCAACACTGGAGGAGCTGTGGAACAGTTTGAAATCCATAAAAAATCAGTAGCTGCATCAGTTAGCCTAAAAGTAAGAGGGAGTGGAAGATTTGGGGTTTACAGTTCCCAGAGGCCAGTGAAGTGTGTGGTGGGTGATAATGAAAATGAGTTCAAGTATGAGTCAGAGAGTGGGTTGACAACTTTCTACATCCCAGTTTCAGATGAAGACATGTATAAATGGCCAATAGAGATAGAGTTTTGAGTTATGGACCATTCTTAGAAGTTTCCATTAGGGGAATTTCTGGGTTGAAGGTTTTGTTTTTGGGTTATAAAATGACATATTATAGAAGTAGGGGATTTGAAAGGCTTATGTTGTAAATAATGGTTGTTTGGTTGTTTCTTTTCAATAATAAGACCATGTTTTTTAACTTTATTTTTACTGTCACTATTTGGTTAGTATTGGAGTATATTGTAGCATTGTAGTATTTGATTATTTTCTTTCCTTTATCTAATTAGTTTAGATTACATATACAGGTGGCATTACACCATTGGCTTACTTCATTCATGTGTATATATATATATATATATATATATATATATATATATATATATATATATATATATATATATATATATGACACTATCTTGTATTATTCTATCACATTGAATGAATAACAAATTTCACCACTATCGTTCATTCTCTTCTTCTCTACACCATAACAACTTTCTGTTATTCTGTTGTATGGATTCTACCATAGTTGATATGGTATCAGAGCTTCATCAACTCTGGTAGCCATTGATTTTGCTGCGATCTTCTCTTATTTTCTTTCCTTTTCTTGATCGCTTTCTCTTCCGATTGTGTTCTCTTCAATGGCGACACAGAGCTATGCCGATTTCACCACAAACTCTGCAAATCCGTTTTATCTTCATCTTAACGAGAATCCGGCACTCATTCTTGTTACTCCACCTCTCACCGATAAAAACTATCATACTTGGGCGCGTTCGATGCACATTGCACTCATCTCCAAGAACAAGGAAAGGTTCATCGATGGAACCCTTGCTAAGCCTCCAGTCTCGGATCCTATGTATTCTCCATGGATTCGCTGTAATAACATGGTTCTTGCTTGGATACAACGCTCAACTTCCGAATCTATTGCCAAATCGATTATGTGGATTGAGTGCTTGGAAGAATTTGCAGATTACGTTTTCTCACGGCGACATCTTCCGCATCTCTGACATCCAAGAGGATTTATACAAGTTTCGTCAAGGTACTCTCGATGTCTCTAACTATTTTACTCAGCTGAAAGTAATGTGGGATGAGTTAGAGAATTATCGACCAATTCCGTTCTGTTCGTGTGCCATACCATGCTCGTGTGGTGCTATTGCTTCCATTAAGATGTATAGGGAACAAGATTACGTTATTAGATTTCTCAAGGGTCTTACAGAGAAATTTGCTCATTTTAAATCTCAAATTATGATGATGAATCCATTGCCTAACATTGATAAGGCTTTCTCCCTTGTGATTCAGCAAGAACGTGATATGGATAGTGTGGTAGCTAGTGTTATTCCTTCTGCAGGTTCGTCTAAGACTATTTCTGCACTACAGGTTCAATCACATGAGGGCAATTATGCTGCCAAACCGGGTACACATCCTTCTCGTGGTAGGAATCAAGGTTCGAATGCTGCAAGAGGGGGAAATCGTGTTTGTACACACTGTGGCCGCACAAATCACACAGTTGATACATGCTTCATCAAGCATGGATATCCCCCTGGTTATAGAAACAAGGCTAAGTCTCAAGGGAATTCATCATCTCAAGCTAGTGCCAACAATGCATCTGATGCCTCTCCTCAGGGTTCAAGCACACCTTCATTTGGCTTTACCAAGGAGCAATATGACAGCATCATGACCTTGCTCCAACAATCCAAGCCTACCTCCACAGCCAACTCTGTTTCCACCACTCCATTGGTTATGAATTCTCATTCAACCAGTGTCAATGGTAAGCATTCTCATCTCTGGATCCTTGACACTGGAGCCACTAATCACTTTACTTTCGATTTATCTTCTTTTACTACTCATCATACAATTGTTCCCATCCCTGTTAGTCTCCCTGATGGCACACAAATTATAGCATCAATCTCTAGCACTGTTGTGATTTCCTCATCCCTCACTCTATACAATGTTCTCTATGTTCCTACTTTTCATGTTAACCTAATTTCTGTTGCCAAACTTGTTAGTCACAACCTTTGCTCAGTTCAATTCAATGTTAATACTTGTCACATTGTGCAGAGTCACTCCAGGACTGTGATTGGTATAGCTAATCTGCACATGGGGCTCTATATTCTTGACACATCAATTTGTATTCCTTATGCTAATAAATCTTGTGATAATTCTGTTAATACCTCTTGTAATTTCACTTCCCCAAACAATTGTAATCTGTGGCGTCTTAGGTTAGGCCACATTTCCAAGATAGGTTTACATACTATTTCTAAGTTTTTTCCTTTCATTACATGTAATACTGATAATGTACCCTGTGACTCTTGTCACTTTGCTAAACAAAGAAGGCTTCCATTTCCTAATAGTAAATCTCAGTCTTTGGTTCCTTTTAATATCTTACATGCTGGCCTATGGGGTCCATTTTCCACTATTTCTATTCTTGGCCATAAGTATTTTCTAACTCTTGTGGATGATTACACAAGACACACTTGGGTTATCTTTTTGAAAACCAAAGATCAAACAAAACAATCCCTTATCAATTTTATTGCCTTTATAGAAAATCAATTTCACACCACCCTTAAGTGCTTAAGATCAGACAATGGCACAAAATTCATTGCCTTATCTGATTTCCTTCAGTCAAAAGGCATCCTCCATCAAAGAACGTGTGTTGAAACCCCTCAACAAAATGGGGTAGTAGAGAGAAAACATCAGCATATTCTTAACACAGCCAGATCTATTTTTTTTCATTCTAATGTGCCTTTAAACCTCTGGACATTTTGCATACAGCAGGCTGTTCATATTATCAATAGACTTCCTAGTCCTCTTATACACAATAAGTGCCCTTATGAACTTCTATTCAAGCAACCTCCATCCATGATCCACCTAAAAGTCTTTGGTTGTCTGTATTATGCTACCTCACTTCAAGCCCATAGGACAAAGTTCAAACCTAGAGCTAGAAAGGCTGTGTTCCTTGGCTACAAGGAAGGTACAAAGGGTTTCATCCTTTATGACCTGGACACATATGACATCTTCATTCAAGAAATGTCATTTTTTATGAAACAACTTTTCCTTTTAAGAAACCTCAGGCTCCCTCCTCTGATCATATTGTCACATCTCAAAGTCTCCAAAACTTGGATGACATCTCTCCTACTGCTGGTACAACCAACCTCTTTCCTAATCAGCAGCAGAGTACAACTGATATGACTCTTTCTTCTCTTTCGAATTCTAATAGTGACAGTGACATGGCTCTCTCTCTCCTCCTCCTATTATCCAGTCTGACTCAGTGACACAGTCTCCTAGCTCCCCTATTAACCAGTCTCTTAGCTCTCCTCTCATCCAGCCTCTTATCTCTCCCAATTCTGCTCCTTCTGCTAGTACTCAGCCTAGTTCTACCTCTTTACCTGTTCCTACTCAACAAATTTACTCTCAATCTGTAGAGCATCCTATTGTTCCCACTAGAAAATCTTCTAGAGCCTCTCAACCTCCCCAATACTTAAAGGACTATCACTGTTATTCCACTACATCTTCCTCATCCCCTAAGGTCCTTTATCCTCTTTCTTCTTTCCTCACTTATGAACATTGTTCTCCTGCTTACAAACACTTCTTCCTCTTTGTATCTTCCAATGTTGAACCCAAAACCTATAACCAAGCTATAAAACTGGATTGTTGGAAACAGGCTATGGCTGCTAAAATACATGCTCTTGAAGAAAACCATACATGGAGTGTGGTTGATCTCCCTGCAGGAAATGTTCCCATTGAGTGTAGATGGGTGTATAGGCTAGTAGCTAAAGGTTACACACAAATGGAGGGTATTGATTTTTTTGACACATTTTCACCTGTAGCCAAGATTACAACTGTTAGAGTGCTCTTATCTGCTGCTGCTATTAAGGGATGGCACCTTGAACAATTGGATGTCAACAATGCATTCCTTCATGGTGATCTTCATGAAGAGGTATATATGACTTTAACTCCTGGCTTTTCTTCTGATTCTCCATCTAAGGTATGCAAGCTACAAAAATCCTTGTATGGCCTTAAACAGGCTAGCAGGCAGTGGTACTCTAAACTCTCTTCTTTCCTTATATCTTTAGGCTACTCCCAATCCCAAGCTGATCAATCTTTGTATGTAAAATCTCAAAAAGACTGTTTCACTGCTATTCTTGTCTATGTAGATGACATAGTTATTGCTGGTAGTTCTCTAACTGAGATTCATCAAGTGAAACTTACTTTGGATCAGTAGTTCATAATCAAAGATTTAGGCACTCTCAGGTTCTTCTTGGGATTTGAAATTGCCAGATCTTCTACAGGCATCTTCATGAATCAGAGGAAATATACTCTTGAGTTACTCGAGGACACAGGTTTTCTTGCTTGTAAACCATCCTCTACTCCCATTGATCCTAATCTTAAACTGTCTCCTACTGATGGGATTCCTTTGGCAGACCCAACTTTGTTTAGAAGGCTGATTGGGAGATTACTTTACTTGACTAACACACGCCCTGATATTTCATTTGATGTTCAGCATTTGAGCCAATTTGTTGCCAATCCTCTCGAGTCTCACTATCAGGCTGCAACTAGGGTGTTGAAGTTTCTCAAGACTTGCCCTGCTAAAGGTATCATGTTCTCAGCTTCTAGCCCTTTAAAATTTTTTGTTTTTGCTGATTCTGACTGGGCCAGATGCCCTACTACTAGAAGATCTGTCACAGGTTTTTGTGTCATTCTTGGTTCCTCTCTCCTTTGTTGGAAGTCCAAGAAACAAAACACAGTATCTAGATCTTCCACTGAGGCTGAATATAGAGCTTTAGCCTCTTTCACTTGTGAAGTACAATGGTTGCACTATTTGTTTCATGATCTCAATATTATTTTTCCTCAACCTGCTTCTGTGTATTGTGATAGCAAGTCTGCTATTTACCTAGCTCATAATCTAGCATTTCATGAAAGGAGCAAGCATATTGAACTGGATTGTCATGTGGTAAGAGAGAAGATAAAATCCAACCTCATTCACTTGCTCCCCATTTCTACTACAAATCAATTGGCAGATGCATTCACCAAGCCTCTGCACTATCTAGCCTTCTCATCTATCATGTCCAAGTTAGGTCTCTGTAGTTTGCATAGTCCAACTTGAGGGGGCATATTAGAGTATATTGTAGCATTGTAGTATTTGATTATTTTCTTTCCTTTATGTAATTAGTTTAGATTACATATACAGGTGGCATTACACCATTGGCTTACTTCATTCATGTATATATAACACTATCTTGTATTATTCTATCACATTGAATGAATAACAAACTTCACCACTATCGTTCATTCTCTTCTTCTCTACACCATAACAACTTTCTGTTATTCTATTGTATGGATTCTACCATAGTTGATAGTTAGCTTATTTGAAACATCCAATATAAGTGTTTTTCAAATATTAATTTCTCATCACTTCTCAAGAACATGAATTTTTTATGGAAAAGAATACAACCGATGCTAGGAAAAACGGAGACTGACCAACTGCTTTAGACCAATGGATGGCCTTTATATTTGGATGGCCCTTCAGAAGTGAGACATTAAATTTCAAGGGATTATCGTTTACAGAAGGAAATTTGTAAGCTCCAGGTCCATAATTGTTAAGACATCTAGAGGGAATCTATTTATGAGCTGCATCTCCTCTTTTAAGTTCTTCTAAAGCAACACAACCTAAACCTTGAATAAAAGTTCCTTCGATCTGTCCAACATCTATTGTCAAGTATAGAGAATAGTTGAGGTCCAAAATTATGTCTGCTAGCATGGTGGCTCATGACTAATGAATCCATATTTATCTGAGCGAGTCGGTAGTTCGGTATATCCAAGGTATTCCTAGAGCTCTTACCGTATCTGCTCCACCTCTTGTCATTCGCAAAGATGTTGATGTTATATTTGAAAAGTTCTTTGATCATCTTGTCCTAGCGGATACACATCCCGCGTCAACTCATCAACCATGGAGTACTATATACGGTTACATACAATGGTTTTATAGAGTATCATATCCATACATGACATCAAATACATAGAGATATCTACCTAAATCAGCTCATCGGGAGATATTAGAAGAAAAACAGGCTATGAAGGACTATGTCGTTGATGTGTTGTAAATCTGTTAGCATATTGTGGCGATTGGAAGAGCAGAGATAAATAGAGGAGAGTTTGAGGAAGGCAGACCTGGGATGGTCATTGTACAAGTCTCAGTAGTCGAGGTATGACATGCCTTGCAGTACAAGAGGTAGAGGAGGATTCGGGGGGTCAGATATACCTTGTAGTTGACTTAGTATTTTTTATAATTTGTATTATGGTTTGCATTTTGTGAACAATGATGTTTAGTTATTTGAAAACAAATGTATGTTAGTAACTGTTTTGTCTTGGAATCATAAATGAGAAGTTTAAACAGAAACGACGGTATATGAAGAAGAAGAACAAAATGAAATTGATATTTGAATTCGGTTACCTTAATTTGGCGCTTGTGATATATATATATATATATATATATATATATATATATATATATATATATATATATATGTATATGTATATATATATGATGAAGAAATAACGAACCATTGATTTATTCATTATTCTTTGCAGACGATCGTTGGATGTGCGTTACGTTTGAGCTCTCTTAGTATCGTAGACATAACTATCTTTACTCCTTGAGAAGATTTGTACCAAACTGTGACCTTTGGCGAAGCACGAGTAGGCGGGAACTTGTTGTTATGACTCCGGACGACGACCATATTCTAATTATTTGAGGTAGAAGAGTAAAAATCGTTTCAATTTTTAAGGAACCATGCATTTTATGCATCATGCTTCAAACGTCTTTTCGTAGGTATCATCATGATGGCGTCTTGTGAACTTAAATTCTTGAGTGTTATGCATGAAAGAGTTGGATGTGTTTGGTGAAGTCATTTTTCCTTCTATAACACTATTTTTTTTAATAAGGAATAAACGTCTTTCTTCTTTTTTTGAATCTTCTTTTTTTGAATCTTCTTTTCTAGTTTGATAATTTCTTTGGCTCCTCTTCGCGTTTTCACTCCCTATAACTGCAAAATTATTGCATTATTAACAAGAAATCACAGAAAAGTAACAGAAAGCCTCAAAAGAATATTCCATCTTCTTGGATAGATCCTGTTTATTTTGCCAGTACTGCTTTTGTTTTTTCCAAATCGAACGGCTTTGCCGATATTTCCTCAGAGGTAGGTTTGTCTTCTGATTAGGGAATCAGGATCCCTTCTGAAGACAAAAGGGTAAGTGGCAATATGGTGTCTGCGTCATCCCTTTGTACGAACGTGCTTTCTCCACCATGAGCCTTCGTCTTCCTTTAATCACTTTCCAGGTAGAAGTGTTGAACCATCTGGTCATGGCTCCCTCACCCTCACGCTGAGTATACATGAGATTCTGCTAACATTAATGTGAGCATGTGTTTCTTGAAAACATATGGCGTCACATGCAAGTATACATGTATGTTTTAAGTAGAAAGTGATAAAATAGGAAGGATGTCAAACCCACAGAGAGTGGAAAGTAACTTAGATTAATTTTGCAAAGAACTATCTCTTGTAAATAAGCATAAGCAAGAAAAAATAGTTTATAATTGACACAGATTCAGTTTAGTAGCAAACAAGAGTAGAACATTGTTAAGAAAGTAAATGAGTTCAATAATAGAGAGCATGTTGGATAATGACCCATTAATATAATTTTTATCATTTAAATATACAAGATGTGTTGTGTCGTGGCAGAAAATGTCAGAAGGCGATATAAGGGTGTATCTCTGCGTCATCAAAAGCATATACAATAGGGCAAGGGGGCAAATCGCTAAGTCTCGCTTGTAACCCTATAGCATGTCTAATTTTATTCTAAAAGTCCTTTTTGGTTGTAGCTACTTATCTCTAAGCTAATCTAGTGAATATCTCTATTTTAAAATTATTTTAATTTAAAAAGATATTGTACTCTTTTTCCTTCACTAAATTTTTTCCATTAAATTTTTTCTAGTAGGGTTTTAACGAGGCGTATCCTAAACGAACATCTAAAGGGGTGTTATGGATAATAGTTGTTAAATATAATTCTCTCTCAAATAATTTCCTTCCTTAGTTGAAATATTTTGTATTGATTAGTAACAAGTCAATTCTCTAACAAAAAATATAATACTCATTTTTCTTCACTATTATTTTTCCGCATGGTTTTTTCTAGTAAAATTTTAATGAAGCATATTTTTGATGAACATTCAAGAGAAAGTGTTATAATAAATGGAATGATTATGAATGTCTATTAATAAAAAGATTTCATATTGATTCTCCATTCATAATATATGTCCTATAAATAGGACTCATATTATAATTGAAATAAACACCAAAAATAAGAATAATACAATACACTTTCCTTCTCTCTTTTTATTATTGTATTGTTTTGAAATATATTAAATAAAATAATAAAAAAACATATTTTTTTACTCGTTTAATGATTAAAACTTGAGTCTATAGGTTTAAAGATGTTTAAGTAAGAACCATATTAAACGTACACTATATAAATTGATTATAACTTGTTAATCAACTTTCAACAACAAAATTATTTTCTTAAAATTTCTAAGGTATATAAATTGATTATACCTTTTCCTCCATACCTAGATGATATCTAATTAATCCAAAATTTGATTACTTCCCTCATCTCTCTCCCCATCAGTATCGTCATGAGAATTTAATGCATCCTAAATATAGAGCCACATAGCGTAGCACCAATCAGTTTCGATCACATGCACAACCATCTTAATTACGTACGTGGAAAACGTTATTTCCATGATAGATTTAAAAGCTTGGTTGCTTGCTTGTTCTGCTCCATCACCAAACCATACCATAAATATTTGTAAATCACAACATTGCCATAATACAATTTTTCAAATACATATATCCACTTTATGACAACGTATTAATTCAGTAGTGCTAAAAGTTCAAGGAACTTTAGAGGACCATAAAAATATAATGACAATTTAAGTTTAAAAGTGACAAAAATGAATGGTTTTATAGTCAAAGATACCTGCTCCTCATATTGCAAGTTATATATATAACGCATGAATCCAGGGATTTATATTTGTACATGTTTGACCATTGACCCAAAAAATAACTATTTAGTAAAAAGTAGTTTTTGCTTACATATGAATGAACTCAATTTTGTGCCACTAAAAACTGGTTCTAATCCTAGACAGAAAAATCAAATAAAAAACAAGTGATTCTAACCAACATGTAAAAAATCTTATTAAATTAAATTATTTTGAACCTGTAAATATAATATATGTGACAATTTTTATGGGAAGAGGGCTGATACGAGTTAAGATACTCTCCCTTTCTTAAAAGAAATAGAGAGTTACATTACTAAAATGTGTAGTGTATAAATGAATTTATTGTTGAAATTTGTGACACATATTTATATAATTTAACTTTTACATAATGTAAACAATAGTAATGGATGATACAATTTTTTTGGAAAATGGAAAGGATATGTACCCGGCTGATACATGCTTTAATTTGTTAGGATATATAGAGTTAACTCACGCGAGGAGAGAATCTATTGTATTGATGTGTTTTTAGTATTACTGGTTATCCCTCAGTATCATGGTACTAATGTATTTATAACTCATCAAAGATTTAGAATCAAGTGAGCCAAGCCTCCCTAGAATATAGAAATCTCTAAGGGAGTAGGTGGTTGATATCCCAAAATTTAGGAGATGCAATTAAGTCCCGTAACTTTTTAGGCAGTTACTATATACCCAATACATGCTCAACCCATTATCGCACATTATGGACGAAGAAATTGGAAGTCCGGTGATGATTCCAGACAAGGGCCGATCGAACCAGACAAAAGGTACTCAAACTAATACAGGAGCGACTCGAGAAGGACAAAGCTTACGCCTTTCACCCTCTATAGCAGTGAAATTTGTGAGACTAGAGCCATTGATTGACTTAGCTCAGATATTTTAACAGAGTCGCCATCGCGCTTTATTGTTTCCAAAGAAAATGAGAAAGAGCGAAATAAAACCCACCAAAGTTTTTAAAATCAAAACTAATAAACTTATTAGAGATCTAAGTACGGGGGTTGGTTATGCAAGGGGAAAGTATTAGCACGCCTTACATCTACGGTACTCCATAGGAACCTTTTTGAAGTATATATTATTGTTGTTATTGTCATAAAAAACTGTTTTTGTGTGTTTTTGTTTAAATAGAGTGAGAGGATGAGAAAAGAAGATTTTAAAAGTGAGTTCGATAAGACATCGCATCTTAGGCCTACATACCCCTTAAGTGCAATAGGGAAGTCAGAGCTTTTGTAGTTCCTCTTTAAAGGAAAATAAAAGAGCCGAGAGGCAAAAATTTTTGGTGTTGAGCTTTAACAGTACTCAGCGAGTTTTTAAAATGTTAAGCTTTAACAATACTTAACAAGTTTTAAAAGGTGTCAAGCTTTAACAATACAAGACAAGAGTTTAATAAAAGAGGTTGGTTGAGCTTTAACAATACACAACCAATGGTTGATTTAAAAGGTTGAGATTTAACAATACAAAAACCATTTTCAAAACAAGTGGAATGCAAAGCTTTAACAATACTAAGCACAAAGTAAAAGAGTTGAAAATAGAGTGTGTACCTTGACAATTTTAGTCAATGTCATTTCCATTTCTTTGGAGTTTTAGGCAACAACTTAAGCAACCAATTATGGTGAATGTCTCAAGTGATGTGTGTGATGTAACATGTGTATCATAGATACAATCAAAGGTGAGTTCAACAATATCAAGGCATAAGCTCAAAGATAAAAGTTGAATGAATAAAAGGACGAAATACCTCAATATCATTTCATGTATGAATGAATATGTGATGATGGATAAATGTCTCATGGAATATGGGGTTAGTAGACAATGTATATACATACAAAGATAATAACATAACCAAAGTATAAATGTACAAGGATTGAGATCAACAAGTATATGTACAAGTATATGAGTAAGGAGAGATCAAAGCAACAAGTTATATTAACATGGCATTTCTAGAGATCAAAAGATCAATGGATCACAAATTTAGGGTTTTAGGGTTTTTAGTTATGTACACCTAAACCTAATTAAATTAAAAGTCATTAAATAAAATCCTAAGTGGAGTGACTAAGGGAACATGGTACAAACTTCAAAGGAAGCTAAATTTAATCCTAAAAGGATCACACAAATTTGTTTTAGACATTTAGTGAAGAAAACATCTTGGAAACATTTGATTTAGGGTTAAATATGTTTTTAGTTCCTATAAATTACCACTTTTGACTTTTAGTCCCTATAAAAATAATATTAACTTTTAGTCCCTATAAAATTACTTTTGCATGCAGTTTTAGTCCCTATACAGGGACTAAAACTGCGTGAAAAAGTAATTTTATAGGGACTAAAAGTCAATATTTTTTATAGGGACTAAAAGTCAAAATTGAGATATTTATAGGGACCAACAACATATTTAACCCTTTGATTTAAAGATATAAAAAGTACTATTTTTTATTTAATCAAAAGATGATAAAACAAATAATATTTTTGGGTTTTAAAATTTATACACAAAATATGTCCCATTAATAGGGAGTGTACAAAAAATCACTTAAAAATAAGTTAATTTACTATTTAAATAAATTGTTAAAGTTGTGAAATAAAAATAAAATAAAATAGTGATAAAAAATTAAGCTTTGACCCCTAGAAGGCTTGAACTCACGCCCTTCACTTCAACAGCTTAAAACCTTAACTAATGGGTCAGGCACCATTTTGTGATCATAAGGTGCAACCAGTTTATTATATGTGAAAATGAGTGATGAATCATAAAACACAAAAAAAAAATATCAAAAGGGGGATCGAACTCGCGCCTTTAGGGAGAAGAGAAAGTTAAAGGCAAGCGCGCAACCATTGGGGTAAACGATGTAGTGGTTTTAAAAACGCCTCCCATTAAATAAGACAAGTTCGTAACAACTTCATATTCAACCTTGGATCAAACCAATTTCCAGAAATTCGATTTTGTTCATTTCTCAACCAATTGCAGTGATGTAAACATGAAAATTACTCAGAATTTCAATACGAATCCAGACATGTATCGTTCATGAATTAATTTTAACTATAACTTAAGAATTTCTCAGAAAACCTCAAGAACCCAAATTTTTCAAAATAAAATTAAAAGATATATACAATGAATAAATGGAAACCAGTTGAGGGATTGTGATCCTCACATTGTGCTGAGTAGAATGGTATCAAGATTTGTTAAAAAAGATGCACAATTAATAGAGTTGAAGTTCTGAAAGTTACCTCTTGAAGCTGGAAATTGAAACCTGGATTAATGGATATCTGGAGGTGTTGGGATGATCTAGATAGCTTCATTGAAATCCCAAGAAGCTATTGCAATACTCACTTTGGTTTGAAAGTGCCTGGATTCTTCTGGGGGTCTCGAGTTGCAGAGATGAATGAGTAAGATATGGAGGTTTTGATTTGTGTGTTTCAGTGGAGTTCTAATGCATACAGAAGTGCCTATATGCTATATGGAATGTGTTTGGATGGTTGGTTTGCAAAGAAATTGCAAGAGGGAGGAGATTTGAAGTTATGGACTTCAAAGCTCAAAAATGGAGCAATTCAACCACTTCTGATTTGAGAGAGTTTCAGAGAGGTTTGCGGGGGATTTCTGGTGTGTTATGAATCTTAGAAATGATCCCTGTTTATAGAGAAACAAGAGAGCTTGAGTGTGATCAGATTGAGTCTTAAGGCTTCATAACTTGTTTTTGAAGCAAAGTTGCAAACATGATTCCAATGCATAATACAAGCATGCTTGGAGTTATTGAACACTTTAAACATGTTTGATCTGAGCTTTTGGTTGAGTGTCTGTAGAAGAAACAAGTTGGGAGCTCAAGGAGAATAGACTTTGTGATTAAAGTTTGCTTTTCCAAAATGGAAGTGTTAGCTTTAGTCTTGAAATTGAATGATCACTTGGACAATGCTTGAAACACTTGGATTATAGCTCAAAATCAAGTGTAATTTTCTGATTATGTTGGTTTAAACAAGTTATAGGATATGTAGCATAAGGTTCTTGTAGATTTGGTGAGTTTGAATTGTTTTTGCAACTTGGTTCTTCATGTTCATGGCTCATAATTTCAAGTTTGGACCTCCAACTTCAAGCCTTCGAAACTTTCAACTCACACATCCTATGGGAGACTTCTAATACTATTTGGAAAGTCCTAAACATGCTCTATAACTTACATATTTGGTGTTTCCTCAAATTCAAATTTCATCTTGGTGTAAAGTGTCCACAAAGTTGGAAGAAAATTAGGTTAAAACACTTTGAAATTTTTCTAAGTGTTTGGATGAAACTTCATAAGCCCATATCTTTCAAATGATTGATTTTTGGGGAAAAATTGTCATTACCAAAGTTATAGTTTGAATTGACATATACAACTTTCATGTTAGAAGTTTTTTCAAATTCAGCTTGGATCTTGATGTAACTTTTGCATGAAGTTTGAAACTCTAAGCCTAAAACACTTGAAATTTATCCAAGTGTTTAAATTTTCCAACTTTTAATTTTGCTGACTTTTGACTCTTGATTGATTTTATTGATTTTTCTTGATAAAATGAATTTAATAAACATATATTAATGATTTTGATCTTCAAAAGTCCAGGATTGACCAAATTTCTCAAAAGTCAAAGGTGATATTGAATAGTTGACTTTTACCAAATGAATTGCATTCTTGTAAGTATCAATTGAATCAAGCTCTTCCAATCAAATGAATGATGTGAGTGGGTTATAATGAGGAATTGGAGATCCTTGAATCATGATTTGAGCCATGGAGTCATGTCCTGATTAAAAGTCAACTCCCTAGATGAATTAGGTCAAAACCCCTAATTTGTGCACCAGGTGAAATTGAAAGTTGTTGACTTTGAATTGAGCCACACTTGGGCTTAGATTTTGATGAGGGGAATCACTTAGATTTTCAATTGAAGGTTTAATATTGATGTTACTGATATTTTTATTATTGTGTTAACTTATTAAAGTATTGATATTTTTCTTAATGTTGTTGAAGGATTTTCATAAAATTGCTTGTTAAATAAGTTATCCACTATTTATTATTTTTGTTTAAACAGATAGATGAAGGATTTATCCAATGCCCCTTTTGCAATTGAGGGTACCTTTATTCACCTAAAGAAAACAAGAAATACTAGAGGTGCCACAATGATGACAACATTAAAAAAAGTTCGCAAAACAGGTGTTAAAATGCAGATCAAGTTAGATATGCAAACCTATAGGTGTGATGGTGAAAATGCTTAGACTTTTACGAGTTATGTGACATTACTCGGTGAAAGCAAAATTAGTATATTTCGAGATGATTGGTATAAGTTAGATGTTAATATGAGAAGAAAGTATATGATAGTTTTTGAGGTATTAATTTTAACTTATATGACCTTTTTTTGTTGTTAAATACTAATACCAACTTAAATACTAATACCAACTTATTAAAAGATGGATTTCTAATGCTGGTGAGCACTGGAAAGAATTTAAGACACAACTCACAACATATTACATAAAAAAGCTCAAGCCTAAACTTGTTCATTAAGTTATGATGTATAGTTTTATTTATCATAATATTTAGGATAAGTTTGCCAAGTCTCGTAATTCTTCAGAATTTTAGGTTAGTAGGAATTTTATGTTATGATGTATGTTGTATGTTTTTGTTATTGTTGTTGTTGTTATTGAAGGTTTACTGTTGTTATTGTTCGAGTTAGATACAATATATTCTTGTAGGACTTTTAGTAATATATGTTGTATCTTGTTGTTTTATTGTTGTTGTTGTGTTATTATGAATTTTATGTTTCTCAAGTTTTGTTATTGAAGGTTTATTGTTGTTGTTGTATGTTGTTGTTATTGAAAGTTTAATTTTGTTGATGTTGTGTTAGATATGATATATTGAGGTAGAAATTTTAGAAATATATGTTGTATTTTGTTGTTGTGTTGAAGATTTATTGTTATTGTTGCTGTGTTAGTAGGAATTTTATGTTTGTCTAGTCTTATTATTGAAGTTTAAATGTTGTCGTTGTATGTTGTTGTTATTATTGAACATTTAATGTTGTTATTGATGTGTAAGGTACAATACATCCAGGTTGGAATTTAAGTAGAATGTGTTGTATGTTGTTGTGTTTAAGGTTTAATGTTGTTGTTGTTGTGTTAGTAGGAATTTAATGTTTGTTGAGTCTTGTTATTGAAGTTTTAATGTTCATGTTATTGAGTTATGTTGATGTTTTCATAAAAGGCTAAGAGTCAAAAGAGAAGGGAAATGTGGCTAAAATTAAATATCCACATAAATTGTCTCGAGAAGTATATGAAAAATTTGAAGAGATAATGATGATTGAAAGAGAAAATAGAGACAAGAAGAGTTAGGAGATCTTCGTTAAGCCTTAATCGTAGTCCAACTCCATCACCGCGCCATGAGAAATAGAAGAGAGCCCGACAAAGGTTAAGTGGAGTGTACACATTAAAGGCTACCATCTCCCATAGAGATGCATTGTCATCATCAAAAGGGGGGAGAATGTGAATCTATGTGCTTTTTGGTACTATCAAGAATGTGAAGTTTATGGACAAGCAAAGTTGCAAGTCAAGTAAGTAGCTGCTTAGTTTTGATGATGAAAATATTTAATATTAAGATATATCTAATGAAGTCAATATCTGTGAAAGATAGCTCAAGTTGCAAAAGATGCTCTAGATGATTGAAAAAGCTATCCTCCTGAGTCAAGTTATTATCATGAAGATAAAGACATCCATTTAAAGTCTACAATGTGGTCAAATGACATTCAAGTGAAAAGGAGAAAGTGTGAAAGATCGCTTGATCGTGTTCGTCTGAGTGACCAGTGTATTTTAAAGACAGAAGGGTCTAAAAACATTATGGCTAAAACACACACAAACACTAAAAACATTAGATAAGCCTATCATATTTTCCTTAAACCGCCTAAAAATGATTTTACAGACTATCTAGTTGTTTGGGGAGTGTGTGATTGATTATAGGACTTTTCTAACTTAATAATCGAATAGATTAATGACCTATTCAATTAAATCATGCTTCATTAAGTCTAAAATTGATTGGGGCGGACTCTTAATGATTTTTAATTGCTAAGTATCGAACTATTCCACTTGTGGCCATAACAATCAATTATATAAGGTGTGTAATTGATTAGCCTAATCGATTATGGCATTGAGTTGACTCATAGATTGTTTCCAAATTTATACCATGTCGTTACCTGTAAATAGAGAGCTTGTTAATCACTTTTCACATCTAGAAAACGAGTTTAAACCTCACTTTTAATTTCTCTCACCAGCACTATAAATATCTCATTTTTGTCACATATATTTAATCCAAATAACCTCCAAATCGAACTGAGGTTTTATAGGGGCTAACCACAAACTGAACCAAGATCTTTATCGGGTTGATCTCGAACCTGCTGAATTTTTACACCGCTCTTTACTCACAAAACTAAGAGAGATTTTACACTAGGTTGATCTCAAACCAGTAGAGCTTTCAATCAGGTTGAACGTAAGAACCATTGTGGAGATTTTCACTAGCTCAGTTCCACGAACCAAAATAGAGCTTTTATAGTGGCACGGCTCACAAACCAAATGGAAACTTATACTAATCTCCCAAATACAAACAAGAGATATTTCAATGGCTTGGCTCCAACCAACATAATAACTTTCTAAGGAATAATTATTTACTCAGGAGAAAATATTCTTGGTAAATTTACAATTAAACTCTCACCCAAAACAAAGTTCCTCACTTAATTCAAGAATTCTCTTAAAGCATTATGGCTAAAATATCTAAGAAAAGTATGAATGATTTAGAGAGATTATGAGAGAATTGAAAAAGAGAGTTTTTTTTCACGTTTTATGGATAATTTGAAATGATGTAAATTTGGAATTTATCCATGGACAAAATAAATTACCTAATCAATTAGGTAATTTAATTAATCGATTATTGCATCCCAAAGTGGAAGGTAAAATGTTGTTACAAATCATTAAGATATTGTCTCAATTGATTATAGACTCAATTATATGCTCCAAACATATTCTTTTTGGTAATTTTAAATAAAAAGTGAGACGCTTTTCAATGTTTTAAGTGTGTGTGTGTGTGTGATTTAGCAATAATATTTCGTAAACACCAGTGTCTTTATAATACACCGATCACTCACACGTATATGATCATGCAAGCTTTCACACTTCCTCTGTTTCATACTCTAGAGCTTTAAGTCTTCATATCATTATGTTTGATTTTAGAATCACAAGAACCTTGAGTCGTCTTGATGAGGCTTGATATATTTCTATGTTAGTTACCATGATATGAGATTTTGAAAGTTTAAACCACCAATGGTCATAAACTCTAAATTTAAACAAATGTCTTGCTTGACTCGGAAGAATAGCTTGATCAGCCATCTTGTGCATTTTTACCATTTAAGTTACTTCAGCAGTTTCTTGACTTTAAGTGTTGTCATCATAAAACAATATCATTGTCAAACCTAAGCATCTATTAATTGAATTATATCTAGCTATCCATAGGCTCCACCGTCTTGATTCACTTCTTGATTATACTTGCAAGCATATAGATCCTCATCGATAAGAGAATATCTAAATACCAAAGCCTATTCGAGAATGCCCCGGAGTGGACAAATCCCAATATTGTCACTTTCATCGATGCAATTACTATAACATGGACGAATGCATTCAACTGAATGACGCTATTAAATATTTGATTAAGACAACAAGAAAAAATATTGACATCCTTCCTTCTTCCTCAAACATCTTCATCAACCTCCTTGAAAATAAAAAATTGACGATAAGGATGAATTGGAGGGCAAATTCAAGGATTCTCCATCTCATCAAAATATGGAAAAATCATATTTCATATCTCCAATTGTGTCAAGTGAGGATGATGAAGAGGCAAATGAGCCTTTTGCTTAGATGTTTTTTGCTTTTTTGTGTTTTCTATTATCTATTGTCTACTTTCTTGTACCTTGAATTTCTGTTTTTCAATTAATGAAAGTATGTTTTCCCTTTTCTTAGTAATATGTTTTGACTATATGCTTATGTATTTACTTTTCTGTCTTGCATCTTTATCCGCCTTTTTTATTATGACTAATAGGGAGAAGTATACTATGAGAGAGAGTAGGTATACTCTCTACTCATGTAAGGGGGAGGTTAAACACTCCAATTTTTGTATTTAATTGTTTCTATTTTATCAGTGTTCTGAGAGATGCATTACTTATTATTTTTATCTATCATATTGAAAAGAATTAATGGTCAAGATGTGAAGCAAGTCTTAATAAATTATTGTTGAAGTAAGAATTATGAGTTGGAATCTCATATTTTTAGAAAGGCGAAAGGTTGCATTTAATTTATAAATGAGAGAATTTATATATGAATTTATATATCTAATATTTCAAAGTTTTTAGTGAACATACAGTGTCTTTTATTTATGTTTCATTTATGTGTTACTGATGCCTCAATGCAGTAGATGTTGTTTCTCATGTCTCATCACACAATTTTTTAACTACAAACCAATATAAAATAAAACTCATAAGTAATTTACCATATAATGATATATCATCAAACATTGAAATAAAATATAATGTGAGACAAATATTAAATCCTATATCTAATCCTTTTAAGACACATTGGTGAACAATGTTGTATGGAGTTAATGTGAGATTGTACCTGAGTGATCTTTTCGTCTCAATCTCTCACATCCTTCCATACCGTAAGATACCCCATCAAGAACAAAAGCATACATCTTTTTCACTACTTTGTCTATAAATACACACAATTCCTTCACTACATTCCTCATCAATTACTTCCTTATATATTCATTTTCATATAAACCACCATTATTCAAACAACATTCATATAACAAAGTCAATACAATGGCTCTCCAAAGATATCTCTCATTCATTATGATCATGGTTTCTTTTGTTGCTTGTTATAATGAGGACCTACTTGGTTCAACTGTTGAGGATTCTCCTTATATTTATGATGGTGTAATATTCAACGACTTTATTAAGCAAATAGTAGATCCTGTTTTGAGCTTAGAGAGCAAGTTGGGTGACCTTTCTCCTTCCTCGGTTAAAAGCTTTAATGTGGATGATTATGGAGCTCAAGGAGATGGTAAAACTGATGACACACAGGTATATTTATTTATTTCCACAAACCCTCATAAAGTTTCAATAAATTGTTTAAATTAAAATATAAATAAACTGTTATTATGGCATAAATATTAATCCTATAGTATTTTTGTATAAATTATATTTATATTAAAAGGTTATATATATATATATATATATATATATATATATATATATATATATATATATATATATATATATATATATATATATATATAAATATATATTGGTTGTTTTAAACTATAAATGAAGGGATTATAAAAATAGATTTATGGTAATTTACAAATATGTTAATATTTGTATTTATAAAATCTTTTAAACATTTTAAAAATAATTATGTTAATAGGTAACTTAAATAAATTAATATAAATAAGTTCTATTGTTTGATATATACTATTGAAAAAAGTTGAATGATGAAAAATGAACTATTGAAACACAGGAAGTTTATCTCTAATTATGCCATTTAATGTAAAAAAAAATGTCAAAATTGGAGACAATTAGTACGTTACTTCTTTCATCTAAAATATTAGTGGGTGATTCAATTTTTTAGAAGTAAATTTTATTTGATAAAAGTAATTGATAATAAGTTAGTTTATAATTGATGAGTTTTTTTGTATATAAAATTTATAAATTAATTTATGAATCATATGAATGATAGTGAATAAATTAATTTATGTTTGATAAATTTATTGTTGAAGTAAATTATATATATGAAATAACATTAAGATAATATGTTTAATTAAGATAATTTTGATTAAGTTGAAATGAAAAATGATAAGATATAAGAACAATTTGTTTTAAATTTAAAAAAGTGAAATTTCTGTATTTAAAAAAAATGAGTTTTGTTAAAAATAAAAAAATGTTTTAACCTATTTTTTATGACTTCAAAAATAAAATGTAACATCAACAATACAAATATATTTGAAGATTGAAACATATTTAAAATTGCATAATTTTTTCCAAAAGATATATTAATTCTAATATTGATTTTTGTGAAAAGTTATTTAAATAATTTTAAATTTTAGTGACTTTTAAAAAAAAATGGATATAAAAAATTTACAACAAAAAGATGAAATAAAATATTATTTTATAAAACAATTTAAACAAATTTTTAATTTAAAATTTTTTCAAAAGAATTAGATGTAATTTTTTTTAACACTATTTCTACTCTTTTTTGAGATATTTTAGGCATTCAAGAAAGTTTGGGAAGCAGCATGTTCTTCTAAAGGATCAGTTCTTGTGGTGGCTCAAAAGAATTATCTTCTAAAACCGTTCACTTTCTCTGGCCCTTGTAAATCCAACAATATCGCAGTTCAAATCTCAGGAAGCCTAGTAGCATCGGATAATCCATCTGATTACAACCAAGATCCCACACACTGGCTTATGTTTGAAAGTGTTCAAAAATTAACTCTTAAAGGTGGTGGAACCATTGATGGGAATGGAAATATTTGGTGGCAAAACTCATGCAAAAAGAACAAAAAGCTTGTAAGAAACATCACAATTATAGCATAATATTTGTTTAATACACAAATCTTATTTAAATGCTAATCATTCTCTCTTTTGCAGCCTTGCAAAAATGCTCCTACGGCACTGACTTTGTACAAGTGCAACAACTTGGTTGTTGAGGATTTGACTATAAAAAATGGACAACAAATTCATCTTCAGTTCCAAGATTCTTCCAATGTTAGAGCTTCTGCTCTGAATGTGACATCGCCAGAGGATAGTCCAAACACCGATGGAATTCATGTAACCAATACTGAAAACATTCAAATCTTAAGCTCCTTTATAGGAACTGGTATTCTCGAATCTCTCATAATATATATATATATATATATATATATATATATATATATATATATATATATATATATATATATATATATATATATATATATAAAAGCCATATTAAAAATAATTATAGAAAAATATAATGAAATGTATGCATATATGATATATTTAATATTCTTATACTTCAAATATGTACTTGTTTGCAGGTGATGATTGTATATCAATTGTAGATGGATCCAAGAATCTACATGCTACAGACATAACATGTGGACCCGGCCATGGTATTAGGTAATTAATAATATCTCCATGCTCTAAGACCGTCTAAAATTTTCAGAGGTTCTAAATAGATTTATCATGAATTAACTATGAAAAAATAAATAAGGATCTTTCTTATTTTGTCACGGTTTAACCATAATAAAATATTTTTATCAGACCATTTTTAGCCACAAATTTTAAACCATGTATAGTAAGTATACTACTTTGCATGTCCTCAAAGACGGCTCTAAAAGACAGGCATATTCATGCTGTTATGTAACTTTTGTTAAACTAGACTTTACATATGTTAATGATGATTAATTCTTGATCAGCATTGGAAGCTTAGGGGAAGATGGTTCCAAGCAATTTGTTTCAGGAATAACAGTAAAAGGAGCTAAATTTTCAAGTACTACTAATGGAGTGAGAATCAAGACATGGCAGGGAGGATCAGGAAGTGCAAGCAACATCAAATTTCAGAATATTCAAATGAACAATGTGACCAATCCAATAATAATAGATCAGAACTACTGTGATCAAGAGAGTCCATGCCAGGAACAGGTATATCATTAACTTGAACCGTGCATGTATTGTTATTAATCTTGTGTTAAATGTTGATACAAAATTTAGTTGATTAATTAGTTATGTAATTGCAGAAATCTGCGGTCGCGATAACAAATGTGCTGTACCAGAACATAAAAGGGACAAGTGCTTCTGATATGGCTATGCAATTTAATTGTAGCAAGAACATTCCATGTCAGGGTATAGTATTGCAAAACATAGACCTGCAACTTGAAGGTGGAGGAGAGGCTAAGGCTTCATGCAGCAATGTTAAATTGTCTTACAAAGGAAACGTTAAACCTCGCTGCGATTACATTGAGGAAGTGAATGAGCATGGTGGATTTGGAAGCACTTATATATAAGTCATTATTTCCTTTCTATATGTTGCTTAGCCAATAAAGCTTATTGATTTGTAATGAATAATGTTATTTCTTATGTATATTGATAAGTGACACTGTTTGTACCTAAGTATATCATAAATAAAATGTCACTTGTATTGTATTTTATTTTGTAATTTATATGATTGCAATGGATTGGAGTGCTCATAGTTACACAATTCACTCTGATAAGTGGTACGAATTCGGATACGCAGTACGCAATATTCAAAGAATTCGGTACATGGCATTTGCGTAGTAAGGGGTTAGTCCCACATACGTTGTGTGCTACATATTGAGAGCAAAAGCTGGCTATAAATAAAGCATAGTAATGCATGTGAATAGCAGTGGTACTGTAGTATGTTAGGCTGCTTTGTTTGGTAAGTATAGATAGTTAGTAATAGTATGATATGCATTGCACATGGGGGCAATGTTACATGATAAATTAGTTCAAATTTTATAAAACATATGTGATACCTTGTGGTTAGTTGAGTTTGTGAATTTTATAAGACTTTAACTAGGGAGGAAAAAAAACCCATACTCACGGGTACCTACGGGTACCTGCGGATAAAATTCGTCATGGGCACGGTTGGATAGTTTAACGGATATTCACGGGTATTATAAACGGATATTTAGTTACCCGAATTTGATGATATCCATACACGTGAGTATCCATATCCGTTACTCATATCCGTTAATAGTGATTAAAATTACTTAAATATCTTTTTAATATCAATTAATATACTTAGTGATTAAAATTACTTAAATATCTTTTTAATATCAATTAATATACTTAAATATTCTTTTAACATTTTCTCACATTCTACATCAATAATTATTATAAGATGCTTTTGAATTTAATATAGTAAATGTATAAGACATACTTTTCTATTAATAAAAAGATAAATTTTCTATTCAATATATAAAAAATTAATAAATTTCAATTAAAAAAATATTCATGGGTATCCGTAAATACCCGCGGATATTTAAAATATCACGGATACCCATCCGGCAGTATGATAAGGCACGACCAATCAAAAGCAAGAATAACAAAAAACTACAATTAAAAAATAGGGATAACAAATCAAGAGACTCTATTTTTTTATATTTTTACATAAAATCCGAATGAATTCGAACCAATTGAAAACTAAATTGAAAGTAAATCAAATTAACTAACCAAATCAAGTTAAGAAAAAATAGAAAAAAAGATGCATTTAATTTTTTTAATATTTTATTATAAAAATTGAATAAGAGTGAAAAAAAAATATTTTTAAAAAATACAAAATTAAAAAAATGAAAAATAATATTAAACAATTCCAAAAAAAGTCAATATTTGACTTTTCGTTTAATTTTTAATAATAACAAGAATAAAAACGAAGATAATGGGTCTCGAACCTGCGACGTTGCATTTGTAAGTTTTAGATTACTCTCTTCACTACCAAATGAGCTATCTCATTTATTCAAGATAAAATGCGATAGAAACCGTATAATAGTAAAAGCATCCGGATAAAATTGGGGTATGACATAAGACATTAGCGTAATAGTAGCTGAGTCGGTCATTGACAAGTTTCAAGCACATAAAGGATGCATAGGTTGTGTTCGATTTGAAAAATAAGAGAAAAACAACCTACGGGAGCGAGATTTTCTCCGATGAGCAATTTTTTTTGGTTCTAACATCCTCTTGCTTCTCTTCTTTGACTTGTGCCTTTTCTACTGTGGGGTGTTGTTAATGGACTGGATGTAAGACTTGAAGCTTTTTTAGGGTTTAGTTGATGTTGTTCTTCAGTGTGAAGAGAAAAAACAATTTTGGTTTATGAGTTTGTAAATTGTGAATGAAAAAATTAGTGTAGAAAGAGAGACTATTTATAGATGTGAAAAAACTAGCTTAAAAGACAAAAAGGGAAGAAAATTAAATTAAATAATACCTGAATGAGAGAATCATACCAAATATTATTTAATTTTTCTTGGTCAACAAGCTGACAAACTTGGACCAATCAAAAGCTAATATGACAAAGATTTTGCATAAATTTAGGGATTCTCCTCTCCAAGTTTCAAGCACATAAAGGATGCTTAGGTTGTGCTCTGTTTGGTTGATGTACCTCACAATCTGGGGAGGGAGCGTAATTTCCTTTGTATCCTCTCGGGCTCCTAGGAGGAGAATTACGCTTACCACCTTTGGAGCGTTCTTTCGATTTCTGGACTTTCCTTTCTTCTTTCGCTACAGACGGATTCGGTTGTTCGGTTCAATTTTTTCTTGAATCGAATTCTTGCACTATATTTGCTCGGGGTTGAACGTGTTGGAGGTTTTCCTCAAAGCGAAGGAACATTTCTTCCACTGCTTTAAAGTTTTGTTGTTGAATGATGTTGTAAATATCGTTAATCAACTCGTTCGCATCTTGAGATCTGTGGTTTGCCTCAAGAATGCCAAACCTCCTTAAATATCAGGTCGCTCCATAGGATTTGGAGATGGAATCCAAAGCAACGGTGTTTGGATTATTCCCGCCCGTGGAAGAGGGGAGAATCATGTTTGGTTGCTGAAGAGCATTGTTATTGAGGTTTGCTTCGCCAGTAGGAGGAGTTGTGTTTGGTCGACTGGTGGTTTACAGAACCACACCAGCGGATGCCAAAGCAGCTTCGCATGGTGGCATAATGAGTGGTTCTCGATCCAGCTATTTCTACGAATCAATAACATTGAAAAGTACTAAATAATGAATATCTAGAGAATCAATGTCTCTTTATCAGCGTTGAACTCGATTTTCTCGATCATCACTATATTTCCTTTGATCTGTTAACTCCTCTAGTTAGAAGTCGAGGAGATTCTCACACTTGAGGAGTGTACTTGGAAATAGAGAATCATAAGATACGTGGGAATCAAGTGTCGATTCCCACAGACAACGCCACCATTTCGTACTAGAACCAGAAATATGTGGCGTCATAGATGATGCGGCGGAGGAGAGCTTCTGATGCAACATAGCAGGGGGTGTTGTTAGACGATAGGGCGGATCTATAAGGGGGTTGAATAGATCCCTTATTTAATTTTTTTTTAATTGTGCAAAAGCTCCCGGAATCAAACTCGTTTAAAACAATCGATTATTGGAAGGATCGGATATGCGACACCGAATAAAGTAAAGTTGATGAGATTGAATCAATACGATATCCACTTAATCAAATGATTAAACAATATCACTGAGTACTTATTACTTCTAATGACTTTTTTAAGATAAACTCAATAGTTTGTGTGTTTGTCAATTTATCAAACATTTGGTGTGCAAAATACACCGAGTTCAGTTTTACTTAAATGGTAGTGATGATATTTACTAGATAGCAATCAAAATGAATGCTATGAGTTTTTGAAATTCTTTTCAATCACTACAACTATAGTAAAAACATATTTAACAAGCTCAATCACACAAACTGTAGCAGCTGAAAATGAAATTGTTGAAAAGAAAAACAACACACGATTTGTTTAGGCATTTCCCCTTGTCGTCCTCGCATAGGGTACGTCTGTCCCCAATTCTAGAATCTATAATTAGGATATATGATATTAAATTGTCAAGTTTTACAAGAGAAGAAATAGTCACCAATACTCATTTTACAGTTGATGAATTATGAAACTATGCTCTTCTCTTCCCTTGATTCGACATGAACCAATTATGCCAAACCCTTCGAACAAACCTCTGGTTACCGCTACTTGTTTGCCCGTACACAATATTCTGCAAACCTTTCACTCAGATGATTTCGATCGCAAGATGTTTGACCCCAAATATTTCTTCACAATCCTCCGGTTATCACTACTTGATTAAGCAACCCCACAGTTTTTCAATCCTTTCACTCGGCTGAATTCAATAAAGCAAAGATTTGTGCAAAAACCCTCAAATCTTCAAGATCTTGGAGGAAAAAACCCCAATGATTTTATTCAAGAAAAAACCCATAATAGCTCAACCCAAATTTGAATCTCAATCTTTAGTTTGAACGTTATCACCACAACTCTGCATCTTGATTAACAAAAATTATTATGTGTAATTGTTGATGAATACGTGAGTGGATGAAGTTGATGAACTCAATGTGTATATCTTTCACTTTTTCTTGTTATAAGTCAAATGATAAAATCTAGCTAATATATGTGTTACCCATTTGTCATGTTCCAATCAGCACAATAGAAAAACAGTGAAAAGTATCGAACAGTCGACCTATACAGGGACCTCAGTCAACGCGAACGAACCCGAACTTGGGGAGATGAATTTTAAAACAACGATGCGTCGATCGCTATAGAGCATGCATCGACGCAACCTGCAAATTTTCCACCTTCAGTATAAGTCGACCAGATGGGTCGGCGCGAGCAGTCTCGAGCTTGGTGAGATGATTTTTGAATCAGCCATGCATCGATGCAATTTGTGAATCTCCAACTCCCAGTATGAGTCGACTAGAGGGATCGACGCGAGCAATCCCGAGCTTGGCCCAATTGTTTTCTTCAGACCATGAGTCAACCTACCCAAACCTCGAGTCGACGCGTGCAGAGAATTCTTCTAAAAATTCTTGTTTTCAAGGACTTTCATGTCACCCATTCTTCTAACAATATCCTTCATGAAGCCAACCCAAATCAAGAAGTTTTGACATCATTAAAACAAGGATAGAGGTGCATTTCCCTCACAGGTGTATCTGCAAGGTTAACACTTCGACGCTCAAGTCAGGATGTGAGTGATGAGAGAGTATTCAAATTGTGTTTGAAGTTGAGAATTGTAATATGTATGAAATTGTGATAATTCTATTAATCAGTAGCATACACATATATATACAGCTATGAGTGGAGAGCATGATCCTACAATTAAGCTAGTATTGATGGCTATACACACAATATGGAAACATAATATTCTAGCCTATAATTGGAATATAAATGCTATTGACTGTACATTAAACAGTAGAGACATGATGCTGATATCAAGGGATCATATTCTAATTCCCCCCTTCAAACTGGTGGTGAGTGGATAACACCAAGTTTGTCTCTGAGCTGGTTGAAACGTGTGTGGCTTAATGGCTTGGTAAGGCAGTCTGCAATTTGATCAGTTGTAGGAACATAGGCTACAACAACTTCATTTTGTAATACTTGATCTCTAATATAATGAATATCAATTTCAATGTGTTTGGAGCGAGCATGGAGGACAGGATTTGAAGCTAGTGCCTTGGCACTCAAGTTATCACACCAGAGTATGGGTTTCCTTGGAAGTGGGAGTTTAAGTTCAGCAAGTAATGAACGTATCCATGATATTTCAGCAGCTAGGTCAGCTAAGGCTCTGTATTCTGACTCAGTGCTTGATCTTGATACCACCTTTTGCTTTCTTGATGACCAAGAAACAAGTGTTTCACCAAGGAACACACATTGACCAGCCATGGATTTTCTGTCATCAACACTAGTGGCCCAGTCTGCATCAGAGAAGCCATGAATGTCCAGATCAGTGGATGGCTTGATGTGTAAGCAATGATTTATGGTGCCTTGGAGATACCTAAAGATTCTTTTTATGCCTTGCCAGTGTTCAAGTGTTGGTGAGCTCATGTATTGGCTGAGTTTGTTAACCGAGAATGCTAGATCAGGTCTTGTGTGAGTCAAGTATTGTAAGGCACCTATGGCTTGTCTAAACACAGTTGGGTCAGCTAGTTTCTCTCCCTCAACTGTGAATTGCCTACCTGTTATCATAGGTGTAGGACATGGTGAGGCCTTGTCCATCTTGAATTTACTCAATAAATCACTGATGTACTTAGATTGTTTGAGATACATTCCACTGGTATCTCTTTTCACTTCTATGCCTAGAAAGTAGTGAAGTTGACCCAAGTCTTTGAGAGAGAATACATCATTAAGTTGAGTGATGAAAGCTTGAAGGAACTTGGTGTTGCTTCCTGTGATTATTATGTCATCCACATAGATAAGTAGAAAAGTAATGTGATCTTTACCTTTTAGAAGGAAAAGAGAGGAATCACTCTTTGTGTTTTGAAAGCCCCACTTGAGTAATGCAGCCTTGAGACTATCAAACCAAGCTCGTGGTGCTTGCTTCAATCCATAGATTGCCTTAGATAGCTTGCAAATGTGATTAGGCCTGGTTGGATCAACAAATCCTTCAGGTTGATGCATGAACACTGTTTCTTTGAGATATCCATTTAGGAAAGCATTGTTAATGTCTAGTTGCCTGACTTCCCAATTGAGATGGACTGCAATTGAAAGAATGACTCTGACAGTGCTAGCTTTGACTACAGGGCTGAAGGTTTCTTCATAATCAATGCCAGCTGTTTGTTGAAATCCTTTGGCAACTAGCCTAGCTTTTCTCCTTTCTATGGTACCATCAGACTTGTATTTGGTCTTGAAGACCCATTTTGAGTCAACTATGTTTTCTTTATCTTGATAAGGGACTAGTGTCCAAGTCTTGTTAGACATGAGTGCTTGATACTCCTTTTGCATTGCTTCCTTCCATAAAGGCCTTGTGAGAGCATCCTTGGCATTTGTAGGTTCCCTTGTATCTTTGTAGGTCTCAGCTAGACCAATGTAAGGAAGCTTGTGCTTGTGAATGCCTGACTTGCTTCTGGTTTGTATGATGCCTGCATTGCTTGCTTCACTTGTACTTTGTTGGGTTATGTCAGGTTGTATATTTGGATGAATTGCATCATCTAGTACAGTATTTTCAAATTGTTCTGTCATATTGTTGTCAGCTTCTGTGGCATTGTTGTCATCTTGTGATTGTTGCTCAATTTGTGAGTCAGCTGAGTTCACTTCATCTGGGATATCTCCTTCAGGGATTGCATCAGTGATAGGATTACCTGCAGGGCACAAGGGAAAAGAAAATGATGGATTGTTAGTTGTTTTTAGAGGACCTCTTGTATTGAGAAACCCATCTTGGAATGGGAAGTGATCTTCATTGAAAATAACATGTCTTGATATGAAGATCCTGCCATGGGAATTGAGACATTTATACCCTTTGTGAGAGTTACTATAGCCTAAGAACACACATCTGGTTGTATGAAATTGCAGCTTGTGTTGATTGTATGGTTTGAGGCATGGATAACAAGCACAACCAAAGGGTTTTAAGAGCTTATAGTCAGGTTCCTTATGAATCATGAGCGAATAGGGGGTCTCATTTTGGGTAACTTGAGACGGAAGTCTGTTTATGAGGTATACTGCAGTGGAGAATGCTTCCCACCAATATTGGAATGGCATTTGAGCTTGTGCAAGCAGAGTTAGGCCAAACTCAGCTATGTGTCTATGTTTCCTCTCAGCTCTTCCATTTTGCTGAGAGGTATAAGGACAAGACATTCTAAAACCTATGCCAGCTTCTATTGCAAGTCTCTGCACAGGTTTGTATTCACCACCACCATCACACTGGATTACTTTGATTCTCTTGTTGTATTGATTTTCAGCCAAGGCTTTAAATTGAATGAAAGCTTGCACAGTTTCAGACTTTTGTTTTAAAGGATAAATCCAGGTGAACCTACTAAAATCATCAACAAAATGCACATAATATTTAAAACCAGAAGATGACATTATTGGTGCAGGGCCCCATACATCAGTGTGAACCAACTCAAGGGGTTCCTTAGCATGAAATGAAGAAGACTTAAAGGGTAAGAGGTGCATTTTTCCATATTGGCAGGCCTCACAGAAACTAAAGTGATCATTAGGTGATACTTTGATATTACAATTTTTCAAGACTTTGTCTAATGTATTGTTGTTTGGGTGACCAAGTCTCCTATGCCAGCTCTCCTTGATGGATATATAAGCACTTGGGCTCCTTTCAATTCTTGAGAGCTGGTACAATCCATCTTTAAGTACTCCTTTTAGAATTTCCTTCCCTGTCAGTTTGTCCTTCACAAAACAACAATTCTTATCAAACTCAACAAGGATGTTATTGTCAGCAGCCAATTTAGATACACTTAATAGATTTTTGGTAATGTTAGGTACATATAGTATATCATGTAAATTAAGTGACTTGAGTTTGGAAGAGCCTGTGGCTATAATCTCTAGTTGCTCACCATTTCCAATAATCAGAGAGTTCTTACCATGGTGTTCATTTATTTCTTGGAAATTTTCAGTTTGATGGGTCACATGATTGCTTGCCCCACTGTCAAAGTACCAATCATATTCTTGATTGGTTCCTTGTGTCGCTAGGAATGCAGATTTTCCTTCCTCTTCTGCTGAGTGATTTGATCCTGAGTAGGTTTTGTCAAACCTGTAGAAGCACTGCACTGCTGTGTGACCAGCCTTTGAGCATACTTGACAGGTAGGTTTGGAGAATCTGCCTCTACCTCTGCTTCCTCTCCAACCTCTCGAGTTGGAGCCTCTCCAGTTTCCATTTGAGCCATGAAAGCCAAGTCTATTGTTTTTCCAGTTTCCTTTGTAATCAATCTTGTTTGCAACATTTGCTGAGGCATTGAGATTTAGGTTGTTAAAGGAATTGAGTTGCTCAATTCTACTCTCAAAACTCAGCAATTGAGATTGTAAATCAATCCAACTAAGATTGATTTGATCAGAGAGTTTTACCACTACAGGATTGTACTCTGAATCCAATCCATTCAAGGTTTGAATGATTATATCTGAGTTGAGAATTGGATTTCCTGCCAGCTTGAGTTTATCAGCAAGATTTTTCATCTTGGACAGATAATCATGCATTTTCATTTCACCTTTTCTGGTGCTATGAAATTCTGACTTCAGGTAGGTGATTCTAGACCTTGTATGTGCTCCAGCTAGACTTTGGGCCTCCTCCCAAAGTTGCTTTGAATTTTCACAGTGCAAAAACTGTGTTGCAATGTCTGCAGTCATGGAATTCTTTAACCAACCTAGAAGTTGTTGGTCATAAGCTTGCCAATCTTCAAACGAAGGATTCAGCTTCTTGCTTGAATCTGAATTTGTGACATATTGCTCAGGACACTCCTTTGTCCCTAGCATGTATCCTTCAAGTCTGCAGCCTCTGATGATGGGCAAGACTAAGGACTGCCATAAGGGAAAGTTATCTCTGTCCAACTTGACAGAAATAGTTGATGGAAGATCATTTTTGTTGTTTGCAGCGGATGCCATGGTTTTGATTGGATCACGTGCCTTTTGGCAATGTTGCTCTGATGCCAAGTTGAGAATTGTAATATGTATGAAATTGTGATAATTCTATTAATCAGTAGCATACACATATATATACAGCTATGAGTGGAGAGCATGATCCTACAATTAAGCTAGTATTGATGGCTATACACACAATATGGAAACATAATATTCTAGCCTATAATTGGAATATAAATGCTATTGACTGTACATTAAACAGTAGAGACATGATGCTGATATCAAGGGATCATATTCTAATTTTTGAAACTTGTTACCTGAAATGACGCCATCCGCCTATACCAAAGAGTTGAATAACTAACTTGCTAAGTAATAGACATAGAATGCGGACGACCGTTAAATGCGTTGGAGGAATAGATCTCCTGCTTCTAGATCACTGGAGATTCAATAGTCTGGAGAATGTTCCAAAAGCTTATGAAGATGGGCCAGACCACAGAGGATATCGCTGGCCAAAACAATATGTATACTATAAAATATAAAACTGAAGTTAAATAATAAAAAAAATTTAAGGAATTATTAACAATTTTTTGACGTCATAAATAAATTCTTAGTGGAGAAGAAATCGAAATTTCTACTTTGAAAAAAAATAAATAAAGAGAAATTAATATAATAAATATAAATGATGATAATTTTGATTGAGTTGAGGTTATTATTATACGAAAATACTGTGAAGGAGTCAAGAAGAGGACTAATTCCGAAAAGGCGACGACTCGACTTCCTACACCATTTATGTTTCTCTCCAATTTTCTCAAATTCATTTCCTTGTGATTGAAAAATGGGAACTCCAGAATTTCCAGATCTAGGAAAACACTGTGCCGTTTCCGATTGCAAGCTTATTGATTTCTTACCCTTCACATGCGATCGATGCAACCAGGTTTCCACATTTCTCTTACTCATTTCATCGTTATTTCAAATTTTCAACATTCATCTGAGAAATTGGCGTTTGATCTGTTAGCTGGATGACTTTGATTTCCTGATATCTCTTGGGTGAAAATCACTTTTTCAATGAGCTTATCCATTTAAGTGTTGTTTCCAAGAGTTTATTTAGAATTTATTAGGATTTATCAAATCAAATATAAGTTGTTTTTTATTTGTTTTAGTTAGTTCCCCAAAATAGCTTATATGAATAAGCAAATAAGTTGTCTCTATATAATAGCTTATCAAATAATTTGAGGCACGCAGTTATATTATCGCCTTAAAGTTATAAGCAATATTATCAAATATCCGCAATTGCAGCGCTATGGGGGATATACATTGTGGTTTTTGGACTTGGCCACAATGGTAAATATCACCATAATCCGCTACAACTGCGCCACAAAGCGTCCGGTATGACGGGATTTTGTCTCTCCGCCATGGATAACACTTTTTATTAGATAGAAGTGATGATTAAGAGTGGGAAATTAAAATCAGTTGTGAAGCTTCAGGTTTATTTTTTTACTTGAGCTTCGAAATCCATAAATTGAAAAATTATCAAGTGCACAAATATGATGTTGTATGGTTTAAACTTTTTTAAACATTGTAAATGATGAAATTTGACCCAAACTGCCGTCCTCAAGATTTTTGGTTTAGTTTTGCCCCTGTCATGATTTTTATTTTTGGTTTCTATTAATCATTATATTTCTTTATATCCTAAATGCACCTTAACTTCTCATGTTCATGCAAGCAACAATGTTCCTTTTATCAATCTTAAGAGCTCTTTGTTTGACCTAACTGTAAAAGCCTAATCCATTTTAGGTGTATTGTTTGGATCACCGAAGTTATATCAAACATCAGTGTACAAAAGCTGACAAGCAAGATGTCACTGTAGTAATATGTCCACTTTGCGCCAAGGGAGTTCGCCTAATTCCCGATCAAGATCCAAACATAACATGGGAGAATCATGTTAACACCGACTGCGACCCATCAAATTATGAGAAAGTTACAAAGAAGAAAAAATGCCCTGCAGCTGGATGCAAAGACATCTTAGTATTCTCAAACACAATTAAGTGCAGGGATTGTATGGTAGACCATTGTTTGAAGCATAGGTTTGGACCTGATCACAAATGTCCAGGACCCAAGAAATTGGAATCAAGTTTCTCTTTTATGGGTCTTATGAATCGGAATAGAAAACAGGAGTCTAAAACCAATTCAAGTTCAACCTCCTCCTCCTCGTCTAAGTGGACAACGAGCTTTCTTAATGCTGCTTCTAATATTCGAGCTTCAGCTGAGGCTGGAATGTCAAAATTGAGTGGTGAAATTAATCAAGTCTGGGGGACGTCAAGCGATGTTGGGGGAAAGAGCAATAGCAGCGGTCAAGTGGAGCAATGCCCTCAATGTGGTGCCAAGTTTTCTTCGGTAACTTCTTTAGTTGATCATGTGCAGAAAGTTCATGAAAGAAGCAGTAACCGTTCTGCGTCAAATGTTACAATTGATGCATGTCCAAAATGTAGCAAAGGATTCAGAGACCCTGTGGCCCTTGTAGAGCATGTTGAGAGAGATCATGGTGGCACTTCTAGAAAGTAAGTATTAAGTTGATATTGAATTGATTTTGACTTGAAGATATATAGCATGAATTCTGTGTTTAAACATTCATCTCCCCGGTTTTATAGAAATAAGATATGAATTTGAAGACGTTTGTTATTTCTGCATCACGCACAGTTGAAACAAGATACGAAATCAGTGTTTTCACATTCATCTTCCCAGTTTTGTAGAAACAAGATATGAATTCAGTGGTCATTTGATTGATAGCTTGATTACGTTACTAGTTTTCCTCTACAGATTTCTTTCATGGTCTCAATCAAACTTGCTTTTGAATTTACCTTAAGGTCTCGTTTGTTTTAAATATCATTTTTGATGTCTAGTTATGTTTTATGTTTATGTGTAGCTATTTTCAAACAAACGGGATCTATATAGTGATTGGGCAAGGTTGATCTTCTGATCATGAGAGCCACAGGAATTGCCATTATTCCAGTAATTTGAAATCATAATTAAATCATAATGATACTTTATAGATGATAAACCTTTCGATGAATAGCCTCTAAAATTTTCTTAGTTGTGGAAATATGGATATGAGAGGCATGTGCAGAAATCGTGTGTTTGCATAAGATTACGAAAATTGTACTATATTGACACTAATTATGAGTATTAATGAGAAATAGTACAGAGGAAAGGAATATTGTATTTGTTACATGGTGGAACTTGAAAAAATAAGTGCTTGAAGAATGATTTCTTTAATCGCGACGGCGAGAGCTTCAGGTACGGTGAAGTAGGGATGATTTGTAAAGTTAGTATTCTAACGTCCAATGAATTGCTATTTAGGAATGCATAATAAAGTATCTTTCTCTGATCGATCCTATGTCTAGGACTATGAACACGAGTCACGGATCGCTGCTTCCTTGGACAATTTTTCTCAGGCCGATCCGAATTCACGGACTATGGACACGGGTCACGATTGTCCGCACAACAAGGAATGTCTCCTCGACCGACCAGAATCCACAAATTAATGTCACTGGACGAGTCACGAACTTCCCATAGCATGGAATACTTCTCTTTGTCTCGGTTACTATCCTATATGAGTCTCGAACTCAGGATACACACGAATAAGGGTTACTCCCGAATACACTATTAGTTCATTAATCACAATGTTTGTGATTATTTTCATCAAGGCACTAATACGCTTGCTTAGCGAGAATGACATATTTCAGCCAATGAATAAACGTAAATGGGAGGAAAAATAAGCCAACATGCTTCAACATGCATCACCATATTGCATCCAATAACACCAAATACCATGGTTTAGCACAAATATGCATGCAAACAATAAGATAATCATGCATCAAGTTCAATTTCACACACAAAGCAAGTTTACACAAACCCTAATTCCCAATCATGGATTTTTTCCACCCAAGGCTAGGTCTAACTAGGAACCCCATTGAAACACTATTTATAGGGTAAGTATTTGTTTTATCACCTCCATAGGGATTGATGCGATATTGCCACCGTTCTACAGTTGATAATGTTTTAAGTACATGTTTTAAAAAAAGGTTTTGGTAATAGAAATTGATGATTGCATGAAAAGTAACAACAATTAAAAGTTGAAGTTTGAACGATTTAAAAAGCATGTCAAGATTAGGGTTCATTAACTTATTTCATACATATCCTATTGATCGATCATGTGAACTTGTTTATGATCATTATAATCACGTATCCTCTCAATACCATTTATCTCTAAAGCGATATTGTGAATATTATCGTATTAATTACTAGATGATGTCTCATGCTAATAATCAACACAATAATCTTAGAGCTTGATATAAGTGAATATCAACTCACAAGTTTATGCAGAGTTTGTTCATTGATATATGAGTACCTTAGGTCAAGGTTTGAAAAATATCTTTCAATAGTGATTCAAATAAAAAACATAACATTAAAAGCAAAGATATTCACATATATTGATCATCAACTTAGTTCACAGACAAAAGATCAAAAGAAATACATATTATCTAAGTTAACTACCTCTAATCTTGACACAAAAGAGGGATTTAGCTACCCATAACCATGGTAGCTTGATCAACAAGTAAAGATGACGAGATAATCAAGCATCAATGAAGATTCCTCGACTATTGATGCATAAATCAGCTTCAATTCTTCACTTCTGAGCTTCTATAGTGTTTATGTGCTATCTCTCTCTCTCAAAGGTGGTAACATAACCAAAATATCTGAATGGTTCTATTTATAGAACCCAAAAATACGCAATCGCGCTTAGCGCACTATTACTAATAAGGCATCGAAACGTCACAAACCACGGTAATCGCGATAATACTGTGCTTAGCATGGTCACCTTTGCCTAGCCATCTACCAGCGCGCTGAAACTGCGCTTAGCCCAACCCGCAGCTTGATTTTCTTCACAAAAATTGCACTTGAAGTCATTCTCTAGCCCTTCAATTCTCAATGTTTCACAAATGCTATGAAACCTACAAAGTGATTCAAAAAATATTAATCTGCACAATATTTACTTGATAAACCAAAATGCAATTATTTACAATTAAAGCAAGGGTTTAAGCATGAAAATACAATGGATTAAGTTAAAAGGAACCACAAAACTATACTAAATATTAAAACAATTTGGCCCCTAACAACTCTCCCCAACTTAGAACTTTGCTTATCCCAAGCAAGAGAAAAATAAACTTAAAGAAACAAGCCGACTTCCAAAATTTCTCAAGATTAACACACTTTGATAAAAGAAAACAAATGTATGATTCAAATTTCAAAAGTACAAGAAAAACAATGCTTACTATTATGCTGCAACAACACCATGATTAGGAAACAATTTTTAAACACCAAGCACATATCAAAACTTCTAAAGTAACTGTTGAAAGAGTATTGTGGTGTACTTTTCGTTTATATCGTATCCACAGGGATTATTGCGATATCACCGCCGTTCTATAGCCTATTTTGCCTTGAGTTAATGTTTTTTTTTTTGAAAACAATCACATTCATTAGATGAAAAAGAGAGAGTACAAACATAAAGAAATAAAATGTGTTAGGGCATTTCCCATCAACACATTGACAACATCACTAATAATTAAGACTAACAAGCTATGGACATTACAAAGCTTTGAGAGAATAGAAACCAAAAGGAAGGTACCAAACCAAAACTTTAATCCAATCAACCAAGCAAAGTTCTTCCACAAGAGACATGTGAGTTTTGGAACTCCAATCTTTAAATCTATCCAATTACGGATCATATCTTTAGCTTTAACACTAGCTTTATCACGCTTAAATCGATTATTCGGGTTCACAATATTGATTAATCTCACCACTTGTGAATGAAATAATTGTTGACTGAAAAGAGGAGTTTGATTTACCACATCCCTAGTAAGATTCTTACTCCAAAACACATTTCCTCCGTCCAAGCTTCTTTGAGGCATTTCATCAAATACCTTGAGCACAAACTTAAAACAATCTAAATCTAATAATAACACACCCAACAAAACAAACCAAACAAGAAAAAATAGAACACACAACAAAACAAGTACAATAAAATAAACTATTACATGAAAACACACACATAAAATCCGGGCTTCCTTATCTTCCGGCGGTGGCGGCTCCGGTGGGGGTCGTTTTCCATGTCGATACCACTCTAGGCCATTGGTTAGTGGAGGTGATTTTAGAGTTGCAAACAGTTGATGGTTGATGGTGAAGAGGAGGAGGAGCTTGATGGAGGTTGGAGGAAGAAGCATGTATGGATCTAACATGAGTGAGGGTTTCAAAGGAATGAAAAGAGAGGAGGGAAAACTTACAATGGGAGAGAAACCTCCATTGAAGAGGAGATGACCACCATAATGGTGGTGAATAACTTCCATGAAGGAGGAGGAACCCCTACAAGAGGGGAGGTGACACCCATCAAAAGAGGGGAACATAGAAAACCCTATGTTAGTTTTTTAATAAAAATTTCTATTTTTTTTGCCTTGAGTTAATGTTACTTTAGTTTTAAGTTTGCAAAAGATCATTCAATCACTTTTAGTAGCAAAGAGTAAATTAATGAAAGTTCTAAGTTAAAGAAAATGTATCAAGATTTAATTCATCAACCTAAATTTGTATGTCTCCTTATAAATATATGTATATGAACTCGGTAACGATCAATATAATTACGTATCGACGCCTATATCGTCCGTGTCCGCAACGATATAGTTAGATTTACCGTATTGTTTAACCGACGATTTCTCCACCGTTTAAACAATACGAATAACGTTTTTAAAACCGATACTAAGTAAACATCAAACGCTAAATCTATGTCTGCAATTTATAGTTTGATAGATGATAAAGTTAAGTCTAGATACAAACATTGATGTCTCAAACACTTATACCAAAGAAAAGCTTTAATGAACAAACTAAACCATCTATATTGATCATCACTTGTTCATACATAGTATATTCACAAGAAAAACATAACAAAGGCTAGGAAGATTACATCTTATCTTGATACAAAAGAGATTTAGCTATCCATGAAAATGGTAGCTTGCTCAAGAAGGAAAGGATGAAGATCAACAAGCATCTACGGCGATTAATCGACGATCAAAGCTTCGAATCTCCAATTCTTCAGTTGCTACAGTAGTTAGGGTTCCAAGAGCTCTTAAGAAAATCAAGAAGAAGTCAAAAATCAGAATTACTCCTTATATAGTAAAACAGTTTTCTGTCCAGGGCGCGTCGCGCCCTCCAGCGCGCTTCGCGCCAATACACTTAAGGAATATAAACCGCCAATGCGCGCGACGCGCGCAACTCGCTGGTTTGGAAGCTTCAAAATCTTGCCCAGGGCGCGACGCGCCCATATCTCCGCGCGAAGCGCGCTAACTTCTGCCCAGCACTCTCCAATGAAGGCCAAAACAAGCTCCAAACTTCCAAAAAAAAGCTAAAACCTACAAGATCACAACTAAAACACATATTATCAAATAAAAGAAAGCTTAAAATTATAAATTATAAATAATTATCTAAAACTTCAGGGAATTGTACGAATATCCGATAAAAACGGTCGAAAGGTGCCATTAATTAAACTAAATATTAACACAATTTGACACCTAACAACTCTCCCCAACTTAAACTCTTGTTTGTCCTCAAACAAAACAATGATAAATTACCAAGAACACAAAATTTCACAAATGAAACAACCAGGCAGAAACAAGAACAATTGAGTGGTTCAAATTCCAACAGTACAAAAAGATCAATCCTTACCATTTTCCATCAAAGTACCATGATAACAATGTTAATCCTATATACAAATTTTATGTCAAAAATTCCACAAGCAAAAGAAGTTCAAGAATGAATCACACCTACGCACATCTCTATTAAGAGAACAAAAATGGAGGATCCTAACACTCACCAGACAATGACGCAAACATACCGAATTAATTATGAACTCATCTAAGCACAGAATAAATAAAAAGTATATAAGCATGAATCACTAAGGACTTTCGGGTTGTAGCTTGGCTTGGTTAACAAAGAAGTGTCATATCTCACGGTCATTGAAACGAAAGGGTCAATACCTAAGAGAGCATTCAAATACAATTACATCCACATATCCTTATCAACCAATCTCAAAAATTTATTGCTCAAGAGTTCACCTTTTTAATTTAAAGGAAACTAGCTATATACAAATCTTTTTTCTTTTTCTTTTTCTTTTTATTTTTCTATTTCTTTTTCTTTCTCTCTTTCTTTTTCTTTTTCTCTTGAGCAATCACTTATTTTCTTCTCATCACCAATACAACCAAAATTTTTTTTTTATTCTCCCCAACTTGAATATTACCACCACATAATCACGAATGCTCTCTATTCTAAGGCGAAAAGGAAACACTCCTAACCATATTTCATGGTACTCTTCAAGGTTAAAAGAAAATCATCAAGATTCAGATCAAAAATCGGCAAATATAAACAAGGAAATGATACCGATTGAATCTTGGCAAAAACGGCTCAAAGTGGTTATCAAATACTCACACACTCACCGGGTAGGTTACATTTGGATTGGAAGTTTCTCTCATAGTGCAGAACAAAACGCCTTGATCACTTTCATGCTTAACACAATTTAATAATATATGCAAGATTAATCATAATAAAAACGAGTTAAAACGCACATTGCTGGTATCCAGCACAATTTATTATATATCTACACAGTGGAAAGTCTCCTCACAACTACAGCTAGGCTAAAGTGATTCACAATTGAACTAATTTTATCAACAGAAATTAATGACAACTAATTTATATAATTAAAAGAATCAGAATCAACAGTACTTGATAAACAAAACGATAAAGGATGTACCTTGCACGTACAGTTTTCAACTTATATCATCACCACTCAAATTGCGTTGCATCACCCAAATTCATCGTGACAACAAAAATTCATGTTCCAACTAATTAATCATCAGGACAACTTATCAAAATTAATTATATCTTAAATATAAATACTAAAAAAAATGCGATAAATAAAGTAAACTGAACTTATATAAAATAAAAAAAAAACCACACCAAACCGGTGTTAACTATCCAAAGGCGTAAACTTAGCCTTTCAAAGTACCTCATCCAAAGGATGGAACAAAATTAAAACAAAATAACTAACAAGTTCTAACATAAAACTAAAAACAATAAAACATAAAAACATGAAAGCATAAAAATCTACTCCTCATCAGAAGTGTCCTCCTCATCAGCCATCCCCTCCTCAGGATCTGGCCTGCCCTCAGGCCATGAAGCACATGCAGACAAATCCTCCCTGGAACCAACAGGCTGCTGCAGAGAAAGCTGCCGAATAGAATTCTGCATAAACATAAACGCTCTCTGATGCGCCATGTGCATCTGATAGTTCCAGTCACTTGCCTCACCATACTGAGAACCAGCAGGCGGTGCAGCAGCAACAGGAACAGCTCGAGCTGCGTCGGGAAGGTCAGGTGCGTTAGCAGGAGCACCAAAAGGACGACCTCCAGGCAAACAGTACCTGTTAGCAAAAACATCATCGATAACACCGTCCATGGGAATCATACCCCCAGATGGAAACCGGACACCAACTTTCCTGCACAAACCCATTATTAAACCAGGAAAAATCAACCTACATTTTACCCCATCTCCATGAAGAGTCCCATTCAGGGCGACCCTTTTCAGCTCATTTGCCACTATCCTAGACACATCAATGTTATCACCATTTAAGATACCCTGAACCAGACCTGCAATATCAATGGTGATGGAGGAAGTGTGACTTCGTGGCCTTATGTTATAAAGGACCACCGAGGTCACCAACTGAGCCTCATCCGTCAACTGACTACGGGTAAAAGTCTTAGGTAGCCCAGCCTTCGTCAGAGTATAGGTGAAACCTGGCCTGCAAATCTTTTCCCTAATACTCTCCACATCCCAGTTTCCTCTATTCAACCTGGGATGGTACTCACACTCTTCTACCAAAGCAAGAGGGTTATCCAGAAAATTAAAAATTGCCTCTTTGCTAAAGTCAATGGCCTTACCTCTCACCCACGTTCTAAACGGGTAAGCTTCAGTACCTACCCAACTGCTCGGAGGCAAGGCATTTGCATAAAACTCTCTGACAATCTCCACCTGATAGAATTGTGGTGGAGTGAACAACTTGTCCCAACATGTTTCAGACAAAGCAGTCCACGCCCTTTGAAAGTGGCCGTGGTCAATAGGAAGCACAGTGCGTTCACTCCACACAACTCGGCTTTCGAGCTCATGGTACCTCGCCTCTTGCTCCGGACCTTGAAACTTCGTCCGATCAAACCTGCCAGATTGTGAGGAAGATCCCTCACCAGAACCAGTCTTCTTTCTCTTCAAAAAAGGTGCCATTCCTGCACAATTATAATTCAAACAAAAACACACAACAATTGAAACAAAGTTAGCATATGCTCAAAATTAACAGCACAACTCAAGCCACAGTCATCATCAATCATCAAACAGACCCTATCTACACTCCAAACAACATAACAAAAAATTCAAAAATGAACCCAGGGCGCGACTGATAAGTGCCAAAATGTACTTATTTTGGGTATGTAAATAGTGGCACTTATCGATACTTTTGTTAACACCGTTTGAGTAATTCCCCGTTTTGTGTATAAATACGTATACTTTGTAAATAGTTGTATTTTCATATACTTTTATACCATTTGATAGTTTTTCCTATGTTTTTATAGGTATTCATGTTTATTGGAGCCTTGAGGAATAAAGTGTCAAAGGCACGACTTCGATTTCGCAATTTTGGTGAAAGCCCGCTTAGCCACCGTCAAGCGGACTTCCATAGGCTCAAAATAAGGATGACCAAAATCATCATTTTGGTTTCCATTCATTCATTATTGGATAGAGCATTGAATAAGCTTTCCAACGCTTCGAACCGGACGCAATTCGGAGTTACGGTTCTCGAGTTATGGCGAAAACAAAATCTGATTTTTAGCAGACTCTGCTAAGCGGAGGGGGTCCGCTGAGCGGAGCTCCAGCGGAGCAAATCAGCGTCTGGATGCAATTTTGAGTCCGCTGAGCGGAGGGGGTCCGCTAAGCGGACCTGCTAAGACAGCAGCTCGTTAAAAAGGGCCAAAATCACATATTTAGGTCATGGGTTGGGTATTTTTGAGTCCCAACACCATCATTTTCATTCTTAGATCAAAATTAGCTTAGAAAACAACTTCGGAGGTTGCATAAGGATGATCGGGGGTGGATTGAGCGTTGAACGGAGCTGACAAACCGGGAGATCTTCGGTTCATTTCTCTTATTCTTTGTGTATTTCTCTTTGGTTGGTTTTGTTTGTATATTTACTTGAATCTTATGTATATTTACCGATTATAATGTTATATTTAACCTGCTTTACAAATCTGTGTTGATGTTATCCTGGATTTTTGCTCTATGCTGGGGATTTGGGGTGCTTTAGAGATAAACTTCTTGAATCCTTATCTAGGATGATAATCTGTTGGTTCTGAACTCTAGAGATAGATTTAGAGCTAGCATTCATCGTTTGTATCTGTACATAATGCTTTCGTGTTTGAGTGGCGCGCGAGAGATCGCCGACGCGAGAATACGGATGTTCTCGCGACTTCGCGTTAGAGATAACCTTAGTTGTGAGATGATCTCGTTTGTGCTCCAGAGATGGACGCTTATGTGAGAGATACGTGATGACATGGACGAGTATCGTAGGTTGAATATAATGGGTTGTGTCATACCCCAAAATTTGCCCACAATATTCAAATATTCAAATTATTTTAAAATTGGATTTTTTTTATAAAATTTTGAGGTCATTCACATTGACGTCTTGAATTTTATAAATATTCAATTTAAAGACTATTTTAAAATATAATAATTTACTCTTAAATTATTTATATTTTAATAAATAGCAAAATGCTTTCTCATGCTTCATACACTTTCAATTGACTTTTATTTCAAACAAATAATATAACATAGTTGGTAAGGAGGTAAGGCTTGCAAGTACAAAGTCTCGGGTTCAAATCCCACTTCTAACACTTTTTTTTCTTTTTTTTCTAACTATAGTTTTAATTTTATTTTTATTAAAAAAATCACAAAAAATCATTTTTTTTATCATTTTATTTTTAATTTTCGCACTATTTAAATATGCATTTTTTAAAATAGTCAAATTTTCACTTTTATGTATTTTCTAGTCAAAAATCATCAAAAATCATAAAATATTCAAAAAAATCCAAAAAAAAAAGTTTTTAATCTTATTTGTCCTATTTTTAGCACTTTTTATAACTTAGAGAACAAGTCAATCTTATTAAATTAGTTTGATTTAATTTTTTATTAAAATTAAAACAAATTGATTTTTGGGCTTTGATTTGGTCCATAGTTTTACTATAATTATTTTTTCTAACCTAATTCATGATATATAAATAAAACTAACAATTACAAATTTCTCAATTTACTCTCTCACAACTAAACCCTTATTTTTTTTTAACACCTTCAACCTTATTCTTCATTCCTAATTCCTACCTACAAAACAATTCACCAAGTTTCTTCAATATCTTTTGTTCTTCTTTTGCTTAGTTCTTGGCCAATGATTTCGTATGAGGCCTCATCTTCTTCTTTTTTAAAGAAAAAATCTTTTTCTAAATCTTTTTATCAAAACTAAAAATAAACCTTTTGTTTTCAAAACCTTTTGGCCAATGATTATCATATGAGGCCCTTGATGTATGTTTTTATACTAACTTTAGTTTTTGGCTAATGATGATACTTGAGGCCACCTTTTATCAAAATTCTTATGTTTTTGACATCCTCTTTATGTTTCGAAACATTTTCTTTCAACTCTCTTTTTTTAAAAAACCTTTTTCAAATACTTTATCTAGAATTACAATTTTTTTGGCCAATGATGAGACATGAGGCTTGTTTTTTTTAATCATTGTTTTGGTCATTGTTGCTTCATTTTAGTTTAAATTTATGTTTTTACAATCATAATTTTTTTTTTTTTTTTTTACTTTTGAGAATTTTTGCCCTTTTAGCCATAATCTAACTTTCTGAACCTTTCTTTATTTTTTGGGAAAATTTAGATTATATGAGGTCAAACCTATTTTATAATATTTTTTATTTTATTATTGTAACTATTATCATTACTAACCCTTATTATTATTATTATTATTATTATTATTATTATTATTATTATTATTATTATCATTATTATTAACATTATTACTATCCTTGTTTGCAGGTACTTCCTTTGGCCATTAACCTTGTTTTGGCCAAACAATTTTGCTGGCCACTTTCTCACCATGTACTCTCAAGAGCGCACAACACCCAATCTGAGCTAAGTTTCTTTTTTTGTTTTTATTTTAATTGCATGAAATTTTTTATATATATTCCTTTCTTTTTTTATTATTAGTATAATTTTTTTCTTTTATTTATTTTTATTTATTTAACCAAATTAGTTTTTATATATAATAATTTCATAGTTATTTATTTTAATCGAAAACTCGTTTTTTAATTTTATCAATAATTATTTTTAAAACAATAAAAAATTTTATTTTTGTATATATTTTTAATTAATTAATTAATTGAAAATTAATAATTAAAGTTTTTGTTAACCTTGATTCATTTATAAACCTTAAAATCTTCAGGCAGGTGTTCTCCACTAACGCATTGTTAGGCCTTATAAACCTTTTGGGTCACAATAAGTTTTCTTAAATAACCCTTTAGGGTTCGTAAACTTTTTAGGGTTTATAATCAATTAACGTTTAAATCAGTTAATGCACTAACATTTCTCTTCTTCATGTCAATTCTTTTCAGGGTTACCATCAGGGTTCGTCCGCCTACGCGCCACGCCAGATCAAAAGCTAAGTCCCTAATTTGATTATTATTTTAAATATTATTTTTGTCCTATAAAATAAATTATGATTTACTTTTAAATATCAATGAGTCAGCCATACACTCACTGCATCCTTTTTCTTTATGCCCATCTTTTAGGATTCATCACAATCTGGTCAGTGTCAATGCTTCATGCCTCAAGGCTAGCCTCTGCCCATCAACCTTCATCCATCAAAGATAAAAGTTTGTCAGACTGCCAAAGCTACGTTGGTAACCCTAAACTCTGTCTTTATTATTACTTATGTCAAACCCTATTAAGGGATCCGCTGGTTTCATTGTTCCCTTCCCCGTATTATTATGTAACTGTTCCCTGGTTGTATTGTTTGGCCTTGAAGGCACTTAAAACTGTTATATTATATTTACTGCGTGGTTAGTAATTTAGGGAGTGCAAACCATGAACTGAACATAGATCACCTAATTACAAGATAAATGTAATCGAAGTTAACCACGTGATTGTTGCACACACTCACCTTTAGGGTAACCTCTTCTGTTGCCTGTTGCCTTGCTGCCTCTAAGTGTACTAAATAGTCAAGTCCCTCGATTCCGAGGATACCTAAAGCAAAACAAATGTTGCCCTAAGTTCATTATCATCATCAAGTTTGTCCCTCGATGTTGCCTTATATGATGATTGTCCCAATTGCTAAGGTATCCTCGCATGATGCCTAAAAAGATTAATGACTATTATATCCTTCCCTTAGACTACCTGCCCTCTTTATGGCATGGGACAGTCTTATGGCGAACGATTACTCGATGACCCTTAAATATCCAATTGAAAGGCTTCCTGCCCTCTTATGGCATGGATAGATCCTTTCGCCTCGAAAAGCTAAAAGAACAAATTTTTAAACTTAGGGTAAGTTGCTAGTAATTGCTTGCTCCATTCAAATTCAAAATTCAAAATCAAACTATTTTCCCATTAATTTTCAAATACTTTTCAAAAAGACTACGCTTATTTACAAGCTAAAGTTCTTCTTCAAAGTTTACTTTTCACACCTCCTATTTCAAAATAATTTCAAACAAGGCTACGCTTATTTATAAGCTAAAGTCCTTAACGAAACCTTTTACTATTCGCACACCGCTTTTCAAACAAATCAAACAAACAAAGTGAGCTAAGCAATTAAGAGCCCATGGATAACCATGGATGCAAAGGGTGCCTTACACCTTTCCTTTGTATAACTTACCCCCCGAACTCAAAATCTTTCAAAAGGTCTTTCCTGTTCTTTTAGCCTTTCTTTAAATTGGATAAAATAAAAGTCGGTGGCGACTCTTGCTTACCGCGACATTATTAAAAAGTCAGTTCACCGTATTACAGAACTGGCGACTCTGCTGGGGATGCTTTCGAATAAAAGAGGGGTTACCTTAGAGTTTAGGATCACTTTATTGTTTGTTTGTTTGCTTTATTTTCCAAGATTGTTTTGGGTATTGAATGGAAGATAAATCCTATACCCGGATTCGAGTGCACCTTAAGATAGGAGCGGCATAGTCATGGAGACCTCCCTTGTGCATGCTTGGGATTGGTCAAAATGAAGTTCGCGCTTGAGTTAGGCCTCCATTGGTTATTGTGTACCTCTTTTGCATGAGAGAGGTTTACGCATGTATCTTTGGGTGCGTCGGAGCTCAGGGACCTTTAGTCACCTTCAACCCATCTTGGCCTTTAGGAACGTAGTGGGAGGACTACTCTTGATGCATGTTAAGGGCATAGTCGCTACCCGATACTACAACTCAGATAGGTTCTTTCTCAAAGTATCATTGCGTGGTATGCATGTACCATGTTCGAGGGTGCTTTAGAAGGGCTGACAATTCTGGGTCACCTGGTAGAACCCGTTGCTGATATCATCCTTATCCCTAGAAGTACCTTTGGGGGAAGGGTAGTCACCTGGTCATACTTCATGCAAGCCTTTAAACTTAAGGACTCTTGTGTGACTTGCTTGTTATCTAACCTTTTGGTTTCCTTGCAGGATTTGCTTGTAGGACATTTCGTCCTTATTACCATATGCTCTACCTTTCTATTTCCTTGCAAGATTTGCTTGTAGGACATCTCGTCCTCGTTACCTTATGCTCTAACCTTTTATTTCCTCGCAGGGTTTTCCTGTAGGACGTCTCGTCCTTATGACCTTATGCCTTACTTAATGCATTGCATCTGCATGACATCATAACATCATAACATCACCTGTAAACTAACCCTTTCAAGGATCTTAGGGATTCAAAGTGCACAATCTCTTATCAAGGACGGAATTCCTAACTAGGGGCAAGAAGATTTACTTTCCTTTGGCCACGTACCTTCCAATTCAAAGACACCGTACCCATCAAAGGGGCAAGAGGATTTATTTTCCTCTAGCCATGTATCCTGAATCAGAGGCGATGACCCACTCGATATGGTGAGCTTGATTCTCAAAGAAGGATGTTCAAAGACAAAAGTCGTAATTCTTCAAACAAATATGCGACCGAATCACTCTCCAATGCTGCTAACTAAATTCCTTAAAGATCCTTGAAAACATTTCATTTGCATTCATGACATTGCATATTTCTAACTTTGTTTTCAGGTTCCGCCTCGACAATCATTCGTCTCAAATATAATCGAGCTGGAGATTCATTCTGACAAGCCCTTTTACATTCCAAAACTTCGTCGAATAACTCATCGACTCTAACAAGCAAGCATTCTCTATCAGATATGGTCTAATGTACGACCCGTTCCGGTATTCTCTATCAGATATGGTCTAATGTTCGACTCGTTCTGACACCCTTCATCAGACATGGTCTAATGTATGGCTCGTTCTGATGTTCTCTTCAGATATGGTTTAATGAATAACTCGTTCTGATTTCCAACTTCCAGATATGGTCTAATGTACGACCCGTTCCGGTATTCTCTATCAGATATGGTCTAATGTACGATTCGTTCTGACACCCTCCATCAGATATGGTCTAGTGTATGGCTCGTTCTGATGTTCTCTTCAGATATGGTTTAATGAATAACTCGTTCTGATTTCCTACTTCTAGATATGGTCTAATGTACGACCCGTTCTGGCATTCCTCTTCAGATATGGTTTCATGAATAACTCGTTCTGATGTCCTACACCAGTTCCACAACAACAACGCAAGCCAGATGCACCTAAGCGTCAATTCACCAAGATCAATATATCGTTGGCTCAAGCATTACAACATCTGTTGAAAATCAGATTGATTATTCTGAGGGATGCTCCTAAGAATTCTAACACCTACTATAAACCCAATGCGAGGTGCGCGTGCCATTCCAACAGTCTTGGACATTACATAAACGATTGCTGGACATTAAAGAATAAGATACAAGATCTGATCAATGACGGAGAAATCAAATCCAACCCTCTTGAAACCCCTGTGGTGATCACCGCTCCTATGCCTAGTCATGACAAGATTGATTGACATCTCGACGAACGAACTTTTGGATCATTAGATCTACTTTCATTTGCATGTTTCTTCTCTGTTTGTTTAAACATTCGAATTATGATAGACATTATCTGTTTTAATAATCATCATCAGTGCATTGCATATATTTGTCTTGAATAAATTATTTCGTTATCGCTCATTTTAAATTACGTCTTTACTTTGCATATGTTTTATGATACTCAACTCTGGCTAAAGCTGTATACCTTTTGAGGGAGGATGACGAAAACGATACCGCAACCTCATACAGTATGCTTTTGAGCGGACTATGCTGACGATGTACAGGCATTGTTTCAATTCCTAAACAGTGGAGATATAAGGATGTTAATCCCTCGTCAACCCCTTTGAGCCTAAGAAGTAGAAGTTTATTTCTTGTACTAATTAAAACCCTTGATCATAACCTGGGGCATGGTAGTTCTCAGTTAATTTGGCTGTGCATTCTAGTTTAAGAGAATCATTCAGTACACCTTTCAACAAAGGCTTCAATCACAAACGGTCATCCGCACACATCAAAGAAGTGTTGGAGATGTCAATCAAAAGACAATGATGGTTCGTCAATCATCAAACAAGACAGTCAATATCTTCAAAAGAAAAAATGAAAAATATATATACAAAGAAAAGCCTGCTAAGTCAAAAATCAAAAGACGACTTAGGCAAAATCAAGGCATCCCGCTGACTGTAAGCTCCGAAATAAACAGTTCAGGCAAAAGTTAGGGATATCAAAAAGATGAAAAAAGAGAAGTCAATATACAACACAATGTTGTGACTACCAAAGGAAGAAGCGACTGCCATCTCAAAAGCTTTCCTTGCTTGTGAACCATCATCATTATCAAAGGTGCAAATCCAAAAGTCTCTTGGAACCTGAATGCATAAGTTGAATTAACTGAGCTTAGGATCGAAGATCATCACGAAGAGGGGTGGGTACAATCAAATTTTGAGCCTTTATCCTTCGTTTCTTAAACCGTGAACCAAGCCACGTTACAACCCTTAAAAGTCCTAACTGAAGCATGGTTAGTTCGAAAGCATACTGTCACAAAAAAGGTATCCTGACTCCTTAAGGTTTACCACAAATGCTGAGTTGACACTTCGTTTTTTACAAACATCACGTTTTTATAAACATCATGCTTTTACATATCCAGTTTTAATGTTTTTCAACAAACTCAAGACAGACATATGCATTGCATCTCATGAATTCATTATTAAGCATATTCTGCTATATAATTTCAAATGTTAGCATCAGAAAGAACTTGCACAGGGTACAACTAATGACTGAAAGTTATCCCGACAGACAATATTACTCCAAGAAGCAATGTCTCTTACGTATACAAGGGGCATGATACGTTTTTTCCAATCAATCTGGGGCAATCAAGTCAAGATTCCAAGAATATCTCAAAAGCCAAACAATCAAAGGCATACACCTCAAGTGGGTTTCAAGCTATGTTCTTGATCAAACTGAGGCAATCAAGTCAAGATTCTGAGAATCTCTCAGGATGCCAAAATAATCAGGGGCATCATCCTGAGTTTACGATTACTAAGGGCATGTCGCCCATAGCGCACATCTCATAAAGTCCTCGTGAGGCGAATCTTTCCAAAGCTCTTACTAGCGGGGGCAAACCTATGCAAGTCCAGTTTGACATCTTGATCAACATTCAGTGACATGTCCTAAATCCAGGAATAGCAGGTACTATAATGCTAGGGGCAACTTTCACCCATGTCTCCCCACAAAGCCGGGTTCACAAGATCATATCCCCACAGAGTAATCATTAAGAAGATATCTTCAAACGCTCCCGATAAAGACATGGCTGCCCAACAGAGTTTACATCTTCAACACTGTCGCTCTCCTCCAACATGATTTATCAATATCTTTATCACCAATCAGGGAACATCAAGTCACTGATCATCTCCAATCATAAATTCCCAGCTGAGCATCTTCAAGACAAGATCAGACAGTACAATTACAAGGACATAAAGATCTACTTTCTTAATCAAAGACAACATAAATCATATTCACATATCATATGTCATAAACATATTCATACACTGCATACATTACCTCATACATAACATGCAAAAGCTCTCATTTATTTTGAGGGATTCATTACATAACTCATGCATCATGACATTGCATAAAGATTAACCTTACCTTTTTCAGAATACAGGTACCGACAAATGAACGAAATCTCCAACTTTCCAAGATCTAATTCAGCTACTACGAATGGTACTGACACGATCAACGCTCGAAGATCTAATTCATTTACCACGAACGGTAATGACACGATCACTTTCAAAGTCTAATTCAGCTACTACGAACAGTACTGACACGACAAAAGATCTAATTCGGTTACTACGAACGGTACTGACACGGTCAACGCTCAGAGATCTAATTCTATCATCACGAACGGTGTAGACACGATCAATGACCAACTAAGTCTAATTCAGTTACTACGAACGGTGCTGACACGACAAGAGAATCTAATTCTACCATCACGAACGATGTAGACGCGATTATCTCCTCAAGATCTAATTCCATCATCACAAACGGTGTGGACACGATCAACTGCTTCTAAGATCTAATTCGGTTACTACGAACGGTACTGACACGATCAACTCTCAGAGATCTAATTCTATCATCACGAACGGTGTAGACACGATCACTGACTTTCCCAGTCTAATTCAGCTACTACGAACGGTACTGACACGACAAAATATCTAATTCGGTTACTACGAACAGTACCGACACGATCAACCTTTAAAGAGATCTAATTCCATCATCACGAACGATGTGGACACGATCAAATATTTCCTAAGTCTAATTCAGTTACTACGAACGGTGCTGACACGATCAAACTCTCAAAGATCTAATTCATCTACTACGAACGGTAATGACACGATCAAAACACAAACAACACTTCTCAAACACTTCAAACACCTGGATGGCATCTTCAAGCCCATCTCCGACAAAAGTCCCTACTTCAGCTAGGGCAAATTTCTTGGTATTCTAGTGTTCAATCATCTTCCACCTTCAGATACCGACTGGCACACAAACCACTCTATATCTTCAGGTTTAAGAAGATTGAACAGGGGCAGCTGTCATACCCCAAAATTTGCCCACAATATTCAAATATTCAAATTATTTTAAAATTGGATTTTTTTTATAAAATTTTGAGGTCATTCACATTGACGTCTTGAATTTTATAAATATTCAATTTAAAGTCTATTTTAAAATATAATAATTTACTCTTAAATTATTTATATTTTAATAAATAGCAAAATGCTTTCTCATGCTTCATACACTTCCAATTGACTTTTATTTCAAACAAATAATATAACATAGTTGGTAAGGAGGTAAGGCTTGCAAGTACAAAGTCTCGGGTTCAAATCCCACTTCTAACACTTTTTTTTCTTTTTTTTCTAACTATAGTTTTAATTTTATTTTTATTAAAAAAATCACAAAAAATCATTTTTTTTATCATTTTATTTTTAATTTTCGCACTATTTAAATATGCATTTTTTAAAATAGTCAAATTTTCACTTTTATGTATTTTCTAGTCAAAAATCATCAAAAATCATAAAATATTCAAAAAAATCCAAAAAAAAAAGTTTTTAATCTTATTTGTCCTATTTTTAGCACTTTTTATAACTTAGAGAACAAGTCAATCTTATTAAATTAGTTTGATTTAATTTTTTATTAAAATTAAAACAAATTGATTTTTGGGCTTTGATTTGGTCCATAGTTTTACTATAATTATTTTTTCTAACCTAATTCATGATATATAAATAAAACTAACAATTACAAATTTCTCAATTTACTCTCTCACAACTAAACCCTTATTTTTTTTTAACACCTTCAACCTTATTCTTCATTCCTAATTCCTACCTACAAAACAATTCACCAAGTTTCTTCAATATCTTTTGTTCTTCTTTTGCTTAGTTCTTGGCCAATGATTTCGTATGAGGCCTCATCTTCTTCTTTTTTAAAGAAAAAATCTTTTTCTAAATCTTTTTATCAAAACTAAAAATAAACCTTTTGTTTTCAAAACCTTTTGGCCAATGATTATCATATGAGGCCCTTGATGTATGTTTTTATACTAACTTTAGTTTTTGGCTAATGATGATACTTGAGGCCACCTTTTATCAAAATTCTTATGTTTTTGACATCCTCTTTATGTTTCGAAACATTTTCTTTCAACTCTCTTTTTTTAAAAAACCTTTTTCAAATACTTTATCTAGAATTACAATTTTTTTGGCCAATGATGATACATGAGGCTTGTTTTTTTTTAATCATTGTTTTGGTCATTGTTGCTACATTTTAGTTTAAATTTATGTTTTTACAATCATAATTTTTTTTTTTTTTTTTTACTTTTGAGAATTTTTGCCCTTTTAGCCATAATCTAACTTTCTGAACCTTTCTTTATTTTTTGGGAAAATTTAGATTATATGAGGTCAAACCTATTTTATAATATTTTTTATTTTATTATTGTAACTATTATCATTACTAACCCTTATTATTATTATTATTATTATTATTATTATTATTATTATCATTATTATTAACATTATTACTATCCTTGTTTGCAGGTACTTCCTTTGGCCATTAACCTTGTTTTGGCCAAACAATTTTGCTGGCCACTTTCTCACCATGTACTCTCAAGAGCGCACAACACCCAATCTGAGCTAAGTTTCTTTTTTTGTTTTTATTTTAATTGCATGAAATTTTTTATATATATTCCTTTCTTTTTTTATTATTAGTATAATTTTTTTCTTTTATTTATTTTTATTTATTTAACCAAATTAGTTTTTATATATAATAATTTCATAGTTATTTATTTTAATCGAAAACTCGTTTTTTAATTTTATCAATAATTATTTTTAAAACAATAAAAAATTTTATTTTTGTATATATTTTTAATTAATTAATTAATTGAAAATTAATAATTAAAGTTTTTGTTAACCTTGATTCATTTATAAACCTTAAAATCTTCAGGCAGGTGTTCTCCACTAACGCATTGTTAGGCCTTATAAACCTTTTGGGTCACAATAAGTTTTCTTAAATAACCCTTTAGGGTTCGTAAACTTTTTAGGGTTTATAATCAATTAACGTTTAAATCAGTTAATGCACTAACATTTCTCTTCTTCATGTCAATTCTTTTCAGGGTTACCATCAGGGTTCGTCCGCCTACGCGCCACGCCAGATCAAAAGCTAAGTCCCTAATTTGATTATTATTTTAAATATTATTTTTGTCCTATAAAATAAATTATGATTTACTTTTAAATATCAATGAGTCAGCCATACACTCACTGCATCCTTTTTCTTTATGCCCATCTTTTAGGATTCATCACAATCTGGTCAGTGTCAATGCTTCATGCCTCAAGGCTAGCCTCTGCCCATCAACCTTCATCCATCAAAGATAAAAGTTTGTCAGACTGCCAAAGCTACGTTGGTAACCCTAAACTCTGTCTTTATTATTACTTATGTCAAACCCTATTAAGGGATCCGCTGGTTTCATTGTTCCCTTCCCCGTATTATTATGTAACTGTTCCCTGGTTGTATTGTTTGGCCTTGAAGGCACTTAAAACTGTTATATTATATTTACTGCGTGGTTAGTAATTTAGGGAGTGCAAACCATGAACTGAACATAGATCACCTAATTACAAGATAAATGTAATCGAAGTTAACCACGTGATTGTTGCACACACTCACCTTTAGGGTAACCTCTTCTGTTGCCTGTTGCCTTGCTGCCTCTAAGTGTACTAAATAGTCAAGTCCCTCGATTCCGAGGATACCTAAAGCAAAACAAATGTTGCCCTAAGTTCATTATCATCATCAAGTTTGTCCCTCGATGTTGCCTTATATGATGATTGTCCCAATTGCTAAGGTATCCTCGCATGATGCCTAAAAAGATTAATGACTATTATATCCTTCCCTTAGACTACCTGCCCTCTTTATGGCATGGGACAGTCTTATGGCGAACGATTACTCGATGACCCTTAAATATCCAATTGAAAGGCTTCCTGCCCTCTTATGGCATGGATAGATCCTTTCGCCTCGAAAAGCTAAAAGAACAAATTTTTAAACTTAGGGTAAGTTGCTAGTAATTGCTTGCTCCATTCAAATTCAAAATTCAAAATCAAACTATTTTCCCATTAATTTTCAAATACTTTTCAAAAAGACTACGCTTATTTACAAGCTAAAGTTCTTCTTCAAAGTTTACTTTTCACACCTCCTATTTCAAAATAATTTCAAACAAGGCTACGCTTATTTATAAGCTAAAGTCCTTAACGAAACCTTTTACTATTCGCACACCGCTTTTCAAACAAATCAAACAAACAAAGTGAGCTAAGCAATTAAGAGCCCATGGATAACCATGGATGCAAAGGGTGCCTTACACCTTTCCTTTGTATAACTTACCCCCCGAACTCAAAATCTTTCAAAAGGTCTTTCCTGTTCTTTTAGCCTTTCTTTAAATTGGATAAAATAAAAGTCGGTGGCGACTCTTGCTTACCGCGACATTATTAAAAAGTCAGTTCACCGTATTACAGAACTGGCGACTCTGCTGGGGATGCTTTCGAATAAAAGAGGGGTTACCTTAGAGTTTAGGATCACTTTATTGTTTGTTTGTTTGCTTTATTTTCCAAGATTGTTTTGGGTATTGAATGGAAGATAAATCCTATACCCGGATTCGAGTGCACCTTAAGATAGGAGCGGCATAGTCATGGAGACCTCCCTTGTGCATGCTTGGGATTGGTCAAAATGAAGTTCGCGCTTGAGTTAGGCCTCCATTGGTTATTGTGTACCTCTTTTGCATGAGAGAGGTTTACGCATGTATCTTTGGGTGCGTCGGAGCTCAGGGACCTTTAGTCACCTTCAACCCATCTTGGCCTTTAGGAACGTAGTGGGAGGACTACTCTTGATGCATGTTAAGGGCATAGTCGCTACCCGATACTACAACTCAGATAGGTTCTTTCTCAAAGTATCATTGCGTGGTATGCATGTACCATGTTCGAGGGTGCTTTAGAAGGGCTGACAATTCTGGGTCACCTGGTAGAACCCGTTGCTGATATCATCCTTATCCCTAGAAGTACCTTTGGGGGAAGGGTAGTCACCTGGTCATACTTCATGCAAGCCTTTAAACTTAAGGACTCTTGTGTGACTTGCTTGTTATCTAACCTTTTGGTTTCCTTGCAGGATTTGCTTGTAGGACATTTCGTCCTTATTACCACATGCTCTACCTTTCTATTTCCTTGCAAGATTTGCTTGTAGGACATCTCGTCCTCGTTACCTTATGCTCTAACCTTTTATTTCCTCGCAGGGTTTTCCTGTAGGACGTCTCGTCCTTATGACCTTATGCCTTACTTAATGCATTGCATCTGCATGACATCATAACATCATAACATCACCTTATGCCTTACTTAATTGTTGTATATATTTGTACCCGTAACGTTTGTTGAGTGCTTTGGTTAGGACACTTTCTTTAGGCTTGTGCGGTGAGACGTAACCATGGCATGACGGGAGGAAGCTACTTTCCAAACACCAAAACAATAAAGGCGTCGAGCTAACGACGTAAAACAAGCGCTTGTTGGGAGGCACCCCAACGGTTGTTAAATTTTGTTTATTTTTATGTTTAAGAGGTATTTAGGTGAAGTGGAGAAAATTGGAACAGCTGTTTCTGTTCTGATTTTTCAGGTTTTTCTGTCATCCGCTAAGCGAGCCTAGCTCCGCTAAGCGATGACGGTAAAATTTTGTTTTCTTGCTTAGTATCAGTGGGATTCCTATTCCACTTGGTTCACTCCTTTTTCCCACTCTCACCAAGGCTAATTAGTAGTATATACTAGTTTTGTTTTTCTAATTCTTTTGTTGGTTGTTTGTACTCAAATTTTGTTCGGTAGTTCGAAGATTTTTGAGGTGATTTTCCAAAGCTTGAGTGTTTCAACTTGCGGATATATGGTAGGATATTGTTTTTGAAGTTGTATCATTCAAGGTACTCATTTATCGCTTTCTATAGCATAACATGTTTAGGAAACTTTTCATTTGTACAATTACCATACAATTCATTCTTTTGCATTACTTGCTTATTGATTGAATCACTTTAGTTCCCAAACCATAAATGTGAGGAAGCTTTCCATTGTTTACATATGCTGGAGGCCGCTGTCATACCCCAAAATTTGCCCATGCTATTTTTCATACACAAAACCAAATCAAAAGACAAAGCTCCAAAACACAGTCTCCCACACAGAAGTCCTAAACTAGGGTTTTGAATAATTCAGAGGAAAATCATTGAATCAATGGCTCAAGGTGGTTCCATAGGGTCACTAACATCCCAAAGTATCTCCATATAAAGTTTCAAGTCAAACAGAGCAAATTTAGTCCCTCAAATCCTAATTAGGTCAACAGTCGACTCCCAAGGGCAAAACAGTCATTATACAGTCAAAACTCAAGATATTTGGTCAACAACATTCTCATAACCCTAAAATCATCATTTGATCAAGGGTTGATCATGATGATGCAAGGAAAGATCAGAGAAGTCAAAAGTCAAGAGTTACTATTTTGGGCATGAACTGAAAAAGTCAACTGAACTTTGACCAGCCATAACTCTCACATGGAACATCAGAAATTTCCCATCCAAAGCTCATTTTGAAGGAAATTTGATTCTCTACAACTTTGTGTCTCACATGCCAAGTCCAAAAATGCTTCATTTGAGAGATATGGACTAAAACATTATAGGTCCTTTTCAAAAGTCAACAAAAAGACACTTTTTTCAAAAGGACATAAAATGAGAATGGAAAATAATTTTGACATGAGACCAAAGACACTGGTTAGAGGACTCTCTAAGGTTTCTAAAAAGTCCTAGAACACTTCCATACCTCAAAAATTGAGAGAGATGGGCCTTGTCAAAGTTGAGCTATTTTGGAGGGAAAAATGTGAAAGAAATGAATTATTTTACAAAAGGACCCAATATTTTTTGATTCAATCTTGCTCCCCAAGTCATCTAGAAGATCCAAGACCAATTCCACGAAATTTTGATGATTATTTGATTTTCTATTGAATTTTTATTTATCAAAATATGATTTAAATCAAATAAATCAAAGAAAATTGAGGAGATTTGATTTAATTATATTTTTCAGTCAATCCAATCTTCAATAATATCCCACAATCATTAAAAATTCGTGCTAAGAAGAATTGGAAAGATTGGATCAAATTTTGGCCATAATTAGTAATATTTTTCAATCAAATTTTGCCAAAATTGCCAATCATTGATTCAAGGGATTTTTCTCATTATTTTCTAACCTAATACAATCCTATAAATACCCCAAGAAACTCAGAAGCAAGGGTCCACGTTTTTGCAGCCAAAGAGTGCCTATCCCGAGTCCAAAATTCTTCAAATTTTTCAAACTTCAATTCTGAAATCTAAGCCAATACAGGTGTTGCAAGTGATCAAGAATTGTTCCTCGAGCGTCATAAAACGATTCCCAATCGTTTTCGAGTCACCAAGCACCAAGAACAAGGCACTGTAAGTCATACTTGGTCCGATCCTAATCTTCTTCGATTGCGTTGTTTCAGGCATCCACATCATAATCTAATGGGATATTTGTGTTTATCTTGATGTGTTTATTGTTTCTGGATGATTTGGTACATTGTTATGCCGTTTCGGGTAAACCACCATGTTAGGGTTCATACCTCCGATTTAGGGGTTTTTGATACAGGTTTCGATAGATAAAATTGACGCCCTCATCAGGTTCGTAAGGATCGCACGAATTTAATGGTACCATCGCGAAATATTTTTGTCTTGGTTTGCCTGTATTCGCTATTTGCAGGGAAAGCATTTATAGCGCTTTTTCTTTTAAGCGCTGTAAAAAGAGGCAACTGCAGAAGTCCAAGGTAGGGGACGACAAGCTGGCGCGTTCTGATTGGCTGGTTCAAACCAGTTTTTGGCGCATCCAGGTTGTTGGAGCGAACGGATCACATGCAACACGAAACACGCGTTAGCGTGTACCCTCGCATCATCAGCCACTGGATCACGTTTAACTGCCATCCAACGCTTCAGGCGGCGCAGGTCTATCATGGTCATGCGTGTATCTGCCACACTGGAACGAAAGCTAAGTATTTTGCAATTTTTTTTATTTTTAATTACATAGCTTATTTTATTTATATATTTATATATATATATATATGTATATTATTTCAATTCTTTGTTTCTTAGAAATAATAAACTATTATTAATAATTTAATTTGCTATTTGATTTGTTCATTATTTAATTAATTAATTTATTTAAATGATTAAATTCATATCCTCTTTTTAATTAATATTTATTTTTTATTATACTTAGCCATGTATATATCTTTAAAATCCATAATTATTTTATTTAAATTCTAAAAATTTCATAAAAATTATTTTTATTCTAGATTTAATTTTTTGATCCCGATTTAATTAATTAGGTCGCGAGACCAATAATTAATTAAATCGTTGGTATTTCTTATTTAAATTATACCCTAATCATGGTTTACGAGGAACATTCCAATACCCTGAATATTTTCTCCTATGTCTTTTCAGGGTTATCAACATGGTTCCTTCCGACTACGCGCCCGATTAAGATTCAAAGCTAAGTACCCTACTTTTTAAAAAATCTAGTTTGTTTCCTTTTAAAATTAGGGTTTGTTTTGCATTCATCTTTCCTCCGCCTTTGCCATTTTTCAGGGTTACCCCCGAGGCTCTAACCAACCATATCAGATCAAATCCAAATCAAAGTTAAGTATTATTTATCATTCATTATTAATTTATTTATCTTTTATTTTATTAAGGTTAACCTCATTTGCCTCCGAACCGATAATGCACTCACCCCTCTGTTTATTCTTTCTTTTCCAATTTTCAGGGTTTGTCAACTGCCAAAGCTACGAGTATTGGTAACCCTAAACCCTATTCACAAATTATTACTTGTGTTAAACCTTTTGCCTTTTATTTTGATATCCCGCTGGTTTCAATTCCCCTCTCCTCCGCTGGTTACAATTTCCCTTCCCCATTATTATTGTTATATTATTGTGTGGTTAGTAATTATAGGGAGTGCAACTTATTAATTGAATTAGCATCACGTAATTTTATAAGATAACATAACTGAACATAATCACATGATTGTTGCACACACGCACCCTTTTGGGGTAACCCTCTCTGTTGCCTGTTGCCTTGTTGCCTGTTGCCTTGTTGCCTGTTGCCTTCGTGTTTTTGCAGAATAAGCCTCGTCCCTCGAATTCGAAGATACCTCAGCCATGCTGCCTCGAATACTAAAGGTCATACGACCCTAAATGATGCTGCCTTCGATACACAATATGACCTCGACCCTCGGAAGTTGCCTACGGAAAAAGGCTGAGGTATCTTCTGGTTGCCCAACGAAAAGGCTTATTCTGATCCTTGCCTTAGACTACCTGCCCTTCTATGGCATGGGATAGTCTTATGGCAAAGGATGCTTCGATGACCCTTCAACCTCCAAACGAAAGGCTTCCTGCCCTCTTATGGCAAGGATAGACCCTTTCATTCTGAAAGGCAAAAAGAGACCTATTATCTGAGTTTAAGGTAATTGCCCCTAACTGCCTTGCAATGCTCAAACCTTTTTATTATATTCTTTCTCATAATTTTTCAAAAGGGCAACGCTTATTCACAAGCTAAAGTCCCTATCTCTTTCATCTACATTTTCTAAACAAACGAGCAAGCAAAGCAATTAAGAGCCCATGGAAAACCATGGATGCAAAGGGTGCCTTACACCTTCCCTTTGCATAAATTACCCCCCGAACTTAGATTTCTTTAAAAAGGTTTTTTTTCTGTTTCTTTTTGCCTTTCTGATTTAGTTTGGATAAAATAAAAGTCGGTGGCGACTCTTGCTTACCGCGACATTTCGATCGATAAAAAGTCAGTTCACCGTGTTACAGAACTGGCGACTCTGCTGGGGATTTTTAATATTTAAGAGGGGTTACCTTAAAAGTTTAGGATTCACTTAAATGTTTTCTATTGTTTGTTTTGCTTGCTTTATTTTTGCAGGGCTGTTTTGGGTATTCTGTTGTGTGAAAGATCCTAACCCGGATCTGAGTACCTTAGGTATGTGGCATGAGATCAGGGAGACTGTACGACATGTATCGTTATGGTTGAACTGGTGGCCACCGTTAGTGTGACACTTTGGTTTGTCCTGATGGCCCTTGAATCTGATCGAGGAGACATTTGGCTACCGCGTGGTGTCATGAGCACTAATTCGCCCTTAGAACCTTAGTCGAACTTGACTTTGGCTTATAAGAAGTAGCGAGATGGCTGGCTTCGGATTCCTGACTGAAGCCGGTTGATACTCGATGCTACACTCATTGAGATTGGACTCAAGGGATGCTTTTGGCTGGCCGATTGAGTGCTATGTTGAGACAATGCCCACGAGAAAGATCAGGGATATGAGCACCATAGAACCTGGTTACTTTTTAGGACAGGTTGAACCAACTAAACGAAAGGAAGAAGGGTATATACCTATGAACTTCATGCAAGCCTACCCTTAAGGCAATTGTGTGACTTGTTTGTGTTTGTTATCTACTTGGCATCATAACATCATAACATCATAACATCATGACATATCATAACAACTAACAAATTTCAAGGACCAAGAAATTTATATTTACACTGTTTTGTAGGACATGGCTTTTTCTACCAGAGATTATGTACGACTCAACTTTGTAGGGATACCTTCTGAGCTTAAGGAGCTCGCCTTAGAAGTCCCTGGAGACTCTAAGTTTGCTGAAAGACATGGTTATCTTCTTCGACTGGTCACCTCTCAATTTGAAGAAGATATGATGAGAGTCTTATGCCAATTCTTTGATCCCGAACATCATTGCTTCACTTTTCCGGATTATCAGTTGGTACCTACTTTGGAGGAGTTCTCAAACTTACTTGGTGTACCTATATCTAAGCATCTGCCCTTTACTGGATTGGAAAGCACTCCGAAACTCGAGACTATTGCTGCTGCACTTCACCTAAAGAGATCAGACATCGCCTCCAACTGGGACACCAAGAATGGAGTAGAAGGTCTCTCAGCCAAATTCTTATTTGGAAAAGCTCGACAATTTCTAAAGGCCATGAGCTACCATGCTTTTGAAGATGTTTTGGCTTTATTAATATATAGTTTGGTTTTGTTTCCTAATCCTGATCAATTCATTGATGTGCACGCAATCAAGATTTTTCTGACTCACAACCCCGTGCCTACGCTACTTGGAGATATTCTACATTCCCTTCACTCTCGCGTCATGAAGAAGCGAGGGACTCTTATGTGTTGCACACCCTTGCTGGCTAGGTGGTTTATTTCGCACCTTCCACGCTCAGTAGTCAGAAACGATCAAAAGATGCAATGGTCTCGAAGAATCATGTCACTTTCTCACTCAGATATCCGTTGGCATGTTATGTCTCAAGAGTACGTCACTATCATCGATCATTGTGGGAAATTCCCTAACGTGCCTCTCCTTGGCATTAGAGGAGGAATCACCTACAATCCTTCATTAGCCCTACGACAATTTGGTTATGCTCGAAGGGATGGTCCTCATCACTTGCTCATTGAAGGGGTTGTTTTCAACTATGAAGAAGATGTTCATAATCAACGCCAAGAGTTCATACGCGCTTGGAACAAGGTATACAGGGTGGATAGCAAAAGTTGGGGGCAAAAGAACTCCCTTCCCTCGGAACCTTATCTTAGATGGGTACGCACTCGCGCTCAACGTTTTGTCATGCCATATCCTTATGTTAGACCTGTGATTGTTGAACCTGAATGTGAAGAAAAGGTTCCTTTGGTTGTTCTCCATCCAGACATGCCCACTGATCTAGAAGAATTATAAAAGTCATGGGTTCAATTGAAAGAAGAAAGGGATACTTTTGAGGCTCAATTCCGCGCCAAAGAGAAACAAGTGTTAGAACTCACAAGGCTACTTCAAGCAGAACAGAACGTCAACAACTTTATCGGATCAAAGAGGAAGCGTCCATGGGAAGCTTGAAGAAATTCTAGTTTATTGTTATTATTATTCCTAGTTGTTTACACATTTACTTTTGTAAGCCAAAATGGCAAAGAACCATAAACTAAAGTACAATCTAATTATTATTATTATTATTAACAAAGCTTGTTCTTTCTTTCTTGTTTAAAGTGAATTTAAATTTTAAGGTCCTTGAAAACATTGCATATGCATAATCATATCATTCATAAACATCGCATCACAGGTTTCATAAAATCAAATGCCTCATCTTTGTTGCTGTTTATTTCAGTAAGAAAGATGAATCTCGAACAATCTGTCAAAAATCTTCAGGCTCAGAATAACCAGTTCCAGAAAATAATCTTTCACTTAGCCAAGGGGCAAGAAGAATTAAAGGCACTTCTATCCGAGAAGGAGAAGGACCAACAAAGGGTGCAAGGTGTGCAAGATAAATGGAAATCCAAACCTAAGCGATCATCCACTCCGTTGCACATGCCGATGTCTCAAGTTCTGCAACAACTGCTCAACCAGAACTTGATAACCTTATTACCTTCATATTCAATCCCTACAAATCCTGCTCCTGGGCATAAGTACCATGCGAGATGTGCTTATCATTCGAATAGCCCTGGCCATGACACAGAGGATTGTGGACCATTGAAGCATAAGATCCAAGACTTAATTGACAACAAGATCATTGACTTCAATTCAACTGGGGGGCCTTACATGGCTAATACCCTGTGTAAACAACAAGTTGGGGAAGCTCTAATCTCCACATCAGCATCACAACCACAACATAAGCATAACGCGCCTAAAAGACAATTCACAAAGATCAACATGACTTTGGCTGAAGCGTTGCAACAGATGCTGAGGAAAGGGCTAATGAATTTGAGGGATCCTCCTCGGAATCCTAACATTTCGTCTCATCAGTATAATCCTAATGCAAGATGTGCTTACCACTCCGACAGCATCGGACATGACACTAACGATTGTTGGCTACTGAAGAATAAAATCCAAGACCTCATTGATGATAAGATGATTGATTTCAATTCACCCGAGGAATCTCATGTGGCTAATGCTGGGAACAATCAGAAAGGTCACAATGAACCCAACCAATCTGTAGGGACAATTCTGATCTCTACACCAGTTCCACAACAAAGATGCAAGTCAGGAGCACCTAGGCGTCAGTTCACGAAGATCAACATGTCACTGGCTCAGGCATTACAACATTTGGTGAAAGCAAACTTGATCACTGTGAGGGGTCCTCCTGTAAAGCCCAACACTTCCGCTCCTAACTACAAGCCCAATGCGAGGTGCGCATACCACTCCAATAGCCCTGGACATGATACAAATGATTGTTGGCCATTGAAGAACAAGATTCAAGACATGATCGATGCGGGTGAAATTGAATTCTATCATCCCAAGACCCCTGTGGTGATCACTGCTCCCATGCCTAATCACAAAAAGATTGATTAATACCTAGAAGGATGAACTTTTTAGATCATTAGATTTACTTTCATTTGCAATTTCTGTTCTGTTTGTTTAAACACTCCAATTATGATAGACATTATTTGTTTTAATAATCATCATCAGTGCATTGCATATGTTTGTCTTGAATAAATTATTTCGCTATCACTCTTTTTAAAATTATGTCTTTACTTTGCATATGTTTTTATGATACTCAACTCCTGCTAAAGCTGTAAGCCTTTTGAGGGAGGATGACGAAAACGATACCGCAGCCTCATACAGTATGCTTTTGAGCGGACTATGCTGACGATGTACAGGCATTATTTCAATTCCTAAACAGTGGAGATATAAGGATGCTAATCCCTCGTCAACCCCTTTGAGCCTAAGGCGTAGGAGTTTTATTTCTTGAAATTTCAAAACCTTGATCATAACCTGGGGCAGGTTAGTTCTCAGTTAATTTGGCTGTGCATTCTATTTTAAGAGAATCATTCAGTACACCTTTCAACAAAGGTTTCAATCACAAGCGTTCATCCACACATATCAAAGAAGTGTTGGAGATGTCAATCAAAAGACAATGATGGATCATCAATCATTAAGCAAGGCAGTCAATATCTTTCACAAAAAAAAAAATGAAAAAACATATATACAAAGAAAAGCCTGCTAAGTCAAAAAACAAAAAGATGACTTAGGCAAAAATCGAGGCATCCCGCTGACTGTAAGCTCCAAAGAGACAGTTCAGGCAAAAGTTAGGGATATCAAAGAGATGAAAAAAAGAAGTCAATAAATTCTTGAACAACTCAAAGTTGCGACTACCCCAAGGAAGAAGTGACTGCCATCTCAAAAGTTCTCTCTGCTTATGAACCATCATCGTTGTCAAAGGTACAAATCTAAAAGTCTCTTGGAACCTGAATGCATAAGTTGAATTAACTGAGCTTAGGATTGAAGATCATCACGAAGAGGGGGTGGGTACAATCAAATCTTGAGCCTTTATCTTTTGTTTCTTAAACCGTGAACCAAGCCACATTACAACCCTTGAAAGTCCTAACTGAAGCATGGTTAGTTCAAAAGCATACTGTTACCAAAAGGGTATCCTGACTCCTTAAGGTTTACCACAAATGCCGAGTTGATATCACGTTTTTACAAACATCACATTGTTACAAATATCATGTTTTTACGAATATCACGCTTTTACATCTCTTGTTTTAATGTTTTTTAAAAACTCAAGACAAATGTATGCATTGCATCTCATGAATTCATTATTAAACATATTCTGCTACATAATTTCAAATGCTAGCATCAGAAAGAACTTGCACATGGTACAACTAACGACTAAAAGTTATCCCAACAGACAAGATTACTCCGAGAAGCAATGTCTCGTACGTATACAAGGGGCATGGCATGCTTTGCCCAGTCAATCTGGGGCAATCTAGTCAAGATTATAAGAATCTCTCAAAAGCCAAACAGTCAAAGGCATACACCTCAAGTGGGTTTCAAACTATTTGTCCAAACAGTCAGGGGCATGCATCCAAGTAAATCTGAATCTATTTCCAATCAACATGGGGCATTGTCATGGGCCTATGATTACGAGGGGCATGACGCCCAGAGTGCATATCTCATAAAGTCCTCGCGAGGCGAATCTTTCCAAGCTCCTACTAGCAGGGGCAAACCTATGCAAGTCCAGTTTGACACTTCGATCAGTATTTATTGGGGGTGTCCTGATCAATACAAATCCAGGAATGGTAATTGCTATAATACTGGGGGCAATATCCAAGACACCCATGTCTCCCTACAAAGCTGATTGTGCAAGATCATATCCCCACAGAGTAATCACCAAGAAGATATCTTCAAATACTCCAGTCCCTACAGAGACATGGCTCCCCAACAGAGTTTACACCTTCAACGCTGCATGTTCTCCGACACTTGGTTCTTTTCCAACATGGCTTACTAATATCTTTCTCCCCAGTCAGGGTATATCAAGTTACTGATCATCCCCAAGCAGAAATCATAAACCCCCAGCTGAGCATCTTCAAAACAAGATCAGACATCAAAATCACAAGGACACAGAGATTTATTTTCTCAATCAAGACAACATGAATCATACTCACATATCATATGACATAAACACATTCATACATTACATTACCTCGCAATAAATTCATCCATAAACATACAAAGTTTCTCATTTATTTTGAGAATCCCGTCACATAAACGCATTACATGCATCATGACATTGCATAAAGATTAACCTTACCTTTTTCAGAATACAGGTACCGACAAATGAACGAAATCTCCAACTTTCCAAGATCTAATTCAGCTACTACGAATGGTACTGACACGATCAACGCTCGAAGATCTAATTCATTTACCACGAACGGTAATGACACGATCACTTTCAAAGTCTAATTCAGCTACTACGAACAGTACTGACACGACAAAAGATCTAATTCGGTTACTACGAACGGTACTGACACGGTCAACTCTCAGAGATCTAATTCTATCATCACGAACGGTGTAGACACGATCACTGACCTTCTCAGTCTAATTCAGCTACTACGAACGGTACTGACACGACAGAAGATCTAATTCGGTTACTACGAACGGTACTGACACGGTCAACTCTCAGAGATCTAATTCTATCATCACGAACGGTGTAGACACGGTCACTGACCTTCTCAGTCTAATTCAGCTACTACGAACAGTACTGACACGACAAAAGATCTAATTCGGTTACTACGAACGGTACTGACACGGTCAACTCTCAGAGATCTAATTCTATCATCACGAACGGTGTAGACACGGTCACTGACCTTCTCAGTCTAATTCAGCTACTACGAACGGTACTGACACGACAGAAGATTTAATTCAGATACTACGAACGGTACTGACACGATCAAATTTCAGAGGTCTAAGTCTATCATCACGAACGGTGTGGACACGATCACTGGCCTTCCCAGTCTAATTCAGTCACTACGAACGGTGCTGACACGACAAGAGAATCTAATTCTATCATCACGAACGATGAAGACACGATTATCTCCTCAGATCTAATTCTATCATCACGAACGATGAAGACACGATCATCTTTCCAAGATCTAATTCAAGTATCACGAACGATACTGACACAATCAATTCCCAAGGATCTAATTCATCTACCACGAACGGTAATGACACGGTCAACGCGCAGACAACATCTTCTCAAAATTCAACTACCAGATGGCATCCACAAGCCCATCTCCGACAAAAGTCCCTACTTCAAATAGGGCAAATTTCTTGGTATTCTTATGTTCAATCATCTTCCACCTTCAGATACCGACTGGCGCGCAAACCACTCTACATCTTCAGGTTTAAGATAATTGAACAGGGGCAGCTGTCATACCCCAAAATTTGCCCATGCTATTTTTCATACACAAAACCAAATCAAAAGACAAAGCTCCAAAACACAGTCTCCCACACAGAAGTCCTAAACTAGGGTTTTGAATAATTCAGAGGAAAATCATTGAATCAATGGCTCAAGGTGGTTCCATAGGGTCACTAACATCCCAAAGTATCTCCATATAAAGTTTCAAGTCAAACAGAGCAAATTTAGTCCCTCAAATCCTGATTAGGTCAACAGTCGACTCCCAAGGGCAAAACAGTCATTATACAGTCAAAACTCAAGATATTTGGTCAACAACATTCTCATAACCCTAAAATCATCATTTGATCAAGGGTTGATCATGATGATGCAAGGAAAGATCAGAGAAGTCAAAAGTCAAGAGTTACTATTTTGGGCATGAACTGAAAAAGTCAACTGAACTTTGACCAGCCATAACTCTCACATGGAACATCAGAAATTTCCCATCCAAAGCTCATTTTGAAGGAAATTTGATTCTCTACAACTTTGTGTCTCACATGCCAAGTCCAAAAATGCTTCATTTGAGAGATATGGACTAAAACATTATAGGTCCTTTTCAAAAGTCAACAAAAAGACACTTTTTTCAAAAGGACATAAAATGAGAATGGAAAATAATTTTGACATGAGACCAAAGACACTGGTTAGAGGACTCTCTAAGGTTTCTAAAAAGTCCTAGAACACTTCCATACCTCAAAAATTGAGAGAGATGGGCCTTGTCAAAGTTGAGCTATTTTGGAGGGAAAAATGTGAAAGAAATGAATTATTTTACAAAAGGACCCAATATTTTTTGATTCAATCTTGCTCCCCAAGTCATCTAGAAGATCCAAGACCAATTCCACGAAATTTTGATGATTATTTGATTTTCTATTGAATTTTTATTTATCAAAATATGATTTAAATCAAATAAATCAAAGAAAATTGAGGAGATTTGATTTAATTATATTTTTCAGTCAATCCAATCTTCAATAATATCCCACAATCATTAAAAATTCGTGCTAAGAAGAATTGGAAAGATTGGATCAAATTTTGGCCATAATTAGTAATATTTTTCAATCAAATTTTGCCAAAATTGCCAATCATTGATTCAAGGGATTTTTCTCATTATTTTCTAACCTAATACAATCCTATAAATACCCCAAGAAACTCAGAAGCAAGGGTCCACGTTTTTGCAGCCAAAGAGTGCCTATCCCGAGTCCAAAATTCTTCAAATTTTTCAAACTTCAATTCTGAAATCTAAGCCAATACAGGTGTTGCAAGTGATCAAGAATTGTTCCTCGAGCGTCATAAAACGATTCCCAATCGTTTTCGAGTCACCAAGCACCAAGAACAAGGCACTGTAAGTCATACTTGGTCCGATCCTAATCTTCTTCGATTGCGTTGTTTCAGGCATCCACATCATAATCTAATGGGATATTTGTGTTTATCTTGATGTGTTTATTGTTTCTGGATGATTTGGTACATTGTTATGCCGTTTCGGGTAAACCACCATGTTAGGGTTCATACCTCCGATTTAGGGGTTTTTGATACAGGTTTCGATAGATAAAATTGACGCCCTCATCAGGTTCGTAAGGATCGCACGAATTTAATGGTACCATCGCGAAATATTTTTGTCTTGGTTTGCCTGTATTCGCTATTTGCAGGGAAAGCATTTATAGCGCTTTTTCTTTTAAGCGCTGTAAAAAGAGGCAACTGCAGAAGTCCAAGGTAGGGGACGACAAGCTGGCGCGTTCTGATTGGCTGGTTCAAACCAGTTTTTGGCGCATCCAGGTTGTTGGAGCGAACGGATCACATGCAACACGAAACACGCGTTAGCGTGTACCCTCGCATCATCAGCCACTGGATCACGTTTAACTGCCATCCAACGCTTCAGGCGGCGCAGGTCTATCATGGTCATGCGTGTATCTGCCACACTGGAACGAAAGCTAAGTATTTTGCAATTTTTTTTATTTTTAATTACATAGCTTATTTTATTTATATATTTATATATATATGTATATTATTTCAATTCTTTGTTTCTTAGACAGGTACATTACAAAGATTCGAATCTTATTCAAAGCAAACGCCTGACGCATGGCATTCCAGACATCTACGGATGCAATTTGGATAAGTCTAACGCACGACTCATCCACCGACCTAACGCACGGTCTTCCAGACATCTGAGGATGCAATCGGGATTAGTCTAACGCACGACTCATTCCTTCAACCTGACGCACGGTTTTCCAGACATCTGAGGATGCAATTGAGAATAGTCTGACGCACGATTTATTCTCCGACCTAACGCACGGTCTTCCAGACATCTACGGATGCAAATTGGGTAGTCTAACGCACGACTTATCCATCAACCTAACGCACGGTTTTCCAGACATCTAAGGATGCAATTGAGAATAGTCTGACGCACGATTTATTCTCTGACCTAACGCACGGTCTTCCAGACATCTACGGATGCAAATTGGACATCTGCGGATGCAAACAGTCTAACATATGACACATTCTGACTCTCAAGTATATCAAGTCAGATGGCATCTTTAAGCCCATCTCCGACAAAAGTCCCTATTTCAGCTAGGGCAAATTTCTTGGTATTCTAGTGTTCAATCATCTTCCACCTTCAGATACCGAATGGCATACAAACCACTCTACATCTTCAGGTTTAAGATAATTGAACAGGGGCAGCTGTCATACCCCAAAATTTGCCCACACTATTTCTCCTATTCAAGTTTCAAATCTATATGCAAAGCTCCTATACAAATTCTCCTATACAAAGTTCTGAACTAGGGTTTGGTTCTTTCAAAGGAAAATCACTGAATCAATGGCTCAAGGTGGTTCCATAGGGTCACAAACATCCCAAAGAATCTCCATGTAAAGTTCCAAGCCAATCAGAGAAAGTTGAGTCCCTCAAATCTTGATTAGGGCAACAATCGACTCTCAAGGGCAAAATAGTCATTTCAAGTCAATACACAGTCAAAACTCAAGATATTTGGTCAACAACATCCTCATAACCCTAAGATCATCATTTGATCAAGGGTTGATCATGATGATGCAAGGAAAGATCAGAAAAGACAAAGGTCAAAAGTTACTATTTTGGGCATGAACTGAAAAAGTCAACCAAAACTTTGAAAATTCACCAAATATTCATACTTCATCAGAAAAATTCCCACCAAAGCTCATTTTAAAGGGAATTCATTCCTCTATCCAATAGTACAAGAATCAAAGCTCATAGGTCAATGGTTTAAGAGATATGGCTTCATACATTATAGGCCCTTCTCAAAAGTCAACAAAGAGACCTTTTTTTTCAAAAGGACATAAAATGAGAATGGAAAAGGATTTTGAGATGAAACCAAAGACACTGGTTAGAGGACTCCCTAAGGATTCTAAAAAGTCCTAGAACTCATCCATACCTCAAAAATTGAGGGAGATACACCTTGTCAAAGTTGGACTATTTTGGAGGGAAAAATATGAAAGAATTTGAATATTTTTGCAAATGGGCCCAAGTTTTTTTTATCCAATCTTGATCCTCAAGTCTTCTAGAGCCCATAAACAATTTTCCACGAAATTATGATGATTATTTGGTTTTTTTGTTGAATTATTAATAATTAAAATAAGATTTAAATCAAGTAAATCAAAGAAATTTGAAAAGATTTGATTTAGTCATATTTTTATCAAATTCAATTATCAATCAACATAAATAATTGATTCAAGTTTGTGGAAAAGAGATTGGCAAGAGATTGGACTATATTGGCAAAATTTGACAAATTAAGAAAGATATTCAAATCAAATTTTCCAAAACTTGCATCTAAGGATTCAACAAGATTTTATTCAGTTTAGACAACCCTAATCAGTCTCTATAAGTACACAAACAAACCAAAGGCAAGGGGTCACGAATTGGCAGCCCAAAGAGCCATCAAATCCGAGTTCAAAATTCATACAAAATTCAAATTCCAATTCTTGGCTACAAGGTGATTCAAGGCTTTTTGTTGATCTCAATTCATCCCTGGACTTCCAAGGAACCTCTCCCGATCGATTTCAAGCACTGCATCACCAAGAACACTTCACTACATCCCACGGTTTGTTCTTCTGAAAATTGATTCGATTTGTGTTTTTCATGCATCCTCATTGAAATCTTATTGCATAACATTGTTTGCCTTGATGTAATGATTGTTTCTGGACCGTTAATTGCTTTTCCATGCGTGTTTGCTACTAATTGCCATTGTTAGGGTTTTCGGTTTGGATTAGGGTTTTTCTCCACAGGTGAAATTAGAACCAATTGATACCATGGTTGAATTCGCAAGGTCCATACGAATTCAATGGACCTGGTGCGAAAAATTTCTGTTCTTGTTTGCCCCTATTCGCTATTTTTCAGGAATGGAGGAGACATATTATAGCGCATCTGAAAAGGAGCGCTGTTAAAAGAAGGGGCTAGAGGTAGAAGACGCTTGCGTGGCACCACCTGGTTGGTTAGTTTGAAGGGTTCGCGCGCATTTTGGCTTTGGTTTGCAGACGGATCCCACGCGACATGAAACACGCGTTAGCGTGTACCCTCACCATCCTGACCATCAGATCTCGCTAGTTCTTCATCCAATGCGCCTGATGCTGCGTGACCATCATACACCACGCTCGTGCGCCACACTGGATCCAGCTAAGTATTTTTCAATTTTTTTTAGTTTTAATTACATAACCCTACTTTTATTTATATATTAGTATATATTATGCTTTTTAATCATTTTCTTTTCATTATTATAATACAACTATTATAATTATTTTCTAAAAATCTTTTTTTTAATTAATATTTAAATTATTTATTTTCTTATATATTTACTTATTTACTTATTTAATTTATATCTAATTATTTATATAATCAAAAATTTCACATATGTTTTATTTTTTATTCTAAAAAATTCATAAAAAATATCTGTGTGTCTGATTTTATTTCCTCTTCCCGATTTAATTAATTAGGTCGCGAGACCAATAATTAATTAAATCGTTTACATTATCTTATTCAATTTACGTCCCTTGATTAGGGTTGGTGTCGAACATTCTAATACACTAAAATCTTTTCTTTTCTTTTGTGCCTTGCCTTTTCAGGGTTATCAACATGGTTCGCTCCGATGACGCGCCTGATCAAAAACCCAGAGCTAAGTCATTTAAAATTAAAGTCTATTTTGTTTTCTTTTAAAAGCTAGGGTTTGCCTTGCCTTCACATATTTTCTGCCTTATTTCAGGGTTTACCTTCAAGGCAACCTTCGCCTAACAACCATGTCAGATCAAATTCAAATGCAAAGCTAAGTGTTGTTTATTTATTTATTATTAATTTCTTTATCCTTTATTTTTATTATGGTTAACCCTATTTGCCTCCGAACCGATAATGCACTCACCCCCCTCTGTTTATTCTGTCTTTTCCAATTTTCAGGGTTTGTCAACTGCCAAAGCTACGAGTATTGGTAACCCTAAACCCTATTTACAAATTATTACTTGTGTTAAACCTTTTGCCTTTTATTTTTATATCCCGCTGGTTTCAATTCCCCTCTCCTCCGCTGGTTTCATTTTCCCCCTTCCCTTTATTGCTTTATATACTGCGTGGTTAGTAATTTAGGGAGTGCAACTTATTAATTGAATTAGTATCACGTAATTTTATAAGATAACATAACTGAACATAATCACGTGATTGGTGCACACACGCACGCTTTTGGGTAACCCTCTCTGTTGCCTTGTTGCCTGTTGCCTTGTTGCCTGTTGCCTTTGTGTTTTGCAGAATAAGCCACGTCCCTCGAATACGAGGATACCTCAGCCATGTTGCCTCGATAAAAAGGTCACGACCCTAATGATGCTGCCTTCGATACACAAATGACCTAGACCCTCGGATGTTGCCTACGAAAAGGCTGAGGTATCTTCTGGCTGCCTACGAAAATGGCTTATTCTGATCCTTGCCTTAGACTACCTGCCCCTCTATGGCATGGGACAGTCTTATGGCAAAGGATGCTTCGATGACCCTTCAACCTCCAAACGAAAGGCTTCCTGCCCTCTTATGGCAAGGATAGACCCTTTCATTCTGAAAGGCAAAAAGAGACCTATTATCTGAGTTTAAGGTAATTGCCCCTAATTGCCTTGCAATGCTCAATTTTCATATTCTTTTTCACAATTCTTCAAAAACTGGCTACGCTCATTTACGAGCTAAAGTCCACTTTTTTCTTTCATCTACTTTTTCTAAAGACAAACGAGCAAGCAAAGCAATTAAGAGCCCATGGAAAACCATGGATGCAAAGGGTGCCTTACACCTTCCCTTTGCATAAATTACCCCCCGAACTTAGATTTCTTTTAAAAGGTTTTTTTCTGTTTCTTTTTGCCTTTCTGATTTAGTTTGGATAAAATAAAAGTCGGTGGCGACTCTTGCTTACCGCAACATTTCGATCGATAAAAAGTCAGTTCACCGTATTACAGTGCCCCTGAGGGTTATTAGACTTTGAAATATTGATGCCTCTGCGCAACGGAGTACTGAAGACAATTTGTCCTTCGGGAGGAATAAACTTTTCATCTGAAGTTCATGATGGAAACTTTCTTGATGTTAAGCACTTGTTCACATGCAAAGAATGTTTATTATGAGAAATATAATTCTAATGCAAAGAGTATGTTTGTCTCGAAGTTTAAAGAAACTTTTGAAAAGATGTCGAAACATCGATTTTTTATTAAAGAAAGAAAAGATGGTGTGATACCAACTCAAGCGCTTAGCGGATCTCCTAGGAGTCAGCTTACCGTATTCTCTTGTACAGTCTGCTTTCAAATCAACCCTGCTTCAATTAGGACTTTTAAGGGTTGTAACGTGGCCAGGTTCACGGTTTGAGAAAAAAGGATTTTTAGGCTCAAAAATATTTAGTGCCCACCCCCTTCGTGATGTTCTCCATTCCTAAGTTCAGTTAACTTGACATGAGCATTCATCTTTCAAGAAGAGTTTGAGATGATTGAGGAGTCGAAGAGGCGTTCGAACATGGAAGTCACTTTACCTTTTGTTTTTGGTGTCTGATCATACGACTTTGTTCTTTTGATGAGGATTCATATTTTGTAATCCTTTTATCTTTTTTTTCTTTTGCCTTTTTTGTTTCCCTAACTTTTGCCTGGACAAATTCTTTTAAATTTTAATTTGGATGTCCAGCGGGATGCCCTAATTTTTGCCTAAGTCGCATGTTCTCAAGTTGTTGACTTAGCGGGCTTTCTTTCTTTTTTCATTTTTTTCATTCTTTTTTCTTTTGAACAAGTCGTGTGATCCTGAATCTCAGATTTGTTGGAAGTGCATAGTGACTGCCTGAGTCATTGATTGATGAGGAATTACCATTGTGGTATTATCATCTTTTGACCTCCTGATGTGAGGGATAAACCACAGCGGTTTGGATGTTGGTCTCGACCTCCTGATGTGAGGGATAAGTTTGATGTCTCGACCTCCTGAGGTGAGGGATAATCGTTGTGGATTTGACTTTCCTCAATCTGATGTGAGGGATAACCATTGTTGTATCCATAAACATGCTCCTGATGAATTTTGAATGCTCAATCAGGTTAACTGAATACTACCCGCCCCTGGGTTAAATGTGAGGTTTTTTTTTGAAAAGAAAAGAAACTCCTACTTCGAAGGCTCAGAGGGGTTAACGTGGGTTTCACTCCCTTATATCTCCAGTGTTTGGGGATTTGAAGCAATGCCTGTACATCATCAACAGGGTTCTACTCAAAAGCATACCATTTGAGGTTATTGGTATTATGTTCATCATTCTCCCTTCGGAGTTATCATGCTTTATTAACAAGAGTTGAGTATCACAACAAGCATATAAAAACATATAAGAGCAAAAGCGAATGGATTTTTTTCAAGACAAACATATCCAATGCATTATGATTATAGTTCAAAAAACAAACAAGTTTTACATACAACAGTATTGAACAAAGCAAGAAAGCTTAAACATGAACATGCATGATGAATTAGGAATTGCCAATGTTTAGGAGATCCTCTCCGTATGGACTTATTGCTTCAAAAGATCCACTGAGTTGTAGGAGAACTTCAATTCTGGCCTTCAAGTGCGAATGTGATAGCCTTTGAGTCAATCAGGTCTTGTATCTTGTCTTTGAATGGCTGACAACCTTCGATCAGATAACCAAGTGCCCCTAGAGTGGAAAGCACACCCAACAACAGCATATGTTCCTGTAGAACACTTTAGATTACTTCCTGGAAGAAGATTCCGACAAAGTCATACAGAAGTTGCAAGTGCTCAGCTTTTAGGGATTTGAGCCATGCAAGTGGTGCATAAACTCAAGATACAAGGCGTCTTGCTTATCCCTCGGTCGGGAGCCCCAAATAACAGCGACTGGAGTTTGTGAATGCTTTAGGGATTTGAGTTTCCAATGATGCGAACTCAAGAACACGGAGTCTTGCTTATCCCTCGGTCGGGAGCCCTAAATATAGCTGCTGAAACAGAAAACACCATCATGAATGGAGGAAACTTGTATATTGCTATCAGCGAACAAAAATAACCTCTACCGCTTGGTCATCAAAGTCGTTACTTGGAACACACAAGAGTGGTTGGGAAGGAAGCCTCTGGTAGTACAGCTTGCAAGTGATTCTCATGAGTTACTTCCCGAAGAAGAACAAACATTCTACTTGCAGCAGATGAAATGAGATTGACCAGTAGAAACCATTATGAATAAACTCAAACATCTTTGCATCGAGCAAGTTCTGGACTTTTTGTACCTCAACATCTTGTAAGGCTTGACATTACGATCAGGTACCCCATCATGGAACACACCTAGTATTGTCATTGAAATCAGGAGAGCAGTCTGTTGTGAGAAACACCCAAAGAAACAAATCTTAACCGATTGAAATTCCATCAAACAGGAAAGCAACTGAACACCAGGCATTGGGATCATGTTGGCTTTTTACTCATACTCTTTTCAGCCTCTGTTGACAAGCGAAAGCTACTGAACAGGAAACTCCAGGAAGAGGTGACTCGGGATATGAAACAGATCATTGAGAATGAGAGGTGTCTCTGCAGAACACTTTTGATTACTGTCTGGCAGAAGATTCTGGCGAAGTCACACGGAATTTGCAAGTGCTTTAGGGATTCGAGCAATGCAAATGGTGCAATGCTCAAGATAGACAATGTCTTGCTTATCCCTCGTGCGGGAGCCCCAAGCAACTTCAAAGACTTGTAGATCGTAACATCACGACCAGGTGCCCCAGAATAGAACTCACACCTAGTGTCATCATCATCAAGCATAGAATCTGTAGATATCCGCATAATACGGAGCTTAACCAGTTGCAAATAAAGCAAGCATGGAAGCAAATGAGCATAAGACAAGTCTTCAAAAAGAACCTCAACTGAGCTTTCCTCTTGATCACCCCCACAAAGTTATTCCATGCCTATTCTTTGATCCCACAATAAGAACAAATCAAGTCTTTGAGTCTGGTGAGAGTACAAAGTTTGAATAAGAGATCCTTGGTCCTGAACACCTGTTATGCATGAAATGTATGAGATGTATGATATGCGTGCAATGCCATGTTCATTCGATTTCCAAGGAATCCTCGTGTTTTGATTTTTTTAGCAAATAAGAGATGGAAAAGCTCGACACAAGGCTTAAAGATACAATTCCTTGGAAATGGAAGAACATGTATGCTAGTTATTTTTTGTACATCATTTTTTTGGAAAATAAATATGCAATGATGCAAAGTGGTGGGAATCACAAATACTGGATATATCTGAGATACCGAGAAATCACACGGCACAGGTTCAAAGGTTCGGCACCATTTCGGAACTCCCCGTAGATCACGGGCCATAACCAATAGAATTAGAACCATAGTCACCATCACGGAAATGGAACCACTCGAACAAGAACCAAAGTAACCCTCGAACAAGAACCACGGTAACCCTCGAACGAGAACAGCGGTAACCCTCGAACAAGAACGAAAGTCACCATCAATGTACCTGTTAAGCAATGATTGATTCCCGCCCCACTCACGGGTAAAATCTAGGCCAAGGTAGGTCAAAAAGCCAACAGAGGATCGAATGTAGGCGTTATCATACGATATTGCCTCATTCCACCAAGCTCTGCCCGTGGATACGTGATCAGATCAATCAGGCATACGCCTTCTGTCCGTCACGGCCACTCTAGTCCTAGTTCCTATGGTATCACTCATAGCCTGGGTATTGGGCCTTTTACCTCTTGAAGCACCCACCCACAGATAGAAATCCAGACAGTCCAGAATATGATGCAGAAAAGTAAAAGCGCACATAGAATGCAATGCAAACAGGTAAAATATGCAAAACAGTAAAACACCCACAGATAAACACACAAGCGCTAGGATCGACTCGCTGAGTCCGGACCAGCAACAGGTCAAGACGTCCCCAGCAGAGTCGCCAGCTGTCGCTACCGCGAAAATTAACAGAGTCGCCACTAACATATTTATCCCGAAAAAGGAAGGGAATGCCAGCAAACCACAAAACAAAATAACGGTCTCACGACCAGAGAAAAAGGGTAAGGGAGTCGGTTACGCGAGGGGAAGGTGTTAGCACCCCTCGCGCCCATCGTACTCGATGGTATCCACGCATGTGTCTAAATCTATGGGTGTGTAACAAATCTACGCTAATCTGGACTAAAATGAATGCAGAATGTAGGGAAAAGAAAGGATTGTGCTCGCACGGGCCCTACCCCGCTGCCTACGTATCTGTTTTGCAGAATCAGAGCTACCGTAGCTCGGCTAACTAATTTCTGTTTGTTTTGTATTTTTTAGGTGAACGAGTTACATTCACACTCCGCTGCTCGACCTTTGGAGACTTATGCTTGGGAATGGAGCGGAAATAACAAGTTCTTAAGAAAAGAAAATCAAAGAGTGTGGTTTGTGTTTTAAAGAATGCATGAGGAAGACCTAAGCTAAGGGGGAAAGCTTGCTACCTAATGTTATCATACAAAGGGTACCAGTCTAAACTAAACTAAACACCCTACGGGGGAAAAGCGAATGCAAACAATATAACACACAAACGAGCATCCACTCGTGAAGCAAACAAACCAAAGGCACTGGCCAAGTGGTAGAAAGGCGGTCCCGCCATAGCCAAGGGGAGCAGCTCAACCCAAGTCAACCAAGCATTAGACCTCGCGAAAGTGATCGGGCCATAGACAAGAGGGCGGACCCCTCTCAGCAACCAAGCCGTCACGGATCGTAAAGGAAAACGGTGCGTGCGTACACCGAGCATCAACGTCGAGCGACGCGAGCTATAAGAAAGGCGGGGGTCCGGCTACATGAACCCTTTTCCTGACATACTCGATAACAAGATCTTGTGCAGGTTCAGAAGCGAGCCACGCGTAGCGTGTGCATACTGAACAGACTCGATGAGACTAGGCGGGGGTTGATTGCTAACCCTTTCCGCGTGCCTTCCATGAGGACTTAACGGAGTGCCATATAGGACTTATTACACCGTGACTCCCTGCCGCAAAGCACAAATATAAACACACCAACAAAAACAGAGCCTCTTTCGAGGGCTTGGCCAGATGCATGTCTAGGTCCTACTTCTCATGTTACAGGATGATGCGGAAAGCGGTAAAAGGGACCAGGAGACAATACCGAACGGATAGAAAATCCGCAATGAGCTAGCAAGCGTAAGCAGAGAAGAAGCTTCACGTAATCTAACATCCATCAAAGCCAGGAGTCCAGCATAAGCATCAAAGCGATGCGGTGTGAAAATAAATCACAACCGCTATGTGGTGCGTATCAAACACAACCACACAAGCAACCTGCAAGAGAAACGCAAGCCAGCCGATACAGGAATATACATCTCAATGAATGAGAGATCAGGTGAATCGCATCGGTAATAAGTCCGTGTCCCACAAATAAAGTGGAACACAACACAAGTCAAGTCGCACCGGAAGCGAATTCGTGTCCCACAAATAAAGTGGAACACGAAGCAATCAAATCACAATCGAACTCTCTCAAAGTACCTCGCACATCTCAGCAAACAAATCAGTAATAACAAGGAGACACGCACCCGCCATAGAAAATAATAGAAATTAAATTCTAAGTAAATTCTAAAACAAAATCTAACAAGAGCAAATTGTTTTTATGACATTTTATCTAAGAATTAGAACTAAACTATGTGACAAAACAATTAAATTTTAACAAGCAAAAAATATTACATGTTTTTATTATTCATTTTTATCATCTAAAACAAATGTAGAAAACAAAAATCTAATTCTAACTAGAAAAGAATACATGTTTTTATTTATTATCGATTTTATCATGCAAAAACTAACAACAAGATATTCAGTTAATTTCTAAAATCTAACAAAACAATATCAAGATTAAATCCTAAATCTAACAAAGTGAACTAATTTTTATGTTTTTGTTACCTAAGGAAAAAATAGAAAAAAAAATCTATGTGCAAAAGATATAATTCTAACATGAAAATAATGGAGTCAGGGGGTGTATTGTGTAAATAGGTGGTGTAACCAGAACACAGGGCGCAGGCTTAGGGGAGATAGGCCCATTAGAGTTTTTGTCATAGTTTTCAGATTTTTTGTGTCAAAAGAGGTGTTGCATTGGGCTGAGAGGGAGTGAAGACAGCAATTTGTGTTATGGCCCGAGGCAAATTGATCCATGGATTCAGATTTTTGATTCAATTTCAACAGCAAATTTTTATGATTAAATTCTAATTATCCTCGTTAACAACATTTAATTAGATTGCAGTTAACACAAAATTGAATCAAAGGAGATTAGGTCAAAATATATGGATGTTGAAGTTACCTGAACCTCATCCTCTTCTTCCTCGAATAAGGACGGCGCGCGGCGGAGGAACCGGCTTCTCCGATGCAATTAACTCGCCGCCGCGACTCACCTTCTCTCCTATCGTCTTAGTCCACTCTTCTCTCGGATTCTCTCGATTGAACTCCCTCTCTCAGTTTTCCGTCTCAGATCCTTGTTCGGCTCAAGCATCTTACCACAAACAAAGAATAAAAAATGTCTTAGATCTTCAGGTATTTTCACTGCATTCCTCTTTCACTTTTACGCTCTTCTTCTCCTTATCTTTCTGAGTCGCGATTTCTCTATGCGTTGAACATTGTTTGCAGATTATTGATGATGCAATGAAGACGAAGCGTGAAGATGATTGATGATATAGAAGTTATCGTGATCGATTCTCCGTGAATTTGTGAAGATTAAAAATGATGAAGATTGTGATTATGGCGGATTCAAAGATATCGGTGACGAGAAATCGAGGTAAACGTTAGCGTCAATCTTCTATTTCCCTTATCCGATTCACACTTTTTCTTCCTCTTCTTGATTTCCATCACACTTCTTGTTTTTTGATTTCTCAACGATTTGTTATTGTTGTTGTTGCTACATGATGATGAAGATTGTTGCGTTATGAAGGTGATGAAGATGAAGTTTTGGTGCTGATGTGTTGTAGATTGAAGAGAGGATAAGGTTGCGATAGAGAGAAGGATTGAAGGAAGATGAAGATGAATTCTGAGTTTTGTGATTGATGATGATTGAAGGTGAGAATTGGTTGAAGATGCATAGATCATGAAGATGAAGATTGGAGAAAAGTTTGTTACGTTTGTTACCGATTTTCTCTCATCTTTTCTGTTACATTTTCTGCAGAATCAAGATTGAATCCTTTTGAGGAGAGTTTTTTGTTAATTGAAGGATGAAGATAATGATTGTCAGAGAGAGGTGAGATGAAGGTGAAGTCGAGAGGATTGAGGGAGAAGATTCAGAGAGATGAAAGAGATTGAATCGTATCCAGAAGTTTGTTACCCTTTTTCTCAAGGCGAGTTCGATCTTTTCTTGTTTTCTGTTATCTCCTCTTGCTCAGATTTTTCTCCTCTTTCTCCTGAATTTATGTTGAGGTGTTAAAATAAACCAAATCTGAATATTCACCGTGTGCTTGTCCTGTAGGAATTGCAGTGACTTTCATTCGAACTCGCATCGAACCGACCTCATACTGATGGCAAACGCATGGTAAGGTGATGTTTGGCTTTGATGTTGATGAATACAAGACTGCGGTTGAATTTATGAGGGAATATACATGTCTATGATATCAAGGACTCATATCAAGGACTCAGTTCGGGATTGAGAAGGAATAAGGAGTCCACCGATTTTCATTTCTGCCCACTCTTGTTCTCATAACAGCTTTTTTCCTTATTTTTGTCTTTTTGCTCCTCCAGGATGACTTGGATTTGTAATGGATTATTTTTGTAATGAATGGACTCTTTTGTGAATTTTGCGATGATATTGTAATGATAATGGAATGAATGTTTGACTTAGATTATGAAACTTGTGTATCAAAACATATGATTGAATCTTTCTTCTATAGCAAGCTCGAATTAATTCTTGACAACTCATTTATCTAAAAACTCGGAACCAATCAGTTAATCTTGAACATCAACTTGAACTCGGAATTCTTTGAATTTTCCCCAACCAAATTATTTTATCTTGCACCAATCGTAATCTATGTCTTTAAACTCAAGCAAGAAGCATACGTGATATCCTCATAGATGTGCACAAGCATAAGAATAAACAATTTGATTCATGACTCCAAAGAACACCTTGAAACATAGTTCTTAACTTGTAACTCTAAAGGAAACTCTTTAATATTTTTCTTCGATTTTCGAACGACGAAATAAACGTCGTTGATAACTTATAGCACGGTGAAGAGGGCAAATTTTGGGGTGCAACAGCTGCCCCTATTCAAACTTCTTGAACCTGACGAGTGAGAAACGAAAGTTTTGAACCGTTGAGGTGGAAGGAGATTGAATACCAGAATGAACTCGAAAATTTGCGCTCTTGATCAATAGAAGATTCCATCTTGCAATAAGAAGGAATATACCACCCCGCAAGCAGGGAGAAAAAACTTCAATTGACCTGAATAATTTAATAGCTCCAACTTGCGATAAGAAGGAACAGGCAACCCCACAGGCAGGGGGAAAAACTTCAATTGATCTGGGCATCAAGAGAAGGAACATCTCGACTGATCTGGGCATCAGGCGTAGCAGATGTCTTCCGAACAGGAATCGGGGATAGATGTCTAAGTCGATCTGGGAATCGAAATGAGATATTCCGGCTGATCTGGGCATCAACGGGTAGTAAGTATCTCTGGTCTGGGTACCAAGGCGACATCTCCATCTGATGCAATTAAATCATCAGGCAGATATTCCAACTGATCTGGGCATCAGCGGCTAGCTCCTTCGTAAGATCGACGAGATCCGGAGGCGGTTCCCTCAACTGAAAGTCTGATTTATCAGGAATAGGAACAATATCTCTTCCGAACTGTGTGCGTCGGGAAAGGAAGTCTTTAAACTGATCTAGGCTCGATGCTAGAAAATAAGTAGAACAATCCTCTTCTGAATGACAAAGTCAATCAGGTAGATATCTCCATCTGATCTGGGTATCAGTGGCTTGCTCCTTCGTAAGATCGACGAGATCCGGAGGCGATTCCCTCAACTGAAAGTCTGATTTATCAGGAATAGGAACGGATATCTCTTCCGAACTGTGTGCGCCGGGAAAGGAAGTCTTTAACTGATCTAGGCTCGATGCTAGAAAATAAGTAGAACAATCCTCTTCTGAATGAAAAAGTCAATCAGGTAGATATCTCCATCTGATCTGGGCATCAGTGGCTTGCTCCTTCGTAAGATCGACGAGATCCGGAGGCGGTTCCCTCAACTGAAAGTCTGATTTATCAGGAATAGGAACGGATATCTCTTCCGAACTGTGTACGCCGGGAAAAGAAAACATCTTCAATTGATAGTAAGCATCAGGACTGGGCAGATGAGTTCTTCTTCTAAACGAAAATAAATCGTCAGGACATAGATATTTCCAACTGATATGGGGCATCAGCAGGCTTGCTCCTTCGGAAGATCAATAGAGATCCGGAGACGGTTCCTTCAACTGAACTGGAATCAGGATAGGAACAAATATCTTCAACCGATCTGGGGATATCGGGAATAAGCATGACTTTCATCTGGTCTGACAATGTCAGGGAGAGGGAGACAAACTTCTTCTGATTTAGACATCAGGATAAGCGCCCGTAATGATTAGGCGAGTTGCTCTCTGGGAGGCATTTGTATCTTGATAACTTTCCTGCAGAAAGAAACAAATATGATATGATTTATGGATGATGCATGTATGAATGTGTATGGAATAACGTTTCCGAGGAGGAGTACGCTACACGCTTAGAGAATGCAATACGAATGATGCATGATTCGGACGTTGCTTAAGGAAACAACGGATGAGCACTGAATTGCTGAAACAGTCCTGGAGAGAGTATGGAACTCTGCAGGGAGGACAAGATGAGTGACCAAGGGTCACCATTGCGAGCTGGCAAAGATGGATCAGAAATCTGCTGGAGACGATCAAATCTGGACGCGAGCTCTGGTTGGGGAGTAAATCTTGCTTGAAGATAAGAACATCCCACTTAACTGCTTGGGGAATACCCTGACAACTTCATTGGAGAAGCAAATTCTCGACATATTGGGGATATGGAGATGTGAGCAAGTCATGAAGAAGACTCTGATGAGGAGTGGCAAACTTGCCGGTGCATGAAGCATTTCGCTGGGGAAATCCTTGAAGGATACAAATTCTACTGAGGATGCATGTGAATCTCTGCTGAAGAAAGAACTCAATGGGGAAGATGAATACTTCTACATAGCGATCCACTGGGGAGATGAGAGATCCTCTGGGGATAAGGAACTTAGCATAAGAATCTTTTGTTAAGATCACTCCACTGGGGAATAATATGACTCTCTTGGGAAAAACAGGTCAATCCGTTGGGGAGAGAAACACTCTACTGGGGAAAATGAGGCATTCGGGCAAGGGACCTCATCAAGAGCTTATTGGGGGAATTAGACACCATTCAATCGTGATTCAACTGGGGAGAAGACATTTCATCGGGGAATAAGGCTTCTGAAGCACGGAGATTGCATTGAGATGTGATTTGCTGAGGAGATGAGAATCTTGGAACACAGAAAACCTCATCTAGATGCACTCAGTTGGGGAATGAGGACCTCTCACTTGGATAGATCCTCCAATGCGGTGTCATAATGCACTCAAAAGGATGTACCTTCGAGATAAACAGATGAAAATGCCCCATGATATAGCATGACGTCTTCGAGGTTTCCTCACATGACAGAGGAAAATGATGCTCATCCACAATGGGAAAATGCAAGAGCAAACAGATTGTCCGACCTCTTGGCTTTGAAATCTTCCAAACACGCAATGGATTCAATGAGTTGACAAGCAAGCAGTGATTAGAACACCAAACAAGCATCGGCCAGAGCATCAAACAGGCATTAATTTTCTAAGAGAATACCACCAGGAAGTGGGCTTAATGAGTCAAGAAAGTGTTGACTTCAAAGGGACCAAACAGGCATTGGCTTTCATAGTGTTCTGCATATTCGTATTGATTGTAAAGATGCCTACAGGTGGACTTTCAGTATCTGATGAATGTTGAGGATGAGAATCCTAACTTCTCGACGGTCTTCGAGTTCATAGGTTGTTTAGCTTCACACCTGAACTTTAAACTGAACACCTCCTGATGAGGATAAATGTCACTGCATAGTGCTTTGCCCCAGCCTGTAGGGACTTTAAAGAAATTCATCTCGTAATGACTTCTCGAGATTCGTGTTATCATAGCCAACTTGCCCCAGTATCCTGACTTTGGAACCATGCCCTTGCCTGACTTGTATTGGAGGTAGCTTCGATTGCACTTGGGTGAATGCCCCTGATTACTCACCACTTTGAGAGATTCTTCACCTGATTGCCTTAGATTGATTGAAAACTTACTCGATAGAGTAATCACACGCTTTTGTGCCTGTCATACCCCAAAATTTGCCCACACTATTTCTCCTATTCAAGTTTCAAATCTATATGCAAAGCTCCTATACAAATTCTCCTATACAAAGTTCTGAACTAGGGTTTGGTTCTTTCAAAGGAAAATCACTGAATCAATGGCTCAAGGTGGTTCCATAGGGTCACAAACATCCCAAAGAATCTCCATGTAAAGTTCCAAGCCAATCAGAGAAAGTTGAGTCCCTCAAATCTTGATTAGGGCAACAATCGACTCTCAAGGGCAAAATAGTCATTTCAAGTCAATACACAGTCAAAACTCAAGATATTTGGTCAACAACATCCTCATAACCCTAAGATCATCATTTGATCAAGGGTTGATCATGATGATGCAAGGAAAGATCAGAAAAGACAAAGGTCAAAAGTTACTATTTTGGGCATGAACTGAAAAAGTCAACCAAAACTTTGAAAATTCACCAAATATTCATACTTCATCAGAAAAATTCCCACCAAAGCTCATTTTAAAGGGAATTCATTCCTCTATCCAATAGTACAAGAATCAAAGCTCATAGGTCAATGGTTTAAGAGATATGGCTTCATACATTATAGGCCCTTCTCAAAAGTCAACAAAGAGACCTTTTTTTTCAAAAGGACATAAAATGAGAATGGAAAAGGATTTTGAGATGAAACCAAAGACACTGGTTAGAGGACTCCCTAAGGATTCTAAAAAGTCCTAGAACTCATCCATACCTCAAAAATTGAGGGAGATACACCTTGTCAAAGTTGGACTATTTTGGAGGGAAAAATATGAAAGAATTTGAATATTTTTGCAAATGGGCCCAAGTTTTTTTTATCCAATCTTGATCCTCAAGTCTTCTAGAGCCCATAAACAATTTTCCACGAAATTATGATGATTATTTGGTTTTTTTGTTGAATTATTAATAATTAAAATAAGATTTAAATCAAGTAAATCAAAGAAATTTGAAAAGATTTGATTTAGTCATATTTTTATCAAATTCAATTATCAATCAACATAAATAATTGATTCAAGTTTGTGGAAAAGAGATTGGCAAGAGATTGGACTATATTGGCAAAATTTGACAAATTAAGAAAGATATTCAAATCAAATTTTCCAAAACTTGCATCTAAGGATTCAACAAGATTTTATTCAGTTTAGACAACCCTAATCAGTCTCTATAAGTACACAAACAAACCAAAGGCAAGGGGTCACGAATTGGCAGCCCAAAGAGCCATCAAATCCGAGTTCAAAATTCATACAAAATTCAAATTCCAATTCTTGGCTACAAGGTGATTCAAGGCTTTTTGTTGATCTCAATTCATCCCTGGACTTCCAAGGAACCTCTCCCGATCGATTTCAAGCACTGCATCACCAAGAACACTTCACTACATCCCACGGTTTGTTCTTCTGAAAATTGATTCGATTTGTGTTTTTCATGCATCCTCATTGAAATCTTATTGCATAACATTGTTTGCCTTGATGTAATGATTGTTTCTGGACCGTTAATTGCTTTTCCATGCGTGTTTGCTACTAATTGCCATTGTTAGGGTTTTCGGTTTGGATTAGGGTTTTTCTCCACAGGTGAAATTAGAACCAATTGATACCATGGTTGAATTCGCAAGGTCCATACGAATTCAATGGACCTGGTGCGAAAAATTTCTGTTCTTGTTTGCCCCTATTCGCTATTTTTCAGGAATGGAGGAGACATATTATAGCGCATCTGAAAAGGAGCGCTGTTAAAAGAAGGGGCTAGAGGTAGAAGACGCTTGCGTGGCACCACCTGGTTGGTTAGTTTGAAGGGTTCGCGCGCATTTTGGCTTTGGTTTGCAGACGGATCCCACGCGACATGAAACACGCGTTAGCGTGTACCCTCACCATCCTGACCATCAGATCTCGCTAGTTCTTCATCCAATGCGCCTGATGCTGCGTGACCATCATACACCACGCTCGTGCGCCACACTGGATCCAGCTAAGTATTTTTCAATTTTTTTTAGTTTTAATTACATAACCCTACTTTTATTTATATATTAGTATATATTATGCTTTTTAATCATTTTCTTTTCATTATTATAATACAACTATTATAATTATTTTCTAAAAATCTTTTTTTTAATTAATATTTAAATTATTTATTTTCTTATATATTTACTTATTTACTTATTTAATTTATATCTAATTATTTATATAATCAAAAATTTCACATATGTTTTATTTTTTATTCTAAAAAATTCATAAAAAATATCTGTGTGTCTGATTTTATTTCCTCTTCCCGATTTAATTAATTAGGTCGCGAGACCAATAATTAATTAAATCGTTTACATTATCTTATTCAATTTACGTCCCTTGATTAGGGTTGGTGTCGAACATTCTAATACACTAAAATCTTTTCTTTTCTTTTGTGCCTTGCCTTTTCAGGGTTATCAACATGGTTCGCTCCGATGACGCGCCTGATCAAAAACCCAGAGCTAAGTCATTTAAAATTAAAGTCTATTTTGTTTTCTTTTAAAAGCTAGGGTTTGCCTTGCCTTCACATATTTTCTGCCTTATTTCAGGGTTTACCTTCAAGGCAACCTTCGCCTAACAACCATGTCAGATCAAATTCAAATGCAAAGCTAAGTGTTGTTTATTTATTTATTATTAATTTCTTTATCCTTTATTTTTATTATGGTTAACCCTATTTGCCTCCGAACCGATAATGCACTCACCCCCCTCTGTTTATTCTGTCTTTTCCAATTTTCAGGGTTTGTCAACTGCCAAAGCTACGAGTATTGGTAACCCTAAACCCTATTTACAAATTATTACTTGTGTTAAACCTTTTGCCTTTTATTTTTATATCCCGCTGGTTTCAATTCCCCTCTCCTCCGCTGGTTTCATTTTCCCCCTTCCCTTTATTGCTTTATATACTGCGTGGTTAGTAATTTAGGGAGTGCAACTTATTAATTGAATTAGTATCACGTAATTTTATAAGATAACATAACTGAACATAATCACGTGATTGGTGCACACACGCACGCTTTTGGGTAACCCTCTCTGTTGCCTTGTTGCCTGTTGCCTTGTTGCCTGTTGCCTTTGTGTTTTGCAGAATAAGCCACGTCCCTCGAATACGAGGATACCTCAGCCATGTTGCCTCGATAAAAAGGTCACGACCCTAATGATGCTGCCTTCGATACACAAATGACCTAGACCCTCGGATGTTGCCTACGAAAAGGCTGAGGTATCTTCTGGCTGCCTACGAAAATGGCTTATTCTGATCCTTGCCTTAGACTACCTGCCCCTCTATGGCATGGGACAGTCTTATGGCAAAGGATGCTTCGATGACCCTTCAACCTCCAAACGAAAGGCTTCCTGCCCTCTTATGGCAAGGATAGACCCTTTCATTCTGAAAGGCAAAAAGAGACCTATTATCTGAGTTTAAGGTAATTGCCCCTAATTGCCTTGCAATGCTCAATTTTCATATTCTTTTTCACAATTCTTCAAAAACTGGCTACGCTCATTTACGAGCTAAAGTCCACTTTTTTCTTTCATCTACTTTTTCTAAAGACAAACGAGCAAGCAAAGCAATTAAGAGCCCATGGAAAACCATGGATGCAAAGGGTGCCTTACACCTTCCCTTTGCATAAATTACCCCCCGAACTTAGATTTCTTTTAAAAGGTTTTTTTCTGTTTCTTTTTGCCCTTCTGATTTAGTTTGGATAAAATAAAAGTCGGTGGCGACTCTTGCTTACCGCAACATTTCGATCGATAAAAAGTCAGTTCACCGTATTACAGAACTGGCGACTCTGCTGGGGACCTAATTTCGATAAAAGAGGGGTTACCTTAAAAGTTTAGGAATCACTTAATTGTTTTCTATTGTTTGCTTTGCTTGTTTTATTTTTCAGGGCTGTTTTGGGAAAATTGAAGGACGAATCCTATTCCCGGATTCAAGAACACTTAAGATTAGGAGTGGCATAGTCATGGCGACCTCTTTCACATATGTGGGAGATGAGTCAATATGAAGTTCACACTTGAGTTAGGACTCCATGGCATATGCACACCTTTCTCAAATGAGGGGGGTCTATGTATGTGTCTGTGGGTGCGCCGGAGCTCAAGGACCTTTAGTTACCCTTAACCCATCCTGGCCTTTAGGAACGTAGTGGGGGGACTACTCTTGACAAATGTTAAGAACTAGTCGCTACCCGATGCTACAATTCAGATAGGTTCTTTCTCAAAGTATCATTGCATGGTGCAAATGCATCATGTCCGAGGGTGCTTTAGAAGGGCTGACAATTCTGGATAACTTGTAGAACCCGTTGCTGAAATCTCCTCATCCATAGAAATACCCTCGGGAAGGACACCTGATCAGACTCCATGCAAGACTTAAGCCAAAAATTGTGTGACTTGTGTGACTCGCGTGACTTGCGTGACTTATTTATGTTTGCTACTAACCTCCGCTTCCTTGCAGGTTTTGTTAAAAGGACTTGTTTGTCCTTACTATCTCACACTATGCCAAATGAACTTCATTCGCATAACATCATGCCATCATGACATCATAAGCATAACATGATTAACTAACCCTTCAGGGATCTTAGAGATTTAGGGCGCACAATTTCAGGTACTCTTATCAAGGACTAAATTCCTATCAAGGGGCAAGAGGATTTATTTTCCTCTAGCCACGTGTCTTCCAATTCAGAGATTCAGTGCCTATCAAGGGGCAAAAGGATTTATTTTTCTCTAGCCATGTATCTTCAAATTCAGAAATCTCCCGAATCAGAGGCGATGACCCACTCGATATGGTGAGCTTGATTCTCAAAGAAAGACGTTCAGAGACAAAGTTCAGATTTCTTCAAATAAGGACGCGGCCAAATCATTTTCTAATGGTGCTAACTAAATGCCTAAAGATCCTCGAAAACATTGCATATGCATAATCATATCATTCATAAACATCGCATCACAGGTTTCATAAAAAACAAATGCCTCATCTTTCCGCTGTTTATTTCAGTAAGAAAGATGGATCTCGAACAATCTGTCAAGAATCTCCAAACTCAGAATGCTGAATTTCAAGCCTTGATCCTGAACTTGTCCAAGGGGCAAGATGAACTGAAAGCTCTCCTGACTAAAAAGACGAAGACTCAGAAACCCAAAGGAGTGATCAATCTGGGGAGAAGGTTCAAGGGTCGTCCTAAGAAAGCTGAAGAAGCTCAAATTCCCAAGGATGAGGAGGAAGTAGAAGAACATGATGGTGACGCTGGAAGTAATGTGGGCTCTGATAGTCAAGGTGAGGATGAAGAAGAGGATCCTCAAGACGAGGATGAATCTGATGAGAAGTTTAGGCTATTGGAAGAGCGTCTGAGAAGCGTGGAAATTCAGAAAGTACCTGGGCTGGACTTTGAAGAATTAGGACTCGTTCCTGGGGTCGTTATTCCTCCAAAGTTCAAGACTCCCGCTTTTGCTAAGTACGATGGAATATCCTGTCCCAAGATGCATTTGAGGTCTTATGTGAGGAAGATTCAACCTCACACTGCTGATAAGAGGCTCTGGATCCATTTCTTTCAAGAGAGTTTATCTGGAACTCAACTCGAATGGTATTATCAACTGGAAGGTGCTAGCATCCGTACTTGGGAAGATTTAGTTGTGGCATTCTACAAGCAATACCAATACAACTCTGATCTTGCACCGACTCGCATGCAACTACAAAGCATGTCCATGGGTCCTAAAGAAAGTTTCAAGGAGTATGCTCAAAAATGGAGAGATCTAGCTGGGAGAGTCCAACCTTCCTTGACTGATAGGGAATTGGTGGACATGTTCATGGGCACGCTAACTGGGCCGTTCTATAGTCACTTACTGGGAAGTTCTTCATCTGGATTTACTGATCTCATCTTAACTGGAGAACGTGTGGAGAATGGTATTCGAAGTGGAAAAATCCAAATGGGTTCATCCTCTGGTACTACAAGGAAGCCATATCAAGGGAGAAATGAGTCTAATGCTATTCATGGTCAAAAGGGCCGTGGTAAGGATGATCAGAATCAGTCTGTTGGTGCCGTCCTCATCTCTGCACCAATATCTCAACAAGCTCCTAGACAAGATTACCAACGCAAGATTGATAAACCAAGGAGACAATTCACTAAGATCAACATGCCCTTATCTCAAGCCCTACAACATCTGCTGAAAGCCAATCTGATCACCGTAAAGGATCCTCCGAAATTTCCCAACACTGCAAGCCCGTCTTACGATCCCAAAGCTACATGTGCTTACCACTCCAATGCTGCTGGGCATGATGCTGATAGTTGTTGGGCCCTGAGAAACAAAATTCAAGATATGATAGATGCTGGGGAGATCGAGTTCGAAGCTCCTGCAACTCCTAATGTGATCACTGCTCCCATGCCTAATCACAACAAGATTGCTAATACTATGAATGGCTAGAAGGATGAACTCTTTAGATCATTAGATTTACTTTCTCTTGCAATTTCTATTCTGTTTAAACACTCAAATTATGATAGACATTGTTTGTTTTAATAATCATCATCAGAACATTGCATATGTTTGTCTTGAATAAATTATTTCGCTATCACTCATTTTAAATTATGTCTTTACTTTGCATGTGTTCTGTGATATTCAACTCCTGCTAAGTTGTAAGCCTTTTAAGGGAGGATGACGAGAACGATACCGCAACCTCATATAGTATGCTTTTGAACAGACTATGCTGACGATGTACAGGCATTGTTTCAATTCCTAAACAGTGGAGATATAAGGATGTTAATCCCTCGTTAACCCCTTTGAGCCTAAGAAGTAGAAGTTTTCTTTCTTGTACTAATTAAAACCTTTGATTATAACCTGGGGCAGGGTAGTTCTCAGTTAATTTGGCTATACATTCTATTTTAAGAGAATCATTTAGTACACCTTTCAACAAAGGTTTCAATCACAAGCGTTCATCCGCACACATCAAAGAAGTGTTGGAGATGTCAATCAAAAGACAATGACGGTTCATCAATCATCAAACAAGGCAGTCAGTATCTTTCAAAAAGAAAAATGATGGAAAAAACATATATACAAAGAAAAGCCTGCTAAGTCAAAAATCAAAAAGATGACTTAGGCAAAAATCAAGGCATCCCGCTGACTGTAAACTCAAAATGAACAGTTCAGGCAAAAGTTAGGGATATCAAAAAGACGAAAAAAGAGAAGTCAATAAATTCCTGAACAACACAATGCTGTGACTACTAAAAGAAGGAAGTGACTGCCGTCTCAAAAGTTCTCTTTGCTCGTGAACCATCGTCATTACCAAAGGTGTAAATCCAAAAGTCTCTTGGAATCTGAATGCATAAGACAAATCAACTGAGCTTAGGACTGAAGATCATCACGAAGAGGGGTGGGTATAAATAAACTTTGAGCCTTTATCCTTTGTTTCTTAAACCGTGAACCAAGCCACGTTACAACCCTTGAAAGTCCTAATTGAAGCATGGTTAGTTCGAAAGCATACTGTCACCAAAAAAGGGTATCCCGACTCCTTAAGGTTTACTACAAATGTTAAGTTGATATCCTGTTTTTACAAACATCACATTATTACAAATATCATTTTTTTACAAGTGTCGTGTTTTTACATCTCATGTGTTAAAGGTTTTTCAAAAACTCAAGACAAACGTATGCATTGCATCTCATGAATTCATTATTAAACATATTCTGCTACATAATTTCAAATGTTAGCATCAGAAAGAACTTGCACAGGGTACAACTAATGATTGAAAGTTATCCCGACAGACAAGATTACACCAAAGAAGCAATGTCTCCTACGTATACAAGGGGCATGGCACGTTTTGCCCAATCAATCTGGGGCAACCAAGTCAAGATTCCAAGAATCTCTCAAATGACAAACAGTCAAAGGCATATATCCCAAGTGGGTTTCAAATTATTCCCACGATCAATCTGGGGCAATCAAGTCAAGATTTCAAGAATATCTCAAGGATGCCAAAACAATCAGGGGAATGCATCCAAGAAGATCTGAAGCTACTTCTCAACCAACATAGGACATTGTATTGGGCCTATGATTACTAGGGGCATGTCGCCCAAAGTGCACATCTCATAAAGTCCTCGCGAGGCGAATCTTTCCAAAAGTTCCTGCTAACTGGGGCAAATCTATGCAAGCCCAGTTCGACATCTTGATCAATACTCAGTGGTGTGTCCTAATCAAATCCATGAATGGTAGTTACTATAATGCTGGGGGCATCTTTCGAGACACCCATGTCTCCTCACAAAGCCAGGGTCACAAGATCATATCCCCACAGAGTAATCATTTCCAAATGCTCTCGTCCAACAAGAGAAATAGATCCCCAACAGAGATTACATCTTCAATACTATCATCTCTCCAACACTTTGCTCTTCTCCAAACATGGTTTACTAATATCTCTCATCCTCAGTCAGGGTACATCAAGATTCTGATCATCCCCAAGCAGAAATCATAAATCCCCAGCTAAGCATCTTCAAGAAGAGATCAAAACATCAAGCTCTCAATGACATAGAAATGTATCTTCTCAAATCAGACGATTCTAGCCACACAAGTCATAAAACATATATCACAAGTCATAAACATACATAAACAAATATCATAAGTCATAAACACATTCATACATCACATACATATTCCTCATTTATTTTGAGAAACATATAACTAACGCATCATGGCATTGCATAAAAAACTAAACAATGTTTGACAGGTACATTACAAAGATTCGAATCTTATTCAAAGCAAACGCCTGACGCATGGCATTCCAGACATCTACGGATGCAATTTGGATAAGTCTAACGCACGACTCATCCACCGACCTAACGCACGGTCTTCCAGACATCTGAGGATGCAATCGGGATTAGTCTAACGCACGACTCATTCCTTCAACCTGACGCACGGTTTTCCAGACATCTGAGGATGCAATTGAGAATAGTCTGACGCACGATTTATTCTCCGACCTAACGCACGGTCTTCCAGACATCTACGGATGCAAATTGGGTAGTCTAACGCACGACTTATCCATCAACCTAACGCACGGTTTTCCAGACATCTAAGGATGCAATTGAGAATAGTCTGACGCACGATTTATTCTCTGACCTAACGCACGGTCTTCCAGACATCTACGGATGCAAATTGGACATCTGCGGATGCAAACAGTCTAACATATGACACATTCTGACTCTCAAGTATATCAAGTCAGATGGCATCTTTAAGCCCATCTCCGACAAAAGTCCCTATTTCAGCTAGGGCAAATTTCTTGGTATTCTAGTGTTCAATCATCTTCCACCTTCAGATACCGAATGGCATACAAACCACTCTACATCTTCAGGTTTAAGATAATTGAACAGGGGCAGCTGTCATACCCCAAAATTTGCCCACACTATTTCTCCTATTCAAGTTTCAAATCTATATGCAAAGCTCCTATACAAATTCTCCTATACAAAGTTCTGAACTAGGGTTTGGTTCTTTCAAAGGAAAATCACTGAATCAATGGCTCAAGGTGGTTCCATAGGGTCACAAACATCCCAAAGAATCTCCATGTAAAGTTCCAAGCCAATCAGAGAAAGTTGAGTCCCTCAAATCTTGATTAGGGCAACAATCGACTCTCAAGGGCAAAATAGTCATTTCAAGTCAATACACAGTCAAAACTCAAGATATTTGGTCAACAACATCCTCATAACCCTAAGATCATCATTTGATCAAGGGTTGATCATGATGATGCAAGGAAAGATCAGAAAAGACAAAGGTCAAAAGTTACTATTTTGGGCATGAACTGAAAAAGTCAACCAAAACTTTGAAAATTCACCAAATATTCATACTTCATCAGAAAAATTCCCACCAAAGCTCATTTTAAAGGGAATTCATTCCTCTATCCAATAGTACAAGAATCAAAGCTCATAGGTCAATGGTTTAAGAGATATGGCTTCATACATTATAGGCCCTTCTCAAAAGTCAACAAAGAGACCTTTTTTTTCAAAAGGACATAAAATGAGAATGGAAAAGGATTTTGAGATGAAACCAAAGACACTGGTTAGAGGACTCCCTAAGGATTCTAAAAAGTCCTAGAACTCATCCATACCTCAAAAATTGAGGGAGATACACCTTGTCAAAGTTGGACTATTTTGGAGGGAAAAATATGAAAGAATTTGAATATTTTTGCAAATGGGCCCAAGTTTTTTTTATCCAATCTTGATCCTCAAGTCTTCTAGAGCCCATAAACAATTTTCCACGAAATTATGATGATTATTTGGTTTTTTTGTTGAATTATTAATAATTAAAATAAGATTTAAATCAAGTAAATCAAAGAAATTTGAAAAGATTTGATTTAGTCATATTTTTATCAAATTCAATTATCAATCAACATAAATAATTGATTCAAGTTTGTGGAAAAGAGATTGGCAAGAGATTGGACTATATTGGCAAAATTTGACAAATTAAGAAAGATATTCAAATCAAATTTTCCAAAACTTGCATCTAAGGATTCAACAAGATTTTATTCAGTTTAGACAACCCTAATCAGTCTCTATAAGTACACAAACAAACCAAAGGCAAGGGGTCACGAATTGGCAGCCCAAAGAGCCATCAAATCTGAGTTCAAAATTCATACAAAATTCAAATTCCAATTCTTGGCTACAAGGTGATTCAAGGCTTTTTGTTGATCTCAATTCATCCCTGGACTTCCAAGGAACCTCTCCCGATCGATTTCAAGCACTGCATCACCAAGAACACTTCACTACATCCCACGGTTTGTTCTTCTGAAAATTGATTCGATTTGTGTTTTTCATGCATCCTCATTGAAATCTTATTGCATAACATTGTTTGCCTTGATGTAATGATTGTTTCTGGACCGTTAATTGCTTTTCCATGCGTGTTTGCTACTAATTGCCATTGTTAGGGTTTTCGGTTTGGATTAGGGTTTTTCTCCACAGGTGAAATTAGAACCAATTGATACCATGGTTGAATTCGCAAGGTCCATACGAATTCAATGGACCTGGTGCGAAAAATTTCTGTTCTTGTTTGCCCCTATTCGCTATTTTTCAGGAATGGAGGAGACATATTATAGCGCATCTGAAAAGGAGCGCTGTTAAAAGAAGGGGCTAGAGGTAGAAGACGCTTGCGTGGCACCACCTGGTTGGTTAGTTTGAAGGGTTCGCGCGCATTTTGGCTTTGGTTTGCAGACGGATCCCACGCGACATGAAACACGCGTTAGCGTGTACCCTCACCATCCTGACCATCAGATCTCGCTAGTTCTTCATCCAATGCGCCTGATGCTGCGTGACCATCATACACCACGCTCGTGCGCCACACTGGATCCAGCTAAGTATTTTTCAATTTTTTTTAGTTTTAATTACATAACCCTACTTTTATTTATATATTAGTATATATTATGCTTTTTAATCATTTTCTTTTCATTATTATAATACAACTATTATAATTATTTTCTAAAAATCTTTTTTTTAATTAATATTTAAATTATTTATTTTCTTATATATTTACTTATTTACTTATTTAATTTATATCTAATTATTTATATAATCAAAAATTTCACATATGTTTTATTTTTTATTCTAAAAAATTCATAAAAAATATCTGTGTGTCTGATTTTATTTCCTCTTCCCGATTTAATTAATTAGGTCGCGAGACCAATAATTAATTAAATCGTTTACATTATCTTATTCAATTTACGTCCCTTGATTAGGGTTGGTGTCGAACATTCTAATACACTAAAATCTTTTCTTTTCTTTTGTGCCTTGCCTTTTCAGGGTTATCAACATGGTTCGCTCCGATGACGCGCCTGATCAAAAACCCAGAGCTAAGTCATTTAAAATTAAAGTCTATTTTGTTTTCTTTTAAAAGCTAGGGTTTGCCTTGCCTTCACATATTTTCTGCCTTATTTCAGGGTTTACCTTCAAGGCAACCTTCGCCTAACAACCATGTCAGATCAAATTCAAATGCAAAGCTAAGTGTTGTTTATTTATTTATTATTAATTTCTTTATCCTTTATTTTTATTATGGTTAACCCTATTTGCCTCCGAACCGATAATGCACTCACCCCCCTCTGTTTATTCTGTCTTTTCCAATTTTCAGGGTTTGTCAACTGCCAAAGCTACGAGTATTGGTAACCCTAAACCCTATTTACAAATTATTACTTGTGTTAAACCTTTTGCCTTTTATTTTTATATCCCGCTGGTTTCAATTCCCCTCTCCTCCGCTGGTTTCATTTTCCCCCTTCCCTTTATTGCTTTATATACTGCGTGGTTAGTAATTTAGGGAGTGCAACTTATTAATTGAATTAGTATCACGTAATTTTATAAGATAACATAACTGAACATAATCACGTGATTGGTGCACACACGCACGCTTTTGGGTAACCCTCTCTGTTGCCTTGTTGCCTGTTGCCTTGTTGCCTGTTGCCTTTGTGTTTTGCAGAATAAGCCACGTCCCTCGAATACGAGGATACCTCAGCCATGTTGCCTCGATAAAAAGGTCACGACCCTAATGATGCTGCCTTCGATACACAAATGACCTAGACCCTCGGATGTTGCCTACGAAAAGGCTGAGGTATCTTCTGGCTGCCTACGAAAATGGCTTATTCTGATCCTTGCCTTAGACTACCTGCCCCTCTATGGCATGGGACAGTCTTATGGCAAAGGATGCTTCGATGACCCTTCAACCTCCAAACGAAAGGCTTCCTGCCCTCTTATGGCAAGGATAGACCCTTTCATTCTGAAAGGCAAAAAGAGACCTATTATCTGAGTTTAAGGTAATTGCCCCTAATTGCCTTGCAATGCTCAATTTTCATATTCTTTTTCACAATTCTTCAAAAACTGGCTACGCTCATTTACGAGCTAAAGTCCACTTTTTTCTTTCATCTACTTTTTCTAAAGACAAACGAGCAAGCAAAGCAATTAAGAGCCCATGGAAAACCATGGATGCAAAGGGTGCCTTACACCTTCCCTTTGCATAAATTACCCCCCGAACTTAGATTTCTTTTAAAAGGTTTTTTTCTGTTTCTTTTTGCCTTTCTGATTTAGTTTGGATAAAATAAAAGTCGGTGGCGACTCTTGCTTACCGCAACATTTCGATCGATAAAAAGTCAGTTCACCGTATTACAGTGCCCCTGAGGGTTATTAGACTTTGAAATATTGATGCCTCTGCGCAACGGAGTACTGAAGACAATTTGTCCTTCGGGAGGAATAAACTTTTCATCTGAAGTTCATGATGGAAACTTTCTTGATGTTAAGCACTTGTTCACATGCAAAGAATGTTTATTATGAGAAATATAATTCTAATGCAAAGAGTATGTTTGTCTCGAAGTTTAAAGAAACTTTTGAAAAGATGTCGAAACATCGATTTTTTATTAAAGAAAGAAAAGATGGTGTGATACCAACTCAAGCGCTTAGCGGATCTCCTAGGAGTCAGCTTACCGTATTCTCTTGTACAGTCTGCTTTCAAATCAACCCTGCTTCAATTAGGACTTTTAAGGGTTGTAACGTGGCCAGGTTCACGGTTTGAGAAAAAAGGATTTTTAGGCTCAAAAATATTTAGTGCCCACCCCCTTCGTGATGTTCTCCATTCCTAAGTTCAGTTAACTTGACATGAGCATTCATCTTTCAAGAAGAGTTTGAGATGATTGAGGAGTCGAAGAGGCGTTCGAACATGGAAGTCACTTTACCTTTTGTTTTTGGTGTCTGATCATACGACTTTGTTCTTTTGATGAGGATTCATATTTTGTAATCCTTTTATCTTTTTTTTCTTTTGCCTTTTTTGTTTCCCTAACTTTTGCCTGGACAAATTCTTTTAAATTTTAATTTGGATGTCCAGCGGGATGCCCTAATTTTTGCCTAAGTCGCATGTTCTCAAGTTGTTGACTTAGCGGGCTTTCTTTCTTTTTTCATTTTTTTCATTCTTTTTTCTTTTGAACAAGTCGTGTGATCCTGAATCTCAGATTTGTTGGAAGTGCATAGTGACTGCCTGAGTCATTGATTGATGAGGAATTACCATTGTGGTATTATCATCTTTTGACCTCCTGATGTGAGGGATAAACCACAGCGGTTTGGATGTTGGTCTCGACCTCCTGATGTGAGGGATAAGTTTGATGTCTCGACCTCCTGAGGTGAGGGATAATCGTTGTGGATTTGACTTTCCTCAATCTGATGTGAGGGATAACCATTGTTGTATCCATAAACATGCTCCTGATGAATTTTGAATGCTCAATCAGGTTAACTGAATACTACCCGCCCCTGGGTTAAATGTGAGGTTTTTTTTTGAAAAGAAAAGAAACTCCTACTTCGAAGGCTCAGAGGGGTTAACGTGGGTTTCACTCCCTTATATCTCCAGTGTTTGGGGATTTGAAGCAATGCCTGTACATCATCAACAGGGTTCTACTCAAAAGCATACCATTTGAGGTTATTGGTATTATGTTCATCATTCTCCCTTCGGAGTTATCATGCTTTATTAACAAGAGTTGAGTATCACAACAAGCATATAAAAACATATAAGAGCAAAAGCGAATGGATTTTTTTCAAGACAAACATATCCAATGCATTATGATTATAGTTCAAAAAACAAACAAGTTTTACATACAACAGTATTGAACAAAGCAAGAAAGCTTAAACATGAACATGCATGATGAATTAGGAATTGCCAATGTTTAGGAGATCCTCTCCGTATGGACTTATTGCTTCAAAAGATCCACTGAGTTGTAGGAGAACTTCAATTCTGGCCTTCAAGTGCGAATGTGATAGCCTTTGAGTCAATCAGGTCTTGTATCTTGTCTTTGAATGGCTGACAACCTTCGATCAGATAACCAAGTGCCCCTAGAGTGGAAAGCACACCCAACAACAGCATATGTTCCTGTAGAACACTTTAGATTACTTCCTGGAAGAAGATTCCGACAAAGTCATACAGAAGTTGCAAGTGCTCAGCTTTTAGGGATTTGAGCCATGCAAGTGGTGCATAAACTCAAGATACAAGGCGTCTTGCTTATCCCTCGGTCGGGAGCCCCAAATAACAGCGACTGGAGTTTGTGAATGCTTTAGGGATTTGAGTTTCCAATGATGCGAACTCAAGAACACGGAGTCTTGCTTATCCCTCGGTCGGGAGCCCTAAATATAGCTGCTGAAACAGAAAACACCATCATGAATGGAGGAAACTTGTATATTGCTATCAGCGAACAAAAATAACCTCTACCGCTTGGTCATCAAAGTCGTTACTTGGAACACACAAGAGTGGTTGGGAAGGAAGCCTCTGGTAGTACAGCTTGCAAGTGATTCTCATGAGTTACTTCCCGAAGAAGAACAAACATTCTACTTGCAGCAGATGAAATGAGATTGACCAGTAGAAACCATTATGAATAAACTCAAACATCTTTGCATCGAGCAAGTTCTGGACTTTTTGTACCTCAACATCTTGTAAGGCTTGACATTACGATCAGGTACCCCATCATGGAACACACCTAGTATTGTCATTGAAATCAGGAGAGCAGTCTGTTGTGAGAAACACCCAAAGAAACAAATCTTAACCGATTGAAATTCCATCAAACAGGAAAGCAACTGAACACCAGGCATTGGGATCATGTTGGCTTTTTACTCATACTCTTTTCAGCCTCTGTTGACAAGCGAAAGCTACTGAACAGGAAACTCCAGGAAGAGGTGACTCGGGATATGAAACAGATCATTGAGAATGAGAGGTGTCTCTGCAGAACACTTTTGATTACTGTCTGGCAGAAGATTCTGGCGAAGTCACACGGAATTTGCAAGTGCTTTAGGGATTCGAGCAATGCAAATGGTGCAATGCTCAAGATAGACAATGTCTTGCTTATCCCTCGTGCGGGAGCCCCAAGCAACTTCAAAGACTTGTAGATCGTAACATCACGACCAGGTGCCCCAGAATAGAACTCACACCTAGTGTCATCATCATCAAGCATAGAATCTGTAGATATCCGCATAATACGGAGCTTAACCAGTTGCAAATAAAGCAAGCATGGAAGCAAATGAGCATAAGACAAGTCTTCAAAAAGAACCTCAACTGAGCTTTCCTCTTGATCACCCCCACAAAGTTATTCCATGCCTATTCTTTGATCCCACAATAAGAACAAATCAAGTCTTTGAGTCTGGTGAGAGTACAAAGTTTGAATAAGAGATCCTTGGTCCTGAACACCTGTTATGCATGAAATGTATGAGATGTATGATATGCGTGCAATGCCATGTTCATTCGATTTCCAAGGAATCCTCGTGTTTTGATTTTTTTAGCAAATAAGAGATGGAAAAGCTCGACACAAGGCTTAAAGATACAATTCCTTGGAAATGGAAGAACATGTATGCTAGTTATTTTTTGTACATCATTTTTTTGGAAAATAAATATGCAATGATGCAAAGTGGTGGGAATCACAAATACTGGATATATCTGAGATACCGAGAAATCACACGGCACAGGTTCAAAGGTTCGGCACCATTTCGGAACTCCCCGTAGATCACGGGCCATAACCAATAGAATTAGAACCATAGTCACCATCACGGAAATGGAACCACTCGAACAAGAACCAAAGTAACCCTCGAACAAGAACCACGGTAACCCTCGAACGAGAACAGCGGTAACCCTCGAACAAGAACGAAAGTCACCATCAATGTACCTGTTAAGCAATGATTGATTCCCGCCCCACTCACGGGTAAAATCTAGGCCAAGGTAGGTCAAAAAGCCAACAGAGGATCGAATGTAGGCGTTATCATACGATATTGCCTCATTCCACCAAGCTCTGCCCGTGGATACGTGATCAGATCAATCAGGCATACGCCTTCTGTCCGTCACGGCCACTCTAGTCCTAGTTCCTATGGTATCACTCATAGCCTGGGTATTGGGCCTTTTACCTCTTGAAGCACCCACCCACAGATAGAAATCCAGACAGTCCAGAATATGATGCAGAAAAGTAAAAGCGCACATAGAATGCAATGCAAACAGGTAAAATATGCAAAACAGTAAAACACCCACAGATAAACACACAAGCGCTAGGATCGACTCGCTGAGTCCGGACCAGCAACAGGTCAAGACGTCCCCAGCAGAGTCGCCAGCTGTCGCTACCGCGAAAATTAACAGAGTCGCCACTAACATATTTATCCCGAAAAAGGAAGGGAATGCCAGCAAACCACAAAACAAAATAACGGTCTCACGACCAGAGAAAAAGGGTAAGGGAGTCGGTTACGCGAGGGGAAGGTGTTAGCACCCCTCGCGCCCATCGTACTCGATGGTATCCACGCATGTGTCTAAATCTATGGGTGTGTAACAAATCTACGCTAATCTGGACTAAAATGAATGCAGAATGTAGGGAAAAGAAAGGATTGTGCTCGCACGGGCCCTACCCCGCTGCCTACGTATCTGTTTTGCAGAATCAGAGCTACCGTAGCTCGGCTAACTAATTTCTGTTTGTTTTGTATTTTTTAGGTGAACGAGTTACATTCACACTCCGCTGCTCGACCTTTGGAGACTTATGCTTGGGAATGGAGCGGAAATAACAAGTTCTTAAGAAAAGAAAATCAAAGAGTGTGGTTTGTGTTTTAAAGAATGCATGAGGAAGACCTAAGCTAAGGGGGAAAGCTTGCTACCTAATGTTATCATACAAAGGGTACCAGTCTAAACTAAACTAAACACCCTACGGGGGAAAAGCGAATGCAAACAATATAACACACAAACGAGCATCCACTCGTGAAGCAAACAAACCAAAGGCACTGGCCAAGTGGTAGAAAGGCGGTCCCGCCATAGCCAAGGGGAGCAGCTCAACCCAAGTCAACCAAGCATTAGACCTCGCGAAAGTGATCGGGCCATAGACAAGAGGGCGGACCCCTCTCAGCAACCAAGCCGTCACGGATCGTAAAGGAAAACGGTGCGTGCGTACACCGAGCATCAACGTCGAGCGACGCGAGCTATAAGAAAGGCGGGGGTCCGGCTACATGAACCCTTTTCCTGACATACTCGATAACAAGATCTTGTGCAGGTTCAGAAGCGAGCCACGCGTAGCGTGCGCATACTGAACAGACTCGATGAGACTAGGCGGGGGTTGATTGCTAACCCTTTCCGCGTGCCTTCCATGAGGACTTAACGGAGTGCCATATAGGACTTATTACACCGTGACTCCCTGCCGCAAAGCACAAATATAAACACACCAACAAAAACAGAGCCTCTTTCGAGGGCTTGGCCAGATGCATGTCTAGGTCCTACTTCTCATGTTACAGGATGATGCGGAAAGCGGTAAAAGGGACCAGGAGACAATACCGAACGGATAGAAAATCCGCAATGAGCTAGCAAGCGTAAGCAGAGAAGAAGCTTCACGTAATCTAACATCCATCAAAGCCAGGAGTCCAGCATAAGCATCAAAGCGATGCGGTGTGAAAATAAATCACAACCGCTATGTGGTGCGTATCAAACACAACCACACAAGCAACCTGCAAGAGAAACGCAAGCCAGCCGATACAGGAATATACATCTCAATGAATGAGAGATCAGGTGAATCGCATCGGTAATAAGTCCGTGTCCCACAAATAAAGTGGAACACAACACAAGTCAAGTCGCACCGGAAGCGAATTCGTGTCCCACAAATAAAGTGGAACACGAAGCAATCAAATCACAATCGAACTCTCTCAAAGTACCTCGCACATCTCAGCAAACAAATCAGTAATAACAAGGAGACACGCACCCGCCATAGAAAATAATAGAAATTAAATTCTAAGTAAATTCTAAAACAAAATCTAACAAGAGCAAATTGTTTTTATGACATTTTATCTAAGAATTAGAACTAAACTATGTGACAAAACAATTAAATTTTAACAAGCAAAAAATATTACATGTTTTTATTATTCATTTTTATCATCTAAAACAAATGTAGAAAACAAAAATCTAATTCTAACTAGAAAAGAATACATGTTTTTATTTATTATCGATTTTATCATGCAAAAACTAACAACAAGATATTCAGTTAATTTCTAAAATCTAACAAAACAATATCAAGATTAAATCCTAAATCTAACAAAGTGAACTAATTTTTATGTTTTTGTTACCTAAGGAAAAAATAGAAAAAAAAATCTATGTGCAAAAGATATAATTCTAACATGAAAATAATGGAGTCAGGGGGTGTATTGTGTAAATAGGTGGTGTAACCAGAACACAGGGCGCAGGCTTAGGGGAGATAGGCCCATTAGAGTTTTTGTCATAGTTTTCAGATTTTTTGTGTCAAAAGAGGTGTTGCATTGGGCTGAGAGGGAGTGAAGACAGCAATTTGTGTTATGGCCCGAGGCAAATTGATCCATGGATTCAGATTTTTGATTCAATTTCAACAGCAAATTTTTATGATTAAATTCTAATTATCCTCGTTAACAACATTTAATTAGATTGCAGTTAACACAAAATTGAATCAAAGGAGATTAGGTCAAAATATATGGATGTTGAAGTTACCTGAACCTCATCCTCTTCTTCCTCGAATAAGGACGGCGCGCGGCGGAGGAACCGGCTTCTCCGATGCAATTAACTCGCCGCCGCGACTCACCTTCTCTCCTATCGTCTTAGTCCACTCTTCTCTCGGATTCTCTCGATTGAACTCCCTCTCTCAGTTTTCCGTCTCAGATCCTTGTTCGGCTCAAGCATCTTACCACAAACAAAGAATAAAAAATGTCTTAGATCTTCAGGTATTTTCACTGCATTCCTCTTTCACTTTTACGCTCTTCTTCTCCTTATCTTTCTGAGTCGCGATTTCTCTATGCGTTGAACATTGTTTGCAGATTATTGATGATGCAATGAAGACGAAGCGTGAAGATGATTGATGATATAGAAGTTATCGTGATCGATTCTCCGTGAATTTGTGAAGATTAAAAATGATGAAGATTGTGATTATGGCGGATTCAAAGATATCGGTGACGAGAAATCGAGGTAAACGTTAGCGTCAATCTTCTATTTCCCTTATCCGATTCACACTTTTTCTTCCTCTTCTTGATTTCCATCACACTTCTTGTTTTTTGATTTCTCAACGATTTGTTATTGTTGTTGTTGCTACATGATGATGAAGATTGTTGCGTTATGAAGGTGATGAAGATGAAGTTTTGGTGCTGATGTGTTGTAGATTGAAGAGAGGATAAGGTTGCGATAGAGAGAAGGATTGAAGGAAGATGAAGATGAATTCTGAGTTTTGTGATTGATGATGATTGAAGGTGAGAATTGGTTGAAGATGCATAGATCATGAAGATGAAGATTGGAGAAAGGTTTGTTACGTTTGTTACCGATTTTCTCTCATCTTTTCTGTTACATTTTCTGCAGAATCAAGATTGAATCCTTTTGAGGAGAGTTTTTTGTTAATTGAAGGATGAAGATAATGATTGTCAGAGAGAGGTGAGATGAAGGTGAAGTCGAGAGGATTGAGGGAGAAGATTCAGAGAGATGAAAGAGATTGAATCGTATCCAGAAGTTTGTTACCCTTTTTCTCAAGGCGAGTTCGATCTTTTCTTGTTTTCTGTTATCTCCTCTTGCTCAGATTTTTCTCCTCTTTCTCCTGAATTTATGTTGAGGTGTTAAAATAAACCAAATCTGAATATTCACCGTGTGCTTGTCCTGTAGGAATTGCAGTGACTTTCATTCGAACTCGCATCGAACCGACCTCATACTGATGGCAAACGCATGGTAAGGTGATGTTTGGCTTTGATGTTGATGAATACAAGACTGCGGTTGAATTTATGAGGGAATATACATGTCTATGATATCAAGGACTCATATCAAGGACTCAGTTCGGGATTGAGAAGGAATAAGGAGTCCACCGATTTTCATTTCTGCCCACTCTTGTTCTCATAACAGCTTTTTTCCTTATTTTTGTCTTTTTGCTCCTCCAGGATGACTTGGATTTGTAATGGATTATTTTTGTAATGAATGGACTCTTTTGTGAATTTTGCGATGATATTGTAATGATAATGGAATGAATGTTTGACTTAGATTATGAAACTTGTGTATCAAAACATATGATTGAATCTTTCTTCTATAGCAAGCTCGAATTAATTCTTGACAACTCATTTATCTAAAAACTCGGAACCAATCAGTTAATCTTGAACATCAACTTGAACTCGGAATTCTTTGAATTTTCCCCAACCAAATTATTTTATCTTGCACCAATCGTAATCTATGTCTTTAAACTCAAGCAAGAAGCATACGTGATATCCTCATAGATGTGCACAAGCATAAGAATAAACAATTTGATTCATGACTCCAAAGAACACCTTGAAACATAGTTCTTAACTTGTAACTCTAAAGGAAACTCTTTAATATTTTTCTTCGATTTTCGAACGACGAAATAAACGTCGTTGATAACTTATAGCACGGTGAAGAGGGCAAATTTTGGGGTGCAACAATAATAAACTATTATTAATAATTTAATTTGCTATTTGATTTGTTCATTATTTAATTAATTTATTTATTTAAATGATTAAATTCATATCCTCTTTTTATTTAATATTTATTTTTTATTATACTTAGCCATGTATATATCTTTAAAATCCATAATTATTTTATTTAAATTCTAAAAATTTCATAAAAATTATTTTTATTCTAGATTTAATTTTTTGATCCCGATTTAATTAATTAGGTCGCGAGACCAATAATTAATTAAATCGTTGGTATTTCTTATTTAAATTATACCCTAATCATGGTTTACGAGGAACATTCCAATACACTGAATATTTTCTCCTATGCCTTTTCAGGGTTATCAACATGGTTCCTTCCGACTACGCGCCCGATTAAGATTCAAAGCTAAGTACCCTACTTTTTAAAAAATCTAGTTTGTTTCCTTTTAAAATTAGGGTTTGTTTTGCATTCATCTTTCCTCCGCCTTTGCCATTTTTCAGGGTTACCCCCGAGGCTCTAACCAACCATATCAGATCAAATCCAAATCAAAGTTAAGTATTATTTATCATTCATTATTAATTTATTTATCTTTTATTTTATTAAGGTTAACCTCATTTGCCTCCGAACCGATAATGCACTCACCCCTCTGTTTATTCTTTCTTTTCCAATTTTCAGGGTTTGTCAACTGCCAAAGCTACGAGTATTGGTAACCCTAAACCCTATTCACAAATTATTACTTGTGTTAAACCTTTTGCCTTTTATTTTGATATCCCGCTGGTTTCAATTCCCCTCTCCTCCGCTGGTTACAATTTCCCTTCCCCATTATTATTGTTATATTATTGTGTGGTTAGTAATTATAGGGAGTGCAACTTATTAATTGAATTAGCATCACGTAATTTTATAAGATAACATAACTGAACATAATCACATGATTGTTGCACACACACACCCTTTTGGGGTAACCCTCTCTGTTGCCTGTTGCCTTGTTGCCTGTTGCCTTGTTGCCTGTTGCCTTCGTGTTTTTGCAGAATAAGCCTCGTCCCTCGAATTCGAAGATACCTCAGCCATGCTGCCTCGAATACTAAAGGTCATACGACCCTAAATGATGCTGCCTTCGATACACAATATGACCTCGACCCTCGGAAGTTGCCTACGGAAAAAGGCTGAGGTATCTTCTGGTTGCCCAACGAAAAGGCTTATTCTGATCCTTGCCTTAGACTACCTGCCCTTCTATGGCATGGGATAGTCTTATGGCAAAGGATGCTTCGATGACCCTTCAACCTCCAAACGAAAGGCTTCCTGCCCTCTTATGGCAAGGATAGACCCTTTCATTCTGAAAGGCAAAAAGAGACCTATTATCTGAGTTTAAGGTAATTGCCCCTAACTGCCTTGCAATGCTCAAACCTTTTTATTATATTCTTTCTCATAATTTTTCAAAAGGGCAACGCTTATTCACAAGCTAAAGTCCCTATCTCTTTCATCTACATTTTCTAAACAAACGAGCAAGCAAAGCAATTAAGAGCCCATGGAAAACCATGGATGCAAAGGGTGCCTTACACCTTCCCTTTGCATAAATTACCCCCCGAACTTAGATTTCTTTAAAAAGGTTTTTTTTCTGTTTCTTTTTGCCTTTCTGATTTAGTTTGGATAAAATAAAAGTCGGTGGCGACTCTTGCTTACCGCGACATTTCGAGCGATAAAAAGTCAGTTCACCGTGTTACAGCCACAATCTTTGTTTTAACTAGATTTTATTATGCTTAATCTTTTGTTTATGTTGATTTTATGAAAGCATGAAAAGGATCAAGGCATTTTGTTTCATTTTGAGCACAACCACCATAACCAAATAGTCAATTCACCTTGTGAGTGTGTGATCATTTGTTAACCTTTTTGAGCCTTTTTGTCAATGTCCATGTTGTTTTTGCTAAATGCTTATATTTGAGTGTTTAGTTGTCATTTTTGCATGGATGATTGATTTTTGTTTTCTTGAACCCTCAACCATGATTTTTGGTTTGAATTTTTACCTTGCCTTAGAAAGTAGGGAGTATTCACATGATGATGTGGTTGAATTCAAGTTGGGGAGAAATGGTTGCTACTTATTTGGTTGTTGCTATGAGGTTGAAAAGAAAGAAAAAAAGTGAAAAGAAAAAAAAAGTGAAAAGGAAAGAAAAGAAAAAGAAAGAAAAAAGAGAAAAAGTTTTGAAAAACAAAAACAAAAAGAGAAGTGAATAATTGTGCTAATAAGTATTGTGATTGGTTTGAGAAACTTGTGGTTATGAAAGAAGTTTAATCGAGGTTTTGTTGTTTGAATCTTTTGTGGATTGATCACTCCCTTAAGTTTAGGCAAGTTTTTGTTTCGATTAGCCTTAGGACATATCCCTTGTTTGTTAACCAAGCCACATTACAACCTTGAAAAGTCCTTGTGATTCTTGCTTTTGTATCTTCAATGTGATTTTTGGATGAATGCATAATTTAATCTTTTGTTTGCAAGATTGTTGAATGAGTGTTAAAAGTCCTTCACCTTTGTGTGTTCTTCATCCATTGATGAATTTTTCCTAGGTGTGATTCATGATGTGAGCATGTATTGTGTTAGAATGTTTTGTATGCTTTTTGTGCTTAGGATTCGTTTCGTTTACATGTTGTCGTTGTAGGATAGTGGTAAGTATTTACTTTGTTCATACGTTTTTGTATTAAACCATACATTTGTTTTTGGTTTTCAAAACTTGTTGATTCACAAATCTTTGGCTTATTACTTTCAATTCTTTGATTTATTTGACATTGTTTGAGGACAAACAAAGTTTCAAGTTGGGGAGAGTTTGATAAGTGCCAAAATGTACTTATTTTGGGTATGTAAATAGTGGCACTTATCGATACTTTTGTTAACACCGTTTGAGTAATTCCCCGTTTTGTGTATAAATACGTATACTTTGTAAATAGTTGTATTTTCATATACTTTTATACCATTTGATAGTTTTTCCTATGTTTTTATAGGTATTCATGTTTATTGGAGCCTTGAGGAATAAAGTGTCAAAGGCACGACTTCGATTTCGCAATTTTGGTGAAAGCCCGCTTAGCCACCGTCAAGCGGACTTCCATAGGCTCAAAATAAGGATGACCAAAATCATCATTTTGGTTTCCATTCATTCATTATTGGATAGAGCATTGAATAAGCTTTCCAACACTTCGAACCGGACGCAATTCGGAGTTACGGTTCTCGAGTTATGGCGAAAACAAAATCTGATTTTTAGCAGACTCCGCTAAGCGGAGGGGGTCCGCTGAGCGGAGCTCCAGCGGAGAAAATCAGCGTCTGGATGCAATTTTGAGTCCGCTGAGCGGAGGGGGTCCGCTAAGCGGACCTGCTAAGACAGCAGCTCGTTAAAAAGGGCCAAAATCACATTTTTAGGTCATGGGTTGGGTATTTTTGAGTCCCAACACCATCATTTTCATTCTTAGATCAAAATTAGCTTAGAAAACAACTTCGGAGGTTGCATAAGGATGATCGGGGGTGGATTGAGCGTCGAACGGAGCTGACAAACTGGGAGATCTTCGGTTCATTTCTCTTATTCTTTGTGTATTTCTCTTTGGTTGGTTTTGTTTGTATATTTACTTGAATCTTATGTATATTTACCGATTATAATGTTATATTTAACCTGCTTTACAAATCTGTGTTGATGTTATCCTGGATTTTTGCTCTATGCTGGGGATTTGGGGTGCTTTAGAGATAAACTTCTTGAATCCTTATCTAGGATGATAATCTGTTGGTTCTGAACTCTAGAGATAGATTTAGAGCTAGCATTCACCGTTTGTATCTGTACGTAATGCTTTCGTGTTTGAGTGGCGCGCGAGAGATCGCCGACGCGAGAATACGGATGTTCTCGCGACTTCGCGTTAGAGATAACCTTAGTTGTGAGATGATCTCGTTTGTGCTCTAGAGATGGACGCTTATGTGAGAGATACGTGATGACATAGACGAGTATCGTAGGTTGAATATAATGGGTTGGTAAGTGTATGTTTGTGAAGAGTGAATATATTTACATTCCTGATAAGTTCTTTCTCTTCTAAGAATGTGTTTGTTTATTCTTTTCCTGTCTATATCTTTGTTTACTTTTTGTTCATTCAAACCCGAGTTCGAAACGTAGAAACTGTTGAATGGCATCTCTCCATCTCTGAGGACGATAATTCCCGGATCAATATTTCCAAATCTTTTCTGTTGCTTGCCCTATACTGCATTCAACAGCGACGCGCGCTCTGCGAAACCCAGAATAAAACTTCATTTTTCTGCAAAACAGAAGAGAAGAACTCGCTTTTCCTCCCTTCTAAGGGTTCCAGCAGGCAAAAGATACAGCAAAAACGTGGTTTCTACCCTAATTTTTCAAAATTATTCAAAATATTCCTAAATCTAAAAACCTAACTTCTAAAACTATATTAATGGAAATAGAAGGGAATAAGAACAAACCTTTGATAATGATGACAATGGAGAGACGAAAATAGTGAGGAAAATTGCAAGAAACTAAGAACTAGAGTGTGTGTGTTGTTTTCTTTTCTTGAAGTAAAGAGGAAAAAGGGTAACAATGGAGGCAAAGACCTCCAAAAACCCTAACTCCCCCTTCTAAACGCGTACTGGGTCGGGCCCAGCATGGGTGGGCCCAAACAAAATTATTTTTTTTTTCAAAAATATATACAGCGCGCGACGCGCGCAGAACCGGCGCGACGCGCCCTCATCTCTGCTTGGAAGGGGTATTTGAAATCACCTAGCGCGCGACGCGCGCATATGAGTGCGGCGCGCGCTACACTAGAAACAGCTACCAAGATGTATTCATTTGACATTGAGGAAGGGAATGGTCCAACAAAGTCAATGCCCCAACAATCAAATACTTCTACTTCTACAATACTTTGAAGGGGCAGTTCCTCTCTTTTCCCAATTCCACCAGTTCTTTGACAACTGTCGCATGAGGCAACATGGTGGTAAGCATCTTTGAACAAAGTAGGCCACCAAATTCCCGATTGAAGGACTTTTGTGGCCGTACGCAAACCATTGAAATGACCACCATAAGGCGAATTGTGGCAATGCCACAAAATGCTTTTTGTTTCCTCACCCGCGACACATCTTCTCAAAAGATTGTCACTACTCAACTTAAACAAGTGAGGCTCATCCCAAACATAAAAATTGGCATCGTTCAAAAACTTTTTGCTTTGATTCCAAGTTAGATCCTCTGGTATCCATCCAGATGCTTTGTGATTAGCCATATCTGCGAACCAGGGTCTAACTTCTTGTACCATGTACAGTTTCTCATCAGGGAATTCTTCCCTCACTTCTTTTTCATTGTTTGTCACCTCGGTATTCACTAACCGAGATAAATGATCCGCAATCAAATTTTCTGTACCTTTCTTATCTCTTACTTCAAGATCAAATTCTTGAAGCAAAAGAATCCACCGAATAAGCCTCTATTTTGAATCATGCTTGGTGAGAAGATATTTGATTGCGGCATGATCAGTATAACACACCACTTTAGAACCAATGAGGTAAGAAAGAAACTTTTCCAATGCAAATACAATTGCGAGCAATTCTTTTTCGGTAGTGGCATAGTTAACCTGTGCCTCATTTAAAACTTTGCTCGCATAATGTATAGCATGGAATTGTTTGTTCTTCCTTTGGCATAAGACCGCACCAACCGCATAGTCACTCGCATCGCACATGAGTTCAAACTCAAGCGACCAATTAGGGGCGACAATTATGGGTGTGGTGGTCAAATTCTCTTTGAGTTCTAAGAAAGCTTTTAGACATGATTCATCAAAATTAAATTCCATACCTTTGTTGAGCAAATTACTCAAAGGCTTTGCGACCTTGGAGAAATCCTTGATGAATCTTCTATAGAACCCAGCATGTCCCAAAAAGCTCCTTATGCCTTTCACATTCACCGGTGGGGGAAGCTTTTCAATAACCTCGATTTTTGCCGGATCGACCTCAAGCCCCTTTGAAGATACCTTGTGGCCAAGAACAATCCCATCCGTTACCATGAAAGTGCACTTCTCCCAGTTGAGAACCAAATTTGTTTCAATACATCTTTCCATCACCACATCAAGATTTTTCAAGCACAAGTCAAATGACGACCCGTAGACAGAAAAGTCATCCATGAACACCTCGATGCTTTTCTCGATCAAATCTGAGAAGATAGCTTGCATGCACCTTTGAAATGTTGCGGGAGCATTCCATAGTCCGAATGACATTCTTCGGTATGCAAAAACGCCAAAAGGACATGTAAAGGCAGTTTTCTCGTGGTCCGCCGGATTCACTGATATTTGATTGTATCCTGAATAACCATCCAGGAAACAATAGAAGTTTCTTCCGGCTAACCTCTCTAGCATTTGATCCATAAAAGGTAATGGAAAGTGATCTTTTCTTGTTGCTTGGTTCAACCTTCTATAATCAATACACATACGCCACCCGGTCACCGCTCTCGAAGGAATCAACTCGTTCTTCTCATTTCTCACAACCGTCAATCCACCCTTCTTAGGAACCACATGCACCGGACTCACCCATTCGTTATCGGAGATGGGATAAATCATCCCCGCCTCTAATAACTTCACAACCTCTTTTCTAACAACTTCTTTCATGGTTGGATTTAATCGCCTTTGAGGTTGTGCCACGGGCCGAAAATCATCTTCTAACATAATCTTATGCATACAATAGGCCGGACTAATACCCTTCAAATCGGATAAAACCCATCCTATTGCTTCTTGATTCTTTGTCAATACTTCCTTCAATCGATGCTCTTCCTTGCTAGACAAACCGTTATTAATGATAACAGGCTTAGTAGAATTGTCACCGAGAAACACGTAATTCAAGTGAGACGGTAACACATTCAACTCCACCTTTTGCTCTTCAACTTTAGGTTCATCCTTCAACTCTTCAATTTGAGTTTCAAATGGATTCATCTCATCACAAGCCTCTAAATTTCTCAAGCAATCTTCAATCTCTTTCTCTTGATCTTTGGTGAGAACTTCAAGAGCTTCCATTAAAGTCTTCTCAAGAGGATTCGACAAGTGCATTTGATTCTCCACTTTCATAATAGCCCTTTCGGTAGCATCGATTCTAAAACAATCATCATCATCACTAGGATGCTTGATGGCTTCAAAGAGATTAAGAAATAATTCCTCGTCTTGGTATCGCAATTTCATTAAGCCATCATCAATGTCTATCATCATTCGGGCCGTCTTCATAAAAGGCCTTCCTAAGATCAATGGAATATCAGGATCTTCTTCCATGTCTATGACAACAAAATCAACAGGAAACCAAAATTTGTCAACCTTAACAAGCAAGTCTTCCGCAACTCCATGAGGATGAGCTGTGGATTTATCCGCTAATGATAACGTCATTCTAGTCGGCTTCAAGTCATTGATTCCTAATCTTCTCACCATAGACAATGGGATCAAATTAATGGTAGAACCGGTATCCACCAAACCTTTGCCTATGTGAACATTTCCAATAGACACCGGTAAGGTTACCCGTCCAGGATCATTTGATTTTATCGGAGTAGTGCGTTGAATTAACGCATTACAACAAGAGCTCACCGTTACTACCTCCGGATCCAAGAATCTTCTCTTCTTAGTGATGATGTCTTTGATGAATTTTGCATACATCGGCATTTGCTCTAATGCTTCGGAAAAAGGAACATTGATTTGCAACATGCTAAAGATGTCCAAGAACCGAGCATAGTGCTTTGCATCTTCTTTCTTTGACGGACTGGGAGGGTAAGGTAATTTCTTCACATGAATTGAGTTTTCTTTCATCTTCCCTTTTTCACTCACACTCAATTTTTTTCTCTCTTTTTCTACAACTTTCTCAAGAGTTTCTTTTTCCACTAATTCTTTCTCTTTCTCATTTTCAACTACATCACCCTCAACATTTTTTTCTACTTCGATCATCCTATCTTTTTCACTCTCAACAATTTCCTCCTCAACTATCTCTCCTACACCCATATCAATATTTCTACCGCTACGAGTTAGAATTGACTTACAATGCTCACGAGGATTTTCTTGTGTAGTAGCCGGAAAAGGACCTTTGTTTTGATCGGCAAGTTGCTTTGACAATTGCCCGACTTGAGTTTCAAGGTTCTTTATGGCGGCATTCGTACTCTTTTGGCTCGCAATTTGCAATTGCATGAATTGGCTAAGAGTGTCCTCGATTGAAAGCTTTGTTTGTTGAGGTTGTTGATTGTAACCACCTTGATAAGGATTTTGACGATTCGATGGACCCGCATCCGGCCTCCATCCTTGTTGATAACCTTGATTACCTCTTTGTTGGTAACCTTGGTTATTGTTGTGAGGTTGTTGTTGTTGTCTCCCACCATATCCTTGATTAGGATTAGACACATAATTCTCCTCTTCACCCGGTGGAGGACAAAAACCAGTTTGATGGTCACCCCTACACAATTCACAATACATCACCTGTTGATTTTTAGAAGGGATCTCATGTATCTCTTTGATTTGTTGAGGGAGTTTTGACATTTGTTGAGTGAGCAATTCTACTTGTTGTGTCAATAACTTGTTTTGAGCAAGTATTGCATCACTAGTATTCAATTCAAGAACTCCTGGTTTTCTTTGCGATGCACTACGGTTGTGTTGCCCTTGATGATCATTCAAAGCCATCCTATCAATGATAGCAATTGCTTCAGCAGCTGTTTTTGACATCAACGAACCACCCGCGGTAGCATCTAAAAGAGTTTTTGGTTGAGGTTGGAGTCCATTCCTAAAGATATGGATTTGAGACAATTCATCAAACCCATGACCTTTGCATTTTCTAACCATGGACTTGAACCTCTCCCATGCTTCATTGAGAGATTCATTCGGACCTTGAGAGAACACCGCAATAGAAGTTTTCGCTTCCATGAACCTATTGTGAGGAAAGAACCGATCCAAGAACTTCTCTTCTAACTCGTTCCAATTTGTCATGACATTATTTGGTTGATCAAGGTACCATTCCTTAGCTTTTCCAATTAAGGAATGAGGAAAGAGTCTCCTGAACACCTGTTCTTCTTCGGCTTCTGGAGCACCAATGGTTCCGGCGATCTCATAGAACTTTGTTAGATGAGTAAAAGGATCCTCGTGATCTGCTCCTGTGAAAGGATTCTGATAAATTAATTGAAGTAACCCCGTTTTCATCTCGGAGTTTCTTCCATTGGCTTGATCACGAGCAAATTGTGCATTGAGTCGAGGGCTATTAACACAAGGCCCTCGAGCTGGAACATTAGGATCCGCAGCCATTTCTTCCTCAACCAAGTTTTCAACCGGAATTGAAGAAGAAGATGCTTCTTGTTGTTGTCTTCTTTCCCTAGCTAGTTGTCTCCTCCTACGAGTTTTGCTATTCTCTCTACGAGTAGTCCTCTCAATCTCAGGATCAAAAAGGAGTTGATCTGCAGGTATACGTCCTCGCATAAACTGTAATCTGAAAAACTAACCAAGCAAATTAACAAACACAAGGAAAATAAATTTAGAAACAAGATATTAATTATAAGACTCAATACAAAACAAACTATTGCAATGCTTGCAATATCTAAATAACAATCCCCGGCAACGACGCCATTTTGTTGAAAGAGTATTGTGGTGTACTTTTCGTTTATATCGTATCCACAGGGATTATTGCGATATCACCGCCGTTCTATAGCCTATTTTGCCTTGAGTTAATGTTACTTTAGTTTTAAGTTTGCAAAAGATCATTCAATCACTTTTAGTAGCAAAGAGTAAATTAATGAAAGTTCTAAGTTAAAGAAAATGTATCAAGATTTAATTCATCAACCTAAATTTGTATGTCTCCTTATAAATACATGTATATGAACTCGGTAACGATCAATATAATTACGTATTGACGCCTATATCGTCTGTGTCCGCAACGATATAGTTAGATTTACCGTATTGTTTAACCGACGATTTCTCCACCGTTTAAACAATACGAATAACGTTTTTAAAACCGATACTAAGTAAACATCAAACGCTAAATCCATGTCTGCAATTTATAGTTTGATAGATGATAAAGTTAAGTCTAGATACAAACATTGATGTCTCAAACACTTATACCAAAGAAAAGCTTTAATGAACAAACTAAACCATCTATATTGATCATCACTTGTTCATACATAGTATATTCACAAGAAAAACATAACAAAGGCTAGGAAGATTACATCTTATCTTGATACAAAAGAGATTTAGCTATCCATGAAAATGGTAGCTTGCTCAAGAAGGAAAGGATGAAGATCAACAAGCATCTACGGCGATTAATCGACGATCAAAGCTTCGAATCTCCAATTCTTCAGTTGCTACAGTAGTTAGGGTTCCAAGAGCTCTTAAGAAAATCAAGAAGAAGTTAAAAATCAGAATTACTCCTTATATAGTAAAACAGTTTTCTGTCCAGGGCGCGTCGCGCCCTCCAGCGCGCTTCGCGCCAATACACTTAAGGAATATAAACCGCCAATGCGCGCGACGCGCGCAACTCTCTGGTTTGGAAGCTTCAAAATCTTGCCCAGGGCGCGACGCGCCCATATCTCCGCGCGACGCGCGCTAACTTCTGCCCAGCACTCTCCAATGAAGGCCAAAACAAGCTTCAAACTTCCAAAAAAAAGCTAAAACCTACAAGATCACAACTAAAACACATATTATCAAATAAAAGAAAGCTTAAAATTATAAATTATAAATAATTATCTAAAACTTCATAGAATTGTACTAATATCCGATAAAAACGGTCGAAAGGTGCCATTAATTAAACTAAATATTAACACAATTTGGCACCTAACAGTAACACAAGTTCAAATATGAATCACACCTAACACACTTCTTCATCAGGGGATAAAAAACAAAAATGAGGAACCTAACTCACAAACATCAATCTTGTTAACATCGAGATTAACTTATGCATTCATCTAAGCAACTCAAATTAAAAAGCATAAAAGCATTAATCTTTAAGGACTTTAATGACCTGGTTAACAAAGAAGGGACATTTCTCAAGTTAATTGAATCAAAGATACTAAAACCTAAGAGAGCATTCAAGATTGACATTCTTTTTCATTTATAACTTCATTAACCAATTTTCTTTTGCTCAAGAGGTATACAACCTTTTTATTGATTATTTACCACACTTCTTTGTCACTTATATTCACAATTTTATTTCTCAAACTCTGAGCAATCTATTTTTCTTCTTTCTTCCCAACTTGAATATGATCAATCATTATAGTTAGAATGCTCCCTAAACTTCTAAGGCAAAGTGATCAACTTCCAACCACAATTTATGGTTGATGGTTCAAGGTTTCAAGAAATATAATTTAAGATCCAATCAAGAATTGGTGATGAACTTACTATTTATGCACAAGTTCCACAGTTCAATCATCGATTTGGATCATGATAAAAAAAACTCAAAGGGGTTAGGCATATTCTCACTCATTCACAAGGTTGATTGATTATTTTTGGTCTAGTAGATGTGCTCAAAATAAAAAATTGCCTTGATTACTTTCATGCTTTTACACAAATTATCACAAACGCAAGATTAAGCATAAGAAAAATGAGTTAAACAAGCATTATTTGTCTCCTTGCATATATAAATCATGTAAAGTCTCCTCACTCTATGCTAAGAACTAAAGTGATTCACCATTGAACAAGTATTTCAAAAGTATGGATGACATGTTATTTGTATAATTACAAGATTCAAAATCATGGTATATTTAGAAAGCGGTAAACATGTACGTTGCTTTTGTACATTTTCCAAGCAATATCATTACCACCACATTTGCAATCAACAATTTGAATCAATGAAGCATCCACTCGTTCCTTCAAGTTAATCAACTTGGGAAAAACTTTAACAAAAAAAATTCTAACAACTTAAAAACTAAACATTCATGAATTTAAACTATCTTAATAATTAAAAAAATTGCATAATTTAAACTAAAAACTTAATTTCATTAAACAAACACCACCACCAAATTATATGGTGTTCCAAAAGTCTCGGCAACATGTAATGTCACCAAAAAAACATACCCCCATCCTCAAAAGGATTGTACAAAATAACCGAACAAAACATAATTAAAGTCTAACATAAACCACAATAAACTAAAAAAAAATAAAACAGAAACAAAAACTGAGAAAGGTCACCAATCACCATCACAACAATCTCACTCACCCCAGTCTCCTATTCCTCTCCATCCTCATCAACTGCAGTTGTTCCATCAAGATGAAATAACCTGCCCTCAGGCTAATTAGCATAAGCCCTGAACTCCTCATGAGACCTCGAATTGTGATCCACCCGAGGTTCCCGGATTTGTAACTGAAGTTAATGCATGGAATCATGCATAAACATAAATGCCCTCTAGTTTGCTTCAAGCATATCCCATGTGTACATACAAGCATCTCTCTCGTCAAATGGTTGTTGAGCTGAAGAAGTTGGAGTAATCGGATCTCTCTTCTTCGGTACAAAAAACCTCTCTATAAACCTATCATCCAGTACTCATTCAATAGTATCATGTATCACTGGAGGTAGCGGAATTCTAGCTTTCTAACATAGCCCCATAATTAGACCAGGATAAGTTAAGCTGCACGACGTTCAGTCTCCTAGCTTGTGACCGCTCAAAGTTGTAACGCTCAGAAAAGTATTTATTTGCTTAATTTAGACATTTGAGATGTTTATTGAAATTTTCGCGTTTTGGGACGATTTAGTCTATATTAGTTCGGGATAGCGGATCGACATTTACTCGGAAATTTTAATATTTTTAGTATTAGAAATATTAATGAGCTAATACTTAGCGTTTGGGAATTTTTCGAGTAATTAAGATTAAACCGGAAATATGAGACATTGAGTAATAAGTCGGTATATTAAAATAATCGGATTTTATTTTAATGGTGTTTAAGTGGAAGTATTATTTTTACATTAAGTGTAGAAACAAAATTGGGCTTAAATAACGGTATCGCGAAGTATTAAGGGGTGTATTTTATTAGGCCCATTTGTGTGGTAGTGACTAAGAGTAGTCTTATTTTTGAAATAGAAGTAGTAGAGCAACAAGTGCTATCCGAAAAAGAAAAAGAAAGGAAAAGCTAGGGTTGTGAGTAGGAGAAAAAGGAGGCCAAGGGGTGTGCTCTCAAGTACAATTTTTCTCAAATCTTTCATTGATTCTCCTTAGAACTGCACTCAATCCAAGGTAAGGGAGATTCTTTCTACCTAAATGAGAATATGATGGATTGTACGTGGGTTTAGGGTATAGATTGGTCATTATGTTCTTTTAATTTTATTTTCTATATAAAATTAATGTTGTTGTTCATAGAAAATTGAATTTAGGAATGATATAAAGAGGCTATGCGTATTTGGAAATTTCGGAAATGAATTAAAATAGTGAAACGAGAGCTTGTCGGACGACACTTATGCCCACGACGTCCGTTTGTCCTTGAGTAACCACTTGGCCATACTACTTTCCTTTTTGCTTTATGTTATTTTCGTTCCTTGCTGTTCAATTGCTAATGTAACTTCGTTTCCTTTCCACTTCATAAATATGCTCTGTTACTTTTTCTTTTCTTTTCTTTCCATGTTTCATGCTGGTACCTAAGTCAAATATATAATAGAAATATAATAGTATAATAAAACTGAAAATGAAACATGGTTATAAATTTAATGAAAATAAATTGAAAGCAGTAGAAGATTAATAAAGTGTAAAACAGTAGTCTAGTAGAACAAATGCCCTTTTACATAGGATGCTAGAATATTGGAAATGGAATGGAATTAGAAGTGAATTGAATTAATATGGTGTGATATTAATTGGTTGATTAAATTGATAGTTAAGTTAATTTCAATAAGTCTATTTGATTGGAATATACTTGGACTTAGATCAATTATTCGGTTTATCGATAAATTATAGTATTTTGAGAATTTGTCCATAATTGAGTTTTGGTTGAATATTTTTGCTGAAAATAATGTATTGATATGCTAATGATGTTGTTATGATAATTAACATTATTTCTAAATGAGTTAGATGATAATTCGAAGTCGATTTTTGGTTTACTTGATATATTGGCATATTGTGATTATTTTGCGAATTGACCGAAAATTATGGTTTTGGTTTGGATGCCTTTGCTGCGAATAATGTTATGATTGCCGATATTATCATTATTGTGCATTGATCTATGGGTAGCTTTATGGCATGAATCCTAGTGAATTGTCGTTAGTTTAGTTGATTATGATGATATGTTGGTATGTCGAGATGGTGATAAATTGTTGTTATTGTTGTAGATTGAGTTGATAGAGTCGATTGTTGTTGATATGGTTGATTGAATTGATTGATTTATAGTCGAAAAGTTGTCGCATAGCATAACATTGTTAGAGTTGGCCTTTAATGGCAAAGATGATAGAGTTGTTGCGTTGCCTCAGAATTACTGGTAATTGATAGAGTTGGGAGTTTTACTCCAATGGTACCACATGCATATGCACAGTTGAGTCGCATTTAAGTCGTTATCAATTGTTGTTGGTTGGAGTTTTTGTTTACGCATCGTGATGCTTATATGTTGACTTGTTGAAGATACTTTTATGTTAATATCATGACTATTCAATGATGATGTTATATGAGTTATTTATGTTGATGTTATGTGAAGCGGTGATTCATTTATATTCTTTACCTAATATATAATTTATCATGATCCTATTTATATAGTTTGATATCTCACCCTTTCTGTTTGAATGTTGTCTTTACGTGGGTAACGTGCAGGTAACCCAAATGAGTAGTTGTTTCCGCTTATAGTCGAGTCTTGGTGTCATTTGTTCTGATACGTAGCACTCGAGGGGACATGAACACTTACTTTATGTTTTCTTTGGTTTATTGAAAACTTATGTTGTATTTGAGGAGTTTGTTTGTATTGTTGCTTTTTATGATTCAAAAGATGCTATATCTTAATTGGTGAATCATTGTGAATCCGCTGCATGTTTATTCAGAAGTTGAGATTCTATTTTGAAGTATATGTTTATGAGTTATGTTCATTCCAATCCTGAAAGTGTTATGTATTAGTTTAAAAAGCATGACAAGTGTATGTTTATGTTGAATGTGTGACATCCTGATTGTGTTGAGAATTTTTATACTATGATATTTTAGGCATTAATGCTTGAGGTAGAATTGGGGTGTTACATTAGTGGTATCAGAGCAAGTCGGTCCGTCCGATCAAGTGTCGAGTCATAGTGTGGTCTAACAATTGTGTATTGTTGTTGTGCTGAATGCTTTTGTGTTGTAGTGATTCTATGGCTGAGAGGAATGATGTTGCGATAGCTGCTGCTTTGGAAGCAATGGTTCAGGCTATGCAGAACCAACCGAATTCTGACGAGACTGTTGGATCTCGTAGCTTGGCGACTTTCCAAAGGGAGAATCCGCCAGTGTTCAAGGGTAAGCATGACCCTAATGATGCGCTTGATTGGTTGAAGGAGATCGAGCAGATCTTTCTTGTTATGGATTGCACTTCTTCACAGAAGGTTAGATATGGCACTCATATGCTGGCTACGGAAGCTGATGATTGGTGGTTGGAGATGCTTGCTAGGTTGGAGGCTTCAGGTGATGAAATCACTTGGATCGTGTTTCGTAGGGAATTTCTGAGAAAGTACTATCCTGAAGATGTTCGGGGTAAGAAAGAGATAGAATTCCTAGAGTTGAAGCAAGGGAACATGTCTGTTACTGAGTATGCTGCCAAGTTCAGTGAATAGGCTAAGTTTTATCCTCACTTTGATGGCGAAGGTGTTGAATTCTCTAAATGCATCAAGTTCCAAAACAGGTTACGCATGGAAATCAAGAAAGTTGTTGGGTACCAAAAGATCCATGTGTTTCCTGACTTGGTGGACAGTTGTAGGATCTTTGAGGAAGATAGTAATGCTCATCACAAGATGGCTAATGAGAAGAGAGGCAAAAATCAGCAAAGCCGTGGGAAACTATATGATGCTGGTAAATGAAACAAAGAGTTTCTCATGGTCAGAGGTCTAGTGAGGGAGATGCTTCTACTATGATTGTGTGCTTCAAGTGTGGGCAAACTGGTCATAAGAGTTATACTTGTAATGCTGATGCAAAGAGGTGTTTCCGCTGTGGAGAATTTGGACACGCAATTTCTGATTGCAAGCACAAGAGTATAATCTGTTTCAATTGTCGTGAAGAAGGGCACATTGGTAGCCAGTGTCCAAAGAATAAGGCACAATCTGGTGGAAAGGTGTTTGCTTTAGCTAGGACTCCTACAGCTAGTGGAGACCGACTTGTCAGAGGTATATATTTCATTAATAGTATTCCTTTAATCACCATTATTGATATTGGTGCTACTCATTGTTTTATTGCTTCTGATTATGTTGAAAGATTGGGTCTTATTTTGTATTCCTTGAATGGGGAGATGGTTGTCGATCTTCCAGCTAAGGGATCAGTGACTACTTCTTTGGTGTGTTCAAAGTGTCCTTTGCCGATCTTCGACATAGACTTTGTTGTTGACTTGATTTGTTTGCCGTTGAGTGGATTCTCCACATCATGCAAGATGTCGGAATATCAGGTAAGACATCATGCACAAAGATCCCCCATCAGTAAAAGCAGCAACAACACCAACAAGCATGACAAATTATCATGCTCCCCCTAAATAGTTGCATACAGCAAGCAACCATAATAACTACTCTCCCATTAGCAGTATCACAATCCCATCAGCAAGCTAATCAACATGTCAAGACATGTGTCATAACATCAAGACAACCAAAATAAACTAACACTTTACTCCCCCTTTTTATCCAAAAATTGACAACAAAAAAAGAGTAAATGTAAACACAAGTGGAAGCAAACGCATTGCACACAAGAAATAAACACAGATGGAAGCACAAAATCTCAATGGAAACACACAACTTCAGATGGAAAGACACAAACTTGACCATATTCAGGTGGTTTTCCACCTCTTTCCTATGTCAAAGACCCTTATGCACTCCTTATTGCTGTCACCAGCCCTTCTGAACCCCTGTCATATTTGTAGAGCATCCATTGTCAAAGTACCAGTCTTCTCTATTTGAAGCTCTCAAGAAAGTATGAGTTATAAGATTAACATCTCTATATTTTACACTTATATCTTTGCTTACTTGACTAGCCTTAGAATGAGCTGAAATTTTTTTATCTCCGAACAATTTATAACAAAAAGGCTTAATATGATCATACTCAGCACAATAATGACACCTCCAAGTTGAATAATTGGGATTTGTTGGAGTTTCATTAAATCTCCCAAGATGTTGGAACATGTGGTTGGACATGTTGATCAATCTTTTCTTTTCAACAGGAAAGAACTTTTCCACAGATCTTTTATTTTGTTGATTATCAAATGAATGATTAACCTCTGTATTTTCTGCTTTTTTCTTCATATTAGCTCCATGTTTCATCTTTCTCAAAGAATTTGTCAAGTTGTCAAGCTTGAAATTTAAGAGAGATAACTCACTTTGAAGATAAGAAACAGTACATGAAAGTATTTTCTTTTCATTCTCCAATTCAGTTATAATCTTTCTTTGTTCTTCCTCTGTCTTAATACTTTCTTCATACTTGTCACATGTATCCTTGTAGGGCACATCCAGATCTTCATAAAAAACATTTTCATCAAAAGCTTATACTTCATATGCCCATCTGCCAGAGACAACCATCACCATTTAGGCAGTCTCAGTTCCAGACTCATCTTCTGACTCATCATCATCAAACCAAGATACAATAAAGCCATTTTTCCGCTTCTTGAGAAAAATAGAACATTCTGGTCTAATGTGACCAAAACCTTCACACTCATAACAATGAATACATTTTCTTTGATTGGACTTCTCTTCAGGTCTGATATTCTTTTGAGAATCATTATCATTCCTGATGTCAGATGAGATGTTCTTGACATCTGGTCTTCCTCTTCTATCCATTCTCTTTAAAATTCTATTGAATTGCTTCCCAAGTAGCACAACGGTATTAGACATCCTTCCTTAGTATCCAGATCATCTTGACCTTTTTCATCTTCAACATTGGATACAAAATCTATGTTCTTGTTCTTTTTCTCAGACTTGTCACTAATAGCCAATTCAAAAGTTTGAAGTGAGTCAACAAGCTCATCAACCCTCATAGTGCTGATGTCATGAGCTTCTTCAATGGTTGTCACCTTCATATGATATTTACCAGGTAAATACCTAAGAATCTTTCTAACAAGCTTTTCTTATGACATCTTTTCACTCAAGGCACTAGATGCATTTTCTATTTCAAGAACCTTCATATAATAGTCCTGGATGGTCTCATCATCATTCATCTTCAAATTTTCAAATTTAGTAGTGAGAAGATAAAGTCTTGACATCTTCACTTTAGATGTACCTTCATGAATTGTCTTGAGAATTTCCCAAGCATCCTTGTGTAAGAACAAGATTGATTCTGCATCTGGCCTTAATTTTTTATGATACGTTATCTTTAAAATGTATTTTACGGTAACGACAACTCGAGTGTCGTATCTCAAGGACTCTTGATTAAAATTAACCAACTGAAATGAGGAGGGTTTTAGGTTTGACTTAGAACAAGTGATTTAAAATAAGTGATTATGAAATAAGCTAAAATGACTAATCTATTGATTATGATCCTAACTTATTGTTGATTATTATAAGTTTAATCTCATAATCTATTCCTATTCGACTACAAAATTCATTGACAAGCGCAATGGATTTTATGTGATGTAAGTTTCTATTATCTGAATTAACCAAACGGATTTAAGCCCTCGCGGATTAAGCAAACACGAATTAATCAAACACGATAACAAATTAAGAAAACGCTAACGTGATTATAGTTAAGGAACATACAAAAATCGAACTAAATCAATATACTCTATGAAAATCGAATTAAGCAAACAAGAATCATATAATATAATTGATCGAAATAGAAACTTGATTTAAATTGTTATAACCTCAAAGTATGATGGAATCTGTAATTAGCAGATTTTGCCTTAGGATCAGTTCTCTATTACAAACTTAAAAAGCTTCAGAAATATTTCATTAATACTGTGACTTAATGTTATTAAACAAAATAAGGATTCACAATTCTAATTCAAACCGGGTCGGAAAACATAAAACCGACCCAAAAAATGGCCTAAAACTAAATATTTCTTAAGCTTGGAACTTTCACGAATTATTTGAGACTTCTGCATTTCGAATCATCTTTTGACTTCAACACGAAACTTGTAGCTCTTTCTCTTAGCTTTCCAACGCATATCAAAACGCGTAAAACGACGTCTCCTAGCTCCCGTTATGATCCGCACAGTAGACATGTATCAAATAACAGCTAAAGTTGAAAACAACATAGGCAAACAAAGACTTAATTCTAAAAACATAATAAAACAATAAAATAAACAAAACAAACTAGGGAAATGCCTAAATACAAACATAAGATAATGTACATTAAAATGCACTGATCATTCACACATGACCTTCTTACTACATAAGTCCAAATGCATCACCTTTTATCATTTATATTTCATTCATACCAAGTTACTACACTTACACAAGTTATCACACTTTATATATTATTTCAATATATCATTTTTTTTATAACACTACCTCATAGACACCTTTACAATTGTGAAAATATCTCTCCATGTAAGCCTTTAAACTCAACACTGTATCTTTGAGTTTGATCATTTTATTTACTTGTTCTACAGTCATATCCAAAAAATAATCAAGATTTTGTTAATATGTATCAAAATGATGTGAAAAAAATATGGACCTTCTTAAATAACAAGGAATTCATCACTTTACTATATACAAATATCCCCTTATAATAAATGGTTGGAGTTCTATTGTTCAATTTTAGTACCTGGTTCTTGATGTTGTTGTTCAAGTAGGACATTATGGTGACAATATATTTAGAATCATAAACTACAAAACAATATCATAGCAACAAGATTTATCACATTATCACAGTCGATGCTTATGCCATGAAAATATTTTTACACTTTATATTACACTCATCCATGTTAATATCAATTTGCTAAAATTAGTTAAATTCTTCTACTTTTTTGACAATACGTTTATGTTTGATATATTATTTTTTAATTTATTTTTCAACTTTATATTTTTTAGAAATTGCAGGAAGACTTTACCTCAATATTAAAAGATTCTGATTATCAATATCTTCTTCTTTGTAGTGATAACAGCAACAATAAATAAGTTGCTCACTATATTAAATATCGCAGACCCTTTTAAAACGAAATTGCCATACGAATGAAACAACTTTTGTGAATCCAATATCTTTAGACCACGAGACAAAATTCAGTTCAAAATAGATGCTAATTCAAGAAACAATAAGTGTCATGTATATAAGGTTCATCCATAAATACTTTTGTTACCGTCTTATTTATCTCTTCTCATATTTTGTAAAGGCAATGATTAGTAAATTTCGACTTCATCTTGCAAGAACAAATTTTCACTAAATAGATTATATTTAATTGATAATTAGATGAATTTCATAAAGAATATTTGTTTCACCACTTAACTCCGCTCCCAATATTTAACTGGATATATATTTATTGAACTAATTTCGATCCGTTAATAAAATAGAGCGGGAACACCGCTCCCCGTACGTACACACGAGACATCTCCTTCGAACTCAGGACCTCAAGGAGAGCAAACCCTTGAGACTCAAGCACCCTCCCACTAGGCCAACCCTTTCGGGTTTATTTATAGTAATACTTATCACCCATTATTGTTGTCTGCTAATATTTGGGAATGAATTCTTCCTGCAACTGGACCAATATTCAGCAACCAGCTTAGAGAATGAAGAGTTGGTTTCCATTAGCTTTGAAGGCTCATCATATTCCATCAGTTTCCCTTTAATAATAACCACCAAAATATTATGAGGCAAAATATAGTACTAAAAAAACAGAAACAGTAGCATGTATAATAAGGTAAGAACATACCATATGATAAAACCATAACCATGTCACTGTCTATTACAGTTGGAACTCTGTGAGCCACAGTTATAACTGTGCATTCTTCAAATTCTTGTCTGATTACTCTTTGTAAAATGGCATCTGTAGCAGAGTCAATGGAGGCCGTAGCTTCATCCAGGACAAGAATTCTGTTTCTCTTAAGTAGAACTCTTCCAAGACAAAACAATTGGCGTTGTCCTAAACTCCAATTTCCACCTTCATCACTCACTGCAAAACTTTTCAAAATTAGTACTCTATAACTTGTATATTCACAAAACCAAAACCATATATAAAAGACTCACCAGAAGAGTCCAGGAGACTTGGTAACTTGCTGATTGTTTCCTTAAGCTGACATTTCTCTATAGCCTAAATATACAAATCAAATATAAATTTATTGAATTGCTCATGTAAATTCAACTACACTTAATAACTACCACTATTTTCTAGCATGTATATAATTAGTTTATTCACCTTCCAGATATCATCATCTGAGTACAGGCCTAGAGGGTCCAGGTTTGTCCTAATGCTGCCCTTGAAAAGAGTTGGTTCTTGAGGGATTATGCTTAGCTTCATTCTCAAATCCTTCAACCCAATTGAGCAAATGTTCATCCCATCTATGAGAATATCACCTCTTGATGGCTCAACTAAGCGAAACAGAGCACTAATCAGTGTACTTTTTCCACTTCCAGTCCTTCCAACAACTCCTACCCTACTCCCTTCTTTAAATGTACAAGTGATTCCCTTAAGAACTAACGGAGCATTAGGACGATATTTGATCTGAAACCAATGTAAAAATAGGCATCAGAGCAGAATTTTTCTGTTCACTTCAGAAATAAAAAAGATGAAAACTGAAAGTAGAGGTGGAAAAGATACAAGGATTAATATTATAGGAAAATATTTGTTTAAATCTTAATCTATTATTGTAGAATTTTATCTTTGTACATATGATAAGAGAATCAGCCAATAATATATAGTTTTCTCCATATTTCAAATTGATATATGAGATTCGGGGTTGGGCTGCCTGCTTTACATTACAAGTCAATTTTGCAGAGATGAGTTAGACCGTAAAAAAAAAAATTCCAAGACATTTATCCAACTTTACCTCCAAGCCTTGAAGATCAATCTTTCCCTTGGAAGGCCACGAAGATGGCGGTCTATTACTATCCACAATAGCAGGAGGCTCAACTGGTATATGAATGAATTGTTTGATTCTTTCAACAGATATAATATAGTTTGATAAGTTGGAAAACCATCTACTCCAAAATATTTGGGCTCCTGTCAAGGTAAAAGCATAAGAAAGAGATAGTCCCACAAGGCCTGCACAGAACAGAAGAGTTGCCAAGAGTTATTAGCTTGAACAAAATTTTATCTTGATAATTGTTAATTAACCATACAGGTTTAAATATATTTTGTCCAGGGTCAATACAGGTTTAAATATGAATCACAGGGTCAATTTCAATTTTTGACAATTTTTGCAAGGACTAAATCAAAACAACATTGACAGTAAATAATTACATGGTGGACTAAAAGAAAATAACAACATATTTGCAAGGATGAAAAGTATATTTAAACATATAATATTACTACCTGGGGATACATATCCATGAGGAAGTAGAATAAGCAACAAAGATGCAGTGATGACAGTCAAATTTTGAAGTGCTTCAATCCTTAAAACTACCCATTCCATTGACGCATTGGAATGAAAGAACAACGAAGCATCTGTGTCTACAAGTGTTAAGTAGTTTTTGAAAAATGTGTCTACCATGTTGAATGCTCTTACAGTAACCACTCCAAGTGATGTCTCAGATGCAAAATTCATGACTGGAGCTTTGGTTGTTCCATTGATCCGTATTAGTTCCCTTGCAGTGGCTTGATAATATTGCTTAAAGGGAATGAGAAAAAAGATTTAGAAGTTACTAGCTTAATGATCTAACCTAGGACAGAGAATAAGGAATCAAGAAAAACTGGAAATTGGATAAACCTGAATGTATATTGATGCAACCATTGCAGGAACAGCAACAATGAGAACTTGCCATGTGACTGAAACCATTATACAAATTATCACCAAAATTTCAAGTGCTACACATAATACAAAGGTGATGGAATACGGTATATCAAAGTCCAATATACTCAAATCTGATGAAGCCTGCACAAGAGAGAGAAAAATGTTGGCCTAAATATGAGGGGTTTGGAAATCATAATGAATGGAAAAATCTTACTCTTGTTAAAATCCTTCCTACAGGAGTTGAATCAAAGAAAAGCATTGGAGCATTGAAGATAGCTGTAGTGAAGCTTGAGAAGAAAGCAGTAGAAGCTTTTAATCCAAGAAGTGCAGTCAAGTAAGACCTTACATATACAAAAGCAGCACTAGCAAAAGAAATTAATGCATAAATTTCAATCAAGGTGGCATTAGTAACTTTTGGAATTTCAATGGCTATAGCAAGCCAAAAGGTTGATGCAGTTTGAAAAGCCATGAAAGCAAATTGAGCTAACATGATGAAACACAACATGAATGTCCCTTTGGAATAATTTATATAATCCCAAAATGGCTTCCATCCAACATTACCGATCACTTTTTCTTCCTCTTGTGTAAGTTGTGCACCAATTGGACCCTTGATACTAGAAATCTCTCCCTCACTTTGATTTTTAGTGAGATAAGAACCATGAGAGTTTTGAGGATTAGACAAAACTTCGACTTCAGAATCTCTTTTATTTTCATTGTCTTGATTCAACTCAGTAATTGTGTCTTTATGAGCACTCACAAGTAGTTCAAAGGCTGTTCCTGCTGTTAGGAGACTCTCATAATTACCTGATTGAATAACTTTTCCTCCCTCCATTACCTAGAATTTTAATTCATCATGTTAAATATGTTCAATTGTAATCTAATAGGCATCTAAAGGAAATACTTTACCAAGATAGTATCAACATCCGAGAGAAACTCCACTTGATGAGTAACTAGAATGACAGTTTTCTCTCTTAAAGCAGTCATGACACATTCCTGTAATGTTGTTGACGCAGTTAATTTGATACACCAAAATGAGGATAATAATTTTATTATAACTAGTGGAACCCATTTATCCGCTTTTAAGTATAGATCAACAATTTAATATGATAAAAGGGATGCTTACATTGAATAGTATTGCAGCTGTATGTGCATCAACAGCACTGAAAGGATCATCAAGGAGATAGATATCAGCATCATTGTAGACTGCTCTAGCTAGTTGAATCCTTTGTTTTTGTCCTCCACTCATGTTAATTCCTCTCTGACCAATTTCTGTAAGATCACCATGGCTAAAATCATTTATATCCTTATCTAAGGCACATGCTTTAATTGCTTTCTCGTATCTTGTTTTATCCATTGGTTTGCCAAAGAGTATATTATCTTGAACTGTTCCACTTTGTATCCATGAAGATTGGGAAACATAGGCAAAAGTGCCACCTACATTAACCTGTTTTCCATTATAGCGAAATATCATAAAGGGGGAAAAGTGTAAGACACTAATATTATGTTTATTCATATGAATTTGGCATGATAAATTTAAATGTGAAAATATCCAAGTTTGTCCTTGAAATTTTAGTTATGCATCAACTTAGTCTCCCACATTATTAATATTAAAAACATTCCTAGAATTGCAAAATTTATCCCTCTATCTGAATTTGTAATAAAATGCATTTCAGAAATCATTTTGGAGTATTGATAATGTGAGGGTCTAGACTAATATAGTCCTACAATTTCAAGGACCAAGTTAGATATTTAGTCAAAACTAAATGGGTTATATTAGAAACTTACAGTTCCTGATATCTTAGGAATCTCTCCAAGTATTGCATACAAAAGTGATGATTTCCCAGCTCCAACTGGTCCACAAACTGCAATTTTATGTTTCCATTTGATTTCTAAATTCACATCTGCTAAAGTTGGAGACACAGATTCATGATCCCAAATGAAGTTACCATCTTGTATTTCTACGGCATTAATCGAACATTCCTTGAATTTTCTTTCACTATCATCATTGTTTAGTTCTTCATCGAGCAAAAAGTTATTTAGACGATCGAAGGAAACCTTAACTTGAATCATAATGGATAGAGCCTCTGGGACCATTCTAACAGGCTCTCCCAAGTTCCTCAGTGTTGCAAGAACTGTGAAAATAGTTTCAGCATTCAATGGTGCACTCTTGGTAACAGCACATCCAAGAAAAACAACAGCAGAAATAACAGTAGGAGACATCCAATAAAGAAATGAGCTAGAAGCTTTCAAGATCTGTGCCTTAGACAACCATACGAACTCTTTATCGCGTAGTGACTGGACTAAGTTCTTGAATTTTTCTTCCCATGATTGCAACTTAATGATCTTCATACTATTTAGAATCTCTGAAGTTGATCGAAGACGCTCGTCCTGTGCAATCATAAACTGTGACTGGCAATTTTGTAGGATCCTTGCAAATGGTACATTAAGAAATCCGCATATAATAAGAGGGACCAAACCAGGAAGAGCACCAATACCAACAACACCAAAAAGGATACCATGACTATTCAATGATGATGTTATATGAGTTATTTATGTTGATGTTATGTGAAGCGGTGATTCATTTATATTCTTTACCTAATATATAATTTATCATGATCCTATTTATATAGTTTGATATCTCACCCTTTCTGTTTGAATGTTGTCTTTACGTGGGTAACGTGCAGGTAACCCAAATGAGTAGTTGTTTCCGCTTATAGTCGAGTCTTGGTGTCATTTGTTCTGATACGTAGCACTCGAGGGGACATGAACACTTACTTTATGTTTTCTTTGGTTTATTGAAAACTTATGTTGTATTTGAGGAGTTTGTTTGTATTGTTGCTTTTTATGATTCAAAAGATGCTATATCTTAATTGGTGAATCATTGTGAATCCGCTGCATGTTTATTCAGAAGTTGAGATTCTATTTTGAAGTATATGTTTATGAGTTATGTTCATTCCAATCCTGAAAGTGTTATGTATTAGTTTAAAAAGCATGACAAGTGTATGTTTATGTTGAATGTGTGACATCCTGATTGTGTTGAGAATTTTCATACTATGATATTTTAGGCATTAATGCTTGAGGTAGAATTGGGGTGTTACATTAGTGGTATCAGAGCAAGTCGGTCCGTCCGATCAAGTGTCGAGTCATAGTGTGGTCTAACAATTGTGTATTGTTGTTGTGCTGAATGCTTTTGTGTTGTAGTGATTCTATGGCTGAGAGGAATGATGTTGCGATAGCTGCTGCTTTGGAAGCAATGGTTCAGGCTATGCAGAACCAACCGAATTTTGACGAGACTGTTGGATCTCGTAGCTTGGCGACTTTCCAAAGGGAGAATCCGCCAGTGTTCAAGGGTAAGCATGACCCTAATGATGCGCTTGATTGGTTGAAGGAGATCGAGCAGATCTTTCTTGTAATGGATTGCACTTCTTCACAGAAGGTTAGATATGGCACTCATATGCTGGCTACGGAAGCTGATGATTGGTGGTTGGAGATGCTTGCTAGGTTGGAGGCTTCAGGTGATGAAATCACTTGGATCGTGTTTCGTAGGGAATTTTTGAGAAAGTACTATCCTGAAGATGTTCGGGGTAAGAAAGAGATAGAATTCCTAGAGTTGAAGCAAGGGAACATGTCTGTTACTGAGTATGCTGCCAAGTTCAGTGAATAGGCTAAGTTTTATCCTCACTTTGATGGCGAAGGTGTTGAATTCTCTAAATGCATCAAGTTCCAAAACGGGTTACGCATGGAAATCAAGAAAGTTGTTGGGTACCAAAAGATCCATGTGTTTCCTGACTTGGTGGACAGTTGTAGGATCTTTGAGGAAGATAGTAATGCTCATCACAAGATGGCTAATGAGAAGAGAGGCAAAAATCAGCAAAGCCGTGGGAAACTATATGATGCTGGTAAATGAAACAAAGAGTTGCTCATGGTCAGAGGTCTAGTGGGGGAGATGCTTCTACTATGATTGTGTGCTTCAAGTGTGGGCAAACTGGTCATAAGAGTTATACTTGTAATGCTGATGCAAAGAGGTGTTTCCGCTGTGGAGAATTTGGACACGCAATTTCTGATTGCAAGCACAAGAGTATAATCTGTTTCAATTGTCGTGAAGAAGGGCACATTGGTAGCCAGTGTCCAAAGAATAAGGCACAATCTGGTGGAAAGGTGTTTGCTTTAGCTAGGACTCCTACAGCTAGTGGAGACCGACTTGTCAGAGGTATATATTTCATTAATAGTATTCCTTTAATCACCATTATTGATATTGGTGCTACTCATTGTTTTATTGCTTCTGATTATGTTGAAAGATTGGGTCTTATGTTGTATTCCTTGAATGGGGAGATGGTTGTCGATCTTCCAGCTAAGGGATCAGTGACTACTTCTTTGGTGTGTTCAAAGTGTCCTTTGCCGATCTTCGACAAAGACTTTGTTGTTGACTTGATTTGTTTGCCGTTGAGTGGATTCTCCACATCATGCAAGATGTCGGAATATCAGGTAAGACATCATGCACAAAGATCCCCCATCAGTAAAAGCAGCAACAACACCAACAAGCATGACAAATTATCATGCTCCCCCTAAATAGTTGCATACAGCAAGCAACCATAATAACTACTCTCCCATTAGCAGTATCACAATCCCATCAGCAAGCTAATCAACATGTCAAGACATGTGTCATAACATCAAGACAACCAAAATAAACTAACACTTTACTCCCCCTTTTTATCCAAAAATTGACAACAAAAAAAGAGTAAATGTAAACACAAGTGGAAGCAAACGCATTGCACACAAGAAATAAACACAGATGAAAGCACAAAATCTCAATGGAAACACACAACTTCAGATGGAAAGACACAAACTTGACCATATTCAGGTGGTTTTCCACCTCTTTCCTATGTCAAAGACCCTTATGCACTCCTTATTGCTGTCACCAGCCCTTCTGAACCCCTGTCATATTTGTAGAGCATCCATTGTCAAAGTACCAGTTTTCTCTATTTGAAGCTCTCAAGAAAGTATGAGTTATAAGATTAACATCTCTATATTTTACACTTATATCTTTGCTTACTTGACTAGCCTTAGAATGAGCTGAAATTTTTTTATCTCCGAACAATTTATAACAAAAAGGCTTAATATGATCATACTCAGCACAATAATGACACCTCCAAGTTGAATAATTGGGATTTGTTGGAGTTTCATTAAATCTCCCAAGATGTTGGAACATGTGGTTGGACATGTTGATCATTCTTTTCTTTTCAACAGGAAAGAACTTTTCCACAGATCTTTTATTTTGTTGATTATCAAATGAATGATTAACCTCTGTATTTTCTGCTTTTTTCTTCATATTAGCTCCATGTTTCATCTTTCTCAAAGAATTTGTCAAGTTGTCAAGCTTGAAATTTAAGAGAGATAACTCACTTTGAAGATAAGAAACAGTACATGAAAGTATTTTCTTTTCATTCTCCAATTCAGTTATAATCTTTCTTTGTTCTTCCTCTGTCTTAATACTTTCTTCATACTTGTCACATGTATCCTTGTAGGGCACATCCAGATCTTCATAAAGAACATTTTCATCAAAAGCTTATACTTCATATGCCCATCTGCCATAGACAACCATCACCATTTAGGCAGTCTCAGTTCCAGACTCATCTTCTGACTCATCATCATCAAACCAAGATACAATAAAGCCATTTTCCGCTTCTTGAGAAAAATAGAACATTCTGGTCTAATGTGACCAAAACCTTCACACTCATAACAATGAATACATTTTCTTTGATTGGACTTCTCTTCAGGTCTGATATTCTTTTGAGAATCATTATCATTCCTGATGTCAGATGAGATGTTCTTGACATCTGGTCTTCCTCTTCTATCCATTCTCTTTAAAATTCTATTGAATTGCTTTCCAAGTAGCACAACGGTATTAGACATCCTTCCTTAGTATCCAGATCATCTTGACCTTTTTCATCTTCAACATTGGATACAAAATCTATGTTCTTGTTCTTTTTCTCAGACTTGTCACTAATAGCCAATTCAAAAGTTTGAAGTGAGTCAACAAGCTCATCAACCCTCATAGTGCTGATGTCATGAGCTTCTTCAATGGTTGTCACCTTCATATGATATTTACCAGGTAAATACCTAAGAATCTTTCTAACAAGCTTTTCTTATGACATCTTTTCACTCAAGGCACTAGATGCATTTTCTATTTCAAGAACCTTCATATAATAGTCCTGGATGGTCTCATCATCATTCATCTTCAAATTTTCAAATTTAGTAGTGAGAAGATAAAGTCTTGACATCTTCACTTTAGATGTACCTTCATGAATTGTCTTGAGAATTTCCCAAGCATCCTTGTGTAAGAACAAGATTGATTCTGTATCTGGCCTTAATTTTTTATGATACGTTATCTTTAAAATGTATTTTACGGTAACGACAACTCGAGTGTCGTATCTCAAGGACTCTTGATTAAAATTAACCAACTGAAATGAGGAGGGTTTTAGGTTTGACTTAGAACAAGTGATTTAAAATAAGTGATTATGAAATAAGCTAAAATGACTAATCTATATATTGATTATGATCCTAACTTATTGTTGATTATTATAAGTTTAATCTCATAATCTATTCCTATTCGACTACAAAATTCATTGACAAGCGCAATGGATTTTATGTGATGTAAGTTTCTATTATCTGAATTAACCAAACGGATTTAAGCCCTCGCGGATTAAGCAAACACGAATTAATCAAACACGATAACAAATTAAGAAAACGCTAACGTGATTATAGTTAAGGAACATACAAAAATCGAACTAAATCAATATACTCTATGAAAATCGAATTAAGCAAACAAGAATCATATAATATAATTGATCGAAATAGAAACTTGATTTAAATTGTTATAACCTCAAAGTATGATGGAATCTGTAATTAGCAGATTTTGCCTTAGGATCAGTTCTCTATTACAAACTTAAAAAGCTTCAGAAATATTTCATTAATACTGTGACTTAATGTTATTAAACAAAATAAGGATTCACAATTCTAATTCAAACCGGGTCGGAAAACATAAAACCGACCCAAAAAATGGCCTAAAACTAAATATTTCTTAAGCTTGGAACTTTCACGAATTATTTGAGACTTCTGCATTTCGAATCATCTTTTGACTTCAACACGAAACTTGTAGCTCTTTCTCTTAGCTTTCCAACGCATATCAAAACGCGTAAAACGACGTCTCCTAGCTCCCGTTATGATCCGCACAGTAGACATGTATCAAATAACAGCTAAAGTTGAAAACAACATAGGCAAACAAAGACTTAATTCTAAAAACATAATAAAACAATAAAATAAACAAAACAAACTAGGGAAATGCCTAAATACAAACATAAGATAATGTACATTAAAATGCACTGATCATTCACACATGACCTTCTTACTACATAAGTCCAAATGCATCACCTTTTATCATTTATATTTCATTCATACCAAGTTACTACACTTACACAAGTTATCACACTTTATATATTATTTCAATATATCATTTTTTTTATAACACTACCTCATAGACACCTTTACAATTGTGAAAATATCTCTCCATGTAAGCCTTTAAACTCAACACTGTATCTTTGAGTTTGATCATTTTATTTACTTGTTCTACAGTCATATCCAAAAAATAATCAAGATTTTGTTAATATGTATCAAAATGATGTGAAAAAAATATGGACCTTCTTAAATAACAAGGAATTCATCACTTTACTATATACAAATATCCCCTTATAATAAATGGTTGGAGTTCTATTGTTCAATTTTAGTACCTGGTTCTTGATGTTGTTGTTCAAGTAGGACATTATGGTGACAATATATTTAGAATCATAAACTACAAAACAATATCATAGCAACAAGATTTATCACATTATCACAGTCGATGCTTATGCCATGAAAATATTTTTACACTTTATATTACACTCATCCATGTTAATATCAATTTGCTAAAATTAGTTAAATTCTTCTACTTTTTTGACAATACGTTTATGTTTGATATATTATTTTTTAATTTATTTTTCAACTTTATATTTTTTAGAAATTGCAGGAAGACTTTACCTCAATATTAAAAGATTCTGATTATCAATATCTTCTTCTTTGTAGTGATAACAGCAACAATAAATAAGTTGCTCACTATATTAAATATCGCAGACCCTTTTAAAACGAAATTGCCATACGAATGAAACAACTTTTGTGAATCCAATATCTTTAGACCACGAGACAAAATTCAGTTCAAAATAGATGCTAATTCAAGAAACAATAAGTGTCATGTATATAAGGTTCATCCATAAATACTTTTGTTACCGTCTTATTTATCTCTTCTCATATTTTGTAAAGGCAATGATTAGTAAATTTCGACTTCATCTTGCAAGAACAAATTTTCACTAAATAGATTATATTTAATTGATAATTAGATGAATTTCATAAAGAATATTTGTTTCACCACTTAACTCCGCTCCCAATATTTAACTGGATATATATTTATTGAACTAATTTCGATCCGTTAATAAAATAGAGCGGGAACACCGCTCCCCGTACGTACACACGAGACATCTCCTTCGAACTCAGGACCTCAAGGAGAGCAAACCCTTGAGACTCAAGCACCCTCCCACTAGGCCAACCCTTTCGGGTTTATTTATAGTAATACTTATCACCCATTATTGTTGTCTGCTAATATTTGGGAATGAATTCTTCCTGCAACTGGACCAATATTCAGCAACCAGCTTAGAGAATGAAGAGTTGGTTTCCATTAGCTTTGAAGGCTCATCATATTCCATCAGTTTCCCTTTAATAATAACCACCAAAATATTATGAGGCAAAATATAGTACTAAAAAAACAGAAACAGTAGCATGTATAATAAGGTAAGAACATACCATATGATAAAACCATAACCATGTCACTGTCTATTACAGTTGGAACTCTGTGAGCCACAGTTATAACTGTGCATTCTTCAAATTCTTGTCTGATTACTCTTTGTAAAATGGCATCTGTAGCAGAGTCAATGGAGGCCGTAGCTTCATCCAGGACAAGAATTCTGTTTCTCTTAAGTAGAACTCTTCCAAGACAAAACAATTGGCGTTGTCCTAAACTCCAATTTCCACCTTCATCACTCACTGCAAAACTTTTCAAAATTAGTACTCTATAACTTGTATATTCACAAAACCAAAACCATATATAAAAGACTCACCAGAAGAGTCCAGGAGACTTGGTAACTTGCTGATTGTTTCCTTAAGCTGACATTTCTCTATAGCCTAAATATACAAATCAAATATAAATTTATTGAATTGCTCATGTAAATTCAACTACACTTAATAACTACCACTATTTTCTAGCATGTATATAATTAGTTTATTCACCTTCCAGATATCATCATCTGAGTACAGGCCTAGAGGGTCCAGGTTTGTCCTAATGCTGCCCTTGAAAAGAGTTGGTTCTTGAGGGATTATGCTTAGCTTCATTCTCAAATCCTTCAACCCAATTGAGCAAATGTTCATCCCATCTATGAGAATATCACCTCTTGATGGCTCAACTAAGCGAAACAGAGCACTAATCAGTGTACTTTTTCCACTTCCAGTCCTTCCAACAACTCCTACCCTACTCCCTTCTTTAAATGTACAAGTGATTCCCTTAAGAACTAACGGAGCATTAGGACGATATTTGATCTGAAACCAATGTAAAAATAGGCATCAGAGCAGAATTTTTCTGTTCACTTCAGAAATAAAAAAGATGAAAACTGAAAGTAGAGGTGGAAAAGATACAAGGATTAATATTATAGGAAAATATTTGTTTAAATCTTAATCTATTATTGTAGAATTTTATCTTTGTACATATGATAAGAGAATCAGCCAATAATATATAGTTTTCTCCATATTTCAAATTGATATATGAGATTCGGGGTTGGGCTGCCTGCTTTACATTACAAGTCAATTTTGCAGAGATGAGTTAGACCGTAAAAAAAAAAATTCCAAGACATTTATCCAACTTTACCTCCAAGCCTTGAAGATCAATCTTTCCCTTGGAAGGCCACGAAGATGGCGGTCTATTACTATCCACAATAGCAGGAGGCTCAACTGGTATATGAATGAATTGTTTGATTCTTTCAACAGATATAATATAGTTTGATAAGTTGGAAAACCATCTACTCCAAAATATTTGGGCTCCTGTCAAGGTAAAAGCATAAGAAAGAGATAGTCCCACAAGGCCTGCACAGAACAGAAGAGTTGCCAAGAGTTATTAGCTTGAACAAAATTTTATCTTGATAATTGTTAATTAACCATACAGGTTTAAATATATTTTGTCCAGGGTCAATACAGGTTTAAATATGAATCACAGGGTCAATTTCAATTTTTGACAATTTTTGCAAGGACTAAATCAAAACAACATTGACAGTAAATAATTACATGGTGGACTAAAAGAAAATAACAACATATTTGCAAGGATGAAAAGTATATTTAAACATATAATATTACTACCTGGGGATACATATCCATGAGGAAGTAGAATAAGCAACAAAGATGCAGTGATGACAGTCAAATTTTGAAGTGCTTCAATCCTTAAAACTACCCATTCCATTGACGCATTGGAATGAAAGAACAACGAAGCATCTGTGTCTACAAGTGTTAAGTAGTTTTTGAAAAATGTGTCTACCATGTTGAATGCTCTTACAGTAACCACTCCAAGTGATGTCTCAGATGCAAAATTCATGACTGGAGCTTTGGTTGTTCCATTGATCCGTATTAGTTCCCTTGCAGTGGCTTGATAATATTGCTTAAAGGGAATGAGAAAAAAGATTTAGAAGTTACTAGCTTAATGATCTAACCTAGGACAGAGAATAAGGAATCAAGAAAAACTGGAAATTGGATAAACCTGAATGTATATTGATGCAACCATTGCAGGAACAGCAACAATGAGAACTTGCCATGTGACTGAAACCATTATACAAATTATCACCAAAATTTCAAGTGCTACACATAATACAAAGGTGATGGAATACGGTATATCAAAGTCCAATATACTCAAATCTGATGAAGCCTGCACAAGAGAGAGAAAAATGTTGGCCTAAATATGAGGGGTTTGGAAATCATAATGAATGGAAAAATCTTACTCTTGTTAAAATCCTTCCTACAGGAGTTGAATCAAAGAAAAGCATTGGAGCATTGAAGATAGCTGTAGTGAAGCTTGAGAAGAAAGCAGTAGAAGCTTTTAATCCAAGAAGTGCAGTCAAGTAAGACCTTACATATACAAAAGCAGCACTAGCAAAAGAAATTAATGCATAAATTTCAATCAAGGTGGCATTAGTAACTTTTGGAATTTCAATGGCTATAGCAAGCCAAAAGGTTGATGCAGTTTGAAAAGCCATGAAAGCAAATTGAGCTAACATGATGAAACACAACATGAATGTCCCTTTGGAATAATTTATATAATCCCAAAATGGCTTCCATCCAACATTACCGATCACTTTTTCTTCCTCTTGTGTAAGTTGTGCACCAATTGGACCCTTGATACTAGAAATCTCTCCCTCACTTTGATTTTTAGTGAGATAAGAACCATGAGAGTTTTGAGGATTAGACAAAACTTCGACTTCAGAATCTCTTTTATTTTCATTGTCTTGATTCAACTCAGTAATTGTGTCTTTATGAGCACTCACAAGTAGTTCAAAGGCTGTTCCTGCTGTTAGGAGACTCTCATAATTACCTGATTGAATAACTTTTCCTCCCTCCATTACCTAGAATTTTAATTCATCATGTTAAATATGTTCAATTGTAATCTAATAGGCATCTAAAGGAAATACTTTACCAAGATAGTATCAACATCCGAGAGAAACTCCACTTGATGAGTAACTAGAATGACAGTTTTCTCTCTTAAAGCAGTCATGACACATTCCTGTAATGTTGTTGACGCAGTTAATTTGATACACCAAAATGAGGATAATAATTTTATTATAACTAGTGGAACCCATTTATCCGCTTTTAAGTATAGATCAACAATTTAATATGATAAAAGGGATGCTTACATTGAATAGTATTGCAGCTGTATGTGCATCAACAGCACTGAAAGGATCATCAAGGAGATAGATATCAGCATCATTGTAGACTGCTCTAGCTAGTTGAATCCTTTGTTTTTGTCCTCCACTCATGTTAATTCCTCTCTGACCAATTTCTGTAAGATCACCATGGCTAAAATCATTTATATCCTTATCTAAGGCACATGCTTTAATTGCTTTCTCGTATCTTGTTTTATCCATTGGTTTGCCAAAGAGTATATTATCTTGAACTGTTCCACTTTGTATCCATGAAGATTGGGAAACATAGGCAAAAGTGCCACCTACATTAACCTGTTTTCCATTATAGCGAAATATCATAAAGGGGGAAAAGTGTAAGACACTAATATTATGTTTATTCATATGAATTTGGCATGATAAATTTAAATGTGAAAATATCCAAGTTTGTCCTTGAAATTTTAGTTATGCATCAACTTAGTCTCCCACATTATTAATATTAAAAACATTCCTAGAATTGCAAAATTTATCCCTCTATCTGAATTTGTAATAAAATGCATTTCAGAAATCATTTTGGAGTATTGATAATGTGAGGGTCTAGACTAATATAGTCCTACAATTTCAAGGACCAAGTTAGATATTTAGTCAAAACTAAATGGGTTATATTAGAAACTTACAGTTCCTGATATCTTAGGAATCTCTCCAAGTATTGCATACAAAAGTGATGATTTCCCAGCTCCAACTGGTCCACAAACTGCAATTTTATGTTTCCATTTGATTTCTAAATTCACATCTGCTAAAGTTGGAGACACAGATTCATGATCCCAAATGAAGTTACCATCTTGTATTTCTACGGCATTAATCGAACATTCCTTGAATTTTCTTTCACTATCATCATTGTTTAGTTCTTCATCGAGCAAAAAGTTATTTAGACGATCGAAGGAAACCTTAACTTGAATCATAATGGATAGAGCCTCTGGGACCATTCTAACAGGCTCTCCCAAGTTCCTCAGTGTTGCAAGAACTGTGAAAATAGTTTCAGCATTCAATGGTGCACTCTTGGTAACAGCACATCCAAGAAAAACAACAGCAGAAATAACAGTAGGAGACATCCAATAAAGAAATGAGCTAGAAGCTTTCAAGATCTGTGCCTTAGACAACCATACGAACTCTTTATCGCGTAGTGACTGGACTAAGTTCTTGAATTTTTCTTCCCATGATTGCAACTTAATGATCTTCATGCTATTTAGAATCTCTGAAGTTGATCGAAGACGCTCGTCCTGTGCAATCATAAACTGTGACTGGCAATTTTGTAGGATCCTTGCAAATGGTACATTAAGAAATCCGCATATAATAAGAGGGACCAAACCAGGAAGAGCACCAATACCAACAACACCAAAAAGGATACCAATGGAAAGTACAAGTTGCAATGCAGAAGTCCATGTTATATGAAACCACCATGGAAACTCTCCCATTCTATATGCATCAACAGCAATGTAGTTCACAATTTCTCCAGCCGCATGCCGTGATCTTGCTGAGCTAGAAAGCTTTAGCTGCTTTCGATAAACTGCTACCATAAGAGCTGATCTCATTTTCAACCCTGATCTCCTTGAGTTAAAAAACCAATGTCTTTGAGACAAAGACTCAAACACTTTGGTGACTATCAAAAAACCAACTATGGAAAAACCTTGTCTAAGATCTGGCTCAGCTCTATTTGAGTAGTTAACAAAAGCATAGAGTATTAGAGGTGAAACTGCAACAGAAACAGTTCTGATTAATCCGTAAAATGCTATTAATATGTTTTCTCTTAAGTAAGTTCTAACTATAGACCAAAGAACCAAACTCTTTGTATTATTCTTTGGTCTCTCTCTAACAAGTGATTCCCAGGCATGGACAAATTTTTGATAGGCTGTGTTTGCTTCATCTTCAGAAACAAGGGAAGGGATTTGTTCAAGATCTAGTGGCTTTGAGTAACCTAAAAACAGTAAAGAATTCATCCAAGAGAAAACCAACTTGCTGAGAAAAGAAGCATGACCAAGTCCAGTTTGTTTTGTTTCGACTTTTTGAGCTAAGAGTGGCTCAGATAAACCTTCTTGGACACCATGAGTTTTGAAATAACCAAGATTTTTAAAGGCACAATATAGAAGAAGGAAATGTACAAGCCACTGTACAATATCAAAAGTTTCAATTGCATGATTTCGGAATAGAATTTCAATGTTGAGAGATGAAACCAATACACAAGAAGACAGCCACCATATAGAGTTTAATATTCTTATCCATTTGACTCTCTGAAGAATCAAAGAAATAGCAAAAGAAATCCAAATGATTCCTCTGATAATGCAAGTTAACCATTTGAGTGGCTCAGATTTAGCAATGATATTGGACGATCCAATAGTGAAAAATGCAATGCTAATAATAGCACAACAGATTGAGGTAATAAGGAAAATCCAGGATTTCCTGTGGCTTTGATTTGATGAAGTTTTTGTGATGAAAGTGATAAGCAAAGATGTGAAGTACACACAGAGAATGAGTATGTTGATTGTGTCTAGTAAGGTCCTTTGAGAGCATAAAGAAGTGAAATCAAAATTGTTGAGACAACTCCATGAAATTTCACCTGCATATATATAATCCAAGAATGAAAAATGTTATAACAACAACAAACTCTGACTTTAAAGAAAAATATATAAATAAACACACACAATAACATAACAATCACATGATATAAAATGAAGATTAGTCATACAGAGTCATCAAGATGAAAAAGAATGGAGATGAAGAGTTAAGTGCATAAATAAACTCATGATAGTTGTGACGTGATATACATAAATGAAATAGTGCAAAAAAGCATGAAACTATTTGATAACTGAAACGATGGTTATGAGTGAAAAAGAATGAAAGTTACCAATGGAGATGGAAAAGGAAGCCATTTTTGGAGCTTGAGTTTGAGTGGTTTGTTCTCCTCAACTCAGCAGCAGAACAGACTCGTAATGGTTGTGAACCACATGCTCTTCAGATTTTAACAAAACACTCTCCAATTATTTGTGACTGAGTTTATAATAATTGTGACGAGTTTATATTGAGAGTCTAGAAGTAATATTAGACTCCGGTCTTATTTATAAGAAAATGTTTAATTTTTAAATTCACTGAATAATTAATATATATGATGAAATTATTCAAAAAATTTAAAAAATAAACTTCCCTTATAAATAAGACCGAATAGACTATTATCCGGTCAAACTTACCAAATGTGTGTCAGTAGTAGAATGTGAATTGTCTACTCTTATATATTCAATGCATGTCTTCCTGTTGACTGTAAGAACCTCGATGTGATGTACATGGTGTCATAGGAAAAAAAGGTTCTTTGAAGCATTGCATCAAACAGGTTTGTTGCTTAAAGGATTTCCACAAATGGAAATCTAATGGCTGTTGATAAAACATTTTGGTGTCTAGAGACTGAATGCTGAAGAAAGCGGATTAGAGGAAGACTAATTAAAACAATGAACCCCTCATTTCATTTCTTTGTAACCACGTCATTCTTGTGTTTTTTTTTTCTTTCAAATTTGCTTTCGCTTTAAAAGCGTCAGCATTCCTTGTTTTTTTGCAAAATTGATCAAGGTTTCTCACTTGTGAAATTGACTATAACACCGCTTCCATCTTGTTGAATCATTGGTGATTTTTTTTATTGCTCTTTTAATTCTTTCAGACTCTCGGCAATCATACCTTCTACGAGGTCCAACTAAGGACGGCATTCCTCAAAGAGTCATGCTTCTATGTCGGATCTCCCATCTACATATTTCGCTGATAGACCGCCAGCACGTCTTCGGTGTGGTCATCCCTAATCTCCAGTACCTTCTGATTAACTTCCAGTACCTCCTGATTAATTGGCCTAAGTGGTATTCCAGAAATATTTGGTGTCATGAAAGGGTGTAACACTCGATAGAACGATGTCATGTAGCCGTTAGCACAAGTTCACTGAAAAGGGGCTACCACTAGGGGTGGGAATAGGCCAGGCCAACTAACAGGGGCCTACGGATCATGAACCATTTAGAGGTTTGTAGGTCAATGTTAAAGGATCAAGAAGATATGCAAAAAGTCATTGTTACCGACCGAGATACAGCATTGATGAATTCGGTTGCAACTGTATTTCCTATTTCTTACGCCTTACTTTGAAGGTACCATATTACTAAAAATGTGAGAAGTCGGGTTAAACCCGCGGTGGGGACAAAACAACTTGCAGGTGAAGATCAAAAACTGGTCAAGGCGGGCGTCAATGTGGAGAAAATTATGGATGTATGGAATGTTATAGTAAATGCCTCTACAAAAGATATATACGCTGATGTTGTTTTACAATTCAGGAATGTTTGCGTGAAATATCTCGATCTATTGAAATATGTTGAAAGCACAATGCTTGATCAAGTAAAGGAGAAGATTGTTTGTGCCTGGGCCGATGAGGTTATGCATCTCGGAAATACAACAACAAACCGAGTTGAGTCTTCTCATGCTTGTCTCAATAATTGGTTGGGAAACAGCAAGGGTGATTTGATTACGGGTTGGGATTTTGTGAACTAGATGATACTAAACCAGCATAACGAGATACAAATAACATTTGGTCGTAGTATCACGGTGTTAGAACACAAGTTCAAAAACACCACCTTATATTCTCATTTGGTCGGTAATATGTCTCGGGCAGCTCTGAATTATATTTTTTACGAAGCCAAACGAGCTTCTAATGTCAGTTCCGACAGCTCAAAGTATGGTTGTACAATTGTGAAAACATATGGTCTCCATTGTGCTTGTGTCATATCTAAGAAGATGAAAGTCGATTTCCCGATACGAGGTCTTTAGTCATTGGAAGAGACTCGGATTTGAAGATGACGGTAAAACGAAATACGATAAATCAAGTATTTCCATCTTGACTGAATGGGAAGCGATACAAGAAAGATTTTTGAAAGCCGATGACGCCACGAAACTCCACATCAAAGAGCAATTGAGGAAGATTGCATTCCCAGAGACCGCGGACTTGAAACCACCATCTCAACTGGTAAAAACTAAAGGGGCACTTAAGAAGGTGAAACTGACACCGGGCGACAGTTCAACTACGAGGAGTCCTTCATATTTTGAACACGTTGAAAAATTTTGTCCCGATTCACCTACTCCAAAATCTCATAAAAATGCTTTCAAAGGTGTCTGTATTAGCAAACCACATACTAGACTGACTCCACCAAAAATTCCATTCATCGATCACATGTCGGTTTTAATGCACAAGTACATTGAACAGATCGTCAATGTCGGGGGTGACGGCAATTGTGGTTTTCGAGCTGTTTTTCAGTTTGCTCGGTAAAGGGGGAGAAGATTACCATATTTTCTGACATATACCCTGATCAAAGAGTTGAAAGACAATAGAGATTTATACACACATGTGTTTGGGAGTAAAGAGAAAGTTGAAGAAATATATAACGCTCTTGTACCTTGCGTGAGTGGATTCGCACTGGAGGATAAATGGATGTGCTTCCCTGATATGGGTCATCTAATAGCAAGTGTGTATGAGAGGGAGTGTATTAATCTTACAAGATAGGTTTCTCAGAGACCTTTTGCCCTCTATGCACTGCTCCAACACCAAATCCTAATGATCATATCATATGTGTTGAGTGGGTTTCAAATCCGCAACATTTTGTTCAAGTGTATTTTAAACCGGGATGCCCTATACCACCTACGTCATCGGAATGGGCGATTCATTTCACAATCTCGTACGAGACCTGGCCAGACCAATTCATTGAAAGGATGCAAGAATAAAACAAGTTGAACAAAATTGAAATAGAAAAAAAATAGAGAAAAGTCAAAATGGGTGCCACCGGTGGATTTGGCCGACAACAATTTTTTTGACTCATTTACGTAGTTAGGTATCATTTAATTGTAAATGTCATTTTGTTCATGTATTATGCTGTGGAAATATAGCCATTTTTGTATATAGACCAAAATACAATATTTCAATAGATGAGGTTTATTTCTTGAGTTGATGTTTTTGTTTTGTTTTTTCACTCCTAGGGGACTAACTAGAAATATATTTTCGGTTCCAAATTATATAAAACCGAAGTTACACTTCCGTTTCAACTTTGACAGAAGGATAGGATTTGTATGGTTTATGTTTGCATCCAATTACTATAAATAACCTCATTTGTCATATTATTTCTTACCACAACACCAAAAACTAGAAATGAACATCGGATGGCATGTTGGCGTTATCCAGTTAACCGACGCCACACCATCATGCGAATTTAAGTTCACTGTGTACACCCCAATTGAAGAAGTGCGTGTAATATTTCAGGAACTTGTACCTTATGGAGACAATCGTAAAGTTGTGAAGATTGAGTACCGCACGCCATCTGTTGACAAAGATGAGAAGCTTGTGTTCATCAACCAAGAGCTGAAGAACGGGGCTGATATGCGGACTATGTGGAATACTTTTACCAATTTGAGGAGAAGGTTTTGATCGAGCTAGATGCAACTATTTCAAGATCGGTCGATGATATTATCATGATGTTGCAACGTCCACGTGGACGTTGATTTGTAATGTTTGATTTGTGTTAAAATCCTTAATGTATTTCTTATGTTTATGTTATGATTTGTATTTTGAGTTTGTGATATTGGGGTTATTCAACGATGTTTTGTGGTTTCTGTGTAGCATAAAACCGGAGTTATATCTCCGAGTCAAAACTAGAATTACATTTGTGGTTTCATTATACAATTTATGAAATTTTGGTGCGCACCGAAAATATACTTTCGATTTTCATGAGCATTTTTAAAATTTCATGTGGTGCGCTAGAAAAACTTGAGTTGGAATTAAAAATTTCCTAAATTTAAAATAATAATTTTAGAATGTCATAATAGGGGAGTCCGTTTATAAATATCTTTTGTTATGAATCTTATAATTAATGTCAATATGAGATTCAGGTCAAAGAATATTGCCGCCATATATTGACTTTGCTATCAATAGTTATTCATCTTTTTATTTATTTTTTAATATTTAACCAATTTTAAGAATTGTATTAGAAAATTTGATATGCTTTTTCAATATGAAATAATTTTACATCATTAATCAATCACAGGTATTCTACTAAATCATGCTTAAATTTAAAAGTTATTTTAATAACATAATAAAGTATTAATTTTTATAAAATGACAAAATAAAATTATTTTATATTTTTGGTGCATATCAATTAAATTTTAAATATGCTATTTTAAAATTTTAGTTTTTTATTTTATTTTGATCGAATCAAATATATACTATTTTATTTAAATTCTTATTTTAATTTATTTTAATTTTTTACTAAATTACAATTTTAATATTCCTATTTTACTCTATTCTTGGAATTAGTTCCTCCATTTTATTTTTAAACAGTTTTGATTCTCCATCCTCAATTTTGTTAAAAAAAATGCTTACATGGGTTTTTGTTTAAACATGTATCATATTATTTTATGCTAGTTCATTTATAAATAGAAAAAAACTAATTATTTAATTTTAATATAATATTTAAAATTGAACATAAAAGGGATACAAATTTAAGAGAGTAGTCATCATCTTCTTCAGTCTCCCTAGCTCTCATCCCTTCTTTGCGTTTCAAGTTTTCTGCGATTCAAATGTCACTGTCATCCCTTCTCTATGTTTCAAAAGTTTTCTGTGTTTGCAAATATGAATCTTTCATGTGTTTCAAGTTGTTATGGGTTTCGAGTATGTGTAAATATCAAGTTCTTCTTCTCATTCTAAGAGGAGAAGAATGCACGGTTACTGTGGTTTGTATTCACCACTTGTGACTGCATGGACATCTGAATCCTGGGGAGAGGTTTTGTGGTTGTGGGTTGTACAAGGTACATCTGAATCCCCAATTTTTAGTTTGTATACTCATCTTCTAGATTAAAAAATTTATGGGTAATTCCTAACTTCTATCTTTTTTTTGTATTATCAAGCTACAATGAAGGAAATGGTGTTCGTTTTTTACTGGTATGATGAGCGAATTCCAGACCGTTCACAAGAAGTGATTAACTCACTTTTGAGGAAGGTTAATAATTTGAAAAAGAATTATGGTTTGGATAATAAGATTGATGATGACCTCAAAAAGAAGATCAAGATTTTGGTTATTTTTTTGGTTTTGTCCTGGGTTTTGATCATCTTATTGATCACAAAAAATTTGATTGGATAATATAATTCTGTTGTAACCAATGTGATGATGATATAGTAATGTTACTGTCATTGTAATGAGGTTATGTTGTAATGTTATTAATACTGTCATTTTAATGCAGTTATGTTGTAAGCTCATTGGATAATAAAATTATGTTGTAGGCTTATTTGTTATGAAATAAAATGTTAACTGATAACTGGTATTGTCATTGTAAACTTATTTGTTATGAGGTTATGTTATATTTGTATATTTTGTTTGTTAATTGACCTAACCATAAGACATACATAATAAGTGAGGAAACACTAATATTTCATTAATAATGGATCAATTACAAAAAGTCATAGGTTTCACAAAAAACATGTGACCCATTGCATAAAAAGCGATGCAACTTGTTCAGTCAACTTGGTTTTAAAGTAGCCTGAATATATTCAAACCATTACACAAAAAAAAAGGACATTTTACAACATGTTCAATCAATTAGTTTTTTGTGTTTATGACGCTTGAGATCAATGTGTCAACACTATGGATGATTCCTTGGTCGATGCCTTCCTTTTCTTCTTATCCTTGTTACTACCTTTTGCTAAGTGTCGATCTGTCGTTGTTTTCCCTTTGCAATCTCTTGAGTTATACCCTAAAGTCCCACAACTTTTACACTTAATAGTGGTCAAATTTCTTGGTAGTGCATTACTTGAAGTTGATTCATCATTAGCCTCGTTTCTTTTCTTCTTAGGTCTATCCAAAGCTCTTCTCATGACCAGTGGATTAATTATTTCCCCATTAGTTGCATGCCAGAGTCTTGGTTAATTAGATGGCAGCACAATATACGAGTAAGTTGCCAAGAAGCTTGATTTCATGTTGAAATGTGCATATATCAATTTTCACCACAGAAAATTCAACACATCAGTATGCATATACTAGTTTAAAGCATATACCAGTTTATTCAACACAACAGTTTTCAGCATATACTAGTAAACTCAATACAATTCAACATATACCACTAAATTCAACCCAGTCAGTATGCATAAATTCAACACAAATTGTATCACTTAATGCCCTAAATTCAACACAATCAGTTTCTATCACTTAATGCCCTAAATTCAACACAGTTAGTTTATATCACTTAATGTCCTAATATCATTATGTATCCTATAAACACAGTTAATTTTGTTGGCTGACAATATGAATACAAAAATGTCTAGAAGAGTGAGTTAAATAGACCATTTTTCTTTAAGATAATTTCAAAAATATTTTAGGTCTCATATACAAAATCAGAGATTTTAAGAAGCGCTGAAGAAAGATACATAAACAAGAGAGCTTAGCAGTATATCAATGAATTAAAGCAAATGAAATAATACATAATGTTATCAAGTATTTGATTGCTTCTAAAGCAAGTCAATCACGAGACAACCAAAGCAGCTTTAAACAAAGCTATTTCAAAACTCTTTATATAGATGTTCTATCAAGACATAATTGGATTCGTGATACTTCAATCAGAATAATACACCACAAACCTATTATATACATTTAATCTCTTTAAGCCAAATAATGAATAATAGAAAATTAAAAGAGATAAGGGAAGAAGAAAAGCTACACAGAGATTGCATTTGAAAAGTTCTCTATGATAGATTGCAAGAGTAGAAAAATATTTAAGTTTAAGGTTTGTGTTCTTAAATAATCATATTACTGAATATTTATTTTATTTATCTAACCCTTTTTTATTTTATATCAGAAACAAATGCAAACAATATCTGATATTTGATCTTCTCCAAGATTCAATAAAATGAAGATCCAACATTTGATTTTCACTAACAGTAATGATGATGAATCAAATTAAAAATTTGTTATATATTTTCACTTTACTATTTTGTGTAAACAATATAATTTGTGTAAACAATGTAATTTGTATTTTAAAAAAGAATATTTTTCTCGTTGTTTTGGTCATAAACTGAGAGGGTATGTGGCGTTAATTTTGAATATATAAAAATCAAGGGATCGAACCAATGATCATTCCAACTATCCTCCTCGGTTAATAAAAAATTCAGAGATAAAATGATAAGTTTTCATGACGTCATTCGTTACCTCGTTTGTATCATCGAGGTAAAATTCTATTCGCGTCTAAAATAAAATATATTTTTTATTGTAGTGATAACCCTAAACATCATCAACAACTCTAAGCATCACATATAACCTTTCAGATTGTACATTTTAACAAGTTTGTAACGGTTAAATATAAACTTTATAATTAAAATTTTATTTCTTCGATATCAAAATAAGTAATTTATTTAAATATTTTATATAAAAATGATCATACTAAAAATTATGTCTTGTTAAGGAAGAAAAAAAATATCAATATAAATTTTATATAAAAAAAGTCGACTTCTAAAATTTTAAGATGTTAAATAAACTATTCAAAGATAAGATTTTATTTACTATTCCCAAGGTATTGAATGCACTATTTTTATTTATTTTTCTTTGAATAAGCTTATGTTAGAAAGATGATTGATGAATTCGGGATTAAACAAAACAATTTGTTTGTTTTTTATGATAGCCAAAACGTTCATTTGATAAGAAAAAATGTTGGTATATGACTGATTCCTAAAATAATTTAGATCGCACTATATCACTACCACTGCCAGGACCGAACTTTAAGAATTATTAGAATTTTAAAGAAGATTTCACATCTCGACGATTGAACCGTTCAGCTTTCTGACAGTAACAAGAACCAATAAAATACGATCCGACAAAACATAGATTTGTCTCTATTAATTGATGATAAATTGTTGTCATTATTTGGTTTAGTTTTTGGAGAAGACCCAGTCAATTTTAAAGATGTAAAAGTGGTTACTGTGAGTTAAATTTGAAGTGTTTGATTGTTTTAAACTAGAATAGTTTTTGGCTCTATAAATTTGAAGTGTTTGATTGTTCAATTTTTTTACATGAATATATTTGAACACAAATATCATTTTATCTAACTTTTTATTAAAATTAATTCTATAAATCAATTTATTTAAAATTAATTCTCCTCACTGCATAATCAAAAAGTATGCTCAATAATGTGTTAGTATTATTCTTTTCTTCCAATACACTACTAGAGCTGTCAAATGCGCCGGCCCGGCCCAGCCCGCTTCGGCCCGGTGGGCAAACGTGTTTTAATGGGCTGGCCCGGCCCAGCCCAATTGCTAAATGGGCCACATAAAATGAGCCCAACCCATTTTTCAAAGGCCTGTGCGGCCCGATGGACTAGCCCGACCCATATTTCAATATTATAATTTTAATTTTATAAAAATGATGTAATGGATTAATGCAATACAACATAGGTAGAAAGTCATCATAAACGTATATAAGTGATGTTTAAAATATTTATCCATAAATATATATGAATACCACAAAATCATCCATGTAAAAGTATAAAGTAACTTAATATTATCACCAATACTTATCAAATTTTCTCTACATCTCACAACCATTTCCTTGATTACATCATTTTGAAAATATATTTTGATCCTCTTTAATTTTTCTTAATGACTTGAAAACACATTTATAAAATCATATCTTATCTCAATGTTTTTTCTCCGAAATTTACCAAAATCTTTTTTTAATGGGTCAGCCCAAAGCCCGCTAGGTCCGGCCCGGCCCATCTCATAAAAAACATAGGCCCGGTGGGCTTGCCTAAAAAGACGGGGTCGTGTTTTTTAAAGGTATTTTGCAGTCCGGCCCGCGCTAAATTGTAGGGCTTATGGGCCGGCCCAATGGTCCGAGCCCATTTTGACAGCTCTGTACACTATGAGACAATTGTACAAAGGCAGAGTTGTGTTCATCTATCCAATATTATCAGTTTTATTAAAAGTAATATTTTAATTATTTGTATCGGTTAGTTTTTTCTTGAAAAAATTTATTTAATAATTTAATGATTAAGATTTTAATTTTTAAAATACATATTTTAAAATAAATAAGTGCAATGTCGTAAATTAAAACTAACATCAATAAATACATTTTTGCACAACTACACACTAGTTGAATTGATCTAAATAAAAATGATTTATTTTTATTAAATATAATTTATTTATATATTATGGAGTGATTTAATATTTTATATTCGAGTTTGTGTTTAAGTAAACATTTTTCAGTCATAAAAGTTAAATATACCAATTTTAAAATAATATTTTTATATTAAACTAAGACACATTTTCGCATATTTCTTTTTTGACCAAACGTTTTCTCATATTTTTAAATAACCAAAAATATGTCAAGTCAAGTTATGGGAATATCCCAATCCACCTTATAACACTCTTTTGTATTTGGCAAAATTTTATTTTTATTCCCTGTTTTTCAAAAATATTTTTTTATTTAACATTGAATTGTTCTTTAGATGTATCTACGAAATCATTTAAACAACGTTAAAAAATATTCTGTAAATACATCTACGAAACAATTTAACATAAAAAATGAAAAAATATATGTCTGTAGATACACCTCTAAAAATAGAGGTAAAATTGAAAACACATGTGGTGCGTGAGAATTCAAGAAGTGGAATGAGAGATTTTCCAAATTATTAGAATTAAACTAAAACACATCACGCGCTCAAGTAAACATTTTGTTTTGGGCGAGTGGGTAGTTTAATGTTGTAAATTGATTTAAGAATTTAATTTTAAATGTTATTATTTACTTATATTGATTTATAAATATAAAAATAATTTCTTTTATTGATTCTTTGTTTACACATACTAAAAAGAATTTAATAGATATGTATTTGACAATATAAAATAATTTTATACTTTTATTAAATATAAATTTATTAATTAATTATGTTATGTTACTAAATTGAAAATATTTGTGTAATTTGACGGGATACATTATAATTTGTTAAAATGTAAAATTATTTTGCATATTTTTTCTATTAAAAATAATCAATATATGTTTTTTTATAAAATTATTTATTTTTATTTATTTATTAACTTACTTTCTACTATAAATATTTATTGGTATTTTGAATATAATAATAATTAATATTAAATTACATTTTAAAAATTACTATTAAATAGAAAGGGTAATACTAACATGTGGCCTATTATAAGCACATGTTTAGAGTTAAATATAAAAAAGAATTTAGATAGTATTGTAATTAAAAATTGATAATTAATATGTTTATTATATTTTTAAATATAAAATTTTTATCTTTAATTTTTTAAGATGTGCCTAGGCACATGTTAGCTTTATCTAAATAGAAATGATAATAAGCACATAGAGAATGAGAGTAATAATAATTTTGTACCATAATGAAATGAAGCCAAACAAATCTGACTCAAGAGTGAAAAAGATGTATATGGAATCTGACAAAATGATCATACAAAACCAAAATAACTTGGATAGACCAAGAATGCAACGACAGACTACCAATAATTGAGCATCTTTGCATTGATTTGTCAATCTGTTTTTCCATGAATGTTACTCATTGTGTCTTATTTTTAAATTTTACCTTTTTGATATATTAATGATTAATATCTTATGACAATGTGTAAATGAGGTATGTTTTTATTCAATAAATTTTAAAAATAAATTTTTTCTTAAAAATAAAATCAATGAAAATATTAATTTGTTTTTATTTTCTCTGTATTAGTAATATGTTGTGCGCTGTTTAGTTTTTATTTCCTCCTTGTTAATATATTATTCTTTTTAGAAGTTAAATATATTTTTAGTTATTATAAATATATTAAATTTTATTTTTAATCCCTATTAAAAAGGTAATATATTTTAGTTTTTAAAAAAAATTTATGCATGCAGTTTTAGTCCTTGTTATTTTTTAAAAATTTAAAAACTGTTTAATTACCTTTTAATTTTTAAATTTGAATCATTCTTTTCACACATGTTTAAAATACTGTAAAATATTTGTTTACAAAATTTTAGAATTTTTAAAATGAGAAGAATTAAATGTGAATTTTTTAAATTTAAAAAGATAATGATAAAAGTAATGAAAATTTCGACTTAAAATTTAAATTTTGAGTTTTTTTTTAAAAAAAACTTGTTAAAACGTTCTAAACATGTCTGCAAGATAATCATTTAAAAATAGACATTTGTTTAACAGTAGAGACAAAGACTAAGTGTATAATAATTTTGTAAAAGATATCATTTATTTTTATAGAATTAAAACCAAATTTAATACTTTATAGGAACCAAATATATATTTAATCTTTTTCTTAAATATAATTCAATATTAAGATTCATTTAATTTAGAAAAAAAATATGATAATATCTATATGAGTTATATCAAAATAAAAGTAATATCTCATATTTTTTCAAGCATCACAAAGCTCTCCTGTCGATATATTATTTGGAGTTGTCGTTAGAATAAAATTCTTTTAATTGAAATCTTCTAATATTCTCTCTCAAACCAAAACTCTAAAAAAAGAAACTATCTTTTTCTTTCTATCACTTGTCTCTTCTCTATCTTTCTCCTTCACTCATCACTAACTTTGATTTTTTTATTCATCAAGAGTCATCATTGTGTTTTTCCGGTTTTTGCACATCATATTTCATGAAATGAAAAATCACGTCACAACTATTATTTAACGACGTCGAAAATCACGCAGTCCGAGTGCTTGTGGTAATTCAGTTGTTATGTGAAATTCACTTCACAAAGTTCCTACAAGATATTCACGTCGCAACAATTTACTACTTGTTATGACACAACATTCTACCTTAATTGCAGATTTAGTGAGGTATGTAGGAATGTTTAAATTTAAACCAATTCAAATAAAAACTGCAAACAGATCTAAAAAAAATGAAGTTTAATGATGTGTTTGAATGTCATTTTGAGAGAACCGCACCGTACGAGTCATATTTCAAATTGATTTTTCAAAATCGAACAAAATCGAACCGCATGTATGTATGTTTTTTACTTATTTACTTTTTATTAATATGACTTGTTACATAAATTTATTATTATATGATAATTATTTTTTTAATATTATCTATTATTTAATCTACTTATTAATATTATTTCAACCATAATCGATCATTCTCATTTTATAATATTAATTTTTAATATACTATGTGATATATATTATATTAAATCTATGATTTATTAGTACTTTTAAAAATATTAATAAAAATATAATTTATAGTTTGAATATCCAAAACTGATCCAAATTAAACCGTATTAAATTGGATCGGATGAGATTGGATTTTTTTTAATAGATAATCCAAAACCAAACCGAACCGCGACTAAATTTATGTTTAGATCGGATGAGTTTTTACCTTAAAACCAATCCAAACCGAACGACGAATACCCTTAGAGATATGTGTCCGAAATAGGGGTGGGAATAGGCTGGGCCGAGCTAGACTTTGCCAAGCCTGAGTCTGACCTGCTAAAAAATTTAAAGCCTAAGCCTAGCCTATGGCCTATCATAGGCTTATTTTTTGGCCTGAGTTTGACCTCTTTGAAGGTCTGATTGGCCAATTAGCCTACTTAAAAGCCTATTTTATAAATAAGTCATTCAACCCAACTTTTTATAAAATAACAAAATTAAAAGATCAGTGAGATTAAATGTTTGTTTACATTGACTTATTTGAGTTTTCCTAGTAGCATAAATTTTGTGATATTATTTGTTTGAGAGAACTTATGAAAGCAACTTATGACAATGTTCATAAGATTTATTTTCAACTTATTTTCATAATTTCTTCAAAAGAACTACTGCTCATAAGATTTATTTTCATAATTTTTTCAAGATAACTAAGATTTATTTTTATATTGTAATTTAAAGTATGAAATATAATATAATAATAATAATAATAATAAAACTATTCATATTTATTTAAATAGGCCGACCTCATAGGTTTAATAGGCTTTTTATATGGCCATTGGCCTAGCCTGTTTAGTTAAAAAGGCTTATAAAAAAGCCTAGGCCTTTTCTATTTATATAAAAAGTCTGGCCTACCTAGGCCTATGTAGGCTGGACCGTAGGCCACTGTTAGTCGGTCTGGCCTATTCCCACCTCTAGTCAGAAATTTACCACATAAAAATCACAGTACAAACTTGCCACGTGAATATCACGCCACAAATATCTACTTAGATTTAATATTATAAATATATATATATGTCATTCTCATATGATATGCCCTATATATATATATATATATATATATATATATATATAAATTAATTTAAACAAATAGTTAAACATATTTATTAAACATAAGACATTAAAAACTAAAATTTTTGGGTTAAACATAACAAATATATAATTTGAAATTCTGCGTTTAGACTCAAGATGTCTTATGATTTGTTGCGACATCTGATCTAACACAGCATTCAACAGATATATATTCATGAATTAAAATAAAACTAGAAAGTAATTGAACACAAAATTGTTAACTTTTTTTTTTGGTAGTTCAATGTATAAAAGACCTAATATGGAGGCTACCAAGCCAGGAAGGAAATCCACTATTAGTACTATCAATTTTCAAAGTCACGATGTCGGATGACCCTGCATATAATATCTTCCTTGACATGTTATACCTGATGTAATAGATAGGATATCTTGTTCAACATGTTGAACTACATATGTTTTCTGAAATGTTGAAACATTCTAACTAGTATGTTGCTGTTTAGATTTGTTTTATTAAAGTTTAAGCCAATCATACATTCAGAGAATCTACAATCTCCCCCTTGACAAATTTTAACTAAAAAAAATTTAAATATTACATTTATATTTCAGCAACAAACAACAAAAGTCTAGCAATACTTTAGTAGTCTTCTTACCCTCCTCAAGCATAGCTTTTCTCTTTGAAACTTCAGTCACTGATCTAACTGCCAGAGAGTTAGTCTTCTTCTCATTCATATAAAGATTGCCAGGACATTCTTCTTGACATCTTCGCACAGTGTTTTGAATGATCTCTATTTTCCACACACCACAGAACAACAACTTCAAAAAAAAGAGTTGCAAGTCCTGAAGTCATTTAGTATACACGAGGAAGAAGATAAACAACACTCCCCTCAATGTGAAAATCAAATCTATACAGTGATTAAAAGGCCTAAGCCTGACCTATGGCCTATCATAGACTTAGTTTTTTGGTCTGGCCTGGCCTTTTTAAAAGCCTGGCCTGGTCTGAAAGCCTATTTAAAAGCTTGTATCTTATTAAAGTTTTCAAATAATTCATATTACTTAAGAAGCCTTATAGGTCGGTTTATATAAGCATATATAAGCCGATCTATTTAGCATTTGTTCTAATGTATATGTATACATAGGCTTGTCTATTTTGCCTTTTTTGCTAATATATATGCATACATGGGCCAACCTATTTAGCATCTCTCTAATATATATATATATATATATATATATATATATATATATATATATATATATATATATATATATATATATATATATATATATATATATATATATATATATATATATATATATATATATATGAAAATATAGGCCGGCCTATAAAGCTTCGTAGGCTTTTTTAATAGCCTAAGTCTGACCTATTTAATAAAATAGGCTTTTAAAAAAGCTTAAGCCTAACCTCTTTATTAAATAGGTCGAACCTGATCTGGCCTTAACTAGACTAGGTTATAAGCTCCTGTAGGCCGGCCTGACCTATTCCCACCCCTTTCTAGAATTTATCAAAACATTAAGAAATATCATCTGCATCCACTGTATTTCTTTAAAAAAAGATACTACACATTTATATAATTATTAATAAAAATATATTTAATTAAAATAGTATGACGTATCAATTAATTAAAAAATATATTTTCACGATGAATATATTACTATAAATTAGATAAATATGTTTTTTATTTTGAAAGTCAATTATAAACAAAACATGTTTGACTAAAGTATAGTTAAATTTATTATGTGTTTAACTTTAACATAGTTTTGATTAAATTTCAAAAAGAAAATTATATATTTTTAATTTTACACTAAGACATTATAACTAAAGGTATCAGATAACTACTCATGTCATCATTAGTCACTTATAGATGGAGAGATAGATTAATATTATTACCATTAATAATAAAATTGAGAAAATTACATAAACAAAAAATAAAATAAAAAATAATATTTTAATACTTTTTAAAAAAATCTCATTAAAACTAAATCTAAATATATTTATACTTTAAAAAGTAAATGGAACATACTATATCTTACACAAAAATATATTAATTTTACAACTTTAGATCTCTAACTGTGTAGTTGTGCGTGTCGGACATCGCGACACATTTTTTTAGTAGGAGTGAACAAATTTTATCCGGCCGATTTAAATCGATCGATCTGTTGATTATTTTTTGCAATCGAATCGGGTGGGATTAGGTGTCGGTTGATTTAATTATTTAATTTAAGTATTATAGAGTTGTTTCGATCGAGCTCGAATTATTATTTTGAATCCGTCAAAAATCGAATCCGACCGAACTCAATTAATATTTATTTATTTATTTTTATTACTATTAGACTAACATATTATAAAAATAACATTCACAATATTGTCAGATTATTATCATTTTTATAGTCTAACGATAACGTTGTGTTATAACACTAATATAAGAAATGCACTATAAAATTTTGAATGTTAGTTTGTAGTTTAAAGTGTGATAATGAACAAAATAATGTCAATAATATTAGAAATGCTATCCGAAAATAATAATCAATAATAAAAATAGTTATTTTTTAATTATTCTAATATTTTGTTTATTTTTTTACAATTAAAAAATAAATGTGAAATTTTATTTAAAAAATAGTCATTTTAATGAGTTTATTCCAATAAATATTAAATCGATAAAATCCACCCTACTTACCTGCTTAATCGATTTAATCGAATTCGACAAAAATCAAAATTGTTTTGGTTGAAATTATGTCATTAAAACGAAACCGCAGTTTATGTCAGATTTAAATTTTAAATCCGATACCGACCGATTGTCCACCTCTTAATTTTTAGTAGTGTCCGAATGCTGCAATTATAACAAAGTAACAAGCAGCGACCAAATTACTCAACTAGGCTTTATACCTCATTTGAAGTGATTGGAAATCATGTTATGCATGTAGTAGTTCAAACTTCATTTTCACTTTATTGTAAATGTTTACGAAACATTTTAAGAACATTAAAATTGTTTCTATAAAAAAATAAAGATAAAAAGAAAGGTGCCCATACCTGACCACCTGCATCCAGCGATTTCATGGCCACCCTAAGATTATTATATTTCTTTGTAGCAACATCACCCATAATAAAAGCACCCAAAAGCACATTTTCATGATTTCAATTAGATACAAAAGATTAGATAACCCAATAATAACTAAATAAAAAAAGATATACCACTTGATAAAACGTGTCAAATATTGTAACCAATCAAGATGACTAGAGGAAAATTTGAAGAATGCGGTATAGTCATCAAGTAATTACAAAAGGGCATAACTACAACCATATAATAACAAATGTGATGCATTTATCTTTTCAAATCATGATCATAAAGGACAAAGTATACCTCACAGATACAATAAAGAGATAGTCTCAACTTCTATATCAATTGAGCCATAGGATTCTAATTGCACAATCCATGCAATTTGAATTGTTGTCAATTACTTTCAATACTAAAAAAATGCGTGTTCTCGGCGATCACTCTTCCGTTTCAATTGCTGATTTCGTATTGATCAAGATTTTTAGTGTCTCTATTTGGCCTCACCGTGCTCCCAACATTTTAGAAGTGCTTTGGATGCTTCCAAACTATGGCTGGTCTAAGTACAATTGTGACAGAGCATTTTGTTTGATCACAAAAATTAGTGGATGTGGTGGGATTTTTAGGAATAATCATTCAGACTTTTCGCTTGCTTATGCAGATTAGTTAGAGACAAGTTCTTCGATATATGCTAAGTTCTTTACAGTTCTAAAGACGATCGACATTGCAAAAGCTCGTGGTTGACGAAAGTTTTGAGTAGAAACGGATTGCTTAATGGTTGTCAAAATTTTCTCCAATCATAATTTGATTCTAAGTAGTTTAAAGAATGTGTGGCTGGAAACTACTTGTCCGTCTAATTTATCAAACTTAGTCCCATCATTGAAGTATTTATCCGTTTTTCTTTGACACGTGACCTGAAAAGGTATGAGGTGACATGACACAACTTTCCTATTTACTCGAGTACACTCAAGTGTGCTTGTCTTCCCTGGATGAACTCTGAATGTCTATTTGTCCTTATTTCTTGCGTTCAATATGATTCATTCGATTGTCTTCGCATATATAAAGATAGAAGACGTGGGGAAAATTTTAGCATTTTCGCTAATTGAGTTCCCCTTGTCTCTTTGAGTTTTTCTCTCTTGTTTGAGAGCACTTACTTCCCAGAGTAACAATCACCGCACATTTAGAATTTTAAATCACTAAAACTTCGATTTTCCAACTCACTTCCTAGTTTCAGAGTCTTTGCTTTCATATTTCAAGGTACCTTCTCTTTTCCTCAAATTTTACTCAAATTTTATTGCATTTTTATTATGGTGAGTGGTAGTCCTATTATCGTCGAGAGTGACTATGAGGGTATTGTTTCTTCATCTTCAAGAGGGGGGATGAAGTCTGAGTCACATTCCTTCCCCTCTTCTAGTGGGAGTTTTTCGTACTCAACATCAATATTAAAATTATAGCCCTCCCTTTCAATTCAACTAGGAGGAAATTGAGCAAGAATTCTAACAAATCAAAATCAACCAAAATTCTAGCATAATATCGAAAAAAAATGCTAATTGTTCCATCTAAGACAATAAGGACACCAATGCCTCTTGTGAATGGAAAAAAATTGTGGTCTCCAATATTCAATAGGAAGACCTTGTATTTTAATTCAACATTGTTGTCATACCCCAATTTTTACCCCTAGGATCCCACCTATTATTCATATGTATTTGTACAAGATCACAAGCATGCTTTTCTCCTTTCCCTTTAGGCTTTGGGTTAACCTTTTGGGGGAGATCACCAAGCACCCTTGTGTTTCATTTTACATCTTTATTTGCTTATGTTTATCATCTAACTTTCACTAACCGTATTTCAAAGTGCAAAAACATGTTGGCTAGGGGTGGAGAAGAAATGTTCAACCGACCGAAACCCGGTCCATCCAATCAAAACTGCAAGCATACGGTTGGGTCATATCGGGTTCACGGGTCTACGGATCGGTTTTTTCCTTTCACGAATACAATTGATCGGAATTGGGTGTCAATTTTTGATCCAATTAAACCCGAATCCGACCGATTAAGATAAATATAAGCAACTTTTATTTTTATTTTAGTCTATTATTAAAGTGAAAACGTGATCTGACAGAAACAGGTGGAGTCGTGTGCCTCTTTTCTTTTCATGATGTAGCCTTAGCCTATGGTAGCTGTACAACTCCAAGCAAATTTCTAATCTCTCTGTCTTATAACAATTTAACTTTTTAACTTAAAAAATTTACTATTATTATATTATAGGCAAAATACTCTTTTTGGTCTCGTATGTTAATCTCGGGGTTCATTTTGGTCCCTTAACTTCAAAAGGTTTCATATTGGTCCCTTAACTCTTCAAAAGATGCCATTTTAGTCCTTTTTGTCATATTAGCGACGGAAAAACTCAAAAATCGGTCGCTAAATCAGTCGCTAATATGACAAAAAAGACTAAAATGAAACTTTTTGAAGAGTGTTTTTTATTGTAAATAATACGATGAAGAGGTACTATAACTTTTAATTTTTTAAATAGAAATAATATAAAATTCTTTGTTGTCAGAATTTGAACTTGTGACCTCAAATAAAAACTCAATATGTGATTTTGTCTTTTGCGAAGCTGAGATGAATTTTGATAAAAATACTTAGTTGTAGTTATTGTTTTGTTGTTAGAAATTTTAGTTCAAAATGAGTCATAAATTTGTCTCTTTGAAAATATTTCTTAGAATAAGGATAAATTGTTGTAATACACTGAATCCCAAGTATGTTATTGATATTTAAGAAAATGATATATGTATTATATTGTATTTGAGTTTTTGTAAAGTGATTTTAATGTTAAAATCAACAATTGACTTGTTATAAAAATATTCTTTGTTGTAAATAGTATGATGAAAAAAATACTTTAACATGTAATTTTTTAAAATAGAAAGAATCTAAAATTATTTTAGGGATATTATATTTAAAATATTTATCATAATTTGTTTTATTTTATTTTTTGATTAAAAATAATTGCAAGACAAATAAAAATATTATTTTGTAAGTTTAATAAAAATAGGTAATTAATTGTTAAATTAATATATTTTTACAATTTTTTATCTTCGAATGCTTAATATATCAAATAAAGACTCAACACGTGATTTTGAATTTTTGAATTTTGAGAAGTGGGGATAAATAAGAGAAGCCACATATTAATATTGATGATGTGACGCAAATTGATATGAAATGTTAACATAGAAATATGCACTTTTAATTTAATATATTATATATTATAAATTGAAAGTCTCAACTGAAATTGAATTACAAATATTCTCTAGATTTTTTGTAAGCAAGACCATATAAAGTTGTGACTTGCACCTCTCATTACCACGTGATAAATTTGCAAGAAAAGAATTGTTCGCTAATAACTTTGAATTTTCTCTTTTATTTTTTTCTCATTCTCTCTCCATTTTCTTTATCTCTCTCTTAATTTATTTTAATGATAAGTGAGAGTGAAATTAAGAGAGATAAAAATGATGAAGAGGGGAGGAGAGAAAAATAAAGAAGAGAATTCTAATTCGTTTGCTAATTGTTCCAAACTAAGACCATTAATCTTCTCCTTCTCTCATTTTCTCTCCTTCACTAAAAACAAGTGATTAAAATTAATGGAATTAAAAAATATTGACTAAATAAATCGGATGGTTAAATAAATCAAAAGATTGTGATTAACTGATGATTGTATATTTGGTTTTGGAGAGAGGTAACCACGTAACAACTACACAATTACATTAAAAAATATGCTAATAGTTTGGTGAAAGAATATTATTTACATTATCTACTCCAAAACTAAAAGAGGAGATAATGTAAATAATATTCTCTGTTATTTTATTTAATTCCATTACAATCATCTTAGAGTAGAAAGTCATAAATACAAGATTTTTAAAACTAGGAAGGAAAAAAAATCCAAACTATTGGATACAATTCAATAACTAAATGACTACTCATATGATAGGTTTCAAGGTCCTAATCATCTTTAAGAACACAATCACATAGGTGGTTAACACACTTGGGAAAATATTTAAGAAAAGTATAACACATTTGAGGTGGACAGTCTACCTCAGTATCACATTTAAGAAAATCTGCAAAAAAACAATATAGGGACATTAACAAAAAAGAGAGAAAAAAAAAGTGATTATATTTCTAAGGTCGGAAGAAAAACTAAAAAGAAAAAAAGGAAAATTGGCATACCGTTAAATTTATTTGCATTAAGAGATTGAAAAAGAAAAAGAATCATAATAGATAAAAATTTGATGATTTCATTCATATTTTTCTTCCCTTACATATAATTATATGGAAAACTATTTGATCACTTTATATGTAATAAAATTTCTTTTAAATTAGAATTATTATTCAATTTCTCTTAAATATATCAATATGGTCTACTAGCTTGTCTCTTTAGCATACTTAGTACGTAAGTTGGTCACATTAAAAAACTTTTCAATAGTGAGAATTCTTTCTTTTAATTATTTTTTCATTATTATTTTTAACCTTTCAACATTAAAAAAGGGCAAAAACAAATAGCGGGATAAAGTTATTTATGGAAATCTTACACTGTTGATGTGACAGTATCTTTAGTACATTGTAAATAAACAACAAGCTATATAGCAGCATGTGTCTTTAGTAACATTTAGTAATTTGTAAATAAACAGAACACTCAAGCCTATTGTGTTGCTAATGCAGCCCTTAGATATATATTGTATTTAGATGGATAAAAAAGCAAGAAACATTTCTTGTAACATAGTTCTAATTGATGTTTATTTCAAGAGTATTAAACGTTGATATATGTTATCTCTTTAATTATATGATAGACATTGATAATAGTATGTATTTGGCTGTAGTAAGAAACCCTACTAAACCCATTTTCTCTATGTAGTTGGAAGAAACATAATTCTTTAATAGGTATTAAAACATATTATCTTTCTTCTAGCTTTATATTTTGTATTAGTTATTAGTATTAGGGTTGAAAAGTATACTGAAAATATAGGTCTCACTTTTGGAATATATTTAGCGGAGGTTATAAACCTTCGTATTTTATTCTCAAAACCACTATAAATTCCAAATTTATTTTAAAATGTACATCACATTTAAGGACAATTACAACCGTTATTGCGTGGCGTTAGAGATTGATTTTGAAAAAGCTTATGATCGGGTAAGTTGGCATTTTTTGAGATTTGTGCTTGTGAAGATGGGGTTCGGCGAAAAGTGGATGTCGTGGATGGAGGGATGCATTTTTTCTAGTTGGATGTCCGTTATTATTAATGGGAGTGTTACTAAGGATTTTAAGGTTGAGAAAGGCCTTCGTCAAGGCGACCCTTTGTCCCCTTTTTTATTTGTGTTGGTGTCGGAGGTGTTAACGGCGCTTTTAAAAAAGTCCATAGCAAGCGGAGAGTATAAGGGGTTCAAGATCAACGAGGAGATTAGTGTGAATTTGCTTCAATTTGCGGATGATACCGTCATGTTTGCGGAAGGTGATACCGCGAACTTGTGGACGATGAAGGTTATCCTTAGGGCTTATGAGATGATGTCGGGGCTGCAGGTAAACTTCAATAAAAGCAATCTCTATGGTGTTAATGTTTGTGATAGTTTCCTTGAGGCGGCTTCGATTTTTCTCGCGTGCAAGGTTGATAGTCTCCCTTTTCAGTTCTTAGGGGTTAAAGTGGGTGGTAACCCGAGAAAGCTAGCAATGTGGAAAGATTTGATTTTGATGTTGAGGCGTCGTTTGGCTTTGTGGAAAGGTATTCATCTCAACATAGCGGGTCGTGTTTGTTTAATCTACTCTGTCATTAATGCCATTCCGATCTATTCTCTTTCCTTTTTCAAAGCGCCGAGGAAAATAATCAAAGAGATTCGGGCTATTCAATCAAACTTTCTTTGGAATGGTAGCGAGTTTAAAAGACCTATTCATTGGGTGAATTGGGAGACCGTGTGTAAATCTCGAGAAGAAGGAGGTTTGGGAATTAAGAATGTGGAAGTTATGAATGTGGCGTTATTAAGCAAGTGGAAGTGGAGGATTTTAACGGAAGATGAACCGGTGTGGCGGAGTCTCATGGCTTTTAGATACAGAAATATAAAAAAGAAAGTTCTTGTGGGGGATATTTTGGTGATATCGAAGAAAGATTCGATATGGTGGCGAGACATCATTTTATCTGACAATTATGTTTCTCTTTTGAACCAAAATTTTTCAGGTGCCATTTCTTGCAAGATTGGTGATGGCTTTTCCATACCGTTATGGTACGGGTTTTGGGCTGGTTCTCAGCCTCTGGCGCAAGCGTATCCCGAGTTGCTGGTGAGGGCCCACGACGAATCATTAACTGTTGCTCAGGCAGGGTCCTTCGGGGAATATGGCTGGGAATGGAACACTGCAGGATCTTTCTATGAGTGCAGTAGCAGTGTGGACTTTCTGTGGCAGGAGGTGAGAAGTACCATCAATAATGCCGCACTTGTAGCTGAATTACCGGATGCTTTCTTTTGGACTTGCAATTCTGGTCATGGCTTCTCGGTTAGGTCCTGTTACGACAGGTTCAAACCGTTTCTGTCGGGACCAGCAGTCTGTGATAGCATAGCCAAGCCGGCTGCGTTCTTATGGATTATCAAAGCTCCTCCGAAAATTCTTTTCTTTGGTTGGAAAGTGATCCATAACAGAATCGCAACAAAGGATCAATTAATAAATAGGAGAATGTTACCGGATCCTTGCGATCATTTTTGCGTTTTTTGTTTGGAGGAGTTTGAATGTTTATCGCATATTTTAGGGGGCTGCAGTGTTCTTGCTAACATTTGGAGGGGTGTTTTTGATTGGATTGGCACGGGCATCGACTTATCTTTGGAAGAGTTTGAGGGATTTATTTGTTTTGACGAGAAGATAAGGAATAAGAACAACAAGATCATGGTTTCGGTTATTTGGTTGGCAACGGCGTGGTGTATTTGGACTATAAGGAATGTAATCATTTTTTCGAATGCTACTTTTAGCTTCCTAGAATGTATGTCGGAGATTGTTTTTAGCTCTTGGTCGTGGCTTCTCTCTTATTACTCTTTAAGAGATAATTGTAATTTTCACACATGGAATATTCTACCTCTCTCCTGTTTTGAGAAGTAGTTTTTTCCTTCGTTGTAATAGGTTGGAGTACCGCTTATACTCCTTTATTAATTTCATTGCCTATTAAAAAAAATATTCATCTCGCCACTTGTTCTATAATCTTTAAGTGTTTTGTGAAATTTCTAAAGTTGTTTTGTCACGTTCAACTTATGAAAGGTTTTCTACGTATTTCATGGAATATTGTGAGATATTTGTGACATTAAAGACTTGGAAGGAATGTCACAAAGATGACCTATTACTTGCAAATATGGCTAACACTATACAAATTAAATACAGTAAGTATTGGGGGTTGTCACAAAGATAAATATGCTTTATTACCTAATTTGGGAGATGTCACAAACTAAATAAATCTGGTTTTGGTCTTGGTGATGTTTTTGTGGTGTTACCATAGTGTCGTAATGTAATGTGCTAATAGTATTGTTTGGAATTTTAATTTTTACTTTGTAATACAAATTGTTATTTGTTATTTGAATTTTTTTATTATTTGGTGTTGAAAATGTGTTATAACATGTATTTATTGACATTGTTATTTGTTATTTGGTAATATATGAATGAATAAATACAAAGTTATATATTCTTTATATAACCACACTCAATAAAAAATTATAAAAAAATGAACCAACCGAATCAATTCAAACCACACTGATTTAATTTAGTTCGACTTTATTTTTAAAAGTCAATAGAATTAAATCAAATCACACATTTTTTCTTTCATTTGAATGACTTTTAGCATAAAAATCGCTCAAACCACTCCACAATCACCTCAAGGCATGTTTATGGCTTGAGAAGACTTTTCATTCAACTAAGGATTCAGCATTTGCTGTTTAACAAATTTGAGACGTAACCCATTAAAAGTATTATGGGAAAAAAATATACAAGCTAAAATTACATTAGCTAAAAAATATAAGTTAATGTTAATAGTGGGAATGTCTATAGAAGTCTTCGATCTACTTTGAATTTTTAAAACAATCTTCCGATCTTTCCTTAAAAGAACTTAATTATTGTCATGGAATCTAATAAATGGTTGATGTCATTTGATGAAAAGAGAATAATATAGTGAAATGAGGAAGAAGAAAAAAAAGGTAATAGAAGATTATCTATAATTGAGTTTTATTGGACTATAAAATTTTATTTAATTATTTTAGGTTAAGAGTTTAAATATAATGTACAAACAATGTAAATTAACTTTACACATACAATCAATCAAAATTTTTATACTCACCCTATCGTATTAGTTTTTCTAGATTAAAATTGTTACGATTGCGATTGGTTGACAATGTAAAAATATTTTAAACTGTCATTCTCGGTGTATATCCTTTTTAGAGGAATAAATAATATTGTTATTATATTAGTTATGACCATGAGAGCATGGAACGGTGCTTATATTAATATAAATTTGATGATGAATGGGACCAGCCAAGAGCAGAAACCGTTGCATGATGTAGAGAGAACGTTGAAGCATCATTTGGAGGTGCCATGCCACGCTTGCAATGTCTTCCTTCCCCATCATCATGCACATGCATCTTCCTTCAACCCTTCATCATTTCATAATCCCAATTTCAATTCTATAATCAAAAGATTTTACAGAAATAACAATCAAGGGAGCAACTATCATAATACTCATCTGAGATTTGCGCTTTTCTTTCTCTTTTTAGAGCTCAAATCCATCTGTTCTTAAAAGGGAAAGAAAGCGCGCAATTTCAAGCCGATTCGAAAAATGAGTGCTGTATCCGGTGTAATTTCGCGTAAAGTTCTGCCAGCTTGTGGATCCCTTTGTATCTTCTGTCCTTCCTTGAGAGCTAGGTCAAGACAGCCTGTGAAGAGATACAAGAAACTTATTGCAGACATTTTCCCTCGTAATCATCAGGTCTGTTGTTTTCATTATTCTCTTCATTTTTACATTTCTTATGTCACAAGTAAGTGATTCCATTACTTGTATAGAGTGTTATATGTGTGTGTTTAAAAGTAGGGAATGTATATAGTAATAATAATCTAAAAAAGTAGGAGGATGTAGGGAATGTATATAGTAATAATAATCTAAAAAACACGGATACAGACGTAGACATTTGATACTAAACTGACACAGACATAGACATCTGATACTAGACTGACACAGACATCGACATCTGATACTAGACTGACTTTGGTTGGTGTCTGACACATTTTCAATTTAAAGTGTCGGTGTTATATAGATTCTAATTTGAGTTAGTTTATTGATATGTTGGACTGTTCAAAGTAGGTTTTACTGAATACTCATGCAAATGTTCTCCAATTTTGTCTAGGAAGCATGATATATGTCTGTCCTTTTTTTGTGTTTGCAACATTGCGATGTTTTGGTAATGGAAATGCTTGTTTTCATCCTTCCTATTGATTTTGATTTCATTTAGTATTTTTATGGATTGACAGGAGGAAGAGCCAAATGATAGAAAAATAGGAAAATTATGTGATTATGCCGCGAAGAATCCTTTACGGATCCCAAAGGTAAAGTACAACAAAATGTTGGTATAATATTGTGTGAGATGATGTCTAAGCTAAAGTTTTTGAATGCTTCAGGATTGTTGTTATACTCAGATATAACTAAATAATTTGTGATCAGATAACTAATGCCCTCGAGCAAAGGTGCTACAAGGAGCTGCGAAATGAGAATTTCCATTCAACAAAAATAGTCATGTGCATTTACAGGAAATTGCTGTTTTCTTGTAAAGAACAAATGTGAGCTCATATATCTCTTATCGTTATTCTTATATACAGATAGCTCTATAATTCTTGGAACGTGAGATGATTTTTTATTTTATTTTATGTTTGTTGATATAGGCCACTATTGGCGAGTAGCTTGCTAGCTATAATTCACACCCTGCTGGATCAAACAAGACAGAATGAGATGAGAATTATAGGATGCCACACTCTTTTTGACTTAGTAAATAATCAGGTTTGTTATACTATTGCTTCAGAAGTTACACAACTTTAACTTCAGTGGCTAAAGTTTATATCCTTTCTCAACTTGAAGGAAGCGGTATTTGAAACTTAACATGTTTCAAAATTTATAGATTGATGGAACTTACCAGTTCAACTTGGAGGGGTTTATCCCAAAGATTTGTCAATTAGCTCAAGAACCAGGGGATGATGAAACGACAAAAACCGTTCGGGCAGCTGCTTTGCAAGTCCTTTCTTCGATGGTATTTATTTTGCAATTCCATAATTGTTTGGATTCCATATGCACTCAAATCAAATAAATTTTCAATTATTTTCTTTGTTGTCTATTCGGATTTACGGTTTACGTGTAACATTTCAGACGTTGATCCAAGATATTACTTAAAACATTTCTTCCGTTAGAAAATGCGACTACTATTATAATATGATCCAAATACATATTCTTTACAACTTTGAGTTTGTTCTGTAGGTTCAGTATATGGGTGAACACTCTCATATATCAGTAGAGTTTGATAATGTAAGTAGCCTTTTACATCTTCAGTAGAGTTTTACTATAACATCGATATCTTATTTCATCTTATAGTGATTTTTTTCTTCTTTCTAATTCATTGCAGATTGTTAATGTTGTATTGGAAAATTATGGAGGTCCAAATAAAAATTTAGAAAAAATCAACGATGAACGAAAAGAAGGTCCTGAGAATATGTGGGTTCAAGAAGTGTTGAAAACTGAGGGTCACGTCTCTCCTGTCATAGATGTTGAAAAGAGAATCCCATCATGGAGGAATATTTTGAACGACAAAGGCGAAATAAATATAACAATGTAAATACTAATTTTGCAGAAAGGCTTGAAATGGCTTCATGCTTCTTCCCTTTGTCTCATTATCTATAAACACTTTTTGTCTCTTGAATTTTTGCAGAGAGGATGCAAAGGATCCATCATTTTGGTCCAGGGTTTGTTTACATAATATGGCCAACTTAGCCAAGGAGGGTACTTCGATTCGCCGTATAATGGAATCTTTATTTAGATACTTTGACAATGGAAGTTTATGGACTATGGACCATGGTCTTGCCTTTTACGTTCTAAAGGATATGCTATTTTCAATTGATGATTCTGGTATAATATTTTTCAATTGTCCATTCAATGCTTTGATTACTTCATAAAATCGGTTTTTAAATCATTATTCTCTTCTAATTTGTCTTTCATTTTTTCTCATTCCGGTTGTTGCAGGGAAAAATACGCATGTTTTACTGTCAATATTAATTAAGCATCTGGATCATGGATTAGTTCTTAAGAAACCCAACATTCAACTGGACATTATTGAAGTGATATTTTCACTTGCTCAATATACTAAGGTGCAACCTTCTATATCAATAATGTGCGCATTAAGTGATTTAATGAGACATTTGCGGAAGAGCATACAATATTCCCTTGATGACTCAAATCTGAGCACCGAAACAATAAATTGGAACAAAAATTTTGGAGAAGCGGTCGACAGGTGCCTTGTACAGTTATCAATTAAGGTATCTCACATTTTTCACAGCGTTCAATCAAGTTTATATCAAAACTTTCAAAATGATTGAGTCATAAATCATAAATGATTTACAATAATGATAAGTTACAAATGCTGTCATTTCTTGTTAGATATATCAAAATGGAAGTTAACTAAGAGGCCGATCATGAACAGGTTGGAGAAGCAGGTCCAATTCTTGATGCTATGGCTGTTATGTTGGAGAATATCTCTACTATTACAGTAATATCAAGAGCCACAGTCACTGCTGTTTATCGAACTGCTCAAATCGTTGCCTCCTTACCAAATTTGTCCTATAAAAGCAAGGCAAGGAATGGATATTCAATTCATGATGTATCTGTTTTCTCAGTTTCTTTGCTAGTTTACGTTTCACGGTTACATTTACTGCTAAATATTTAAAACCATTCTCTTATATCTCAGGCATTCCCTGAGGCACTGTTTCATCAACTACTCTTAAATATGGTTCATCCGGATTTTGAAACACGAGTCGGAGCTCACCGAATCTTCTCTGTTGTTTTAGTACCAACCTCTGTCTTTCCTCGTTCGTGTTTGTCTGTATCTGACCCCAAAGGTATAATACGAACACTCTCCAGAGCGGTCTCAGTTTTCTCTTCTTCAGCTGCCTTGTTTCAGAAGCTAAGACACGAGAGACAGTTCTCAAGTGAAAGCACAGGTCAAAATAATAATGATAGTGTAGCCGACGAGGAGTTACCGGTTAACGGAAATGGTGGATTCTTGAACAGGTTGAAGTCAACTCATAGTCAGATGTATTGTGTCAATAGTACACAGCAACCAACAGCAGCAGATGAAGTTACTACAAGCAATGCTAATAGGGACTTGGTGAGCCTTGCAATGATGGTTATATGCTAAGATGTGACTCTGATCCTATAGTTGTAACATTTGTGACACACACCCTAATCCAAATTTGCTAACATTTCTATTTGAACACAGGAGGCTGCGACTCTCAGGCTGAGCAGCCATCAGATAAATCTCTTGCTATCCTCAATTTGGGCTCAGTCTATCTTTGCTGAAAATATACCAGCAAATTATGAAGCAATTGCTCATACATACAGCTTGGTGCTTCTGTTTTCTAGAACCAAGGTAATAACTCAACACTCATGTTGCATGATTCAAGTCTTTTATGATCTTCAGATAATTGCACTTGTTCAAGGGGTCCCAGACATTACTTTTCCTTTAACATATTAAAAATTTACTTTTGCTTGTAGAGTTCTTTTCACGAGGTCCTCGTCAAGAGTTTTCAACTTGCATTTTCTTTGCGGAATATTTCTTTTAAAGGTGAGCTCCATTCACACTAACTTGCATTTTGGTTGCGGAATATGTCTTGACCAACATGTGTCACGTATCAGCTTGTTTAAGCCTATATGGTTTTTGAGTTTGATTGCTATACTTGAAAATAGAGAGTCTTTTTACTACTATCTCATCCTGTTCTGCAACGATGCCGAGAAGGAACTGACTGACTGGTAATCAAGCCTTTCAACTCTTAATTTCTACATTTTACTTCACAGGGTCATTGCCACCATCACGTCGTAGATCACTATTTACTTTGGCAACTTCAATGATTATGTTTTCTTCAAAAGCATACAATGTTGCCTCTCTTGTCCATAGTGCCAAAGCAGTGCTTACAGAGAGAAAGGTTGACCCGTTCCTTCACTTGATTGAAGATAACAAGTTACAAGCTGTACGCTTTGCACCTGAAAATCTGACCATCAACTATGGATCTAAAGAAGACGACAATAGGGCCATACACACAATTTCAGAACTATTGACATCTGAACCCCAAGATCAAGAAATCTTCGTTTCAGAAATTGTCAAGTGCATGGAAAATATGTCGGAAGTAAGGCTTCTACTTGAGTTATATAAATGTCAATATATTTTAGACAGTGTAAGGTTATTTTCTTTAGCATTTCTACGCATCATATACCTGTTTCCGTATGTGCAGCCCGAATTATCCTCGTTAAGGGAAGATCTGTTAAAAGAATTCTCATTAGATGATATGTGCCCACTTGGATTCCCATTGACTATCGATATGCCAGAAAAGGTGTGTCTAGTAGAAACTGATTATATTTTGATACTTTGTTTATATATGCTTGCGAATGGTTACTGATATAACTATTTCTGCTTTTAACAGGATGCTTCGTTTGTTTCAAACGATGATGATTATATTCCGGAAATATTTGATTGTCAAATAAAAGAAAATTCAGGATTGTCGATAGAGTTCCCAAGTCTTTTGAGTGCTAATCAACTCTTGGAATTAGTATGTTTACCCATTTCTTACCCGATAAACTGTTTCTGTTTTAAATTGTGCTTGAAGCTCTTCTCATATCAATCAATACCAAGGAGATTGACACCGCGTTTTGTGAATGTAGGTATCAGATACATCTAAATCAGCCGGGAGAATTTCTGTATCGATTGCATATGATGTACCTTACAAGGATATGGCTCATAACTGTGAAGTGCTTCTGATGAGTAAACATAACATGTCCATATTGATGACTACCCAACAGAAGCAAGAAAGTTTTAGGAACTTCCCTTTACAAATTCAAAACAAGGACACCAAAAACACAGACATCTCTTCAAATTCAAAACTTTTAAGTGCAACAATTCAAAATCATCCTCACTTGTTCAAACTACCAGCAGCAAGTCCCTATGATAACTTTCTAAAAGCTGCTGGCTGCTGATAACTAGTCTGTATAAATCCTACTAAATTGAGCAATTGATTATATCAACAAGAGTTATTGCTCAAAGCTCAAGATGTATCTGAGAGTTTTACTATTATTCTGATCATGATGTGTATTGTATGGGATTTCTAAATTCTAATTGCAAGTGATTTTGGCTTGGTATTTTTACATTGATATTTCACAAACTATATAGTAGTTACAACATTTAGGGCTAATAATTATAAATTAATGGAAAAAAAATCAATTTTTTAATTTGTCTCTAATTTGTCTAACCTATTCGTAGTGAAGATAATAAATATAATTACACAGGGAATAAATCAATTCCCGATTTGTCTAACCTATTCAAGAAAAGATGATAAATATAATTACGTGATTGATTCACCCCTCTTCAAATTGCTGCGATTGGTCAATGAACATCAATTAGCTACAAGAAATTGATGAAGTGGGCGGAAAACAGATTTGGTAAAAATATATGCTACTTGAAACTTAAGTATTGGTGTGAGGAAGTGATATTATTTGGTCACCATAGGTGTAACAGATTGAATGACAATCAACTTTGATATGCTTGATGTGTTGATGAAAAATAAGATTTGCAACGATTTGGATGACATTTGTATTGTTAACATGATGTTCGCCAAGTTTGGAAAAGCCAAAAGACCACAATACCAAGTTATTTCTAAATAAGCAGCAAACATGGCATTGATACCCAGATTTAGTAGAAGATTTAGCGATTGTTGCTTGTTTCTTAATTTTCCATAAGATCATTGAAGAATCAATAAACATGCATTAGCCACAGACAAAGCATCAAGTAACAAGACACCCTGCCCAATTGACATTACCTTAGACACTCAAATTAGGAGCTTTGTTGGTGGAAAAGGATATGCCGTAGTGAGAGGTTCCCTTCAAGTAGCGAATTATACGACGAGCCGCTTTCAAGTGAAGATGGCAAGAAGAATGCATGAATCGACTTACTTGTTGAATTACAAAAGATATGTCAGGGCGAGTAATAGTTTGGTAGTTAAGGCAACCCACTAGTTGCTGATACATTAAGGGAACAAAGAAAAGGTCACCATCATTACGATGGTATTTAACATTGACCTCAAAAGGAATATCAATCTGATAAGATGATCTGAGACCAGTCATAGAAATCAAATGTATGGCATACTTAAGTTGATGGAAGAAGATTCCCTTGGAAATAGAATGAACGTCAAGGCCAGGAAAATAATGCAGGTTACCAAGATCTTTCATAAGAAATGAGGTATGCGAGTGTTGATAAAAGCATGATTCAAATCAATAATAACCATATCATTGGCATACATAAAAAATCGAACAATTCTCAAAGTTGGGTTATGAATAAATAGAGAAGAATCATATTAACTATGAGTAAAGGAGAGTTCAAGTAAAGTAGATCAAAATTTCTCATATATTCCTTGAGTGGATTTTTAAAATCGTATAAAGAGTGTTTGAGCTTGCACACATCTATGGATGAAGTGAACAAATCTAAAGGAGGAGTCATTACTTATCTTTAGTCAGATCGTCGTGAGGAAAAAACTTTCATTCACATTCATTTGATAAAGACACAACCAATTGCAAGTAGCTATAGAAAGCACAGTGCAGACACTTGTCATTTTAGCAACCGATGCAAATGCCTCATCGTGATTAATTCCATATTCTTGCTTGTTTCCTAAGGCAATCAATCGAGCCTTGTAATAGTTGATGGATCCATCTAATTTCAACTTCACAAAATACACCTATTTACAACCAATAGGTTTTAAATAAGGAGGACAAGAGACAATATTCCACGTGAACAAGTAGCAATAGATATTCTAAATATAGAGGTAGCCAAAGAAGTTATCTGGAATGAAATCTTGCTCAAATTCATCTGCCATCAAGGTTTTTCACTAAGGAGAAGGATGAGAACTCAAATTTGTTGTTGTCCTGTTTTTATTATTTCCTTTCTATGTAACCTTTCCTTGTTTTCATTAATAAACAATGTTTTTCCCTTTAAATGATTATACCTCCCTTTGATGATTTATGTGTTTGATTACTGTCATATTTGTCTATCTGTTTATCTGTTTTCCCACCGTTTTGATAATGCCAAAGGGATAAAAGTATAATCTCAAGGAGAATAGGGTATACTCTCTATTTTGTTAGGGGGTTTAACCATTTCATTGTATCATCTTTCTTTCCTATTTTTATCTACTTCATTAAGAGATGCATTGTCATCATCAAAAAGGGAGAAAATTTTGAACTATGTGTTTGCAGGTATGACGACCGTGGAGATCTGTTTGGTTTTGATGTTTACAAAGCTTTTAAGAGAAGTTATCATCATACTTGTTGTTCAAGAATGGTTGTTTCAAATGATATCATTTTATATGATGATCAAGTGATGGTGCTTGAAGATCAAAGTGTCATCTGTTGAGTTGATCAGTTACAGTTGAAGTGTCTGTAGGTCATCTAATGAAATGATCAAGTGAATGTGTTTGTTAATCAAGTTGTGGTGAACACTTTTTAACCTCGGACACGAAAATTCGTTTTACCTCAGCTAAAGTAGCGAGATAACGAAAGGCGCCATGAAAAGTTTCCACTTAACACCTCGGTGATTAAAAAACTGAGGGGTATAGTTATATGCACATGGGTTCGAACCCTAGCAGCTGCACTTTTATTATTTTCAAATCTAGCGTATCTTTTATCTCGGTTTATTCAAAAAATCGAGGAGTATGATTATTAACTTTTTTTTTAAGTTATTATATTGTTTACCCAGAATATTATATTGTTTACCCAATATTACATTGTTTACACAAAATATTAAAATTAAAATACATATCAAATTCCCTATAGTTCAAGATAAAATTCAAATTCCTTAAGGATTTAGATAAAAATCAAATTCCCTCGAGATTTAGACTTTAGATCATCGAATTATTGAATCTTGGGGAAGATCTTCTGTTAGAGCTGGTGAAAAAAATGGGTAAGATAATAAATATAAAAAATTATATCATTTTAGGTTCGAATAAATATTTAAGAAAACTAACTTTGAACCTAGAAAATTTTCTGCTCTTACAATTCATCATAGAGAACTTTTCCAAGCATACTTTTATAATGGATGAATCTTAGGTTTTACGTGGATCACAAATGGCATCGTCTTGAGCATTGATAATCATTAAATGGACGACAAAGATTTTTTATGGCCAGTGTATATAGTATAAAAAAGACGCTTAACTATCACCTCGGTCATGACAAATCACCGAGGTGAATGCGCATTTTATTTTATTTTAATTACATTTTTTACATAATATTAAAAATACATTGTATGCAACAAATCTTTGATGGTATCAAGATTTAGTTGCTAGAGGTCTCATGCAAGATGTTAGATATTTGTTTCCAGGGCCAATGGAATTTTTTTCTGCACTTGCAATCCATCCTAGAGATATGTTGTAGCGGTGGTAAATATTTTCTCTCTTTGGGGCGGCTTCATATTATTAAGGATTAAGGTAAAATTTGTTTAACGAATTTTTTATAGTAAAATACGATTATTATACCCCTCGGTTTAACTATAAAACCGAGGTAAATTATCATCTCCTTTAAATTATCCCCTCGGTTTTGTATTAAAACCAACGTGAATATATATTTTTTAATATTACATTGTTTACACATAATATTAAGATAATTTGCTTGCAACAAATATTTTCAAAGGTTAAGCTTCTTTCTATGTGTAAGTTGAAGCTCCCTTCTCTGTTTAAGTTCCAACTTCTAAATGAATGATGCTTGAATGTTAGAATTTTGCATTCAAATTCATCATACTTTAGTAGTCTGTTTGTTTGAAGAGAGGAAATTTATAATAAATCTTTTAAGCAGGATTGATTTTTTGCACTTGTAATCTATCAAATGAGCGGAAATAAAACAACAACAATATCAACACTATTATGTGAGATAGATTGCAAGGGAAGAAAAAATATTTTGTTCCAGATAAAAGAACATTGAAGATTTTTTTTGTCTTGCAATCCATCCCGAAGAATGATGCATGCGAGTTTGGGGCGGCTTCATATAAGAAATGATTAGGTTAAAAACCGAGGAAATATGTTGGTTTTATTATTTTTAAAAAATAAAACATGGTGTGCCTAGGCATATTACCTTTTTTTTCTAGATGAGGTGAAAGCTTCGTCATGAATGTATTATTTGTAGTAGTGTTTGTAGTGCTTGAAGATCAAGTTATCAAAGCATATATGTGGAAGACAACACCCTATATCAAGCGGTGCTCAACAAAGTTAGTGAATATCTCTAGTCAAACAGTTTGTATGATGACGGTATTCCTCTTGAATAGTCATCTCAAGCCTCATCAGAAGAAGTCTCGAGGTTCTAAAAAAGGGCAAGTGAATGAGGTAAAGTTAGCAGTAAAAAACTAATTTCACAAAAGATTTCTAGAATCCAACCTTAATGGGTCGATTCTAGATGGGGTAGAATTTAATCAACTTACGTAGGAGGATAGCAATAGATTAGAGGAACGTTTATCATTTGATAAAATTCGAGATGATGTATGGTCTAGCGACTAAAACAAGAGACTGGGCCCCAGATGTATACAAATTTGGATTTCTCAAGAATTGCTAGGAAATTGTGAAGGTTGATATAGCCAAGTTTGTGAATGAGTTCTATCATAATGCGACCCTGCCAAAATCTATAGCACCATCATTCCTAACATTATTACCAAAAACAAATAATCCCCAATGAACTAAGTGAATATAGACTAATATATTTGATTGGTTACCTATACAAAATTCTTGCAAACATCCTAGTAATGAGGCTAAATAAGGTGATAGGGAAACTAGTATACAGTTGTCAAACAACTTTTGTGCTTGATAGACAAATCCTTGATGGTGTTGTTTTAATTAATGAATTATTGGATTTGGCAAAAAGGAAATGTAAGGAGTGTATGATGCTGAAAGTAGACTTTAAAAAGCCTACGACTGTGAGAGTTAGAACTATCTAAGGTTTATAATATGTAAAATGGGCCTTGAAACTAAGTGGCTAAAATGGATGGAAGTTTGAATATTTACAAGCAGCATGTCTATCCTGGTAAATGGAAGTCTAACTAAGGATTTCCATGTTGGGAGGGGGCTCAGGAAGACAAAATTGCCTCATCATTTTTATTTTTGATCATAGTAGAGGGATTGGTAGACCTATTTCGAAATAGAGTCAAAATGGGCGAATGCAAGGTATTTAGCATAAATCAAAATATTAACTTCCATATTCTTCAATTTCCATACAATACAATTTTGGTTGGAGAGGTTCGTGGAGAAACTTATGGTGCATTAAATCTATATTATATGGCTTTGAGATGGTATCGGGGTTGAGAGTAAATATCATCAAGAGAAAACTATTTAGTATAAACTTGAAGAAAGATTTCACTTGATTGTCTCGTTTTTTCTATTTGAATTAATTCAAGTTGATATTTGTGAGTTTGTAACCTCGCAACTTTCGCATTCTCCAAGATTTCTCGTCGTGTAATCGTTGATTGTCTTGTTTTCCTCTATTTGAATTAATTCAAGTTGACGTTTGTGAGTTTGTAACCTCACAACTTTCGCCTTCCAAGATTTCTCACGCTTGCTTTGATGATTCACATTCACCAACTTTCTCAAAGTTGTCACCATCCACACATTGATGGATCAAAGACGGTGCCTTGAAATCGTTCTTCTTCTCTTCCTTATGTGTTGCTCGACGTGCATTTGTTGTACCTTCAACAAGAGGATTCACCCCGTTCTTGATCATTTCAAGAACATCTTGGTAGCCAAACAACACCTTCACTTGTTTGCACCATTTGTCGTAATTCTTCGCATCAAGGATGGGTAGGTTTGTATGAATTCTTTCATTAGAGACAAAATTCATGTTGTACACTAGGTGTTTGGTGGAACGAACCGCACTCTTGATGTCAAATGTTAGAACTTGGAATTACTTGGTTGGTGAAAATGAAAATGGAGGGTTTGAATGTGGAGAGTGAAAGAGAGATAGAGAGGGAAAGTAATTGATGGTGAGATTATTTTCATTAACATTGATAATAATACCTCCAAGGTATTTATACAAGATACAATTTTGGAAACTAGACTATATATAATATATATATATATATATATATATATATATATATATATATATATATATATATATATATATATATATATATATATATATATATATATATAAAATTTCCAAAACAATATTTTTACATTTAATGTTTTTATGCATATTCAATTTTACAAAGCAATATTTTCTTTTTTTTTGGCTTTATACCACCGGTTTAGTCCGGTTCGGGGGCGAGTTCTGGCATCAAGTGGTTCCATCCCCCTCCCGATCGCAGTTGCGGGGGATCGAACCGTGGTTCTATATATATAAAATTTCCAAATTTCTTTTTTTTTGGCTTTATACCACCGGTTTAGTCCGGTTCGGGGGCGAGTTCTGGCATCAAGTGGTTCCATCCCCCTCCCGATCGCAGTTGCGGGGGATCGAACCGTGGTTCTCCCTACCAAGTCCAGCGCCAATCACCACTGAACCAACTAACGATTGGTTTACAAAGCAATATTTTCTGTTTATAATATAATTAGTTCGCATTTTTCAATTTAATAATGGAAGACTACTTTGAGGTATTGCATAGTTAAATTGACCATATAGTTTGTCTCTTTTGTACTTGCATTCTGTCGTATTATGTCATAAATATGTAAGAAGAATCTATCAATTTTATCAATAATTTGTTCCTTTTAGCAAAAATATTTTTTCCTGACCACATTTTTTGTTCACGAAAATTAACGCTCTACTTTTATTATTATTTTTATTATTATTATATAAACTTTGAATCACTATTTTTATATAAATTCGACTAATTCATCTATTTTAAATTTTTAGTAGTCAGATCACATACATTTACTTTATCTAATAAGTACACTTTTAAAAAAATAACAAAGAAAAATTCTTAAATATTCATAATAAGTAGTTTATTGGTATCTTTTTAGTGTAAATTAATTAAAAAATTTAAGTTATTTTAAAATAAAATACTTTAAAATGTGATATAACAATGAATAATTTTTTAATTGAATGGGGATTTCGGTCCCCAACTAAATTTAATAGTACTAATAGTACTAGAGTGTTCATCATAAATAAATAAATAAATAAATAAGTGTAGAAATGTTTAAGCAAAATGTCCACTTAACTTGTGTGTTACTACATCGCTTGATGAATGATAATTTTCTACATCAATAGTTTTTTTTGTTACTTGTCTTTCCACTGCCACCTTTTTTGAAGCAATTCTTCACACTGCCCCTATTCCTCACATTTTACGCAAACAAAACGTTTGACATATAAAAGTTCAAATCAACCAAATATTTCCCAGTTGACATTATTTGCAATACATTCTTGTTTTGTACCGCTCTCAAGATTTAAATTTTCATCTTATAAAATATAAACCATTCAATAAAATATAAAAACATATTTTGAACGTTGAGAATGGCAAAAACTGAGCCAATATGTGCTCCAATAGTAGCAATAAAGTTCTATCTTATAAATGAACATCATAAAAACCTATATTGATGATTAATAATAAATGGGATGCGACAAAATTTCCCTGCTATATAGGGATATATATACCTGAATCTTTATACGTGCAATGCGCTATATCATCTATACCTTCTTTTACCAATTTCATCCACTTACCTGTCAGAAAATTATTTGTTTTTCAAGTTAGAGAAACATTTATTAAGCAACTTATCTAAAAGGATAGTATGAAAAAAAAAGGAAGTGTGAAATTCCTAAATTCTACTTTATGCTTTTCAAAATCATCTTCCATTTTTTTTGTTGCTGTTAAAATCATCTTTGACTTCAATTAGATGTTACTAGCTCCTATCTCAAATATAAATAATAAAAATTCAATTATAGTGCTTCAAAGGGTAAGCAAATTTTAGATTTTTATCATATGGTATTATTTATACAATGTTAAACTAATTTAGAATACAAATTTTAATAATGGGTAGTTTGAATAATGCAAATACTTTTATTAATACATCAAAAATTCAAATGATATTAACCAATTCATTTTTTTAACAGTTAACCCAAACCCATCCTTAAAGGGTGTTAAGTTGTTTTTTTTCTTTATATTCAGACTAGGGGAAGTATCATAAAGTATCAACTTCTTATAGTAATTCATTATTTTAATATGATTATAAATTCTGAATTTATTACTCTATACTAGTATAAAAAACCAAACTGAAGGTTTAGTTAATAAACAATAAATAAACATGTAGATATACCGAATAAACAAAGGGATCGTGACGCCCGCCCGAACCTGATCTTTTCACAGCATCAGCCCTAAGCAACCTGCACACATCAGTTTGAATCATGATTTCATAAATATAACCAAAATTTCCCTCTGATTTTTGAAAAATCAAAATAAACCTATTGTTCCTATGTGCGTTCGTGCGTAGGTGTGAGAGAAAGAAAGAGCTATAGAATATCACATTCTGAGAGCTTTGCTTGTATCAGGGCTATCGCCAAGCATTTCACGGATCCTCACTTCCGAAGAAATGCCGTGAGAGAGAAACTTCAATATTGCTTCCCCTCGCCGACGCAGGTGCGGAGTTCCAATAACAGGCTTCACGCGGTTCTTAGCCACCGGAGGCGGTGTCTTGCGTTGGATTCCATTCTCTGTTGCACTCGCAGATCTGCTTCTCTTAGCATAGCGCAAGCTTCGCGCGCTTGAAGTGGTTGACAAACACGACGTAGCCTCTCCGGACGCAGATGCCGGAGAAACTTTTGTAGCAGTGGTGTCTGTTTTCACTTTCCGGTCGCCGGAGCAGGAAGAGGACGACCACACCACCTTCGACCTAATCTTTCTCGCAATCTTTCAGAAACCAAAATTCATCGTTTAATCAGATTCAAAAGCTCGAAAGCATGAAAAATCAAAACTGAAAAATAAAAATAATCCAAAAATTCCAAATGCGTTCCTTCAATGTTAAACACGCTTAGATTCAATTTTATTAGAACATTACGAAATCAATTCAAACAGAAAAACAAGCAAAATCTCCGCAGATCTGAATTCAAATTTTCAAGTTACAACGATTTTTCCAGATCATTCAAACGGATTCACAGTAACAACGAATCCTAACAGAATAAACTCAAAAAATAAAAAATAAAAAGTAAAATCAACCTTGAACTTCATCTGATGATAACGATGAGTAGCAGAAAAGAACGAAACAGGATACGACTTCATCTCTTCGCTCTGATCTGAAGAATCATGGATGATCAAAAACGAAGACGAAGCTGAAGATCTATGCGAATCAGTAGTAACGGATCTCTCTTTGAAACGCTTGCTGCTGATGCTTCTTCTTTCTCCACGAACTCCATAATCGGAACTTGAATGAAAGCTTCAGATCAAAAAAATTCCAAAATCAACGTGAAGATATAAAAAGGAAGAAAATAGAAACACGAATGATGAAGGAGAGTGTGTGAATTACCGTGGTGTTGTGTGGAGAAGAAGCATCGCAGATGCAACCGTTCGTTCTTCAGAACTTGGAAAGGAAGACATTGTTAGTTAGTTAGAGAAGAAGAAGAAGCTTCACTTTTTCCGTTTCTCTCCTTGCTTTCAAATTTTAGCGGGTATATTTCAAAATATTTCACTCTCTTCGTGTGACTTCCTCGTGTGCATTTTCTGATTTTTTCGTGTGACTTCCTCGTGTGCATTTTCTGATTTTTTTTTTATATTATTCTTTAAAAAATTATATAATTAGTTTTTTTTTTAGCTTTATAAGCTCGTATCGTATTACACTAACATAATAACATTTCCTCTTATGTTAGATCATACCCTCACCTTCCCTCTTTCTCAAAAGATTAATAAATTACATTCTCACTTTTGTTAAAATTTATACACTTCTCCTTCTTTTATAATCAAACTCTTCAATTTTTATAAACATTTTAGTATTTTTAGTATATTTAAATTTTTAATATAAATTATTATCTCTATTTTATATTGTTAATATCATTAACGTATATTTGTAAATTCAATCATAAACTATGAATCAATATATGAGAAAATAATTATTACAAAAATTGATAAAGTAGGCTAAATTGTAAGATCTAATTTAAATTGTAAGATGTAATTTAAATTCATCATTTGTATTTAACTTTCATTTGCATTTAAGTTGCATTTCAGTTTGCATTTATATTTTATTTCAATATTGAAAGTGTATTAATACTGGAAGTTAGTTACTATTGTAGCAATGCTTCCATTTTGGGATTGAAAAAGTTTGTTAAGTTCTCTATTTTCTCTCTCTTTCATTTTCATCTTCTTCAAGTTTCTTTGTGCATCAATAAAGTTTGTGTGTTAACTCTAACAAATTGGTATTCATAGCTCTGATTCTAATATAGAGAAACATGAGTGTACGTGAGGTGTGTAATTGATTTTGTTCCTTAAATTCACACTGAATTGAAGATCGAAATTGGAGAGAATCACATTTCTTGATTCTTAGGATTTGGGAAACACGAATGTTTGTGAGATTTGCACAAGAACGAAGATGAACGGCAAAAACGGTGGCTTGAACATAAAGCTTTCAGTATTCAACGGAAAGAATTGGAATTGGTGGTCGATTCAAATGCATGTGTTGTTTGAAGCTCAATATGTTCTTGATCTCGTCAATGGCGGTTACACGTCAATTGCAGAAGACGCAACAGAAGCGCAAAAAAAGTGCAACGTGATACGAGGAAAAAGTATCAAAAGGCATTGTTCTATATCCATCAGTGTGTGGATACGAAGGTGTTTGAGAAGATTGTCGACGCAACGATGGCGAAAGCTGCGTGGGATACACTTGTGCGGTGCTATGGCAAAAGCATCTTTTTTTCAAGAAGAACAAGAAGCAAGCATGGCTAGAGAACAAGAAAAAGAATGTTCAGAAATCATAACCTTCCAATAAAGATGAGAAGCAACTGTTTACGGTGATTTCCGGTAAACAACCGCTAGTCTTCCAAACTATAATAAATATGATTTGGTTACTCGCAGGATCGACTAGATTGATCCTAGGACATAGTCAAGAAGATTGTTATTGATGGTCATTCGAACCATATCTATGATTCATCTTGTCAATAAGAATTACTTCGAACGAAACAAACAAAATTAGCAATCACTTCGTTATACACGTGAGTATAACTTCAGCGAAAGGTAAGTCAAGATAAAATATGAGACGAAACTGTAAAAGTGCAAAAATCTTAAAGTGCAGAAATGTTAAATACTTCAAAGATAAATGACATGAAAATAATGAGTACAAAAACGTAAATGGCAAGAAGTAAACGAAATGCAATAATATTGAAAGATACTTGAAAATAAAGGGAAAATACACATGTATTAAAATGGTGGTGTCATACGTACATTTCTCAGCGAACTCTTTCTCTTTAACACTTGATACTTGAGTAATATGTGAGTGATTTGTACAAAATGAACACACGGAATCCTAATATTAAGACCCTTATTTATACTAGTTTCGACCTTAACGGTCCTACGCTAATCTAATGCCACGTTTCTCATAAGAACCTCAGGAACGCCATCTGTCTTTAGACAGTTACGAAACCGTCTTCGAATTTCAAATCCTCCCGCCTAAGTCCTTCTTCGACGTGTGGCAGTGTATTTAACATTAAAACACTACAAAAGCACGCTAAGTGTCAATACTTAACATATTTCACGAAATCTGTCTAAGTCTTCGAAGACATATACTCCTACTAGCTTCAGCATTCACTATCTTCGTTATAACTTAGAAATCTTCATTCTCGAAGCATGGCCATCAGGAGCCATTTTTATCTTCAAAGATGGTCATCAGTAACCATCCTTCCTTCGAGTTTTTATCCTTCGAAGGACCATGTGTGCAAAACGAAATCTTCAGGTAACAAATTGCCCCCAATAAATGCCTGTTTCGAAAAACGAGAGAAATAGGCGTTTCTTGTCGTCATAAGATTTCGTCCCTTACTTATCTTTGAAAGTTCCAAGATTGCTGACTGACGTCATAATCATTGATGACCCTGTTTCCAAAAACGTCTTGTCATTTTCAAAGATGTCTTCTCATAACTTACATTCCCACGTTTTTGACCTTACTTCTTGATCATTACTCCTACATACTAGGAGTAAAGCTAATTTATTCGACCGCCGTTGGATTAAATCAATCCCTGCCGCGTGTCCCTTGGTTTTTACCCAAAAAATTTAAAAGGGTTTCCGTCAAACCTTTAAATACTTGACCTTGCACTTTTATACACCTTTCACTCCTATTTCTTCATTCTCCTTCAAAAGAACAACTTCAGTCCCTTCAAAACCTATTTTCTTAATCAAACTTCTCCATGGCTTCACCTTCAAATGTTCTTCATCCTGTTCTAAAGCTCCAAAATCCAACGCAGTTAGGAGAACAAGAACACATACCAAACCCTAATACTGCAGAGGTGCACGCTATCTACGCTTCTCAGGTAATCATCCCCTTTGAACTTTCTGGAAAACCTCTTGCTTTAATGGGTCCGTTACCAGGCGAAAACAATCCATCTATGAACAAATTCTTTCCTGCTTATTATAAAACTAGACCCTTAGTTAGTAAGATTAAGATAGATGAAGATGGACATTCATCTCTAGGAGAACCTGATAATGCTGAAGAAGCTTCAACTGCAACCCCTTTGGTCTTGACGAAAATTAGGTTAAACTATATGACCAACTTTGTGAAAGTGTTTAGGTCAATCCCGTTAGCCAAAGATCCTGAACTATACTATGCCTGGTTAACGAAAGTAGAAGGAAAGAAGGAATCCTTCTGGAAAACATTAGGAATATATGATTTAATTCAATTATCCAAAAAGGGCTTAGAGTATAACCAACCCATGTTAGTAGCAGCGGTTCACTTCTGGGATGCTTCCCACAACACCTTCCACCTTCCATGTGGAATGGTCACCCCCTCTCTTTTCGATATAGCTGCTATTACAGGACTTCGACCAACTGGGGAAACCTTTGACCCAAATGATATGGATACTGATACTATTAATTTCAATGAGGCAACAGTCACTTACACTGCATTCATTCAGAAGCACCATAACACAACGCAAGCAGAGGTCTCCGATGAAGAGCATATTGCTTTCCTAGCACTATGGCTCTCACGATGTGTTTTCTGCTCAAGGTCCATACAGGTTGCAAAGAGATATCTTTGTATGGCTAATCAGCTACATGCTGGAAAGAAACTCAACCTGAACCAGCTAATCCTAGGATTTCTTTATGAGAACCTTAGCGAAGCCGCGAACCTTACTAAAAACTACAAAAATAGAACTTTGCTTTTTGCTGGTCCTTTCTGGCTATTGCAGTTGTGGCTTAACGCTACTTTTGAAACTCATCTTCCCTTTCGAGGCATCTTCAATGAAGAAGATAATAAGATCAGAAATCGAACTGTAGAAGGAACCAGGTTGGCTTACCTAACTCCGAAAGAAGAGACTGGGAAACTCCGTGAACACTTTCTAGCATATATAATGATGTTCGCCCAGCGTAATCAATTCGATCCTTCTATGGCTCCGTTCGTACACAGAACAGTCGGTCCTGAATGGTTCACTCGAAGGTTCCCATCAATATCTCAGGATCAACAAACTGAGTCTATGGAAATTTGGGAAGCCTTTCTTACTCCAAGGCTGTTTTATCACCGTCTTCGACCATCCAAAGGCCAATGTGTTCTTGTATGCTATCAACCAAATCTAGTCTCGAGACAGTTTGGGTTGGTTCAAATAAAACCCAAATGTTTGTACGATAAAAGGAACCATATGTGTTTCCATACCTTGCATTTATCTGAAGAAGAGTGTGAATCAAAAATCAACAAATATGTTGGCGTTACCAATCTCTCTCCTATTTCCTTCGAACCTGCTTTTTATTCTACACCAGATTTTCACCAATGGTGGACGGGTTATTACACCACACAAATCTTTGATGCCGATAGTCTTACTCAAGAACTAACTACAGCTTTTGCTGATGTGCAGGAGAATTTTCACAAAGGTACTTCGACTCATATTAAAGAAATCCAAGCCTTTCAAAAATTCTTTGAAACTATCTACAGGCCTGATGATCTTAGTCGGACCGTTCGTGAAGCTGCAGTCATTTTACGCGAAAAGTTTTTCGCTAAATTGGATAAGTTGAAATTGCCCCCGTCTGTTCGACCAGAACTATGTTATAAAGTGGCTTTCAAACTTAATCCTCCAAGATTCCCTCCATTGCTAAGTGCTGATTTTGGTGTGGCCCTAAGCCCTCCTTTTCCAGACTGGTTTGTGTGTGGAAGCGCTTTCAAAATTCTTCAAGAAAGTACTAAAAAACGCGCCGAACGAGTGGTTCCGACTAAGCATACCCTGGATACTTTCAAAGGGCATCTTCATATAGATCTTGTACATGTTCGTGTCTTGACTCCAATACCTGAAGGTTTGGGCTCAGGCAATCTTTCGACTAACTTTTTCTTTTCTTTGTTGATATACTGATCCCAGTTTCAACTACAGCCGTCGCTCGAAAGAGAAAGATCAAAGAAGCTTCTGCACAGAAGGATTCTGAAGCGTCTAAGAGTAACAAGCCGAATGAGAGTGATTCTGTCACCACTGATAAGAGGCCCACGGTACATACCCACTTTATATTCTAATCTTGTACAATCTATGAGTAGTACTTACTTTGCTCAATTCATATTTTCCAGAGCTCGAAACCCCCGGCAGGTTCGAAGCGGAAAGTCTCCTCAACGGTTGTCTCAGATGATGAAGACAAATCTCCTCCCCGTACTAGGCAAGGACATAGAAAGAGACAAAAAGCTGTTACCCCTTTGGGAAAAGAGAAAGGGTCAGGTTCCTCTAAAGTCGTTTCCTCTAGCGACAAGGCGTCTTCTGAAGAATCACCTTTAAAAACTGCCAGCAATGCTTTTGTTGTCGAAAGCCACAATTCGAGTCCAGACAACATTCCACCCAAGGTATTTGGGTTTCAACCCGAAATCATCTTATAAATTTTAACTAAACGATCAAATTAACATCTTACCTTGTTATTGCAGGATGATACTGGCACTGCTACTTCGGATCTTAAGGCTTCCGACCTTACCATTAATGTCGACAAACTCCAAGGTAATCATAACCTCTTCATTTTCATCAATAAACTCCTCAGAACTTTGTCACTATGATTAATTCTGGTTTGTTTAACGCATATGTTTCTCAAAACAAATCTCATGTTCTCTCACCAGTTCTTGAAGATGTTAGGCCTCTTGCCACCATCTTTCCTAATGCGCCAGTCGAAGAAAGCCATTCCACTGATGAATCCCCACCTACCCACCAAGGTAAAAACCTGGGAGAAGATCATCCATGCTCAGGTAGTGATAATGCGAATCAGCGACCAAATGGTAGTGAAGATACTGTGTCTGAACAAGATGCCATGGAGGAAATTTCTAAACCGGATAAAAACAATCCTCAAGAAACTTCAACCTTTGACACAAAAGTTGCTCCTGGGGCAACTTCGACGCCTATCTCTGCGAAACTCACTCCTTCAGAACAGGAACGGCTTAAGCAAACTGACCCCCTCAGTTTCCTGAAGGCCATGATGAATGTGAACACTACTTCGTCTTCTGAACTTGATGTCTCTCCAGCTGTTCCTGTAGAATCTGGTGACAAGGAGGACATCCCTGGTCTCCTTCGTCAGATAAAAGAAAAATTCTTTGAGACCAACCTTGCGGATGTTCTTAGTCAGAATCCTACTAAGAGTCATAGCTTGAATCAACTTTTGAAGAAAGTGGACTTGTTTCAAGTCTCAAAAGAAGTTTCAGAGGTAATTGTCTTGCTAGGTTCTCTAGTCGAACAACTCCAGGCCAATATTCTTCGAAAACAAAATGTCGACGATCAGTTAAGCGAAAAAATGGCCTCTCACAACTCTTCATGGAACTCTGCTATGGATGCAACCAAATAAGGTGAGGCCCTCAAGCTAAAACATTCAGAGAATCAGAAAGTATATGACGACTGTGAGAAGAATATCAACTCCTGGAAACAAGAGATAAAAGTACTCGAAGAGAAAATAAAGGAAGCTGAAACTCGTCAGGCAACCATTCAAAAGGCCAACCAACAAGATTTGCTCGAAGTGGCGCAATTGGGGATTAAACATTTCGAAACTGCCCAAAAGTTAGTGCCAGAGATTGAAGGACTGAAGAAATAACAGGCATTACTCGAGCTTCGTATGTCTTCATGGGAAACTCAATATTCGAAGATCAAAAATAGTCTCCTTGAGGACTTTAACTAGTTACTTCAAACTCTGTATTTTGTTATAATGCTGCACCTTCGTTTTGTAACCAAACCCTTCATGGAAATATATATGTATGCTTGACTTTTATTTTTTCACTTTGTCCATGTTTCCAATATTCGCAAGCACTATTTTTCAGCAAATCTTTCAGATTCTGCCAAAATATATTTTCAGATTTTCCACAGTGATTTCAATTAATGCAACACATATGATCTGACTATCCTTCGCAGCATCCTTACTCTTAGACTTAACGTTTCTACTCCCTTAGCCGTAATCATCATTAAATGGTGACGTCACTTTCTTCAAAACGTTTCTTTGAGACGTGCGTGCATCAGTTTTCATGATTACTTCTCAACTTCCCAAGGCGGGAAACGGCGGAAGCCATAACTTCTCTTTTTGGAATACCAAACGCTGTCCAATCAATCATTAAAATTTAAACCGCCCCTTACTGCCCCAGGTCTATATAAGGGCTTAACATCACATTTATCTCTTCATTCTTGTTTTATCAACTTTCGTCTACAATTTCATTTTTCTTGCATTTCCTTAAACACAAACAACAGAAAAAGTATCCTTTTTTCCTCTAAGCTCTCTTTTCTGAAATGGCTGTACCTCTTTCTTATAACAACATCAGAGCTTGTATCAAAAAGGAGTTCAAAATTTCTGAGGAAGAACTTGAGGACAACTTCATCAGCCTCAATACTCTCTTTGCTAACCAAGAGCTGGATTTCTACTATGGCGAAATCCTGGAGGGTTCTGTTTACCCTAACATGCTAGCGGATTTCTGGATGTTTGCGTCTCTACGCATAGATCCCGAAGGTAGAACCACGATAGTCTCTGAGGTTCGACATGCTCATCTTAGCATCACTCCTACCACCATTGCTAACTTGATGAGATGTAACAATTATGGGGAGACTTTTGATGATAACTGCTTCAACATGACCACTCATCTTTTGTTGAGGACTCTCATGGACAATGATCCTTTCAGTGCCAAGTTTATAAGGATTTGGCATCAAATGCTTGTGGGTAACTTCCATCCTCGGAAGCATGACGAAAATAGCATCATGGTCGAGGACTTAGAGTTCATTCTCTGTGGCCTTCGAGGGAAGAAAAACAACTTTCCCTTGATGATTTACAAAGGGCTCGTTGAAGCCGTTTCTATGGCTGCTACCCGTCAAGGGAATGTGACGTGTCTTCCATATGGGAGACTCCTCTCTTACATATTCCTCAAAAAGGGTATAGTGAGGAGGATGCGCACCTCTGGATCTATAGATATGTTCGAGGCAGAAAGCTTGCCTGTGCTGTCCTTAAAAGGACTAGATCAAAGGATCAATTAGCAAGTGTTTGCCCTAGGTTTTCATGTTTTCTTTTTTGTAATCTCAAATGTTCTTGGGTCACGTTCTTAGATCTCTTTTGTAATGCATGCACTTTTGCCTTTTAAATGACAAATATTTTGGTGTTTCTCTGTCTCTTTACTTTACCTATCATATACTTTGATTATAAGGCCATTTTGGTAATGGTTTGACCATTTTGGCTTTCGTAGTACCTTGAATATCTACGTTTTTGCAATCTTTACTTCGTACATGCTTGGTTTATATCTCTTCAGATATTTCCCGTTTACTCTTAAGATCCTACGATCTTCTGCTAATTCTTCAATTTCGTAAGCATTATTCGAAAATACCTTTAAGATTCGGAAGGGTCCTTCCCAGTGTGAGGACCATTTACTAAGTGCCTGATTCTTTCGATCTATAGGTAAAATAACTTTCCAAACTAGGTCATTATTAATAAACGTTTTACCTTTCACCTTTTTGTTGTATGCTCTGGATACTCTTTCCTTTTGTCTTTTTATTATCTCCAACGCTCGAAGTCTGTCTTCGTCCAGATCTCCTAACTCATTCATCATTAACTCCCAGTATACGTTGGGAGGAATATCTGCATGTCTTTGTATCCTTACTGACTGCAGATATATCTCGATTGGGAGTACTGCGTCATGACCAAACGTCAGTTGGAAAGGCGTTGTATTTGTAGCTTCTTTTGGAGACGTTCGACAAGCCCAAAGTGCTTGGTCCAAAGTTTTATGCCAATTCTTGGGTTTCTTCCCCACATGTTTTTTGATAAGGCCAATTGTTATCTTGTTTGCTGCTTCAACTTGTCCATTTGCTTGAGCATAGTAAGGTGTATAAGTAAATAATTTGAAACCTATTTCTTTGGCGAAGTCTTGCATTTTCCGCCCAGTAAAGACCGATCCTTGATCAGTAGTTATACTTTCTGGGATTCCAAATCTGTATATAATATGTTTCTGAATAAACTCAATCACGGCCTCTTGATCCACATTCGCCAGTGGTATTGCTTCGACCCATTTTGTGAAGTAGTCTATTCCTACTAATATGTATCTTTGACCTTTAGACGACTTGGGGTGAATTTCTCCAATCAAATCTAGTGCCCATCCCCTAAAAGGCCAAGGTTTCACTATTGTACTTAATTCGTTTGCTGGGGCGTGTTGGATACCTGCATGTTCTTGACATTCTTGACACCCTTTCGTAAACTCTATGCAGTCTTTTAACATGGAAGGCCAATACATTCCATAACGAAACAGAAGCCATTTCATTTTGTGTCCTGCTTGATGTGCACCACATGCTCCACTGTGTACATTCGAAAGAGCTAAATATGCTTCTGCTTCACCCAAGCATTTCAACAATACACCTCAGGGGTTTTCTTAAACAATTCGTTTCCCATCAGGAAATATGACAGGGCTCTATACTTTACCTTCCTGTCTGTATCTATCGAAGGATGTTTTAGATAGTTTATTATTGGACTCCTCCAATCTGTATCTGCCAATGAGTCTATGTTTAGTATTTCAAACTCTTCTTTGTTGGCGTAACCTAATTGTGAATTCTCCAGATCACTTGGGGAAAGTTTAGTAGACATTGTTCTCCCTCTTACTTCAATCAATTCTTCTAACTTCTCTTTTGATACCTTGTATCCCGAAGCTAGCTGTGCCAAGTCATTTGCTTCTTGGCTGTTGGTCCTTGAGACGTGTTTTAATTCCACATATTCGAATTTCTTGAGCAACCTATTTGCTATGACAAAGTACATGATCAAATTTTCTTTGATGCATTTGTATTCCTTTGTCAGTTGTTTAATGACCGATTCAGAGTCTCCTTTAATTTCGACTCTGGTTGCCCCCAATTCTAACAAAGCTTCAAGTCCAGCGATTAATGCTTCGTATTCAGCTTCGTTGTTGGAGCATAAAGGGCCTTCGATTTTATACTTAAGCTTTGTTGGAATTCCATCAGGAGAAATTATTAGTATTCCAACTCCGGTTCCCTCTCTATGAGTCGAACCATCGAAATATAACTTCCAAGGCTTTAGATCCACATACTGTTGATGACTCTCAACTACTGCATGGTCGACAATGAAATCTGACACAATTTGACCTTTCATCGCCTTGAGAGGCTGAAGTATCAGTGAATATTCAGTAAGGGCTAAAGCCCATTTACCAATTCGACTATGCAATATTGGCTTAGATAACATATGTTTAATAACATCACAATGAGACGAAACATAAACATCAACTGGCTTTATATAATACTTAAGTTTGATACAAGAGAAATACAAGCAAAGGCAGAGTTTTTCTATCGCGGTATATCTAGTCTCTACATCATTGAGTACTCTACTTAAGTAATAAATGGCTCTTTCGATGCCATTTTCATCTTCTTGTGCCAACATGCTGCCTATTGTTTTATCTGAAGCTGAAATGTATAGGCGCATGTGTTTCTTCCCATTTGGGGGAGATAGAATTGGTGGATGAATCAAGTATTGCTTGATTTTATCAAAAGCTTCTTGATGTTCAGCACGCCATTCAAATTTTCCCTGCTTAAGCCGTAGTAGAGGTGAGAAAGCTTGCGTGCGTCCACTCAAATTAGAGATAAATCTTCTTAAGAAGTTTATCTTTCCCAATAAAGATTGCAGTTCTTTCTTCGTGGATGGAGACTTGGTTTCCATTATAGCTTTCGTCTTATTTTGGTTGATTTCTATCCCTTTCTTGTGGACTACGAAACCCAAGAAATCACTTGCCTGCACAAAGAAAGCACATTTGAGGGGATTCATCTTCAGGCCATGTTTCCTCATTCTTTCGAGTGATTGGCCCAGATGATCGAGATGACTGATATCTGTAACACCCTTCTAAAACCCCCACGGAAAATATAATAAAAATTCAGAGTAAACATGAAATACAAGGATGTCACAACTTCTTTAACATAAAATACTATAGTCATTTGTCATGCCACACGAGGAACCATTTAACATAAATACAATTCATGTTCAACACAGCGGATTATAATTCATAACATTGCATAATCATCATCATTCATGCAAGTTCTCTAATACAATTATAAACAACAAAGACCGACATAATAATTCGTCTCTAAACTAGCGTTCCCCAGTGTTACAATCAGAGCATGACTCGACACGAACTAAGGGCTAGCCTATAAGCTATCTTCACCCAATCAAGACGCCGCTACATCCTTAATCTGAAATCATCAAAGTAAGGGTGAGTTTCATTCGAATTAATAAGCATTATGCAATCATAAGCAATAAAATCTCATAGTAATTATCATCCACTCAATCATACATATAATCAGAATTATTACAACAAGTAAACATCAATCCAACCATATTGGCCATCGGCCCACAACTCATCAATTATACCAATGATCAAGTTATATTAACAACATATTCTTAATACATCAATCATATAAACACACCAAGGCATAACACTGAATTCCATCCAATCATGTTATAACCAATGCATATGATTAAACTGACACTATGCATGTGGTACCATACATGGGATATACCCATCCAACTGATATCCTCATCACTGAGATACAGTTTAACCAGCACCGATTCCACACACAGGGAATCATGCTCACCAAATATCCAGCACCGATTCCACACACTGGGAATCATGCTCACCATTTTGTCCAGCACCGATTCCACACACTGGGAATCATGCTCACCATTTTATCCAGCACCGATTCCACACACTGGGAATCATGCTCACCATTTTGTCCAGCACCGATTCCACACACTGGGAATCATGCTCACCATTTTGATCCACTTTCATCACCGGGATCCATCACCAAAAATGTATGCCAATGAATGCAACATATAACATGCTTACAACATCACCAATCCGATGTAACACATCGTCTCATTATCATCACCAAATCATCACCAATAAGCATGTATATATTCTTAGCATTCATACAAACATATCACACATACATTCACCACAGTTCACATGTTAATATTAAAAGTATATTAACATTCATAAATCATCAATCATCACCACGTTCATGCATCGTTACATCTAACCTCATTGCACACAATGTAACCAATTATCAAACAACCCAACAAAATAATCACAAAACATGTATTCATTTACGACATGTTATAAACCAACATCACCCAATGAATATCACAATCTCATCACCAATACAGAACATGCATCAATAGTCATGTATATAAGCACATATACATATACTATCTTTCAATTCATTAATAATTAAATCGAGTTTAAAAAGTAAAGTTGGATATTGTCCATTTTATCAATTCATCAGATAAAGCATCTCATTAGCTTCGCAACGCCCAAAACGGCACATAAATCGGATACTCAGATCAAAAGTTATGAGTTTTCAAAGATAAAACATTTTTAGAAAAATGCTGCAGGAACGGGGTTGTCCCTACGTGGGAACCGGTTCCTGGCAGCTTCAAAGTCTCGTCTCTGGTTTTTACTATGGGGAACCGGGTTGTCCCTACATGGGAACCGGTTCCCAGCTACCCAGAACCCATATTTCTCTGTTTTTACAAGGGGGAACCGGTTCGTCCCACATGGGAACCGGTTCCTACGTACCTGCACAGCAAAAATCACCATTTTGACAGCATTTACCATATCACAATACCCCAATTTCAGGTACATACGAACATACACACAATTATCATTGTTTTTCACACAATTACACATTTCAAACAAGTTATTGACATGTATTAACATCATATATCACAAGTATCAACAAAATCATGTCAATTCATACGAGATTATCAAAACCTAACAAAATTCCCAAACCCGACACGTACGATTGAACTAGACAACAATCCTAATCAATCATACTACCTACAATCACATAAGGAATACTAACCCGAAGAATCCCCCCTTACCTCAGAGTCGAATCTTCGAAGTTCTTCTCCCCCTTTGGCTCTTCTCACTTTCACGTGTTCTCCTTTTCCAAAATCTGCTTCTACTGCTTCTGCTTCCTCTTTTTCCCAAATTCCTTATTTTATGAAAAATAAAATAAAATATTATAATGGGCTTGCTTAGTCAACACCCCCTCTTCTGCTAATCACCACTCTAGGCCCAAATGCCAATATCTCATCATTTTCCATATAATTCAACCAAATACTAAATTATCTCTAATTAATAATTTAATTTCCAATTAAATTAAAATTAGAAAATATGGGGTGTTACAACTCTCCCCCACTAAAATAGTTTTCGTCCTCGAAAACATACTTCCAGTGAATAGTTCCAAATAGAAGTCCTCCATCTGACTCTCCTATTCTCAATTAACACTTTCTTAGTCGAACCTCCAAGTTCATCTGACATAACCAACATAAGCATGTCTCATGCATTCAATTCAGTTCTTACGTTGCATTTGACCATTTCCAAGGTATACCACTCGCTATAGCTCCAACGGTTAACAGCAATGAAACTTCGAGGTGTGATCCATACAATACACTCAATAACTGAATAATACAATTACACAATCCATGGTATGTTCACAACTGATCAACACTGTAGTAATGGATTCCATTTACCCATGTACTAACCTTAGGCACATTCTTCCAATTGAGCGATAAAGTAATACTTACATTCTTTACCAACTGCTTCCTTCAAGAACCCAATACTCATATTTCTATACCATTGAATTCCAATTGTCTGGCCCCTCTTAGGTCACACCAGAATTACCCAATATGCTACATTCTGTCATTGCAACCATCATTATCAATTAGACTTCTAGGTTATACCCAACTCTGGCCCTCTTTACTCATTCGTTCAAGAATCATTCTTTACCATCCATGGTTCTAACTCACCACTCGTCAATACTTACTCGCACTCAAAAACAAATTCCTGATTTACTTCATCTATTAAACATTCCAACTATGGAAATGAGTGCACATCAGTAGTTATAATTACATAGCTCATCATCCTCAATATACCATTGCTTACAAGATAGCTCAACTGAGTCCCACTCTCCACTAAGAATGAAATCAACTTCGTCCTTCGTAGAGTATAATCCTTCATTTCAATTAGAAATCCACACAATACCTTACAACATCATAAGATTATTATAGCATCATGTAATATCAATTCTTCTTCTTAACTTCTCCGAATACCTACTCGTTAACTACGTACAACCGTAATAGGATATCCATCATCTCGGCAATTATTCAAAAGGTCATAATCCTTTGGCACGACATCCTTACGTCCACGAGATTCTAAACCCAACATATAGATAAACACATATTCTCCATGTAGAACCCCGACATATTAATTCTGACTGCTCACGAGTAGCACTCATAACACCACTTTACATCATACTTTCGCTGTACGACTACGACTACTCGTCTTAAGTCACCGTCCAATGCTTTGCACTCCTTCATATTCACTTCTTCTTAATTTTCCACAATATGGTGAGTGGTCATTCTCACATCTCAGCATTCATCACATCTTATACCATTAAGGTAACAAGCAATCTTATACTATCTTTATAATTCCGCCTATTATCAACAAGAGATTAAGGGTGATCAAGTCCTCAATTTGTCAATAGATAGCCGACAATCATATTTAAGCATAGACCGTTGTTACTACATAATAGCGTCTTTTCCGAGTTTGCACCCAAATTCATCAACATTGTCATAGTCTAATAATTCTCTACGGTGTCCTTCTTCTAGAATATTCTTTTTCAACTCGGTAACATCTGAAACACAACCTACTTGTTCTAGACCTCATTACACCATCCTCGTCAATTCTGAATTCACCGTCTTTACCTTTGTAATTCAAGGTCGACTTATCGATCAACTCAACATCAGCTTTCTGACTTTCTCTAATCTCGTCTAGAATATCGTTAGTCAGTTTCAGTATACCCAATCTAGCATTAGTAGGAGCACCTTCACATACCAAACTTAATTCTCTGAATTGTTCAATTAAATCCAACTCTTTCACCATCAGCATCGACATTTTTAGAGGCAACCTCGAACCATACAAATAATGTCACTGCAACATCAAAACAAAACCATGGCTGCCAATTCTAAATCATGAGTCAGATAATTCCTTTCCTGCGCTTTTGATCGTCCGACGCATAAGTTACTATTTACTGGTTTTACATCAATACACCATCCAAACCCATCAACGACGCATCACAATATACCACAAATGGTTCCAAAGTCTATTTCACTTTTCCTAATGATTCCTTCATCACTCAAATCCATCAATATTTAAATCATCTTTATCCGCTTATTTATTAAGGACATATTCTACTCGACTTCGTTCCGAACAATCGCGGTAATAAGCATTCCTATTTCAACACTAGTCTAGCCTCTTTATCCAACATCATAATATCTCCTCATAGGACCACTCTACTGTATTTATAACTCTTCCACAAGTTATAACATAATCTCACCTCTTCATGGGTTCAAACCGTACATTAATCCGACACTCAGAGCTCAAGACATGACTTTTCTAATTGTTATCCAAAAATGCAACACCGACGCCATGCTGCGACACTCTATAGGATATCTCCAGAACTCCTCAATTGGAACACCTATTCCTAAAATTGCTTCACAACAAGCCTTCTCATTATTCTTTCAATCCGTTCAACTCTGACGCCGTAGTCTCGTGCGGTACCAACGAACAAGTCTAGTTCTAAGGACATGTGTAACCGTAACTTCACCTCTTTCTAACATCATCCTGACACAATTAAATATGTTACAGCTGCTGCAACCATTTTTATAACAAAGTTCATCTCGTTAGCTTTCCGGCGCTTCAAACGGAACTCAAATCGGGTGTCTAGAACTCCAGTTATGAATTTTCGAAGTTTCATAACGATTCAGCAATCTTCCTGCGATTTGCTTACGAAAATTCTGCTCCAAAACTCATCCTCTTCGAATTAATCTCATTATTAACATCATCTTATCACATCTCTTCACTTCCAAACTTCTTATAACTTAAACAACACATTTCATCGCTGAAGTTCGATTTCTGCAACATCCTGAAACCAAATTCATGTACGCCATCATCAACCTTCTTATCCTTGAGATCATATTCGTCTCTTTGCATTAATCGCACTTCAAAACTTTCTCAACAACATCGATAACCTCTACTATCATCTCAATTAATTACTAGTAATCCTACGACAAGGTCTACTACAATACTTCCTTTAACCACTGCTTCAACAGCGACCTTTCACATAGGGCTACTCATACAACAACATCGCAGTACGTCAGTAGCACTTGAAGCATCACAACTTCCAAATTCCATTTCTCAGAAATAACCATCATCTACTCCGAAACACCCCGACTGAACAACAACCACGGTCTTCAGTCCATGTCACCTTCGCTTCAGAAAACAATAACTCCACACTCTTGTACTACTGCCCTACGCATCACTCTAACATCTTGCATCTGAGACATATCCGAGAAGCATGACTTCTCCCCCACTACTTTCAATCCCACTTCTGCAAGCAAACCGTTAGAACACACTGGGTACCGACAGTGTTTCTCACACATGTCGCATACCGACAGGAATTAACAACAAGACTCTGGTCACAAGGACCGACTATGCTCTGATACCACTATTGTAACACCCTTCTAAAACCCCCACGGAAAATATAATAAAAATTCAGAGTAAACATGAAATACAAGGATGTCACAACTTCTTTAACATAAAATACTATAGTCATTTGTCATGCCACACGAGGAACCATTTAACATAAATACAATTCATGTTCAACACAGCGGATTATAATTCATAACATTGCATAATCATCATCATTCATGCAAGTTCTCTAATACAATTATAAACAACAAAGACCGACATAATAATTCGTCTCTAAACTAGCGTTCCCCAGTGTTACAATCAGAGCATGACTCGACACGAACTAAGGGCTAGCCTATAAGCTATCTTCACCCAATCAAGACGCCGCTACATCCTTAATCTGAAATCATCAAAGTAAGGGTGAGTTTCATTCGAATTAATAAGCATTATGCAATCATAAGCAATAAAATCTCATAGTAATTATCATCCACTCAATCATACATATAATCAGAATTATTACAACAAGTAAACATCAATCCAACCATATTGGCCATCGGCCCACAACTCATCAATTATACCAATGATCAAGTTATATTAACAACATATTCTTAATACATCAATCATATAAACACACCAAGGCATAACACTGAATTCCATCCAATCATGTTATAACCAATGCATATGATTAAACTGACACTATGCATGTGGTACCATACATGGGATATACCCATCCAACTGATATCCTCATCACTGAGATACAGTTTAACCAGCACCGATTCCACACACAGGGAATCATGCTCACCAAATATCCAGCACCGATTCCACACACTGGGAATCATGCTCACCATTTTGTCCAGCACCGATTCCACACACTGGGAATCATGCTCACCATTTTATCCAGCACCGATTCCACACACTGGGAATCATGCTCACCATTTTGTCCAGCACCGATTCCACACACTGGGAATCATGCTCACCATTTTGATCCACTTTCATCACCGGGATCCATCACCAAAAATGTATGCCAATGAATGCAACATATAACATGCTTACAACATCACCAATCCGATGTAACACATCGTCTCATTATCATCACCAAATCATCACCAATAAGCATGTATATATTCTTAGCATTCATACAAACATATCACACATACATTCACCACAGTTCACATGTTAATATTAAAAGTATATTAACATTCATAAATCATCAATCATCACCACGTTCATGCATCGTTACATCTAACCTCATTGCACACAATGTAACCAATTATCAAACAACCCAACAAAATAATCACAAAACATGTATTCATTTACGACATGTTATAAACCAACATCACCCAATGAATATCACAATCTCATCACCAATACAGAACATGCATCAATAGTCATGTATATAAGCACATATACATATACTATCTTTCAATTCATTAATAATTAAATCGAGTTTAAAAAGTAAAGTTGGATATTGTCCATTTTATCAATTCATCAGATAAAGCATCTCATTAGCTTCGCAACGCCCAAAACGGCACATAAATCGGATACTCAGATCAAAAGTTATGAGTTTTCAAAGATAAAACATTTTTAGAAAAATGCTGCAGGAACGGGGTTGTCCCTACGTGGGAACCGGTTCCTGGCAGCTTCAAAGTCTCGTCTCTGGTTTTTACTATGGGGAACCGGGTTGTCCCTACATGGGAACCGGTTCCCAGCTACCCAGAACCCATATTTCTCTGTTTTTACAAGGGGGAACCGGTTCGTCCCACATGGGAACCGGTTCCTACGTACCTGCACAGCAAAAATCACCATTTTGACAGCATTTACCATATCACAATACCCCAATTTCAGGTACATACGAACATACACACAATTATCATTGTTTTTCACACAATTACACATTTCAAACAAGTTATTGACATGTATTAACATCATATATCACAAGTATCAACAAAATCATGTCAATTCATACGAGATTATCAAAACCTAACAAAATTCCCAAACCCGACACGTACGATTGAACTAGACAACAATCCTAATCAATCATACTACCTACAATCACATAAGGAATACTAACCCGAAGAATCCCCCCTTACCTCAGAGTCGAATCTTCGAAGTTCTTCTCCCCCTTTGGCTCTTCTCACTTTCACGTGTTCTCCTTTTCCAAAATCTGCTTCTACTGCTTCTGCTTCCTCTTTTTCCCAAATTCCTTATTTTATGAAAAATAAAATAAAATATTATAATGGGCTTGCTTAGTCAACACCCCCTCTTCTGCTAATCACCACTCTAGGCCCAAATGCCAATATCTCATCATTTTCCATATAATTCAACCAAATACTAAATTATCTCTAATTAATAATTTAATTTCCAATTAAATTAAAATTAGAAAATATGGGGTGTTACAATATCTGAGGTAGACTTTACTACAATGTCATCTATATATACTTGCATGAATGTTTCTATAAAGTCATGGAATATAGAATTCATTGCTCTTTGATAGGTTGCCCCGGCATTTTTTTAAACCAAAAGGCATTACGACCCATTCGTAAGTACCTATTGCCCCTGGGCAACGAAATGCCGTTTTGGATACATCATCTTCTGCAATAAAGATCTGATTGTATCCAGAATATCCATCCAACATGCTCAAATACTCGAAGCCTGCGGCTGAGTCTACTAGCATTTCTGCCACAGGCATGGGATATTCATCTTTAGGAGTGGCTGCATTGAGATCACGAAAATCTATGCATACTCTTAATGAACCATTCTTTTTAATTACAGGTACTATATTAGCAATCCATTCAACATACCTTGTAGTTTGGATGAACTTGCAACGTAGAAGCCTTTCGACCTCTGCTTTAATCTTTGAATGAATATCCGGCGCGAACCTCCTGGGAGTCTGCTTTATAGGTTTCTTCCCTTCTTTTATTGGTAATTTTAGTTCGACCAAATCTCTTCCTAGCCCAGGCATCTCATCGTAATCCCAAGCAAAACAATCTTTGTTTTCTTTTAACATTTTGATGACCGTCGCTTTTAGTGCTGGTTTTAGTTTCGCGTTGATGTACGTTATCCTCTTTTGACCTTCGTCTCCAAGATTTACTTCTTCGAGTGGGTCTTGGGCTAACATCTTCATATTTGATGCCATTGGGTCCTTTTCAAATCCCAGAGGCTCTTCATCGTAAATTGCATCTAACCTCTGACTCGATTCCTCTCCTATGATCTCTTCGACTTGAACTGGATCTCCAAGGGATTTAGAACTCGTATGTATCTCTGGATCTGTCACTTCTTTTTTGGTTAGAACTGTGTTAATCATTACATTTGATAATTCGGCTTCGAGAGCCTCCTTTCTTTTGTTCTCGGCTATGTTAGTTACCAATTTGTGTAAATATCTTAGGTAATTTTTGGTAACTCTCAAGTCTTTTTGTGGTTAATAGTAGTATTTTATTGTCATTTGGTATATATTTATTCTTATATTTATATTATTGTTGAATAGTTCTTATCTTTGCAATCTATGTTGGATTTTGTAGTTTTTATAGATAATTGGAAGCTGGGACCATGGAAAAAAGCACTTTGAAGATGTTCCAAGACCAAAGCCTAGGATTGCTGAAAAGAGGTAGCGCGCTAAGCGGGGTTGAGCCCGCTAAGCGCGCTTTTGAAGAAAAGAAGGAAGTTCTGGCAGAGAGTTCCGCGCTAAGCGAGGTCTGGAGCCCGCTTAGCGCGGTTGGGCGGTTTGAGCAATTATTGATAGCGCGCTTAGCGGGCTGCACCGCGCTAAGCGCGGTCTGCGAAACTTTGTTTATTTGTTTATGGGCCAGATCACTTTTGAAAGAGGTTGGAGATATTTTAGAGAGAAACAAGAGCAAAATACACTGTAGCAAATATAGAGTTGAAGATTGGAAGCCTTGATCGTCGATTAATCGCCATTTGATGCTTGTTGATCTTCATCCTTACCTTCTTGTGCAAGCTACCATTCTCATGGATAGCTAAACCACTTTTGTATCAAGATAAGATGTAATCTTCCTAGCCTTTTGTATGTTTTTCTTGTGAATATATGTGTATGAACAAGTGATGATCAATATAGATGGTTTAGTTTGTTATTAAAGCTTTTCCTTTGGTATAAATGTTTGAGACATCAATGTTTGTATCTAGACTTAACTAATCATCTTTCAAACTATAAGTTGCAGACATGGATTTAGAGTTTGATGTTTACTAGGTATCGGTCCTTAAAACGTTATTTGTATTGTTTAAACGGTGGAGAAATCGTCGGTTAAACACTACGGTAAATCTAACTATATCGTTGCGGACACGGACGATATAGGTGTCGATACGTAATTATATTGATCGTTAGCAAGTTCATAAGCATCTATTTATAAGGAGACATACAAATTTAGGTCGATGAAATCGAATCTTGATACATATTCTTTAACTTAGAACTTTCATTAATTTACTCTTTGCTACTAAAAGAATTGAATGATCTTTTGCAAACCTAAAACTAAAGTAACATTAACTCAAGACAAAATAGGCTATAGAACGGCGGTGATATCGCAATAATCCCTGTGGAGACGATAATATCGAAAAGTACACCACAATACTCTTTCAACAAAATGGCGCCGTTGCCGGGGATTGTTGTTTAGATATTGCAAGCATTGCAATAGTTGGTTTTGTATTGAGTCTTATAATTAATATCTTGTTTCTAAATTTATTTTCCTTGTGTTTGTTAATTTGCTTGGTTAGTTTTTCAGATTACAGTTTATGCGAGGACGTGTACCTGCAGATCAACTCCTTTTTGATCCTGAGATTGAGAGGACTGCTCGTAGAGAGAATAGCAAAACTCGTAGGAGGAGACAACTAGCTAGGGAAAGAAGACAGCAACAAGAGGCATCTTCTTCTTCAACTCCTGTTGAAAACTTGGTTGAGGAAGAAATGGCTGCGGATCCACCACCTCGAGGGCCATGTGTTAACAGCCCTCGTCTCAATGCACAATTTGCTCGTGATCAGGCCAATGGAAGAAACTCCGAAATGAAGACGGGGTTACTTCAATTATTATACCAAAATCCGTTCACAGGGGCAGATCACGAGGATCCATTTACTCATCTAACAAAGTTCTACGAGATTGCCGGAACAATTGGTGCTCCGGAAGACCAAGAAGAACAGGTGTTCAGGAGACTTTTTCCTCATTCCTTAATTGGAAAAGCTAAGGAATGGTACCTTGATCAACCTAATAATGTCATGACAAATTGGAACGAGTTAGAAGAGAAGTTCTTGGATCGGTTCTTTCCTCACAATAGGTTCATGGAAGCGAAAACTTCTATTGCGGTGTTCTCTCAAGGTTCGAATGAATCTCTCAATGAAGCATGGGAGAGGTTCAAGTCCATGGTTAGAAAGTGCAAAGGTCATGGGTTTGATGAGTTGTCTCAAATCCATATCTTTAGAAATGGACTCCAACCTCAACCAAAAACTCTTTTAGATGCTACCGCGGGTGGTTCGTTGATGTCAAAAACTGCTGCAGAAGCGATTGCTATCATTGATAGAATGGCTTTGAATGATCATCAAGGGCAACACAACCGTAGTGCATTGCAAAGAAAACCGGGAGTTCTTGAATTGAATACTAGTGATGCAATACTTGCTCAAAACAAGTTATTGACTCAACAAGTAGAATTGCTCACTCAACAAATGTCAAAACTCCCTCAACAAATCAAAGAGATAAATGGGAGCCCTTCTAAAAATCAACATGTGATGTGTTGTGAATTGTGTAGGGGTGACCATCAAACTGGTTTTTGTCCTCCACCGGATGAAGAGGTGAATTATGTGTCTAATCCTAATCAAGGATATGGTGGAAGACAACAACAACAACCTTACAACAATAACCAAGGTTACCAACAAAGAGGTAATCAAGGTTATCAACAAGGATGGAGGCCGGAAGCGGGCCCATCGAATCGTCAAAATCCTTATCAAGGCGGTTACAATCAACAACCTCAACAAACAAAGCTTTCTATCGAGGACACTCTTAGCCAATTCATGCAATTGCAAATTGCAAGCCAAAAGAGTACGGATGCCGCAATTAAGAACCTTGAAACTCAAGTCGGGCAATTGTCAAAGCAACTTGCCGATCAAAACAAAGGTCCTTTTCCGGCTACTACACAAGAAAATCCTCGTGAGCATTGTAAGTCAATTCTAACTCGTAGCGGTAGAAATATTGATATGGGTGTAGGAGAAAAAGTTGAGGAAGAGATTGTTGAGAGTGAGAAAGATAGGGTGATTGAAGTAGAAAAAAATGTTGAGGGTGATTTAGTTGAAAATGAGAAAGAGAAAGAATTAGTGGAAAAAGAAACTCTTGAGAAAGTTGTAGAAAAAGAGAGAAAAAAATTGAGTGTGAGTGAAAAGGGAAAGAAGAAGGTGGATGATTCTATACAAGTGAAGAAATTACCTTACCCTCCCGGTCCGTCAAAGAAAGAAGATGCAAAGCACTATGCTCGGTTCTTGGACATTTTTAGCAAGTTGCAAATCAATGTTCCTTTTTCCGAGGCATTAGAGCAAATGCCGATGTATGCAAAATTCATCAAAGACATCATCACTAAGAAGAGAAGATTCTTGGATCCGGAGGTAGTAACGGTGAGCTCTTGTTGTAATGCGTTAATTCAACGCACTACTCCGATAAAATCAAATGATCCTGGGCGGGTAACCTTACCGGTGTCTATTGGAAATGTTCACATAGGCAAAGGTTTGGTAGATACCGGTTCTAGCATTAATTTGATCCCATTGTCTATGGTGAGAAGATTAGGAATCAATGATTTGAAGCCGACAAGAATGACGTTATCATTAGCAGATAAATCCACAGCTCATCCTCATGGAGTTGCGGAAGACTTGCTTGTCAAGGTTGACAAATTTTGGTATCCTGTTGATTTTATCGTCATAGACATGGAAGAAGATCCTGAGATTCCATTGATCTTAGGAAGGCCTTTTATGAAGACGGCCAGAATGATGATCGATATTGATGATGGCTTAATGAAATTAAGGTACCAAGATGAAGAATTATGTCTTGATCTCTTTGAAGCCATCAAGCATCCTAATGATGAGGATGATTGTTTTAGAATCGATGCTACCGAAAGGGCTATTATGAAAGTGGAGAATCAAATGTACTTGTCGAATCCTCTTGAGAAGACTTTAATGGAAGCTCTCGAAGTTCTCACCAAAGATCAAGAGAAGGAAATTGAAGATTGCTTGAGAAATTTAGAGGCTTGTGAGGAGATGAATCCATTTGAAACTCAAATTGAAGAGTTGAAGGATGAACCTAAAGTTGAAGAGCAAAAGGTGGAGTTGAATGTGTTACCATCTCACTTGAAATACGTGTTTCTCGGTGACAATTCTACTAAGCCGGTTATCATTAATAGTGGTTTGTCTAACAAGGAAGAGCATCGATTGAAGGAAGTGTTGACGAAGAATCAAGAAGCAATAGGATGGGTTTTATCCGACTTGAAGGGTATTAGTCCGGCCTATTGTATGCATAAGATTATGTTAGAAGATGATTTTCGGCCCGTGGCACAACCTCAAAGGCGATTGAATCCAACCATGAAAGAAGTTGTTAGAAAAGAGGTTGTGAAGTTATTAGAGGCGGGGATGATTTATCCCATCTCCGATAGTGAATGGGTGAGCCCGGTGCATGTGGTTCCTAAGAAGGGTGGATTGACAGTTGTGAGAAATGAGAAAAACGAGTTGATTCCTTCGAGAGCGGTGACTGGGTGGCGAATGTGTATTGATTATAGGAGGTTGAACCAAGCAACAAGAAAAGATCACTTTCCATTACCTTTTATGGATCAAATGTTAGAGAGGTTAGCCGGAAGAAATTTCTATTGTTTCTTGGATGGTTATTCGGGATACAATCAAATATCAGTGAATCCGGCGGACCACGAGAAAACTGCTTTTACATGTCCTTTTGGCGTTTTTGCATACCGAAGAATGCCATTTGGACTATGTAATGCTCCTGCAACATTTCAAAGGTGCATGCAAGCTATCTTCTCAGATTTGATCGAAAAAAGCATTGAGGTGTTCATGGATGATTTTTCTGTGTACGGGTCATCATTTGACTTGTGCTTGAAGAACCTTGATGTGGTGATGGCGAGATGCATTGAAACAAATTTGGTTCTCAACTGGGAGAAATGCACTTTCATGGTGACGGATGGGATTGTTCTTGGCCACAAGGTTTCTTCAAAGGGTCTTGAGGTCGATCCGGCAAAAATTGAAGTTATTGAAAAGCTTCCCCCTCCGGTGAATGTGAAAGGCATAAGGAGCTTTTTGGGACATGCTGGGTTCTATAGAAGATTCATCAAGGATTTCTCCAAGGTCGCAAAGCCTTTGAGTAATTTGCTCAACAAAGGTATGGAATTTAATTTTGATGAATCATGTCTAAAAGCTTTCCTAGAGCTTAAAGCAAATTTGACCACCACACCCATAATTGTCGCTCCTAATTGGTCGCTTGAGTTTGAACTCATGTGCGATGCGAGTGACTATGCGGTTGGTGCGGTCTTAGGCCAAAGGAAGAACAAACAATTCCATGCTATACATTATGCGAGCAAAGTTTTAAATGAGGCACAGGTTAACTATGCCACCACAGAAAAAGAATTGCTCGCAATTGTATTTGCATTGGAAAAGTTTCGTCCTTACCTCATTGGTTCTAAAGTTGTATGTTATACTGATCATGCCGCAATCAAATATCTTCTCACCAAGCCTGATTCAAAACAGAGGCTTATTCGGTGGATTCTTTTGCTTCAAGAATTCGATCTTGAAGTGAAAGATAAGAAAGGTACAGAAAATTTGATTGCGGATCATTTGTCTCGGTTAGTGAATACCGAGGTGACAAACAATGAAAAAGAGGTGAGGGAAGAATTCCCCGATGAAAAACTGTACATGGTACAAGAAGTTAGACCCTGGTTCGCAGATATGGCTAATCATAAAGCATCTGGCTGGATACCGGAGGATCTAACTTGGAATCAAAGAAAAAAGTTTTTAAACGATGCTAATTTTTATGTTTGGGACGATCCTCACTTGTTTAAGTTAAGTAGTGACAATCTTTTGAGAAGATGTGTCGCGGACGAGGAGGCAAAAAGCATTTTGTGGCATTGCCACAATTCGCCGTATGGTGGTCATTTTAATGGTTTGCGTACGGCCACAAAAGTCCTTCAATCGGGATTTTGGTGGCCTACTTTGTTCAAAGATGCTTACCACCATGTTGCCTCATGCGACAGTTGTCAAAGAACTGGTGGAATAGGGAAAAGAGAGGAAATGCCCCTCCAAAGTATTGTAGAAGTTGAGGTATTTGATTGTTGGGGTATTGACTTTGTTGGACCATTCCCTTCCTCAATGTCAAATGAATACATCTTGGTAGCTGTGGATTACGTGTCTAAGTGGGTGGAAGCGATTGCTTCACCCAAAGCGGATGGTAAGACCGTGATAAAGTTTTTGAAGAAAAATATATTTTCGCGGTTTGGCTCGCCAAGAGTATTAATTAGTGATGGTGGATCTCATTTCTGTAATGCTCCGCTTGAAAAAGTGTTGGAGCAATATGGAGTAAAGCACAAGGTAGCTACTCCATATCATCCACAAACTAATGGGCAAGTTGAGAGGACCAATCGAGAGATTAAGAGAATTCTTGAGAAAACTGTGTCTAGTTCTAGGAAGGATTGGTCAATGAAGCTTGATGAAACCTTGTGGGCGTATCGGACCGCTTTCAAAGCACCGATCGGTCTTACACCATTCCAAATGGTGTATGGTAAAAGCTGTCACCTTCCCGTAGAACTAGAACATAAGGCATATTGGGCCTTGAAGCTTTTGAATTTTGACCACAAGTTGTGTGGAGAGAGAAGAAAAATCCAACTTAATGAGTTGGAAGAGATGAGATTGCATGCCTATAAGTCTAATTCGATTTACAAGGAAAAGACCAAATTCTATCATGATAGTAAGGTTAGAATGAAGGACTTTAAGGTAGGGCAATTAGTTTTACTTTTCAATTCCCGGTTAAGACTTTTTCCGGGAAAGTTGAAGTCTAAATGGTCCGGACCGTTTTTGGTCAAAGAGGTTAGAAGCCATGGGGCTATTGTGATAGAGGACCAAAAATCAAAGCAAGAATGGGTAGTTAATGGTCAGAGGTTGAAGGTTTATCGAGGATGCGATTTTAATCGTGAAACTTGTGTTTTATCGTTTGGTGATCCTTGATTGCCTTTGACCGTCGAGCTGACCGACGTTAAACAAAGCGCTTATTGGGAGGCACCCCAATTTGTAAATATTCAGCTTGTTTTATGTGTTTTTTACCGTTTATGTTTTTTGCGTTCTGGTCGAGCCAAAATCAGTCTACCGGTAAAGTTACACTTGCTGGTAGAAGAAAAAATTTTCTGTGTTCTGTCAAGGGCGCTTAGCGCGCCACTAGCCCGCTTAGCGCGCTTTTGCAATTTTGGAACCCCAAGTTCCAGAGACTTGCGCGCTTAGCGCGCTTCAGAGCCCGCTTAGCGCGGGTTGGTTTTTCAGAAAAAAAAAAATATTTTTGAATTTTGGGCCTTTGTGTGTTAGACCCGGCCCAGCGCGTTCTGAATGGAGAAAATAGGGTTTTGAGGTTTTGTGGCCTCATTTCCCTCATTTTGCTCTCCTAAAAGAATTTCCTCTCTTGGCTTCTCCATTTTTGTGTTGTTTAGCAATCTAACTCCTTGCTTTTTCTTCTCCTTCATCTTCACCAAGGTAATTTCTCCATTTCCTTTGCTATTTCTTTATGCTTGTTTTATATATTAGGGTTTAATTTTAGTTTAGGAATAGAAATTTTGTGGTTAGGGTTGTTGATTTGAAAACTTAGTGATTCAATCTGGTTTCCGGTGCTTTGTGCTTGTTTAGAATCATATTTGGGTGCTGGAAATGCATGGATGAAACCCTGGTTCGCAGGGGATTTTTTCTGCAAATCGCAGAGCCCGCTTAGCGCGGTAGGCGCGCTTAGCGCGGTCTGGGGATTTCAGAAAAATCCCCTCTTCTCCCTGTTTTTGTTTGATGCAGGAGGAGTGATCTGTTGTTTTAATTCCTGTTATGGCTGTTTAATTTTTGTTATGTATTGTGTTAACATGTTGGTTTTGTGGTGCCGTGTTCCTAATTATTTCAGATGGGACCGAAATTCCTGGGCTCTAAGAAAAGAAAGACCGGAACCGAAGGTGGCAGTTCTTCTCAAGCACCTAGGGCTATTCCGTTTAATCAAAACCGTTTTAAAAGTCATGTTCAGGAGGCGAGGTATAAGAAGTTAGAGGTTAGGACATGGTGGCCAGAGCGAATTGTGAGGATCAATCCTGAGGGAACCTATGGGTGGTGTCATCGCACCATTGAGGAGTATGGTTGGCTTAGACTTTGTGAGCCTGCACCTAAGTTTCATTTGGAGATTGTAAGAGAGTTCTATGCTAATGCCGTTCCAAATGAAGAATTTCCGGTTGAAGGTGTTCCCTTTGAGTTCAAAACTTGGGTGCGTGGTAAGGAAATTGATTTTTCTCGTCAAGCTATCCGTGAGTTTCTTGGAACTCAATTACCTTTTGAGGATGGTGAGTTGTGTGGGTATCATGTGCAATTGGCAAGGGGTAATTTTGATTGGGAGCATCTGAGGGAGGTCTTGTGTTCGGTTGGGCAATCTTATGATCTTAATCCTTCACAGCAGCCCCAGAAATTCTCTAGGAAGTCGTTGTCTACTAATGCTCAGATTCTCATGTCTGTGGTCCTTCATAATTTGAGGCCTAGGAGTCACACTTCTTCTTTACCTGCTGAGTCTGCTGCTTTGGTTGCTCGTATGATTGAGCATGAGCCGATTGATATTACTCGCATTATTGCGAATGAGCTGAAGAGGGTTGCTTTGAGTGGAACTCGCCATGGTGATCGTGCCCCCTGCAAGTTGATATTCCCGGGTTTGATCATGAATCTGTGCAGGAGAGCTAGAGTGCAAATTCCTTCTGAGGGGCTTATGTCCATTGACACTTTTATTGATGATACTTTTATTGAGCGTTATTGTTTGTCCAGGTTAACTGCTGTTCCTGTTGCTGCTGCTCGCCCTGCTCGCCGCCGTAGTGATCCTGATAGAGAGGAGAACTTGGCATTTCATATGGCACATCAGAGAGCATTCATGTTTATGCATGACGCTATGTCTCAGCTGAGGGTGCAGATGATGGAGCCCCATGTGGCTCATCCGTGGAGTTCTCGCCAAGATTTGGTGGATTATGCTAATTGGCCTGAGGTCAGTCCATTTCCTGAGGAGGAGGGAGATGGTGGCGAGAATGAGAATGTGGAAGATGATGATGAGGATGAGTAGTTCTTTTTAGTTAATACTTAGTATGTTTAGTTAGTATGTTTAGTGCTAGTTTTTTATTTTTGACTTAAGCTTTGTAGTTTTTGTTCCGTCCTTTTATAGGATGAGGTATTTTGAACCTTAGGCATTGCTATGCCTTTTTGGATATTTTGACACCTGTTGGTGTTTGTTTTTAATTTATTAAGTTTTTAGTTTAATTGCTTTTATTTCTATATACATATGCAATTGTGTTTTTAAATTTTTGTTGTTGTTCTTGTGAAAGTGCTTCCTTTGATGAAGCAAGCTTTTACAACCAATTGGGGCGGTGATGATATAGTGTGAAATTAGCACGTGCAAGGTACATTTCTACCGTTCCTTTAAATATACCATGAATGAGATGCTTGTAACTGTACAATTGAGATGTCATATTTTCTTTAACAAATATAGTTCAATAATGAATCATTTTAGTTCTAAAACTAGTGTGAGGAGCCTTTCCATTGTACATATATATATTATTTTGTGGTTACCAACAATGTGCGTTTAACTCGTGTTTATTATGTTTAATCTTGCGTTTTTTTATTTTAATTGTGTAAAGCATGAAAGTGATCAAAGCATTTTGTTTCGCATTACGAGTATAACTTCTCTTCCAAATATAACCTACCCGGTGAGTGTGTGAGTATTTGCTAACCACTTTGAGCCATTTTGCCAAGATTCAATCGGTATCATGTCATGCCTTATAATTGCCGATTTTTGATTTGAATCTTGATGACTTTCTTTGAACCTTGAAAAGTACCATGAAATGTGGTTAGGATTGATTCCTTTTCGCCTTAGAATAGGGAGCATTCGTGATTATGTGGTGGTAATATTCAAGTTGGGGAGAATAAAATTTTGATCTTGGTTGTATTGGTGTGTAGAAGAAAATAAATAATTGCTCAAGAGAGAAAAAGAAAAAGAAAAAAGAAAAAGAGAAAAAGAAAAAGAAAAAGGAAAAGAGAAGAGCTTAGTATATAGCTAGTTCTTTTAAAATAAAAAGATGAACTCTTGAGCAATAAAATTGTGTGATCGGTTGATAAGGATGTGTGGATTTAATCATGATTTGAATGCTCTCTTAGGAATTGACCCCTTTTGTTTCAATGGCCTTGAGAAATGACACTTCCTTGTTAACCAACCCAAGTTTCAACCCTTAAGTCTTTGTGATTCTTGCTTCTACGCTTTTTATATAAATGTTGTGTAGATGATTGCATAATTAATTCTGGATGTTGGCGACATTGTTGTGTGAGTGTTAGGTCCTCAATTTTGTCTCTTACTAGAGAAGTGTGTAGGTTGTGATTCAATTTTGAACTTATTTTGTTTTAGGAGCTGTTTACATCAATTGTGTATTTAGTATTAGTATCTCAAGCATGGTATTATTTGAGCAAGGGTGAGATGTTGCTTGTGTGCTTATGGAATTTGAACCACCCATTTGTTCTTGTCTTAGCTTGTGCTCTCTTGGTTTTGCTTGTTGATTGTTTTTGTGTTTGTTTTCGTTTGAGGACAAACAAAGGTTTAGTTGGGGAGAGTTGTTAGTTACCAATTTGTGTAAATATCTTAGGTAATTTTTGGTAACTCTCAAGTCTTTTTGTGGTTAATAGTAGTATTTTATTGTCATTTGGTATATATTTATTCTTATATTTATATTATTGTTGAATAGTTCTTATCTTTGCAATCTATGTTGGATTTTGTAGTTTTTATAGATAATTGGAAGCTGGGACCATGGAAAAAAGCACTTTGAAGATGTTCCAAGACCAAAGCCTAGGATTGCTGAAAAGAGGTAGCGCGCTAAGCGGGGTTGAGCCCGCTAAGCGCGCTTTTGAAGAAAAGAAGGAAGTTCTGGCAGAGAGTTCCGCGCTAAGCGAGGTCTGGAGCCCGCTTAGCGCGGTTGGGCGGTTTGAGCAATTATTGATAGCGCGCTTAGCGGGCTGCACCGCGCTAAGCGCGGTCTGCGAAACTTTGTTTATTTGTTTATGGGCCAGATCACTTTTGAAAGAGGTTGGAGATATTTTAGAGAGAAACAAGAGCAAAATACACTGTAGCAAATATAGAGTTGAAGATTGGAAGCCTTGATCGTCGATTAATCGCCATTTGATGCTTGTTGATCTTCATCCTTACCTTCTTGTGCAAGCTACCATTCTCATGGATAGCTAAACCACTTTTGTATCAAGATAAGATGTAATCTTCCTAGCCTTTTGTATGTTTTTCTTGTGAATATATGTGTATGAACAAGTGATGATCAATATAGATGGTTTAGTTTGTTATTAAAGCTTTTCCTTTGGTATAAATGTTTGAGACATCAATGTTTGTATCTAGACTTAACTAATCATCTTTCAAACTATAAGTTGCAGACATGGATTTAGAGTTTGATGTTTACTAGGTATCGGTCCTTAAAACGTTATTTGTATTGTTTAAACGGTGGAGAAATCGTCGGTTAAACACTACGGTAAATCTAACTATATCGTTGCGGACACGGACGATATAGGTGTCGATACGTAATTATATTGATCGTTAGCAAGTTCATAAGCATCTATTTATAAGGAGACATACAAATTTAGGTCGATGAAATCGAATCTTGATACATATTCTTTAACTTAGAACTTTCATTAATTTACTCTTTGCTACTAAAAGAATTGAATGATCTTTTGCAAACCTAAAACTAAAGTAACATTAACTCAAGACAAAATAGGCTATAGAACGGCGGTGATATCGCAATAATCCCTGTGGAGACGATAATATCGAAAAGTACACCACAATACTCTTTCAACAGGCTACGTAAGCCGAAATCTTTTCGAAGAAGGAGGACTCAGACATTATTAATGTCATCGTCCCAGCCTGTTGGCCGTATTGGTGGATAATTCTCCAATGGTGCTGTATCTGTTGGGCCATCCATGATCTCTCTGTCCCACTGGAATCCATTTGGGTGTAGAGTTAAATAGTACAACGCATTCTTATTTGGGGTATACATCTCCTCTGCAGCATGACAAGGACCTATGTTTGCCAAGTTTCTATCGAAGTTAGTTTTATTAACTTGGTTAACTTCAGCCATATAGTAACTCTGATCCCCTTCGATATTCTCTACTATACCATCTTCTCTCCAAATGGTTACCCTCTGATGCATTGTTGAAGGCACAGCTGCAACTCCATGGATCCATTATCTCCCAAGCAAAAGGTTGTAGTTTGCTTTTGCTGGTATAACCATAAACATAGTTGGCCTCGTGACTGATCCCACGGTTAAATTCACCTGAACAACTCCTAGTGTTTGTCCTATTTTGCCTTCGTAGTTAGATAAAACCATGTTGTGTGGCCTTATATCAGTATCGAACATACCAATTCTTTTCAGCATGTATTGGGGCATTAGGTTCACTGCTGCCCCCCATCGACTAGGACTTTATTAATGCCAACATTTTCAATTTTAGCCCTTATATAGAGTGGTTTCAAGTGATTTCGCATACCTTCATCGGGCCTCTCGAAGAAAGCGTTTTGTTCTTCAACTGCACCATTATTCAGCACATAGTAACACACAGGTCTGTGTTTCGCCATTTCTTCGATATCAGCCTCTTCGCAGTCTTCAACTTCAGTTTCCTGATTAGACTCATGAGGGAGCACAGACACAACGTTGCAGTTGAGGTTTATAGATGACACCCCATCAGAATCGAAATCATTTGTCATTCTATCTTCTTCTTTCCAAGAACTGGAATGCATCTTTTCTTCTTCATCCAAGATCTTTTCAGCTTCGAATAGTCTGCGTTCCACCGGAGGTTTGCTTGTCTTTGCCCCCTGATGTGGGACTTGGTTGCTACTAGACTCTCCAGCTTCTCTTGGCCTATATTCCCTTTGAGCTTTTTTCATTCTCTGGTGCCTTCTCCACTGGGATCGGGACATAGGATTTTTTCCTTTGTAATTCTCCAATCGATACATCTCTCGATTTGGTTTTTGGAATTGCTTTCTATATGCCATTGCAGTCCTTCCTCCTTGGTCCCAACTTCGCCATTTGTTGGTTCTTGCACTAGCTTGCACCCATCTGTCCCTGGGTACATCCGCAGGAACTTTGAATGTTACCCTTCGAGCTCTAGGATGTGGGTTATCGGGTCTTTTTGTTGGGGTCCATATGTCGAAACCGTATAGGTTAGGATGCAATCCCTGAGTTTCTCGACCCATGTAGCAGTACACACGTTCGAATGATCGTGCCAGCATTTCATCATAGACTGCCCCACATCTGGGACAAAGTGCAACTTCAGTGTTTTCCCTGTGACATCTGACCAAAAATCCCACTAAGCTTTCCTCCATCTTTGGGTACAATTGTAGCAGAGGGTTTGGTTCTCTCCCAGGGTGTTCCCATCTTTCGCGTCGAGCCCTTTCGAAGTTAGCTTCGACCCTTCGATTCAGCATGATCGAACATCTTGGACATATCCATTGTTTTCCGCCATTCGTTTCATGGCAATTCCAGAGGTAGTCCTTGAGGCTTTCTCCTCTTGGAGGAATTTCAATGCCCCCCTTTTGCCTTGTCAACCATGTCTCCAATTCGCCAAATTCAGACACTGGACGTCTGGCGCTGACCATGTTAACAACTGCTGGAGGAACTTCAGAGATCTGGATTTTCTGGAGCTTCACCCTGAGGTCTTCAGTGGCCTTGTTGTTCTCTCCCCTCGAACCCTCAGTTATCTCTGTCTTGGAAGATTCTTCAACATTAGTATGGAAGATTGCATCATCATTTAGGCTTTTAGTAGCCTGCTCTCCATTGAACACCGTTTTAGTTTCCGTAACTTCGACTTCAGATGCCTCTACCATGTTGATATCCAATGGATCACAGAGGCTAGCGTCAGCAATGTTCAGAGGATTTGTGTCGACCCTCATGTGGCTCTTGGTCTTGTCAGCAAATTTCAACCTCCCATCTTTGATAGCATTTTGAATTAAATCCCTGAAAAGAAAACATTGTGAGGTTTTATGGCCCAAAAAACCATGATATTTACAAAAACCTCTCTTCTTCCGTTGTTCTAACGGAGGAATTTTGGAATTTGGAGGCAGTATCATTTGGCCATCTTTTACTAGTAAATCAAATATTTCATCACACTTGGTGACGTCGAATGTGTAAGTTTTCTTAGGGAATCTATCGTTCTTATCGCTTTCTACTGGGTTTTTTCCATTTGCAGGGTTGAGTAGTTTGCAGGCATAAGGTGGCGCTTCCTTCAGTTCAGCCAAATCTATTTCGACTTCTTCAGGGTTGTATGAGTCGTTAAAAGACTCATCATCAGCGTCTTCCGCTTTGACGTACGCTACCCTTTCCTTTTTATAGTTTTTATTTGCCTTAGCCTTTTCTGCCTTCAAGCGTTCGACTTGTCGAACCCTATCTGCCAACTGGGCCATATCCCTAAGGTATTGAGTATCTAGTTTCTTCCTAATTGAATAATCTAGACCACCCGCAGCCATTTCGACTAGTTCATGCTCTGGGACTATTGTGAAACACCTTGATTTCAACAGTCGGAACCTATTTAAGTAATCATCAATTGGTTCTGTGAACTTCCTCTTAATACTGGCCAATTCTTTCAGACTTATCTTGGTTTGACCCATGTAGAATTGTTCATGGAACAACCTTTCTAAGTGTGCCCAAGCATCTATCGAATTTGGTGGCAAAGTAGTGAACCAAATAAAAGCATTCTTTGTTAGCGAACTAGGGAAATATTTGATCCTTAAATCCTCGTTCCCTGCTAAGTCTCCTGCCTCTGTCAAGTATCTGGCGATATGTTCCACAGTTGACTCGCTAGTTTCGCCTGAAAACTTTGTGAACTTGGGTACTTTAGTGCCTCTAGGCAACTCTGTTTGCATGATATAATCTGATATGGGGGATGTATAATTTGGACGTCGAAGTCCAGTACTAAGGCCGTTATTGGCCATAACCCTTTCTATCATGGCAGTTAGGTTATTTTCTGTAGCCAGATTTTCTCTTCTGACTCTCTGGACGATTTCATCTGGATGTTCGTTCCTACCCACAATCCTTAATCTGGGTCGATCTTCTTTCGTTTCCTGTCGAACGGGGACAGTTCTTTGATTCGAAGCCTCTAAGTTTATTACTTGAGTCCCTTCGATCGTTTCTGTTCTCTATGGGGTACCTACATTCTTAGTGGTTGTCCTAGACGGGGGAACCACATCTTGTATACGTTCCAAAATGGGCCTCTCTTCTTGATTCAAAGGTTGCTTGTCTTTTTGTCTCCACGTTTTCCCGATTCGTACTAGTGATATTTGTTGCTAGTGGATTCAAAATTGAAGCCAATTCTTTGGCCAAGACCCCTAACATATCATGGTTGCTTGCATCCATTTCTTGCCGGAATGCTGCTTGATTATTTGTGGTAAAATTGGGTATTTGGGCAGAAAAGCCAGTATTGTGTGCACTTCGACCCACTGAACCAACATTTGGCGAAACGTCGCATTGTTAGTTGTAGCATATGTAGGTCCTGCCCCTCGTACGCTTGTTCCAAATGGGTATGGCATTTCGTATGGGTAATTTGGCCTCCATTCGAAAGCAGAGTTCGACCCCTGGTTAAATAAGTTATTTGCAGCATTTGTCGAGGAAAGTGGCATCTCCTCCGCGCTTGTGGATGAAGGTGCGGTGGTCGACACTGAAACTGGAATAGTCCCTGATGGTCCTGTATTATTCTCAGGCATAGCCTGGGAATTATCTGCAGGTCTCGATCCATTTGGACCCGGTATATCCCGTGCTCCTTGAGTAGAAGTCGAATTTGCCGCTCCTGATCCTGAGCCTTGTGGGGGATCTTGATCTCCCCCTGCACTGGTCGTAACGGCCATTTTCTTGTTGTACCTTCGTTTGGGAATCGGTTGTGCACTGTTTGTTAACTTACCGTTCCTAAGGTTCATACAAGGTCTTGATATTGTCTAGACAAAAATAAAACAATTGATTAAAAACAATCTGCTTGACACTGTCCCACTGGGCGTGCCAATTTGTTTACGGTGATTTCCGGTAAACAACCGCTAGTCTTCCAAACTATAATAAATATGATTTGGTTACTCGCAGGATCGACTAGATTGATCCTAGGACATAGTCAAGAAGATTGTTATTGATGGTCATTCGAACCATATCTATGATTCATCTTGTCAATAAGAATTACTTCGAACGAAACAAACAAAATTAGCAATCACTTCGTTATACACGTGAGTATAACTTCAGCGAAAGGTAAGTCAAGATAAAATATGAGACGAAACTGTAAAAGTGCAAAAATCTTAAAGTGCAGAAATGTTAAATACTTCAAAGATAAATGACATGAAAATAATGAGTACAAAAACGTAAATGGCAAGAAGTAAACGGAATGCAATAACATTGAAAGATACTTGAAAATAAAGGGAAAATACACATGTATTAAAATGGTGGTGTCATACGTACATTTCTCAGCGAACTCTTTCTCTTTAACACTTGATACTTGAGTAATATGTGAGTGATTTGTACAAAATGAACACACGGAATCCTAATATTAAGACCCTTATTTATACTAGTTTCGACCTTAACGGTCCTACGCTAATCTAATGCCACGTTTCTCATAAGAACCTCAGGAACGCCATCTGTCTTTAGACAGTTACGAAACCGTCTTCGAATTTCAAATCCTCCCGCCTAAGTCCTTCTTCGACGCGTGGCAGTGTATTTAACATTAAAACACTACAAAAGCACGCTAAGTGTCAATACTTAACATATTTCACGAAATCTGTCTAAGTCTTCGAAGACATATACTCCTACTAGCTTCAGCATTCACTATCTTTGTTATAACTTAGAAATCTTCATTCTCAAAGCATGGCCATCAGGAGCCATTTTTATCTTCAAAGATGGTCATCAGTAACCATCCTTCCTTCGAGTTTTTATCCTTCGAAGGACCATGTTTGCAAAACGAAATCTTCAGCTAACAGCAACATAATAATGTTCATAAGGGAAAGGAGAAGTTTGATATGAGAAAAGTTTAGTGCTACAATTGTAACAGATTTGGCCATTTTGCCTCTGATTGCTGGTCAAACAAAGAAAGTAAGCGTGAAGAAGCCAACATAGCCAGAGGAGATTCAGAGGATGAACCTGTGCAATTGATGGCATCTGAGAATGAAGGTGAAAAATGGTAGACTGGTGGTATGTGGACACTTGGTGCTCAAATCACCTAACTCGAAACAAGCAATGGCTGGTTGATTTTGACTCTCGTAGAAATACCAAGATCAAATGTACTGATGATGAGTATTTGAATTCTGAAGGAATGGGAAATTTCAGAGTGACTATGAAGAATGGCAAAAGTATATTGATTAAGGATGTATAGTATGTTCCTAGAATGAAGAGCAATCTGATGAGAGTAGATCAGTGTTTAGGGCTAAATTATGTATATAATTAATAGTATTTTGTGGCCCTTTTTAATTGATTTCATTGTAAAATAGTTTTAAAATTTTAGTTTAGTGTAAATAAGTAACTTTTTAGCATATTCATGTAAATATGCTTTTGTTTAATCATTTTGGTGAAATTATGTAGGTTTTGTTACTTGTAAGGAAGTATTGGACCTCTAGAAGAGTAAAACAAGTTTAGAAGAGCTTTTTGTGAAAATTTTGTACTTCAAGCCCACTTAACCTAACTTGCAGCCCAAAGCCTGCTCAGCCCATTTCCCAATGCGTGTTTGAGAACCTGGCAGTAGCTAAAGGAAAGAAATCCCGCTCAGCCTATTCAACTGCGCTTAGTGCGCTTTCTGGAAAATATTCCTTGGTTTCATGGTTGCGCTAAGCAGGCTCTGCATGGGCTTAGCACAGTACCACTTTTTGGCACTTGGAAGATACTTTAACACAACAAATTCACTTTTCAGCATTCTAAATATATATTTTAGGGCAAAAACTTCCATAAGAGCTAAAAATCTAAGCTTTGGAGCATCAATCTTTGTTCTTTCGACTTTGATGTTAATAGAGCTTTCTTTCTTACTTGTTGATCAAGCTACCATGATGATGGGTAGCTAAATATCTTTTGTGTCAAGATTAAAGGTAGTTAATCTAGCTATTATGTATTTCTTTTGGTCTTTTGTGTATGAACTTTGTTGATGATCAATAAATGATGAATATCTTTGTTATTAGTGATATATGTTTGATTTGAATCACTATTGAAAGGTATTTTTTCAAACCATTAACTAAGATATTCATCTATCAATGAACAAGCTCTAGACAAGATTTGTGAATTGATATTCACTGGTACCAAGATATAAAGATTATTGTGTTGATTGTTGGCATGAGACATCATTTAGTTGTTAATATAATAATACTCATGATATCGCTTTAAACAAAAATGGTATTGAAAGGATACATGATGATATTGATCATTAATAAGTTCATATGCTTGATTAATCGGATATATATATATATATATATATATATATATATATATATATATATATATATATATGAAATAGGTTAACAAAATCTAATATTGACATGCTTTTTAATTCGAAAAACTTCAAATTTTTACCGTTGTTAACTAAGTTTCATACAATCGTTAATTTTCGAAACCAAATACCTTTTAAACCCTTACTCAAAATATTATTAACTGTAGAACGGCGGTAATATCACATCAATCCCTGTGGAAACGATAAAGCAATTACTTACCTTATCAAAAGAATTTCAATAAAGTGGTACCGTTGTCGGGGATTCGCGTATAAGATATTACAAGCATTACAACAGTTTATTGTTTTGAGAGTTACTTATATTATTACATTGATATTTTATTCCTAGTCTTTGTTCACTTGTTTGGTTAGTGTTTCAGCTTTTTGTTTATGCGAGTAAGTGTACTTGAAGATCAATTTCTTTTTGATCTTGAGATTGAAAGGACTGTTTGTAGACTTAATAGCAAAACCAAAACGAGAAGAAAGCTAGCCAAGGAAAAGAAACAAAGAGAATAAACTTCTATTTCTTCAACACCTCAAAGGCCTGAAGAAGTTATGGAGGATCCACCACCACCTCCAATCAAAGGTCCATGTACTAATAGTCCGAGGAGAAATGCTCAGTTTGCTCGAAATGCTAACAATGCAAGGCATTCTGAGATGAAGACCATCATACTTCAAATTATATATGCAAATCATTTTACTGGTCTTGATCATGAAGATCCATACACTCATCTCACAAAGTTTTATTTGATTGCTAGTGCAATTGGAGCTCCTGAAGCGAAGAAAGAGAAAGTGTTCAAGAGATTATTCCTGTATTCTTTGATTGAGAAGGATAAAGATTAGTACCTTGATCAACCCACTCAAACAATCACTGAGTGGAATGCTCTAGAGGAGAAATTTCTTGAGAGATTTTTTCCACAATCCAGGTTTATGGAAGCTAAAACTACAATTTTGGTATCAATGCTTAGGAAGTGTCCAAGTCATGGTTTCGATGATATCACTCAAATACACAACTTTCGCAATGGTCTTCTACCTCAACTAGAACTCTTGTTAGATTTGGCCGCGGGTGGTTTTTTGAAGGGAAAACTGCGGAAGAAGCAATTTAAATTATTGAGAAGATGGCACGAAATGATCACCAAGTTCAACATAATCGAGTGTATTCACAAAAGAAACTGGGAATTATTGAATTGGGGACCAACGATGCAATCTTAGCTCAAGACAAGTTGCTTTCTCAATAAGTGGAGGAGCTCACAAATCAAATGTCTAGACTACCTCAACAACTAAAATAAATGCAAGAGCTTACTAGCAAGCAAAAACAAGTTTCTTCATGTGAATTGTGTAATGGAGATCATCAAACGGGGTATTGTCTAACGGAGAATGAAAAGGAAAATTATGTGGGGAACCAAAATTAATTCCAACAAAGACAAGCTCCTTACCAAAATCAAGAAGGCAATTAACAAAGAGGAAACAATCGACAATATGGCCAAGGGTGGAGACAAGTTTGAGGTGCATCAAATAAACAAAATCTTTACCAAAATCCTCTTCCTCAAGAAAAACCTTCCATGCTGGAGGAAACTTTGAACCAACTCATGCAAGCGTCAATGGCTAATCAAAAGATCAATGATGCATGATAAAGAACTTGGAGTGGTAGATTAGTATGAAATGAAAGTGGTGATGAGGTTGAAAGTGAGGAAGTTAGGATAGGAAAAGAGAAAGGGAGTTGAAAAAGAAGTAGAACAAAAGAAAAATGAGGGAGTATTAGTTGAAAATGAGAGAATTGAAATAGAGAAGATAGAGAAGAAAAAGAGTGAGGAAAATAAGCAGAAGATACAAGAGAGGAAGAAGAAAATGAAAATTCCTCCAGTTCAAAACCTACCTTATCCTCATGCTCCCACAAAGAAAGATAATGCAAGGCATTATGCTAGGTGTCATACCCCAAAATTTGCCCGATCAAATATGCGTCTTTTTCATTAGGGCCGGAATTAGGAGTCACGGGGTTTGACATTCCTATTGTCAAACCCATCCTCTTATAAAATACCCTGAGTTAAGATGAGGTTTAAGGTTAGAGGGTGTTGGAGCCCAGTCATCTGACTCAGCTGTGCCATCTTCGAGATTTTTAGTCTGTTTCACAATTGATCATATAGTTTATGATTTTAGCCTCATTTTTATCCTAGGTTCTTGGATATTTTTATCCGTTTGTAAATCAATATTCCCTTTTCTGAAGCTCTAGATCAAATTCCTACTTATGCAAAATTCATGAAGGATATTCTTTCGAAGAAGAAGAGATATACGGATCAAGAGATTATCAACTTTGATGCTAGTTGTAGCGCAATCATTCAAAGTATAATTCCAAGAAAGGAGAATGATCCCGAAAGAGTTACATTAATGCTCACAATTGGTGATGTGGATATTGGCAAAGCACTAGTGGATATAGGTTCTAGAATTAATTTGATTTTGTTATCTATGGTGCGAAGGTTGGGAAAAATTGACATTATAGAGACAAAGATGACACTTCAACTAGATGACAAATACACTACTCGTCCCTATGGGGTAGCTCAAGATGTGTTAGTAAAGGTGAATAAAATTTCCTTTCCCATTGATTTTTTGGTAATAGATATGGAGGAGGATGACGATGCCCCTTTGGTTCTTGGTCGACCATTCATGAAGATCGCGAGAATGATGATTCACATTAATGATGGTCTGGTGAAGGTTCACGTGCAAGATGAGGTAATGTGTTTTAATCTCTTTGAAGCAATGAAGCATTCAAATGATAAAAGATATAACTTTAGAATGGATGCTACCGAGAAGGTTATCATGGATGTAGAAAGGCAACTTCACTTGTTCACTCCTCTTGAGAAAACTTTGACTGATGCTCTTAAAGTTATTAATGACGATGAAGAGAAAGAAATCGAAGAGTGTTTAAGGGAACTCGAGGCATTGGAAGAAATTAATCCTTTTGATGTTAAAGTTGAAGAGTTGAATAATGATCCAAAAATTGATGATTCTAAGATTGAGTTGAAAATACTACCCTCTCATTTGAAACATGTGTTTCTTGAGGAGGATGGTAACAAAACGGTTATCATTAATGGTTCATTGTCTAGCAAAGAAGAAGAGAAATTAATCCATGTGTTGAAATACAACAAGGAAGCGATAGGTTGGGTTCCTCCCAATTTGAAGGGGATTAGTCCGGATTATTGCATGCACAAAATTATGATGGAAGAGCATTTCAAGGAGGCTGCTCAACCTCAACGCCACTTGAATCCTATAATGAATGAATTTATGAAACTATTGGAAGCCAGGATGATTTATCTAATTTCTGATAGTACATGGGTGAGTCTGATACAATTGGTACCCAAGAAAGGTTATATACTATATATTTTGAACACCAAAGAACATCTGAACAAGTTTGATTCTAAAGCACAAAAGTGTTTCATGTTAGGATACTCTGAACGTTCAAAAGGCTATAGAGTATATAACATGGAAACACGAATTGTGGAAGAATCCATAAATGTCATATTTGATGATAATCTTGGTCCCCAAAAGTCAAAGCAGGTTGAAAATTTTGCAGATATAGAAGTTTAAATTACAGGTACTGAAGACAGAGCTTTTGAACCCAAAAGCTCGGAAAAAAACATGAGTTCAGTCAATACTAACGCTACAGAAACCTCTGAGGAACCCAATCAAAAAATAAAGTCAAGAAGCAGATCAACATATTCTGAAGACTTGATTCTGGGAAAGAAGGAAGATCCGATCAGAACTAGATCTACATTCAAAATAGTTGAAGAGTCTCTCATGGGATTGGTATCTCTGATAGAACTAACTACCATAGATGAAGCATTTCAAGATAATGATTGGATACTTGCTATGCAGGAAGAATTTAATCAATTTACCAGAAATGACGTATGGGATCTAGTTCCTAAACCAAAAGGATTCAATATCATTGGAACCAAGTGGGTCTTTAGAAATAAGCTAAATGAACAAGGTGGAGTAGTCAGAAATAAAGCACGATTGGTTGCACAAGGTTATAATCAACAAGAAGGAATAGACTATATTGAAACCTTTGCTTCATTCGCTAGGTTAGAATCTATTAAACTATTAATTTCATTTGTTGTAAATAATGACATCACTCTTTATCAGATGGATGTCAAGAGTGCATTTTTAAATGGTTATATTGATGAAGAAGTTTATGATCACCAACCCCCTGGTTTTGAAAATATAAAACATCCAGAGTATGTTTATAAATTTAAGAAATTGTTATATGGTCTAAAACAGGCTCCCAGAGCATGGTATGAAAGACTTGGTAACTTTCTCTTATAAAAGGATTTTACTAGAGGGAAAGTGGACACAACCTTATTCTGTAAAACATTTAAAAATGATATTTTGATCTGTCAGATTTATGTAGATGATATTATATTTGGTTCTACTAAAGCCTCCCTTGGCAAAGAATTTGCTAAGTTGGTGCAGGCATAATTTAAAATGAGTCTGATGGGAGAGCTCAAGTTCTTTTTGGGTATTCAAATTAATCAAAATTCAAAAGGAACCTTTATACATCAAAGCAAAAATGTTAAAGAACTTATGAAGAAATTTGACATGTCATAAAGTAAGCCAGCAAAAACACCAATGCATCCTACATGCATTCTGGAAAAAGAAGAGGTAAGTAAGAAAGTAGAATAGAAGCTCTATAGAGGTATGATTGGTTCTCTCCTTTACTAAACCGCTTCGAGACCTGATATTCTATATAGTGTTTGTTTATGTCCTAGATTCTAATAAGATCCTAGAGAATCTCGCTTAACAGCAGCTAAGCAAATTTTCAAGTATCACAAAGGTACTACTAATCTTGGTCTATGTTATAGAAAATCCAAAGAATACATATTAGTAGGGTATTGCGATGTTGATTTTGCTGGAGACAGAATAGAAAGAAAAAATACTTCGGGAAGCTGCCAGTTTCTGGGAGACAACTTGATATCTTGTTCTAGCAAAAGACAATCCACCATAGCACTATCAACTACTGAAGCTCAATATATAGCTGCAGCTGGATGCAGTACTCAGATGCTCTAGATGAAGATCCAGTTCGAAGATTATCATATATACGGGAGTAACATTCTTATCCTCTATGATAATACTTCTACTATTTTCCTTTCTAAAAATCCCATTTTACATTCTAGGGCTAAACATGTAGAAATTAAACACCATTTTATTAGGGACTATACTCAAAAGGGGATCCTTTTCTTAAAATACATAGATACAAACCATAAATGGGCTGACATCTTTACAAAACCCCTTGCTGAAGATATATTGAATTTCATTCTGAAACATCTCAATATGGAATCTTGTCTAGAATGAAATGTATTAATCTCTACATGTTTAATCTTTAGAATGTTCTGATTATTACTCTCTAATGTGAACAATTTGAGCAATAGTTCTTCAGAAGTGAGAAGGAAGATTGACTCAGAAACTATTTAGAAGATTGAACGCAAGGAAAACGGTTCATTTCAAGATAGTATTAGCAGTTCACCACATCAACATCTGTCAACAAAAATGTAACGTCAATCTCTAATTTTGTACACGTGTCCAAACTCTGGTTGGTCAAAACATTTGAGTTGATGCATTAAGGCGTGAATCACATCGATAACTATTTTGGATACTTTCACGCCTCTCCCTTGTAAAAAAACATTAAATGTTGTTAATCATGATGTTTAAATGTATTAATTGTGATTTATCTCATGTTTTCCTCTTTGCCTATTTATATGTGTTCACACAAACACTTCACCATTACCTTCAAACACTCATTCCTTCTTTGCAATTTCTTCTCTTTCATTTCAAAACCCTAAAACTTGTGTGTGAACAATGGCTTCCTCTTCTCAACAACAAATCTCATAAGATATCGCTCATGCAACAAGTTCCATCCCAAGTGAATAAAACTACTCGGTACTATAAAGAATTCTCCTCACACCAGTCAAAAACCTTGAAGTTCTCTGTGAACTCTTGGTTAATTTCAAGAGATTTCAAGAAAATGGGTATGATCTTGTTTGTTATGTTGAAACTCAAGGTTGTATTAAGTTCTTCGATAGATTGGTTGGTCTAGTTTTCCCAACTTTGGTAAAGGAATTTGGGATTCATGCAAAGGTTTCAAAACTCCAAGTTACCTCCTTTATAATGGGGAAGAAGATGTTCATTACTGAGAAACTGATTGCAACTCTTCTCGGACATGATGGAACTGGAGTCAAGTCAAGTGTCGTGACATGGCTGAAAGAAGATCTGATTTGAACATAGTCTCTCAAGAGATTTTTGTTTCTGGACTGCAATCAAATAAAATCAAATATCTGAAGGACTATCTCAGAATCTGGGCATGAATTATTCTAGGGTGCATCCATCACAAAAAACCAATAAGCTCTCTAGACTACATCAACATTGATCAAAAATATTTTCTATACTATATTGCTACTAGAGTCAAAGTTAACCTTTTGTATCTTCTGTTCAACTATCTGAAAACAATGGTAAAGGAAACAAGGGAAGAAGAAAAGACCAAGACAGATTGGATTCCTTTGTGAAGGATAATCTCATATATTTTAACAAAAAATGGACTAATAGAACATTTGAGTGAAGCCCAGCAATTAAGTGAACTGGAATTGTGTGTTGGAAAACCCTTAATGCTAAAAACCTTAAAAAGATGAAGATCATATATCACATCAAGAAGTACCCAACCAAAGTTGTCAAGGAAGTCATCTAAACAAGAAGAATTCTCCGGGATGACTTTCCCATGTTCACTCAATAAGATCCTCCTGAAGTGATCGTTGGGTATTTGGATGCATGCAAAAGAGATGGTATCCCTCCATCAATTGATATTCACAATCTTCCTCCTGCACCAGATGTGAACCTTAGAAAGACAAAGGAAAGGAAAGTTGCTGCTAAGGAAACTTCTAACAATACTACTAAAACTACTAAGAAACAAGGTATTTCTTCTTTCGTTTTTGTAGTTGAATCCATTCTTTTATCAATATCTGAACCACCTTCTTCTCCAAAACCTTCTGAACATCACTCTCCTGATGATTTTGACATGGAAACAAGAACCACCACAACCACTAATTAAATTTTGACTAATTCCATCTCTACCTCTACTGCTCAAACTTAGCCAGAACTTTCTCAAGTTCTTTCTGAAATTGATCAGTATGAACCATCCACTGATGCTCCCCAACCAAAAAATCCAAATATTTTTGTAAACTCTGAACAAAAGATGCTTGAAACAATCCTAGATAAACCAGGCATAACAATCCCTCTCATCAACCCTGGACCACAAAACATCATCATTCCATAATATCACACCATCCACATCATCCCAGATACTTTGTCTCCAAATACATCAGCACCAAACTCACCTCTATTCATTCCTAACTCCCCAAAATTCCACACCCCCATAGAATAACCTTAAGATCATCTGCGAATTGTAGTTAATTAGCAAGCCTGGAACAACCTAATCAACTCCTCTCAGAAAATTTCCATTCGAAAACCTAAACCAAAACCAACCAAACCAGATGTTGGTAAATTAATGTTGGTTTTTGAGATAGAAATGCAGGAATGCGTCAATATTCTGAAGCAGGCTTGCATCAACAACCTCAACCCAGCTGGTTATGATTCCCTCTGGACCCAATTCAGAAAATGGTTTAATTTTGAGTTCATCAAGCTGAAGGAACTCAACTATGAGCTTGCTCAACCGAATTTCTCCGATCAGTTGAATGTCTTCAAAGAGAAAGTTCTGAAGCTTTGGGAAAAGAAGCCCCCCTTCTTCTTCTAGACAATTCTCCTTGGGAATATCCTCAAAAACCAGAAGTTAGAGAACCATCTACTGAACCTCAACCTCTGGTCATTTATCAAGACAAAGGGAAGTCAGTTGAAGAATCTTTTGAGAAGATGATTGTTAAAGAAACGGGTCCAACATCTCTCGTGGTAAAAACTCTAGATGAGTTGAAGAAAGAGAATGAAGCTGTCAGGGAAAGGCTGGATAAGTAGGATGAAACCAACAAAGAGATTAAGGGGGTGCTGGACAAACAAGAAGGAACCAACACTCAGATTAAAGGCCTTCTAGAAGCATTGTTCACACGTCTTCCATTCTCATCAAACCCTTAGATCTAGTTGTTTCTTTCGTTTGTAGTTCTGATTGTCATACCCCAAAATTTGCCCTCATGATTTTACTTCTACTGACTGAAACTTTGCATTCATGCGCATCTTTCCATTAAGATATTAACATATCTTTGCATTCATTCAAAAAGTATATGTGTTCATCATGCGCATTTTTATTCAGTTAATAATAACTTATACGTAATTTACTAATCTTTTTAAAATTTAAAATTTTATTCAATTTGAATTGAATTTTAAAAAGATAGTATTACTAATTCATATTATCTAGTTTTGTTATATTTTTTTTAGGTGAGGTGCAAATGCCAAAAGAATTTTCAAGGTTGAAGAGAAGAATTGAATTGAAAGGAGCAAGAAGATCCAAACACCGACTTGGTATGAGTTGATTTCGAAACCCGAATATCTTTAAATATATAGGAAACTCAACGATAAGCTTCGCAGTGGAATTTGTGGCTTCATCAACAACAGAACCACACGAACAGAAAACGCAGCCAACAATACCAAAGTGACGATGACAGCCGCACGTCATCACCGATCTACAACGCTTTTACAACAACACAACCTCTAACTTCATCCTTCAACAACCCAAAATATCACCATCATTTATCTAACAATTTCACTTGAATTTGTTTTGCAGAAAAAACAAGTGGAAGAAGATCAAGTTCATATTCAATCTAGTGCTTCAATGGTTCTGAGTAATCATGTGGATCTGGAAATCTATTTGTCTGATCCACAAGCTGGGATCCAATTGCAGCAATGTGTATATGACTCTAGACATTTACTGGAACAACAATTCGAATTCGAGCGACCACAACCGCTGCTCACTTCTATCACCGCCGACGAACTCCGATCGACCCCGCGAGCAACAACCTTCGGCCACCGCCTCAACAATCATCTTCCGATCAAAGCCTCCGATTGAAGCCGTGACAGCCGCGACGGAACACCCCTCTCTGCACAGCAACCTCTCCGATTCAGATCCTCACACGCAGGAATTCGACCGCCAAGCCCCCACCGCATCTTCGTGGTGTTTCTGTTCATATACCCAGATCTGACCGCCATTACCTTCCCTCACTTTCGATCGGTACCCCTCTATACAACTTCTTTCTCTGTTATTTTGAGTTTACTCTGCGCTTTTTTGTTTTATTATGTTTGTGGACTAAAAGTTGAATGGATCTTAGAAATATGATGCGTGTGATTGGCTACTGGGTTTGTATTTGGTTTGTTTTAACTGACATATCATGTATTTAGTTTTATTATAGGTGTGAATAAAGGTTTTTGCCAAAAGTTTTTTTCTCTAGAATATAATAGTAATATGTGGTAATAAGAACCACATATGTATTAGTGACATTGTAAGAATTAGAACACTAAAACTTAGGTTGGATAACGTATGTCTAGTAACAAGCAATTTCCATTTTATTTAATATTAATTTTCACTAATAAAAAAATATTTTTGTGATTAGCATTTGGTTATAAATTAATAGGTTTGTTATCTCGTATTAATTTTTTATTAAGCACTGTTCATATTTCCTTTTCATTTTTCATCATCATCTTATATATAGAGGTGGCTAAAATTGTTTATTACGAGGAACATTCGAGCGAGTACATCCGAGCTGTGGATAGTCGCAAATTCATCCTCACGCTCTCGCCACGAGATCTCCAATAATCCAGATCTAACGTCCAAGAGGTGCACCTCCACCATGCACCTTCACAAGGGAGCCACACAAGATCGCAAGGTTAACCAAAATTCTTCAGCCACGCGCCGCCATGCCAATCAAAAGGCTAAGTTCCTGAATTCTTATTTTATTTAATATCATTTTATTTTGCGTCTTTTAATTAAAATAGGATTAGCTTCAATCGCCAATGAATTGGTAATGCACTCACCCTTTGTATTTGTTTTCTCTTTTCCCAAATTTCAGGGTTAGCCAACCGTTAAAGCTCAACAGTCGGTAACCCTAAAACTTATCTGATTTATTTCCCTTTTAATTATTACTTATGTCAAACCCGCTGGATTCTTATTCCCTTCCCCATATTCTTATGTATATGCTTCTAGTATGTATTGATTGGCCTTGAAGGCACTTAAACTGCTTTATACTTTCTGCTGTGGTTAGTAATCTTAGGGAGTGCAAACCTTTAAATTAATTTAGATAATTAATTACAAGATAATATATTTCGAATTGAACCCCGTGATTGTTGCACACACGCACTCTTTTGGGGTAACCTCTCTGTTGCCTGTTGCCTTGTGTTATTTTGCAGAATAGTCAGTCCCTCGAATACGAGGATACCTTAGCTTAGCCAGTTGCCTCGATTTAGATCATGGTCCCTAATGATGCTGCCTTCGATATGCATGATCTTGACCCTCGGAAGTTGCCTACGAAAAAGGCTAAGGTATCCTCTGGCTGCCTACGAAAGGCTATTCTGATCCTTCCCTTAGACTATCTGCCTCTCTATGGCATGGGTCAGTCTTATGGCGAACGATAAAGCGATGACCCTTCAACCTCCAAATGAAAGGCTTCCTGCCCTCCATGGCATGGATAGATCCTTTTACCCTGAAAGGCTAAAAGAACCTCTTTTTTTCAAATTATAAGGTAATTGCCCCTAATTGTCTTGCTCTGGCTAAAATGTCTTTTATCAACTTTTTTCTAAACACTTTCAAGGCCACGCTCATTTACGAGCTAAAGTCCTTGTTTTCTTCATCTTCTATACATTTCTAAACTTTTGGTTTCAAAACGAGCAAAGCAATTAAGAGCCCATGGAAAACCATGGATGCAAAGGGTGTCTTACACCTTCCCTTTGCATAATTACCCCCCGAACTCAGTTTTTCTCAAAAGGTTTTTTTTCTGTTTCTTTTAGCCTTTCTAACTTGTTTGGATAAAATAAAAGTCGGTGGCGACTCTTGCTTACCGCAACATTTCGATATAAAAAGTCAGTTCACCGTATTACACTGATGTTTTGGTAATTTTATGTATGCATGTTTCTTATTAATGCATAACTGTTTGGATGTTCTGATATTGTGTTTTCACTCTATTTTGCTTATGTTATTCTTTTTAATTTATGAAAAAAGGGGGAGAAGTGAACATATTTTGATATAACAGTATTGGACTACTAAATCTCAAACATTTCATTTCGATAACGTAACTTATGATTCTGAAAGTTTACATGAAAAGTATATTATCACTCTGAACTTGTGGTATGCATTACCAACCTTCAACATAGGCTTCTCAGGTCTTCCATCATATGCTATGATCAAATTCATGATCTGATCAACATCTGACGAGTAAACATCTTCAGGGAAGTGTCTATCCATAAACTTAAATTTTGTTTAAATTCTTTTATCAGAGTATCAAACTCAGAGGGAGAAACCTAGAATATTTTTTTAAGTTACAAATTGTTCATCAAAATATATAAGGTTTGTCATCATCAAAAAGGGGGAGATTGTTAAAACATAGTTTGGTTTTATATCTAATTCTAAGTTTTGATGATAACAAATATATAATAAATATGAAGAATAATTAAGTACTCTAATCGTTTGATTAAATATGCAAAACAGTGTTAAAAGTTCTAAAGTACTAAGAGAAGAAAATATCGTTAAGTCGGAGTGGAAGCTCTGATGAGAACATACAAGTCACACGCTAAGTAAAAGAAGTTTTGATGTTGATCATGTTAAAAGCACCACTGAACAAGATTCAATTTATACTATGATAAGGAAGTTCTGAAAGAACAAAGAAGCTTCAACGTATCCATCAACCTGAATTTCTGAAGATCCAAACATAACATTAAATACATGATCAAGAAAGTAATGGCTCAAACATTATGACTAAGAACAACATCTGTATTTTTGTATAGGACATTAAAATCTCAAATCATCAACCTTCCAAAATAAGATTATAAGTCTCCAATGGATCTTTGAATCAATTCTATATAAAGGGGACTATGAAGATGGATCAAAGTACAACTCTCACACACGCAATAACAAGAGCGCTCAAAATCATTTCATATTATTTTATCTCTTAAATTCTTATGCTATAATTTTGTGTAAACATCACAATTGTGATATAGCTTTTTAGAAGCATTTGTAAACACCTAAAGTAATTGTTTTAGAGTTGTCTATTCCTCGAGAAACCAAGTTGTGGTTTAATCTCAAGAAGACTCTGACAGTTGTCTTCGTGTTTTGTAGTCAAGTTTTAATTAGTGGATTAAGACCTCGACTGAGACAAGCGAAATCACCTTGGTAGGATGGACTGGAGTAGCTTTGATTTCAAGCAAACTAGGATAACCAATGTGTTACATTTTTTTAATTTTTTGAAAACCCCAATTCAAAACCCCTTTTCTTGTGTTTTTCTATCCTTCACTTCGTACATGACATGTTTTACCATATGTATAAACTTCTTGATACTTATTTTGACAATATATTTTCACCTCTTGTTATTTTATCTGTTATGTTCTTTGTGTTATATCCCGAGTTCATTGCTCTTGGTGGCATATTTTTCTCAAGGTTGGGCTCAAAATTTATTGAACGTTGCTGGGGACCTTGCCCGGCCAAGGGTCAGTGCCCCTTCCATGCCCCCGAGTGAAGACTTGGTTTAAGATTGACATCAAGGGAGTTTATCTCACACTTTAGAGTGGCTAGCTACCAAGAGAGGGATGAACATGTTATTTATTGTTTTACATTGTGTTGCTTTACTTGTGCGCATGCATTATGGTCTTTATTATTTTAGTCGTATGCTTAGGGCATTAGTGACTGTATTTCATGTATGTGAGTGCTATAAGTGATCAAAAGAAAAATTATTTAGTGGAGATAGTCTCATTTTATTATAAAAGGCATAATTACATAATATTGAAGATTTGCAACAAAAAAAACATAACCAAGTGGATTATCCAATGCTTATCATTTTCAATTCGTCAGGATGAGTAGTTGTGGCCGATTGCAATCTTCATCTAGAACGGTTCCCTAAAATTGTAACATGAATGTTACCCTTGGTATATCTCCTGGGATCCCCGGTACTTTTCTTAGGGGTTTGATAGCCATATCCCTAAAATTCTTGACTAGGGAGGCCACATTGATCTCCAAGGCCTTTTCCTTGCCTTTATTCCTCATGCCGTGTTGCTAGGCCTTATGTATCTTCCATGCTTTAGAGAAGTCGACATAAATGAATTGAAAAAGAATTACAAGTGTGAGTAGTGTGGGGAAGTGCCACATTGGTTAGGAATGTGGAGACTTGAACATTTATAAAGGGAATAACCATCACACTTATCACCTTAAAGTTTTTGGTGACTATGTGGCGTGTCTCTCATAAAGTGTGTTGCTCCTAAAGGAAATGCGCCAAGTTAAAATGCTCAATCATGTTAATCCCTTTGAATTGCTCCAACAAATAGTATCATGAACATTTGATTTTGAGTGAAAGGACCGACTTACTTGTATCGAAAGTACTTCCTACATAGTGGTGGATAAGAGGTGTCTCGTTGAAAAATACTTCATACAAATTGTGATTCTTTAACTTGAGATGTATGGGAGAAGCTTCATCCATGCTCAAAAAAAAGAGAGATAGATAGATAAAATTGTATAATAGTATAAATATTAGTCATGCTCATTTCTACAATAAAATTTAAAACATTCTAGACAATGTGAATAAATTATATAATTATTTTTTATCTTTTTTAATTCAATTCAACATTATGACATTAGTTTTTGGGAGTAATTGTTTTTTATCTTTTTTAATTCAATTCAACATTATGACATTAGTTTTTGGGATTAATGGTTATGCGTGTAAAAAGTTTTACATTGTCAACCCATCACAATCATTCATAATTATTATTTTATATATAATTAAAATAAAAGTCAAACATAATTTAAAATCTGACGGTTACAATTCCTTGACGGTGTAAAACTACTTTACACCGTCGGTGTATTCCCATTAATTCTAAGTTTTTACTTGTAGTAAGTAACTCTTTAAATTTTATTACTTAAATTTCGTTAAAAGTAGTCTCCTCGTTTTTTAACAAAATCTTTAATTTTTAAATATTTATCTACACTTAAGACTTGAAAGGAAATTCTATTTATGTGAAATTCCTAGACTATGTCACTTTTTAACTTATAGTTTATAGGGTTAAATATGTTTTAGGTCCCTGTAAATAACCCAAAAAATGCTTTTAGTCCCTCTAATATTTTTGTTCAAACAATGGTCCCTCTAATATTTTCCGTCCCTATTATGCATCCCTGCCGTCAATTCCACTTAACAGAAGCTGACGTGGAGCTTGACCTGGCATTTTTTTTAATAAACACGTCAGCTGTAATTTCCACGTTTGCAATCAATGTAGCAGCATAAATTTACATCCCCTTGCAGTATCACGTTATTGCCCTGTTCTTCTTCTTCCCCAAATTGACGTTCTAGGGTTCCCAACAAAGTTGAAACTCCATCTTCTCTAGAAATCGAGCTCCATCGTCTGCTTCTCTCATGTCGTTTTCCAGAAACTCGGCTTCACATCCTAATAGTGGGTCGGCTTCTGTTCGCTCCAGGCGAGTAAGGAAGTGTGGATGTGAAGCACGAATGGTTTCATACATTTGCAAGAATGGTCGAAACAGGGGTAGGCTCTTCTGGAGGTGTCCCTTTTGGCAGAGTGGAGATACATGTGATTTATTTATATGGGACGAAGATATGGTTGAAGACTACGATGTTGGTGTCGAATCTGTAGATGTCAACAAGCAAAAGGAATTGGAGACCATTGAATTGATGAGAGAGAAGTATCAAGCCTCGAAGAAGAAGAACATGAAGCTGCAAGGAAAGTTGAAATCAGAGGCATTGTGTGGAAAAATCAAGATGATGCTTTTGTTGGGTTCTATTATGATTAATGTGTTGGTGTTGTCCAAATGTAATTGTTGAATTATATCATTAGTGATTTGAATAGATAATTGTGTCTTTGGCAATGTAGTTCCTATGTCATTTTGTAAGATTTAGTTATGTTTATTGTATTGTTGTTTATGAAGGATGAATTCTAAAGTTGATGTAAGGTTCTGTTTAATGAATTATTGTTGATGTAAGGTTCTGTTTAATGAATTATTGTTTGAAATTCAACAAAAGTTATCAAAATGTCATCATATGTTTATCATTAAATCCATAACAAATCCATTAAATGGACTGATATTGTACATTGGCCTAAAGGAAGTTTGCAACAAAAAACAACTTTGCAACTTAAGACCTATAGGAATTACAAGCATATGCCAAAATATTGCAGCAAACATAGATTGTAACTGTTACATAATTGTCAACACCAAACTTCTACAAAAAGAGATCTAAATAGTTTCCTCATTGAGTCAAATTTCTTTGAATGTCTTCCCAGGTTTTCATACCCTTCACGACTGGTGGTTCAGAATCATCATGGATCACAACTGGATCATCAAACTTTTGTCCTGGTCCCTTGATGTTTTTAGTCTTCACACTCTTAAGTCTTTCACTCTTTCTAGACTGCACCTGGCCCTCACTTTTGCTAGACTCCACCTTAGCACATTGCCCCTCAGTCTTTTTAGTCTGCACCTTGCCCTCACTTTTGCTGGACTTCATCTTTCCATCACTTCTGATAGACTGCACCTGTCCATCTCTTTTGCTAGTCTGCACCTTACCATCAGTAGGCTCCACATAATTCCTTCTTGCCTCTTTGAGAGCTTCCACCTAAAATTACATAGACATAAATTTCCAGCAGAAGAAGAATGTAACAACATTATTAAATTGCTTGCAGACATACAAATCTAGGACACTTACAGGATCTTTAAAAGCTGGCTTCACATGATGTTTTTTTACTTTTGGTACAGACCCAAAAAAAGTCTTTGGGCCAGCTTTTTGTGCAGCCTGCTCTTTTATGGGACTTAGATCAACATTCAGTGGTGGAATGTCAAGGACATTTCCTTCCTCATTGTTGATATCATTGAGAATTGCATCCAACACATCTGGATCTATTTCATCTAGATATTGTCTTCTATTTGGTGCAGACTCAGTAGGAACTTCTGCAGTTGGAACCTCAGTTGGTGGAACCTCAGCAGTGTGAACCTCAGTTGGTGGAACCTCAGCAGTGGGAGCCTCAGCAGTGGGAACCTCAGCATGAACTTCATTATTAGCCTCAGCAATTGGAGGTTCAGCAGATGGAACCTGTACAGATGCTTGACTTGGGGCATTCACCTTAGATCCCTTACCCTTCTTATTTAGAGATCCTTTTGGTCTTCCCTGAAAACAATTACAAGAGAACAAATCAAGACAAATCATAAAAAATAGATCAATCATATTTTCAATAAATAACACTAACCTTTTTTGGTTTTGGTTTAGGTTGCTCAGTTCCAGTTTGACTTGCTTGTGTGGGGACCACATTTTCATTGACATTTGGGTTGCTATGTAGAACAATCTGTTTGTTCTTCTTACATGTCTTTTTATTGTGACCATACTCCATGCATATCTTGCACCTATGAGTGGTATTAGATCTTCTCCACTTGGTTGCATTTGATTCATCAGGATCCCTTCTTCTTAGTTTTTTGGGTCTGCCTGGGCCTCTTTTGAACATTGGAGGGAAAATAACAGGATCATTTGTTTTAGGCCACTTGTTTTGACCATTCAAAGGGGTGATGCCCACCTCATAACACTTAACATAAGTTGATTTGTGATAGCACTGATGTACATAATCAATGGGATCATCTACTTTCCTATGGATGGCAGAAATGGCATGTCTACATGGTATGCCAATCAGATCCCAATAATTGCATGAGCAAGTGTGCTTAGCCAAGTCTACTACAAAACTATCAGTAAACATTACATGTGTAACTTGAAAGGTCAATTGTCCTGCATAAGTTGCAGTCCAACTTGCACTCTTTTCAATCTCTCTATCTAACCTCCTAAGTGGCTTAGACATGATTCTACCCTTATACCCAACTACTTTTTCCCTTAAGGTTGCAAACCTACCCATTAGATATGATCTAATCCATTCAAACATAGTTATGATTGGCTTATCCCTTTGAAGCAAAATTGTTGCATTAAAGGACTCACTTAAATTATTCATCAAGACATCACACTTACTATACAGAGGAAAAGCATGCTTACACCACTTAGCTTTTGGGATTGCTTCCAACCATTCAAAAGCATCATTGTTAGCTTCTTTGATCTTGAGCATGAATTGTTGATGAGCCTCCACATAAGTAGCCTTTGCTGCAGCCAGCATGAGATCCCTAAATAAGGTTCCCCCTCCAAACTTTTTCTTAAAGTTTGCATACAAGTGCCTTACACAAAACCTGTGTTCAAAAGCTGGATATTGCTCCTCAAAAACTTGTACAAGACCCTGAAACAACAATGAAACCATTACCACATATAATTATTAAGGAAAGACAATCAAATGAGGTATAGCCAAAAAATAGACATGCCTTTTGTTGGTCAGAAATGAAGCACCATCTTTGTTCACCAATATCTTGAAGTAGCAGCTCCATAAACCAACTCCAAGTGTCTTTTGACTCAGTTTCCACCACTGCAAAAGCTAAGGGTAGATACTGGTCATTTGGATCTCTCCCAACAGCTATTAACAGTATCCCACCATACTTGTGCTTTAGATGACATCCATCTAGTCCAATAAAAGGCCTACAAGCCAACTTCAGGGCTTTCTTTGTTCCATCAAAGCACACATAACACCTTTCAAATCTTGGTAGTAAACCTGCTCCTGGAGTTTGTATATTCATCTTGAAGGTGTTTCCTGGGGAAGCCCTTCTCAATTCAGCCCCATAAGACCACAATAGACTAAACTGTTTGCTAGAGTCCCCTTCAACTACCCTCTTAGCAATCTGCCTAGCCTTAAATGCCCTACATCCAGGGATTTCAGTTGCAAATCTCACTCTTACATCTTCAATTACTTCATTCAATTTCATTTTGCTAGTGTTTTTCATCCTATCAACAATTACTTTTGCCACCCATTCAGCTTTTGCACTCTTGTTAAAAAATTGTCTTCCACACTTGTGTTTATCAAACAATGTCTTGATCTTAAATGTAGTTGATGTTAACACTCTGCTACACAACACAGTGTAATTGCACTGTCCCTTCTCCTTGCAAACAACTCTACATCTCACTGCATCATTTTTCTCAAACCTGACATCCCTCCCATTCAGCACATTATGTTCAAGAATACAACTCTTGAACTGACTAAGTGATGAAAATTCCATGCCTACCTTGAACTTAAAATCTTTGCTTACACCATCTTCCTCATTATACCTAACAACCCTAGGCCTATCATCATCACTATCATCTTCAGCACCACTGTCAAGCTCATCAGTCAAATACTCATCTTCGATGACATGTTCCTTACCCATTTCAGGTGTAATCAAGCTAGGATTCATACACTGACTAGAGCCTGCAACATCTGGACCATTTGCTCTAGGTTGCTTATTGGGTTCATCCTTTTCAAAACCCTCATCAAAACCTTCATCAAAGGGATTCATCCTTTCTTCCTCACTGTCTTCAAACTTAATATCCTTCATTGACTCATCACTGGAACTCTCATCACCCTCATCACCCTTTGGTTCATCATCACCTTCATCCATTATGCCCTTCTTCCTCTTCCTTACATTCTCCATAAATGTTGCATCCCCTGTGTTTGGTTTCTGCTCAACATATATTTCAATGTCACCTACTTCATTATGGACTGAAGCAGCCATCTCAAAAGCATCACTATCATCCCTAAATGGATTGAGGTCATTTTCTAGACTACCATCAACATGCTTCCACCACATCCTAACTTTTTTGTAGTCAAAACCAGGATCCATGGACATAACCAAGTCACATGAGTCAAAAAACGACCACGACCCTGTGTCTTGACCAGTAAAGGCATAAACTTCCCCACCCTTGTATGTCAGATTTGGTTCTTTTGCAAAAGCACCCTTAGTGTAAAATATTACCTTAAATGTACCCATCCCTAAAAAAACAGTGAAAACGACAATAAACTAAGGACCCACGAAAAACATTTTTTATACCAAACAGAGCTTTATAAAAGGGGAATAAAGTAATATACAACTGGTCCTACCTGGGATTCAATGTTGAGGGACCACAGCACTTTCACCTTTCAACCCGTGTTTGGGACCACAGAGATGTCGTGCGCAGAAAAAAATACCGTTACTGCAACCATTACATACAAATCAAGTTAGTGGTGGAGAGATGTCGTTATCATATATAGTAATTGAAGATTGTTGTCATAAATGAATGGAAGTGGTGGAGAACAAACCTTCTCTTCGTGAAAAAAACCCTAGCAGAGAGTGTTTGAGAAGAAAGAGGAATGAAGATGAAACGTTACAGGCAGCTGGGTTTATTGCTTAGTTACTAATTTAATCTCCACATCAGCATATATTATTTAAAAAAAAAATTAAAAAAATGCCAGGTCAAGCTCCACGTCAGCTTCTGTTAAGTGGAATTGACGGCAGGGATGCATAATAGGGACAGAAAATATTAGAGGGACCATTGTTTGAACAAAAATATTAGAGGGACTAAAAGCATTTTTTGGGTTATTTACAGGGACCTAAAACATATTTAACCCTAGTTTATATAGCTTATAGCTTATAAGTTGGTATAACAAAATAAAAAACAAAAGATGTGTTTGATAACGGTCTTTTATCATGAATTTATAGCTTATTTTATTAGGTTGTAGTTTATTTTTCAGACGCTATTTCAAATAGCGTTTTAGCTTATAACTTATACCTTATCATTTTTTCTTCCATTTTTACTCTTATTATTTTAACTAAAATCTACTTTTACCCTCTATAATTTATTTTAATTTAAAATAAAATAATTATATATCAAATGTCTTTTATGTCATTTTATTTAATCAGCTAATTGAACCGCTGATTTTATCAAACATTTCAATTAATTTATCAGCTATAAGTCATCAGTCATCAGTTATAAGCTATCAGTCATCTACCATCAGGCATAAACTATCAACTATCTTATCAATCAACTACTATTTTTATCAAACAGAGCCATATAGTTTATATTTCATTTGAATTTTAAAAAATTAAAATTGTAAAAAAAAAAAAAAAAACTCTTATCTTGATAGTATTTAACTTACCGGTTGCATACATTACTATATTTGGTAAAATTTTAATGCTCCCTAAACTAAATATATTCAAAATCTAATTAGGATTTTCCATTGGCCGCAAGAATATAGCATTTGCATATTTGCATTTAAACTTTGTGCATAAAGGAAAGACATTCTCATTATTCATTCAATGGAGGCAAAAAGAACTTGTTATTAACCACATGGAGAAAAATGTTTATTCCTTGAAATACATATGTGGAGAGTCACTTAAGTGAAATGCTGACCAGTGCCCTTAGGATATTTTTGGGTTAAATATACAAACCCCCCTTGTAATATTAGCGAGATTCGGTTTAAGCCCCTGTAAAAAAAAAATTTTAAAATCCCCCTCGTAATTTCCAGATTCTATCAAGTAAGCCCCCGATTGCCAAATCGCATCAAAGATTCTTCCATTTTTCCTACCTGGCAGTCCACTATGGCATTTTTAAATTTTTAATTACTTTTTTAAACCTACGTGAAATTTTTTATTATTATTTTTTAAATTTTTTTTAATCACATATTATATTTTCTTACCATTAATGTTTTTTCAGAAATATTATTTTCATATTTATTAATATTTTTTGTTTTATTATTTTAAAGTATCAAAATATAATATTGGCCCTTAAGCCCATTTTATCTTACCCAGCAGCCCAACACCTTAACATTTAGCAAGCATTGTTTAAAACAGCTTTATAAACAATTCCACTTGTTATTAAAAACTCGATGTGGGACTTCTATTAAAACTAGATGCTACTTTGGCTGAAGAATGCTAATTTTGGACAAAATGCTTTTAAATATGCACCTGCAAATGCTCAAAGAACACCGAATCCATATTTGATATCACCGCTTGTAAATTCCCCTGCTGCAACCATTGGCTACGATGATAGCAGGGAACTGTTTTCCATGAGAGGATTGATTCACAGTGGCTTAATAGGACTACAAACAAAGGAAACCATAAAAGCCCCCTCGTAACTGTTGTCATACCTATCCTTTTCAATGAGAAGTTGGTCTTTTTTGTTGCAAATAAAGGGCATCATGCAGACAATTAACATTCTAAAAAATCATTGAAATTTAATTTTTCACTACGATAGTGCCTCCATGTGCGTAATATTGATTGATGATGAGCAAATTTTGAAAACTAAGAGGAGACTATATACACCCATCCTCTTTTTCAAGTCATGTGTATGAAACAGTTTGCTCACAATAATGTAAAAAAATTCACTTCTATCTCTCTCACACATGAAATAATAATAGTTAAGAGTGTTTTATTTCATTACTTGATAATGATAGTTTTATTTCTTTCCTTTGTATTTTTGTTTGCAAAATGAATAACACTTGAAGAATATTATTTCTTTTTATTGCATGTTAATAGTTGGAAATATGATATTACCATTCAATGCATCCATGGTGGTTACAAGGATAAGAGAAAAGAAGATATTACCATGCAATGCATCCATGGCAGTTGCTGCATGAGTAGATGGATTTCAAAATAGTGAAGTAATATGGTGCTGCAATGTAAGAGAACAAAATAGTGAAGCCTGCGTGTAAGAGAACAAAACAGTGAAGTAATATGGTGCTGCACTGTTAGTTTTTTTTTAGATAATGTCCCACATCGTTTGGTATAAACATATAATTAGTCTTAATATACCAGTAAAACATATAAATATATGAGTTCAAAGTAAGTGAATGTTGGGTGCTGGGTTGCTAGTGAAGTGTAAATGGGTTTAGGCCCAAATGTGACATTTTGATAATTTAAAAAAATATTAATAATTAAAATAATTTAAAAAAAACGTAAATATATATATATATATATATATATATATATATATATATATATATATATATATATATATATATATATATATATAATTATTACAAAAAGTAAAAAATTAAAAAAAATTAAAGAAATCCACGTGGCCTTAAAAAAATTAATCAAAATAAAATAAAATTCCAGCTAGGATTGCCATGTCACTGAAAATTGGAATCTGGGCTGAAATAGTGTATTCAGGGGCTATAATGATGGAATCTAAATATTATGAGGGATGTTTTACAAAAAAAACTTTACCAGGGGCTAAAAACAAATCTCGCTAACATTACAAGGGGGTATTGTATATTTAACCCGATATTTTTTAAGTGATGAAAGTAATAAGCATTTTAAAAATGCGTGCATTCAATGTATTGGAAATTGAAATCATAACTTTTATAAAGAATATTTTTTTTATTTAGTATGCTTAAAGAGTGCCCTGAGGGCACTCGTTAGTAAGACCCTAAGTTTAATTAGAGATTTTGAATTTGAATCTAATTCCATGTAAAAAAACTTTAAAATTTTTTTAAATTTTTTTATCATTTATTATTTTATAAAACTCGAGAAATTAGTCATTACAACATAATATATTGTTTTAATAAACTAGAATATATATTAAATAAAAATAAAATAGTACAAAATACTGAGTAAAAACACAAACAACACAAATACTACCTAACAAACTTGCGTACAAGAACGAAACCAAATAGCAAAATAAAAGGGGTTGTGTGAGTTTTCATAATCTTTAAGAAATGGTGAATGAATTGATCGCCAACACGAATCAATTCAAGTACCAACAACTCCTAGCAATAAATCACAGCAAGATAAAAGCTCTTTAAAGTTTAACAAACTCATATCACAGAGGACTATAACAAAGTATAGCGCACAGCGACAAAGTTATGAAACAGAATCGTTGTTGTGGTAACACCAACCCGAACGCGTTGATAACTGCAGATCTCAACAGATCTGAAGCGAAACAGAAATCAAAAGCAATGCATGGCACCACCAAACATGAAAACAGAATCGATAAACGATTCGGATCGAAATAGACATCTAAAATCCAATCGATAAAACCGAAAGAACATATGTTGGACTCCAAATTTAGAGCCTCGCCGTCGGCAAACTCAAAAAAAACATTTCCAAAAAACGCAGTGAAACAACCACGACGACGAAGCGGAAGAAAAACAACCCCAACAAAAAAAAGGTGGTGCAGAGGAGATGCTTCATCACACCACAAAGCTGCTTAGCTACATGGTGGATCTAAAACTTTGAATTTTAGAATGAGGATTGTAGATCAACATTTTTAAGTCACTTTAAAAAAATACAAACAGTGATATTCTAAAACTTTTATGTTTATTTATTAAATAGTAAAAATTTTGGTAAATAAAAATAAACACTACTCCTACATTATTATTAGTATTTCCATTTTGAAAAAAGGCATGAAAGTGGTTACCTTACCATACACGAAGCTTAACTGCCTTTGCAAGTCATCTTTGGATAACAACTCGGTTGTGAAGTTCACATCACAACCCCCAGAAATAAACACCATTTCAAATCACCATTTATTTTCATAGTAAATAATAATAAAAATAATAATAAAAATTAATACAATAATGTGAAACACCACCTAATAACACCATTTCCCAACACCAAACCAAACCCCATAAAATAAAATAAAAACTCAAAATAAAAATAATAATAATAGTAATAAGGTGTGAGATAACAAGTCGAAGATTCCACCACACCAAACTAGTTGCAGTTACATTCAAGCTGAAGGAACCGACACAACAATCAACTACATACCTGTCGGTAACCACAACCTTACACTGTGTTTCTTTCTGTTTCTGTTCATGTTTATGTTTATGTTTTTCTTCTCAACACTTGAACCCTTTCTACTCAACTCAAGTCAATAACACTGTTTTTCTTCTCGATGTTGGTTCAAGACCGTTTTTCACCTCAAAAATCATCAAATCTAAATCCAAATCAAAATCCAAATTCAAATCAAAAGCCGTATTTGAGAAGCAATGATCTTCCTTCAAACCGTTTCACTCAGACCAAAAACCTCGACTTCTCCGTATGGGTTTCCGACAATCTCTACAAGATTGTTTCAGTGGTTCTTCTCGTAGTAACCGTCGCGGCGTTATTCTTCCTTCGAAACGTCGGAGACACGGCGGCTTTACTTTGTTTTGAGAACAAGGCGCGTGATCTCGAGAAGATCGAGTTTCCGCGCGTGGATTGGAATAGGATTACTCCGATTGCTGATAAAGCGTCGAGGTTTGCGAATTTTCGGTCTGAGAAATGGATCGTGGTTTCGGTTTCGGATTATCCGAGTGATGCTTTGAAGAAGCTGGTGAAGTTGAAAGGGTGGCAGGTTGTGGCGATTGGTGATTCGAGGACGCCGGCGGATTGGAGTTTGAAAGGTGCGATCTTTTTGTCTTTGGATGAACAGGCTAATTTGGGGTTTAGGGTTGTTGATTACTTGCCTTATGATTCTTATGTTAGGAAGAATGTTGGGTATTTGTTTGCAATGCAACATGGTGCTAAGAAGATATTTGATGCGGATGATAGAGGGGAGGTAATTGATGGGGATTTGGGGAAACATTTTGATGTTGAGTTGGTTGGTGAGGGTGCTAGGCAAGAGGTTTTGTTGCAGTATAGTCATGATAACCCGAATCGATCTGTTGTGAATCCTTATGTTCATTTCGGACAGCGTTCCGTTTGGCCTAGAGGTTTGCCATTGGAGAATGTGGGTGAAATTGGGCATGAAGAGTTTTACACTCAGGTCTTTGGAGGGAAACAGTTCATTCAGCAGGGTATTTCCAATGGACTTCCTGATGTTGATTCTGTGTTTTATTTTACAAGGAAGTCGGGTTTGGAACCGTTTGATATTCGATTTGATGTGCACGCGCCGAAGGTTGCGTTGCCGCAGGGTATGATGATGCCGCTTAATTCTTTTAACACAATGTACCATTCTCCTGCGTTTTGGGCTTTGATGCTTCCGGTGTCGGTTAGCAGGATGGCTTCTGATGTTTTGAGAGGTTATTGGGGGCAGAGGCTTCTTTGGGAGGTTGGGGGTTATGTTGCTGTTTATCCTCCTACCGTCCATAGGTATGACAGGGTTGAGGCTTATCCCTTTTCAGAGGAGAAAGATCTTCACGTGAATGTCGGTCGTTTAATCAAGTATTTGATTTCGTGGAAATCAGATAAGCATAGATTATTCGAAAAGATCTTGGATTTGAGTTACGCGATGGCAGAGGAGGGCTTTTGGACTGACAAGGATGTGAAACTTACCGCCGCATGGCTGCAGGACTTGCTAGCTGTTGGTTATCAGCAGCCAAGGTTAATGTCTTTAGAGCTTGGTCGTCCGAGGGCAAGCATTGGCCACGGAGACCAGAGGGAGTTTATCCCTCAAAAGTTGCCATCTGTTCATCTTGGGGTTGAAGAAACTGGAACTGTGAATTACGAGATTGCTAATTTAATCCATTGGAGAAAAACTTTTGGGAATATTGTGCTTGTCATGCATTGCAGCGGGCCTGTCGAGCGTACGGCCCTTGAATGGAGGTTGCTTTATGGGAGAATATTCAGAACTGTGGTTATTTTGTCAGAAAAGAAGGATGTGGATCTTGTTGTACAGGAGAGCCATTTGGATCAAGCATACAAGTAAGTCCTGTTTTATCTTGCGTATAACTAAATCATATGAAAGACTGATATTCGATTACTTAGCTGTGTATTAATGATGGTTGTAATAGGATTTTAAACTGTGTTTGCGGTTGCATTTATGCTGCAATGCAAACCTTTATATTGTGAGAAAATTTATGAAAAATGTGGTTGGGATGCCGTTGTGAAGACTTCAAAATCCTTTATGTAGCAGTTGCAATTGCGGCACCGGATTGCGATTTAAAACCATTGTATGATATCCACCTAAATCTAAAACTGAAAGTGCACTTACTTGACAAGTAGTGTTTGAACTGAAGCAGCAGTACTGAACTTCTGATTGCTATTATTTTTTCCTATTTGATAACATTTTAATTTTTTTTCATTTTCTGTTTATAGGTACCTGCCAAAAATATTTGATCAATTTAGCAGTGCAGAAGGATTTCTGTTCCTTCAGGATAATACAATTCTTAACTATTGGAACTTACTGCAAGCAGATAAAACCAAACTATGGATCACAAATAAGGTAATTTGGCATCTGTTATTCAGTTAGTGTGTTTCGTCGCCTTATATTAAGGACAAAACCTTCATCCAATCATATGTTAAGTAAATCAAAGATTTTGGCCTCTCAAATAGTTGATGTCATGTTCATTTTCTTTTTTAGGTAGCCGAGTCTTGGTCTTCTGTTTTAACCGAGGACAACAACGCTGACTGGTTATCTCAACAAGCAAGCATGGTACAGAAGGTTGTTAGCATGATGCCAGCTCACTTTCAAGTAAATTACAAAGAAACAAGTAACAATGACAGGAACCTCTTGTTATGCAGTTCTGAGGTATTTTACGTACCTCAGCGGTTGATCAGTGATTTTGTTGAGCTTGTCAACCTAGTCGACAATCTAGAGATCCATCAAAAGGTTGCAATTCCTATGTTCTTTGTCTCCATGGATTCTCCACAGAATTTTGATCCTATTCTTGATACAACAATCTACAAGAAAAATCCTCCGGCTAATTCCTCAACTATTTATTCGGCTAAAGCCCCTGCTGTTCATCCATGGAGTGTATCAAGTGAGCAAGAATTTATTAAGCTTATCAGAATAATGGCTGAAGGGGATCCACTCCTAATGGAATTGGTTTGAAAGGTAGAAACTGTTTCTTGATACTAGCTAAGAAGAGAGAACCGAGAAACATGTAACACTTAGATAAAACTTTTACACGGTTTCTTCTCAATCAAAAATTAGTGTTACACAGCCTTTTTCATTTTTGTTTTTATCTTTCTTCTAAATTTTCTAGGGTGGTTTTTTAACCCTTTTTCTTTCTCACCCCTTTATTGTAGATTTGGTCCACAGAAAATGTATTAATGTATTTTTTTTTCTTTTTTGTGAAAATATGAAATGGAAATGTATTTGTAATGTAATGAATATTGCAATTCAAGCTCTCCATTGAGAGATTCTTTTTACAGTGCTTTCCCTTTTTTAAACAGTTTAGGTGTGTTTAAAAGAACTTGTTCACAATTTATTTGAGTTTATTCTTTAATATATTTACAAGTTATTTTCAGTTTATTAGAAGTTATCTGAAATAGCTTATTTAAACAGTTTATAATCTGTGCAATTTGTTTAAACATAAATCTTTATCAAGGAGCACTTATTCTATAGATATTACCTGAACACCGAATTTCTGTTTGTAAAAGGCTTTATGATATTACTCAAAAGAAATCTAAAAAAGAAGACATGGATACAGGAGAATTAAATAGATGGAAGACTCCAAACAGAAGAATAGTAAGAACTATCTGCATTATGTATACAGACTCCAACTGCATTGTAGTTTGTCTTGAATGGTTAATAAGTTCCGGTAAAAATCGAATTTGTCTAGGGGACCGAGTTCGAACGGTTCCTAGAAGAATCATTGGCCAGACTCGGCTCACTCTTCAGGCCTTGTTTCCTTAGGAAACTAAGATTTAAGACAAAAAATCACTGTTTATAACATGAGCAATCTACATATAACAGAAACCTATCTTTATATTTAAAAGAGGAAGATACATTGGCTAAGTTTATTTGGAATTCACAACTGCACAAAGGAGCATGATCCCTGAAAGTCGACAAAAATTACAACAGGGAAATAGAGGAGAGGAGATAAAATTACATTAACAATGATGCCATTGGCAATAACTATGAATTCAAGGTGGTAACAAAGTTTCAGAGATAACGAAGGTACGGTTAAATCTCTATATGTTCATCTCAATTATAAATGCATACTTCAACGATCAATGCCTTCAATTTTATCTTCCACTTCTTGGTACAACTGTCTCAGCTTCTCAATGTTTTCTTCTTCAGTTTCCCAATAACCGCGTCCATTGGCTTCCAAGAAAGTCTGCACAAGCTTCCTGAAGGAGTTGGGATTTGTGGTCATCAGCTTCTTCAGCATTTCTTCATCTTGGATGAATGTTGTGTTGGCTTCTTCATACACCCAGTTGTCAACTTGTCCAGAAGTTGCACTCCATCCAACTGTGTTAGTAAGCCTCTTCTCGATCTCACGAACACCTTCGTAACCACTTGATAACATGCCTTCATACCACTTCGGGTTCAACAGCTTGGTTCTTGCATCAAGTCGAACTGTCTCGGAAAGGGTACGCACCTGAAAGGAATATCTCCATAAGGACAAATGGAAACCATAGCATAAAATCTACTTGACTTGAGGACCGTCGCAGATATAGAGACTTTAAGTTCCGAGTAATCATATATAACTCATGTATGAAAATTTGTCAAAAAAGTTTGAAAGTAGTACATTCTTAAAACAACTTTTACCTGGGCATTAGCCGTGGTAGTATCAGCAATGTATGCACTTGGCTTCTTCCCATCCTTCCTTAGATTTTGAACAAGGTTAGTAGGATCTGAGTCAAAGTAATGACTGACATCAGTGAGGGAGATTTCCGACGAGTCAAGGTTCTGGAACGTGGCGTCCGCTGTACTAAGAGCCATCTCAAAGACTTGTCTTTTTTCAGTCATGCCGACACCAGGGGCGTCACAATCAAAAGCAAAAGACTTTCTGCTAAGGTACATGTCCTGGAGCTGTTTCTCATCATTCCATGAAGAATTCTCCACAGCCAGGTTTATGTTTGAGGAGTAGGATCCTGATGCATTGGAGAAGATCCTCGTTGCTGCTTCTCGAACTTCAACCCCAAGAGCTTCAGCTTGTTCTATTGCATGCTTCCTTACGTAGTTCAGCTCTGCTGGTTCGTCTAATTCTGCAACCATCTTCACTGCTCTATCCAGAAGGTTCATCTAAAGAAGAATAGTAAATAAATATATCAGCAATGTAACATACATAAGGACAACTAAATTGATCCTAGGCTCCATTACTCGATAATTTAACAGATATGAAACTGATAACTGATACCTGATTGATGAAAAGGTCTCTGAATACTCCAGAGCAATTAACGACGACATCAACCCTGGGCCTTCCAAGCTCTTCAAGACTTACAGGTTCTACACGGTTGACCCTTCCGAGTCCATCGGATATTGGATTCACACCAATCATCCACAGAACCTGAGCTAGGGATTCTCCATATGTCTTAATATTATCTGTTCCCCACAGTACAAGTGCAACTGTCTCAGGATACTTTCCTCCGTTATCAATCTTTTGCCTTTCCAGCAATCTCTCTACAACTATCTTGGCACTCTGCATCGCTGCTGTAGTAGGAATAGACTGTGGATCAAGAGCATGAATATTCTTTCCTGTTGGTAAAACTTTAGGGTTTCTGATTGGGTCACCACCAGGACCTGGCTCTACATATTTACCTTCCAAGGCTTGTTTTAAACTTCCCACTTCATTATCAGCTACAATCAACCTCAAACATTCTCCCATGAACGCAAACAAGGTCCTGAGCTTTTCCCTATCAGCTCGGTAAAATTTGGTGTCCGACAAGTACTGAATCCATGGTTCGTTTATGCCGAATCCAAGAATTGAGGTAAGTTTATTAGATACATCAACAACTTGGCCCTTATTATTAGTAGTGCGCTCCACAAAGGAAGTAACTGCTCCACGTGATGCTTCAGTTATTTGCTTAAGAAGCTCTACATCCTTTAATATTCCTTTGTCACTTGATCTATAAATTTCCTCTATGTTTCTTCCCACACTCTCAGCTAGTATAGAAGGGAGGGCAGAAATACCTTCTTCCGCACGATCAAGGGCAGCTATGTTCACCAATGTAGCAATTGCTTCCATAGCAGTGGGTGGCTCACCAATGACATGGAGTCCACAAGGCAAAAGGCGGGACTCAATCTCCATGATCTTAGCATATACTTTCCCGACAACAAGATCACGCTCTTTAGTTGGGAGCTCCACACCCTCTTCTGGCAAATCTACATCCTTGTCAAGATTACATTGTTTAGCTGTGCTGATAATCGAACTCACAATTTGTTGTCCGCGGCCGGTGTCTTTGAGGGACTGGTACGAGGCGATGAGCTCACTTAACTGCTTAAGACCTTTGTACAGTCCTGCATTTTCTGCAGGAGGAGTCAGATAGCTAATAGTATTGGCGTAGCTCCGGCGCTTGGCTATGGTAGCTTCAGAAGGATTGTTTGCAGCATAGTAATAGATGTTGGGAATATTCCCAATAAGACTGTCAGGGTAGCAAACATCACTCATTCCTACCTGCTTTCCAGGCATGAATTCAAGGGAACCGTGTGTGCCAAAATGAAGAACAGCATCAGCTTTGAAAATTTTCTCAATAAAAGAGTAATATGCTGCAAAACCATGATGAGGGCTTGCGGATTTGGAGAAAAGCAACCGCATAGGATCGCCCTCATAGCCAAATGTAGGTTGAACACCTATGAATACATTACCATATTGTTTTCCATATACCAATAGATTCTCTCCGTCTGCGTTCAGATTCCCAGGAGCCTTTCCCCAGTTTTCTTCTAATGCTGCGGAATAAGGAGTGAGACTTTGGTATTCGCGGACATTCATTTTGTAAGCAATGTTGAGGTTTGGGCTGCTGAATTGCGCCTCTTTATCGTGCAATATATCTTCGATCAATGCTTCTGAAGTCTCTGGAAGACCCTCAACATTGTAACCATCACTTTCAAGTTCTTTTAGAACAGAGAAAATGGAGGAGAAAACGTTCAGGTAGGCGGCAGTTCCTACATTTCCTTTGTCTGGTGGGAAACTGAAGACGGTGATTGCTAGTCTCTTCTCTTCCTGAATCAAGAGAATTTCAACAGTGTAAGTCAAACTTCACAGTAAACAGATGACAGTATGCAGTAAATTCAAAATGGAGACGACCCTAAGAAGGTTTTACTTCATTGCAAAAACATACAATACAGGTCACACTGTACAATGAGAATTCACCACTAGCTTACTACTATATTATATCATATGCAGTTTAAGTAAATATCAAAAATAGAAACTCTTTGCAGATATTTTCCGAATTCTTATTCATTAAAATCGACAGAAAATGGCAAAAGTACCTTGGTTTTTCTTTTCAATTCAGCCCATCTGATTGCCCTGGTGCAAAGCTGCTCCACTCTCTTGTGAAGAGCATGAGATTTTCCTGAAAAGAAAATATTTGTGACCATAAAAATTTAGTAAATACTTAAAGGATATCATAGAAGCCATGAAAAACAATTTTTTTTGACAAAATGTGATTATTTTACCTGTTTTGGGATCTCGGCCGGAGAAAACGATTGGCTCCATTCCTCCATCTAGCTCAGGCAATGCAACTTGAAGAGCAACCTGAATTGGATGCAAACCCAAAGTACTATTCAACCACTCTTCAGTAGTCTGGAAAACCAGCGGCAATGCAACAATATAAGGAACATCAAGCTTCATCAAAGCTTCAATAGCCCTTGGATGATCCTGCCTCGCAGGACCTCCAACAAGTGCAAAGCCAGTGAGAGATATCACAGAATTTACAAAGGGTTTCTTAGTAATAGGATCAATCAAGAACTTCTCAACGGGCCCCGAAAAGTCCAACCCCCCAGCAAAAATCGGAATAACCTTAGCACCTTTAGCCTCAAGTTCCATAATCACAGCAACATAATGACCATCATCACCAGTAACAATATGACTCCTTTGCAAAATCAAACCAACAATAGGTGCAGTTGAACTCTTTAGCTTCTCATTAGCATCCCTTCTAGTTCCATACCAATTCAAATACTCTTTCACATCATCATACATACAAGGTGCTAAAGGATGCCAAATTCCATTATCTAAAAACAAAACCGGCTCCGAATACTCCATCTTTGCACCTTTCAATGCAGGAACATAAGAACCACTAATCATCTTGAAGAAATTCTGCAAATTATCAGGTGATCCACCAAGCCAAAACTGAAGACTCAGTATATAAAGCCTAGCATCTTGAGCTTTATCACTTGGCAAATACTTCAAAACCTTAGGTAAAGTCCTCACAAGCTTCAACATGCTATCAGCAAATCCTGCAGAAGAAGTATTCTTCTTCTTGAAAAGCTGGAAAAAGGGACTTTTCGATTGTCCAAGCTGTGACATGCTGAAAGATCCCAATTTGTTCAATCTCATCACTTCAGGCATTGATGGAAACACCAAGACTGCATCAAGTCTGTCCCTTTCTTTCTCAACAGCATCTTTCACTTTGAGTGCAAGCTCTTCTACAAAGATCAAAGAACCAATGAAGATATTAGCATCTTCTAAATCCTTGCAGAAGCTTGCATATGTGGATACATCGCGAAGCTCTTCGACTAAATAACCGACAACTTCAAAAGAAGCATCTTTTTGGTTGGTGTTGAGTGCTCTAACAGCTGCAGAGACTGATGATTGGTACTGAGCTTCAAGAACAACATACACAATTTTCACTGTAGGTAAATTCTGCTTATTCTCTGGAACTATTCTACGAACTTCTTGGGTTGTTTGAGTAAACAGACCATTACCAATTGCATTGCATTTCACTCTTAAAGAGGCTTTTGAAGCACCATAGTAATTGGTTTTCTTTGGAAGGAAAGAATGAAGAAAGAGGTGTTTTTGAGAAAGTGAAGAAAGTTGAACAGCTTTAGAATTTGGTAGAGTAAATGGTGTTGATACCAAAGAAGCCATTGATCATCAACCCAAATTCTAGACTAAGAAAAACAAACTAAAAATGTAATCTTTTTACAATAAAGAGCAAATTTTGGCTATGAGATGAGAAATTTGTACACTCTTTCTAATTTGTTTAACCAAAGTTGAGTTTTGTTGTGAATTTCTCAACTCAACTCAACTCAACTTAGTTGAAACTGTGTTTTTTTTCTTCTGTGTTGATGAGTTTTTATCTGATTTATGTGGAGGGTTTCTGTGGTTATGGTGAAAACATAAGCCACGTGGCGACCATGTAGTCATTGGAATGAGAACTAGTTTTGAGGTTAAAGAGAGTGTGTCCTAGTATGTGTGTGTGTCACAGTCTCTCTCTTTCAATGTGTTGATTTGCTCTATCTCTCTCTATCTATTGAGATGGAGTTTCTTGAGTTTTGATTGGTGGGATTGGATTTCACAATGTAGATGAAGATGAGAGAGAAAGGGAGAGATTTTAATGGCACACAGTGTGACAGGGAGAGGTTTTTTTTGCTTTTTGAATCTGTGTTAGAGATTGAAAAGAGGAGTGTGATATTTTGTACTTGTGTAACAGTGTTACGTTTTTAATTTAGTTACCACAGGTTTCATTTGACATTATGGGACCCTTTAAATTACTTGTCTCTTTGCTTAACTTTTTTTTTTTTCCTTTTCTGAAAAAGTTAAATTATGAGTTTTTTTAATTAATTTCAAGAATAATCTTGTATGGATGAGCTTTATGATAGGATTATGTATTTGGCTGCAGGCTTGATGAGTGTTTGAAAGAATATAGAATTAAATACTCCTTTTCAGCGAATTAGATCGTTTTTAATTAATTATAAATTGAATCATCTTTTCACAAACATTGAATTTTTATTTGATCAATGTTATTGTAAATTTATACGGTTTACATTTATAAGAAATGTGTAATAATTGATATTTTACTTATGCAAAGCACAGGTGAAACTCAAATCACGCATATGAATACATGAATACATGAGAGTTTGATGTGGTCGATGTATGAGAAGTGAATGATTCTCCAACTCTAACAGTTAGGGTATTTCTACGCCTAATTCATACAACAAGTTAGAAGTGTAATGGTGTGTTTGAATTGACGTTGAACATAATTGATTCTAGTAGAATTGAGTTTGATAGAATTGATTTTAACAGAATTGAGTTTGGCAAAATTGATTTTAACAGAATTGAGTTTGGCAGAATTAATTTATGTTTGGATTACATTTATGTAAAAGTGAGTTGAACGATAAATTTTAGTGTAAAAATCATCCATAATCAATTCTGGAGGTAGAAGCTACAAATTATAGCTTCAAGTAGAATCAATTCTAGAGATAGAATCAGTTCTACTTTGGATAAAACAAACACCTCAAAATCACCCAGAATCAATTCTACACTTTTAGAATTGATTTTGGGTCTTCCAAAAGTCAATCCAAACATGCTATAAGTGGATCAGAAAAATCCAATTAATCAGACAATCTAAATTAAACCAAATTAAAATAAAATCGATTGTTTCTGGTTCGGTTTTAAAATTGAACAAAATAAATGAAAATCGATGTAGTTTGGTTCAATTCTTGGATTTAGTTTTTAGGAATCGTCAAACCGATGAACTGAACCAATGAATTTAATTACGCTCTAAATTTTTTATTTCACCAATCGTCAAGCCTAAATTTTGTATTGGTCCAAAAATTCTTCATCTTTGTTTATACATTATCCCTTTTAGTAAAACACACATTTAGAACCAGATTGTAAAACATAGAAAGTAGAACCCATAAGTCACAAAAACTTGTTTTCAGGAAACTATTGCTCTCGTTGTCCGTCACAATTGTTACTCTCTCTACCATCGTTTTGATATGTTATAGTTGTCTTTTTTTCTTGTTAAAATTCTCGTCATTAGTTTTCATATTTTTATTTGTTTTTTGTTTTTTGTTCTTTAATAAAACTTCTTCTAATCTTCTTACAAAATAGTTTTTATGTGTGTTTGCGGTGTGAAACATATTAAATTGATGTGTGTTTTGTTGTGTTCTATTTGTTAAGTTTTCGTATCCCTTTTCAATTTTTTGATGTCAAGTGTCAACATTTATATTTGATAGTGAACTTAATTCATGATGCGATGAAAATCATGCAACTTGTAATTTATTTGAAAAAATAGAGCATTAAATAAATTTCATGAAATGTATTAATTTAAAATATATATATATATATATATATATATATATATATATATATATATATATATATATATATAATACACCGAAAATACGACAGTGGAGAATACACTAATGAAGATAATGTTTGAAAAAAGCATTGTAAATCGATCAATCGAACCAAACCAAAACCGAACCAAACCGGTTAGTTTGGTTTGGTTCTATTTTTGAAAAAAGTTAAAAACCGAACCAAACCAAATTGATAGAGATATCATCTGTTCGGGCCTTTTTATGACCAACATCATGTGCAGGTATCAGCCCAAGCGGTGCATTAGATAGTTTGGATACGTGCAGATCATTCTTAGGCCACCCTTGCAGGCTGCTTCTATACGTATTGTCTGCAAAGACCTGGATGATATTTTGATGGACTAGGAGAATCATCTGGTACCGGTGGAGTATCAGCCTCATGAGGTCGCCGCTCAGTGAAGATGTGTTGACGGGTACATGACATGGTTCTATAAAGTGTCACACCCTTACATGACGCAGGACGCTCCTGGGGCACCCAAGCATGCTCGTGAGGAGCTCTTAGAGGATCAGCAGACATTGGACGACCATGTCGTTGATGTGTTGTCGCATTGTCAGACTATTCAACGGATTACACTATAGGGCATCGAGTCAGGAGTGTTTGCGAGAGGTGGGGATGAAGCGGTCGCTGTAGCAGAGTCCGTTCTTATAGAGGCACGTAGTGCGGTAGCTTACCGTAGACAGAGGAGAACCAGGGTGTTAGGGTTAGGCATACACAGTAGAGTATGCATTTGATTTGTATTTTGTTTATTGTTAATCGACTTTGAGAATAATTATAGTACAAATATATTTGATTTTTATAATCTACATGTTTCTATAATATTTCATTTTATTAAAGCTTTACATGCTTATATAATTTCGTTTTTATTAATCGTTGAAACAAATAACGAAAATTGTAATCGAATTGAAATTAGTTTTGAATGAAAATACCATATAATAAAAAACGGATAATCTCCAATTTTCACACAGGGGAAAATTCTGAGATGCATCCCCGAACCAATTTTCTTAAGGCGAAAGGTTACTTTGGAGATCTACAAATTTACTAAGGGGCATGTTCGGAGATGCATCTCCAAACCAAATTTTGTCAAAATATTAAATTTTGTGCGTTATGAGATGCATCTCCGATTAACCCAAAGACTTTTTCGAATTTTCAATAACTAGATATATGGCCCGTGTGTTGCACGGATTTGATTAGAATTTTTACCTTAATATTTTTTTAATTGAAAAAATATATTTAATTAATTATAGTTAATTATAATCTTATGATTGAATTTGTTTTAAAATTGTATTAAATAAAAAATAAAATTTTAACATTATGATAATACTTAATGATTTATATATATATATATATATATATATATATATATATATATATATATATATATATATATATATATATATATATATATATATATATATATATATATATATATTCAATTATGTTTTTTTTAAATTTGAAAGATAAGTCACATTTACGTGAACAATGCAATATTTTTTTAAAATATTATATTAAATTGTTTGTATATATTATTTGTGATTAATCATTTAATTTATAATACATATAATTGTTTAATCTTTAATTTATAAAACCTAAGAATTATTTTATTTAATGTGTTTCTTTTTAATGAATTTTTAATAGTGTTAGGAAATGAAGATTCTTTTAAGTATTTTTTAGTACACTAAGTTAGAAATTAAAGAGTGTTTTACGGAATTTTTAATCTTAAATTTTCTATTATTTTTATTGTGAAACACTCAAAATTAATTTATTATAAATTTATAAATAAGAAATAATTATATTCTAAAATTATATATTAAATTTATATTTTTAAAAATTTTATTTTTATTTTATTAGATACCCTTAATAATTGGAATAGGAACGTAAACATTTTTTATAAACTTTTTTTTTTAATTTATTAGTTACAAATTTTTTATTAATTTAAAAGTTACAAATTTAACTTGACTATTACAAATATTTTCAAATAATTAATTTATCCCAAATTTATTATATCAATATTTATTTAAAGAATAATCTTAAATTTATTTTTTAAAATCAATTTATAAATTAAAATTTAACATTAATATATTGGGTAAATGCATGATCATAGTTAAAAAGTAGATGAAATAGCCGTTAAAAGGATGTTGATATAAAAAAGAAAATACTAAAAACATATAATATTAAAGTAATAGACAAAATTACCAAAATTAATAGTTTTAATAAATAAAAAATAAAAAATATAAAAATTACTTTAATAAATCAAATATATTTAGGTTTCTTATTCATGTAAAATTATAAGCAAATACAATTTACATCATAAATTTATTAGATATTTTATATCTGACAAAAAAAGTATTAGTAATCTCACGCTTTAAGTATTTTTTTACTTTTTATTTTTATTGAAATTAATATTAAATTTAACTGGATTGCAATAATAAATAAATAATTATAATTTACATAAATCATACAATTTTTAATAGTGAGTGCTAGACATTATTTTATTTTATTTTATTATTAATACAATATTATTAAGTTGTGGTAGTATTATTATTAATAATTGTAGTGGTTGAATATATTAATATTATTATTATTAAGATATTAGTTAGATATTATATTATTATTATTGATGGTTTAGTTTTATTATTATTATTATTATTATTTTTATTATTATTATTATTATTATTATTTTATTATTTATTTTAATTATTTTAATATAGAGTTTGTATCATTAGGGTTTGTATTTAGAATTATTATATTATTAATACAATATTATTAAGTTGTGGTAGTATTATTATTATTAATAGTAGTGGTTGAATATTATTATATTATTATTCTTAATATTATTATTATTATGATATTAGTTAGATATTATATTATTATTATTAATAGTGATGGTTTAGTTTTATTATTATTATTATACTTATAATTATTTCATTATTTACTTTAATTATTTTAATATAGAGTTTGTATAATTAGGATTTGTATTTAGAACTATTAGCAAATGACATGTGGCGAGGATTGTTACATGTGGCTAGGGTTGCGATCATGACTTCTTTACATTTGTATTAAGTATTGTATTAAGTAGATGCGTCCCATATAGCAAGAGTGGGAAGAGAAATTGTCAGAAAATATTAGTGTGTATGTAAAACAAACACATTATGACATTCAATTATGGGGCCGAAGAATTGTTACAAAGATTTGGGCTTAGGCTCAAAATATTCTTTTAAATATTAAAATTTGTATTAATAAATAACTTTCAAATAAATTGACAACAAAATTAATCAAATTTCTTAATTAATTAATAAAAAATATTAAATAATCATAGTCATCATTGCCAACTCATTAAAAAATCCTTAATAATCATTGTCACATCAGCAAAATTGAAGGAGATCAGTTAAATCTCAAGTAATGTAATGTTCAGAGACTAAAAAATTGATTTTTAAAATGGGAGACAAAAAGTTAAAAAAACATCAAAATAGTAGACAAAAGTTCATTTAAGTTTATTTTTATTTACAATGTTAATATGGTGAGTAATATCAGGGCAAACTCTGGGTCAAGGCAAACAGACCTACTGACCAGGGCCTCCAAAAATAAAGGACCTCATAATTTGAGTTTGGGCTTTAGAAATTATAAAATAAAATAATTATATATTCTACATGAAAATAAGTAAAAGAAAACACTAAAAAAAATAATTTTGAATGTTAATTTCAACTAAATTAAAATGTCTTTTTTTAAAAAGAATTTCATTTATTTTTATTAAATTTTTAAAATTCGAATAAAGTCTCCAAATTATTTGAGACGGCCCTGCTATCGCAATATTAATTAGAATATGACATTTACAATTAAAATAGATGACGTTCTTTTTTTAAAAAAACATTATTAAAGATCCTTTTTTTTTTGCCCTGAACCTCTAAAATGTCAGGACCGACCGACCCTGAGTAGGATTAACTTTCCAATTTAATGTAACAGTATTCAATCAAACATCTTTAAATTAAAAGATGATAGCTGATCATTAGAACATGAGTACATGAACAAACCAGATCAATAATATGATATATTAAATTTTTAAAATTCGAATAAGGTCTCTAAATTATTTGAGACAGACCTGCTATCACAAATATTAATTAGAATATGATATTTTTTATATTAGTTACAGATATAAATGACTAATTTTAATGTTGTTGATATTATTTACAACTAAAATAGATGATGTTCTTTTTTTTAAAAAAATTATTAGAGGTCCATTTTTTTTTTTACCCTGGACCTCTAAAATGTCAAGATCAACCCTGGGTAGTATTAGCTTTCCAATTTAATGTAACAGTATTTAATCAAGCATCTTTAAATTAAAAGATGATAGCTGAACATCAGAACATGATTACATGAACAAACCCACATCAATAATATGATATATCTCATTTGAATCACGCGGCTATTGTAGATATATATTAGAAAACAATTCTTGAAGCTGATTTTCCTTTATCACCACACCGTTTTTCTGGGTGAACACTGCATCTTTGACTGAACTGGTTTTAATATCCTCGATAGCATCTGAACCAGATATGTTAAAGTATTCGTTCAGGTTGTGCTCTGTTCCATCTGCATTGATAAAGATACTGAGAGAATAAAACTTCAATAACATCAAACATCATGTGTTAATATAGTTGCAGCGTATTCCCTCTCTAAATAAACAAATAATCACACAATTTGATTAAATGTTTACTAGTTGCAGTGCTAATTGTAATTGCCTGACCTTACACATGTTGGAATTTATTACATTGATTCTCTCTCTTTAATCATAGAAGTGTTAGGAGAACTCCTCTGTTCAGCAAATTTTCACCTTTTTTCATCTTTAATTTTTCTCCAACTGGTAAGTTATTCTTTATGTGACCCTTGAGATTTACTATTTGCGGCTACCCCGTCCTTGTTGATTTGCATTGTGCGCGTTCTGGTGTTACTGAACTAAACATTTGCTGGCAGCCTCTGCCTGAATGGGTGGTGGCGCGACCTTAGTTCTTGATTTATCGGTCTGTACAAGTGGCGATGATGCCACCCTATTCTGAGCCAGATGGACATTACTCTTACCGTCCCTTCTTGGACATGTTGAACACTGCAGACATGGTTGTAGACTTTCAAACAACTGGTGATTGTATCTATAGTCGGTACTTATTGTTCAATTCCAATATACGGTGTTGTCTTTTGGGAGATGGGACAATGCCTACCCCTCGTGAAATTCAAATCGAGACTTTTGAAACATTTTTCTCTAGAGCCTTCTTAGTTGCACCCTAGTTTTTTGGTACTTTTGTGCATACCTCGAAATCTTGGTACGTCTTCTGCAACATTTTCCTTCTGGTCTGGGAATCCGATAGGTCCGAGGATCCCCAGGGCTTGGTTTCCTTTGTCACCCTTATCCCTTACATTGGGAGGTTGCCACGACCACAACTTATTCAGGAAAAAACAACCAAAGAGCACCCAATCTATCAACAACATAGGTGGAACCACCACCCATTTATGCGGAAGCAGCCAACGTGCACCCTGTACAATAATACCAGAACTTGCGAAAACAATGGAAATCAACAATGGCAGAGTAGCCATGTATGAATAGGGCAGAATGGTGAAAGCTTGTCGAAGAATGGAGTTCTCCAAACAACAAATTAACTGTGACGTGAAGCTCCAAATAAGGAAATGCAAGAAATATACAAGATGAAGAACGTGAGAATTTGAGTGATGACGAAGATGAGAGGAAGGAAAAGAAAATAGAGAAGGAAGGACCCTCATCTTATACACATTCCCAACTGACCAAAGACTATCAAAAGCCCCAACGAGGGAAGCCAATGCGGTGTTCAAACCCCTACAAATCCTAAGGGGTGAGGAGCACGTGGCATCTGTTACTCAAGCTCCAAATGTTAGAGGATCGTGTAAACTCTATCATCTAACAATCTTTGAGGACCGGTCGTGTCCATGTCTCTCCCGAGGGACGCCTCATGACCATGAAGTCAATAACAAGGCCTAATTTGATCTAGCCAACTAAGGCTTGGGGGCAACTGTTTCGAACTAGGCCAAGGTTCAATCTGCATGGCATTGGATCGCCCAAATTCTAGGAAGCAAAACGGACCAGAGATGGACACACCTAGAGGCACACCTGATCAGGACTTACTAAATCTTAGAGGTCGTCAGATTGAGTTTACATAATCCTCCGACGTCTGTCCTCAGAGACAGGTGTCCTTAAGAAAAGTTCTACGTCCTTTAAACCCTAAAATGCTATTATAAAGTTTAATGAATGATCCAGACTCAGTTACACACCAATCTAAATTTCTAAATTTTATACTCATGGCTTCTGCTGACTTGATCGTCACAGTATTTGCAAAAACACCTACTATTGCTAGATTCAGTAGACAACGACGTCGTCCAGAAGTTCGTTGTCATCACCATCATAGCCACGTGAAGAAAAGATCCAACCAAATCATTACCTAAGTCATGTTGTATTGAATAAATCGCTCATTTTTTAACAAATCTTATTTTACAAATGAGTGAGTTATTTTGGGACAGAGTAACTTTTTTCCATTCATATATATCTTTCTATCACGACATATGACATAATGGTTTGTTTATTCAAAGATCGTTTCATAATAATTATTCCAAAGTCATTACCTTGAGCAACTATGGGTTCATGTGGAGGAGGCTCTTCAATCCAATGTCCATCAGAACCTTTCATGTGTCTTCTATCAGATGCAAAACAACTAAGGAAGATTGGAGCATGCACAATTCTGAATAATCTGTCATCAAACGAATCATATCATACTTTACAATAGTTGAATATCTACTAATTGGTTATTTCATATTAGGAAAGACATTTTCTATAAACATTGGATTTGATTACCTAAATAATATGCTATATGATGCTATGTTATTGGGTTTATTTGTTGTTGGTTGGTGCTTAATGACATTTTTAATGCCCTTTCTAGTTACTCATCAAAGCAAAACTCATTAAAGCTCATTGATTATTTACCTTTATGCCCTTTCTAGTTACTCATCCAAGCAAAACTCATTAAAGCTAATCAGATGTTTTAACGATAACATACTATGTGTTAATTATCACCATTTTTCATTAAAATGGAAAGATGCAAACGATTATGGCAGAAGCCGTAAAGCAGTTGAAATATAATTAATTGTATATTATAAAATAAAGCATGCCGCACACAAATATAAGCTGCATAAACATAAATTAAAAAAGTAATTGACATAAAACTCAAAATCTCTATTTCAAACAACTAATAAAACATGATGCATTGTTGCATACAGTTGCTGAAAGCCAAAACCAGAAGGTTTTCAGATGAAGTGAGAGATGAAATTATGAGCAATTTAAAATAGTATAATATAAATTACAAAGAGTACCTTGGTTATGTTCACTTATCTCAAGTCTTCACTTGAATTTCTATATTAATCCTTCTTAATCAACTTCATCATTGACGTGCAAGAAACTTTTGATCCTTTCCTCTTTGATAACCTTTGTCTTCATCAAAACTATATATAAGATATATTCTTTACAATCTCCCCATTTTTGATGATGACAAACTCTTTGAATTCTTGTTTTGATAAGATTGAAAATTCTCCCTCTAACTTGTGTGTCTCCTCCTTAATCGGAGAATCTTACAATGACAAAGTCAAACTTTTAATTTCATTGTTTCGGTGCTTGTTTTAATCCATACAAGGATTTAATAAGTTTGTACACCTTTTGTTCATCAGTAGGAACTATATAACATTCTGATTGCTCCATATAAATCTCCTCATTGAGATTTATATTTAGGAATGTCCTTTGACATTTATTTGATGAAGCTAATGCAAACAAAACTATAATTTTCATTATGCTTGCTTCTAGTGCATATGTGTCAAAATAATCAACATCTTCTTTTTGTCTAAAAACCCTTGGTTACTAATCCATCCTTGTAGATGTTTAATGTACCATCACTATGATACTTCCTTCTAAACATCCACTTGAACCCAATAGGTCTTGATCCTTTAGGTAGATCAACAAGTTCTCAAGTATTGTTCGACATTATTGAATTCATTTCATCTTGGATAACATCATTCCAAGAGAAGTCCCTTGAAATTACATCTTCATTGAAAATCTTTAGGATCATCTTCCACTCGAAGAATAATAGGAATCTTACGAACAAAATTTTCACTATTTTCTTCTATACAAGAAATATGCCGACAATCGATTTTATTCGATCCTAGATCCTTAGCCTTTCAGATTTTCTGTTTATTCTAAGTTCGATTTGTTTTTCAATAATCATTGACGAACTTTCAATTTATTTTTCAATAAATCCGTAGAGAACCTTCCTCACGAGGTTTTCATTTGTGGGAATCTTGAATTCCTTAACCTCCGCGACAAGGTTCTCAAAATTTTATATCTCAAAATCTAATAATTACATTAGACTCTAAGATCCATCTTTGAATGATCTTTATATGTCTTATAATGATAATTTTCATTGAATATAAAACTTGTTCACTGCCAGTTCACACACTAATTTTATCATGCATTTATTATTATAAAAGTGTAAATATATCAATACCTGAATAAAATTTTAAATATATATGAATTTATAGATAGTTTTCGGTAACCATTATCATACACAGGCATATGCAATATATTGATTATGTATCCGACTATATATAATGATGCGGTCGGTACTTTTGTTTCAAAATTATATGGCAAACCACACGGAAATTGACACAAAGTTATCAATGAATCATATATTATTATATTGCCAAACCACACCGCTATACCACACATATATTGAAACAACACGTATGTTGAAACAACGTTTCAGTACATCATATATGGCTTCGTTTCAATTACATGTATATTTTTCAAACTTTCAGGATCAATTTATTTTAATACACAATATTTTGGATATTTATCGGAAAATCATACTATGGGTAACCATGCTCTAATATAAACTTTATTTAGTTTTATTTAAATACTTGATGATATGATTTTCACAATACTTTAATTTCTACGAAAAAATAAAACGTACCCGGATTTATCATGTTGATTCTTATTGGTTCTTAATGCATTCACGATACAATAGTTCATCATACCCGGATTCATAGTGACGATTTTGTTCTTGAAACTTGTCCAATTTTCCGAAACTTTTAGTCATCTCCTTGACGGTGCTTCCTCCTCCAGCCATGATTATCAGAAAAAATACTTTGTTCGTTTGTTAGAGATTTGGTATGATAATCCTGGATATCTTCAAGAATCGTGTTCGTTCACTTTCCGAACAAAGTATTTCGACCCTATACTTGTCTGGGTTCACGAAATCTTTGCGGGGATAATTCTTGAAGAATCAATCTGTTTCTGACAATAGATAACAGATCAGAATGTAGAGAGGAAGTCTGTAATTTCGTATTACAAATCGAGACCAAAAGACTCCTTATATAGGAGACCAATGATAGAAACGAACAGACACACCTTTTCGGAAACGGGTGCAACTATTCAAACGAATCGTTATGTCCGTTGGGAACGGGTGCAACTATTCAAACGAATCGTTATGTCCGTTGGGAACGGGTGCAACTATTCAAACGAAACGTTATGCCCGTTTCTATTATTCATATTCAATTACGCGTTTGGTTCGACGAGCGTGCACTCCGCACTACCCTAACTCGTTTCAAACTTAACGCATAATTGCATTGGCCTATAGTAAATCACATTACTACCAAAATGCATTGATGATACTAAAATCACCAACAATTCCAATATACGGTGTTGTCTTTTGGGAGATGGGACAATGCCTACCCCTCGTGAAATTCAAATCGAGACTTTTGAAACATTTTTCTCTAGAGCCTTCTTAGTTGCACCCTAGTTTTTTGGTACTTTTGTGCATACCTCGAAATCTTGGTACGTCTTCTGCAACATTTTCCTTCTGGTCTGGGAATCCGATAGGTCCGAGGATCCCCAGGGCTTGGTTTCCTTTGTCACCCTTATCCCTTACATTGGGAGGTTGCCACGACCACAACTTATTCAGGAAAAAACAACCAAAGAGCACCCAATCTATCAACAACATAGGTGGAACCACCACCCATTTATGCGGAAGCAGCCAACGTGCACCCTGTACAATAATACCAGAACTTGCGAAAACAATGGAAATCAACAATGGCAGAGTAGCCATGTATGAATAGGGCAGAATGGTGAAAGCTTGTCGAAGAATGGAGTTCTCCAAACAACAAATTAACTGTGACGTGAAGCTCCAAATAAGGAAATGCAAGAAATATACAAGATGAAGAACGTGAGAATTTGAGTGATGACGAAGATGAGAGGAAGGAAAAGAAAATAGAGAAGGAAGGACCCTCATCTTATACACATTCCCAACTGACCAAAGACTATCAAAAGCCCCAACGAGGGAAGCCAATGCGGTGTTCAAACCCCTACAAATCCTAAGGGGTGAGGAGCACGTGGCATCTGTTACTCAAGCTCCAAATGTTAGAGGATCGTGTAAACTCTATCATCTAACAATCTTTGAGGACCGGTCGTGTCCATGTCTCTCCCGAGGGACGCCTCATGACCATGAAGTCAATAACAAGGCCTAATTTGATCTAGCCAACTAAGGCTTGGGGGCAACTGTTTCGAACTAGGCCAAGGTTCAATCTGCATGGCATTGGATCGCCCAAATTCTAGGAAGCAAAACGGACCAGAGATGGACACACCTAGAGGCACACCTGATCAGGACTTACTAAATCTTAGAGGTCGTCAGATTGAGTTTACATAATCCTCCGACGTCTGTCCTCAGAGACAGGTGTCCTTAAGAAAAGTTCTACGTCCTTTAAACCCTAAAATGCTATTATAAAGTTTAATGAATGATCCAGACTCAGTTACACACCAATCTAAATTTCTAAATTTTATACTCATGGCTTCTGCTGACTTGATCGTCACAGTATTTGCAAAAACACCTACTATTGCTAGATTCAGTAGACAACGACGTCGTCCAGAAGTTCGTTGTCATCACCATCATAGCCACGTGAAGAAAAGATCCAACCAAATCATTACCTAAGTCATGTTGTATTGAATAAATCGCTCATTTTTTAACAAATCTTATTTTACAAATGAGTGAGTTATTTTGGGACAGAGTAACTTTTTTCCATTCATATATATCTTTCTATCACGACATATGACATAATGGTTTGTTTATTCAAAGATCGTTTCATAATAATTATTCCAAAGTCATTACCTTGAGCAACTATGGGTTCATGTGGAGGAGGCTCTTCAATCCAATGTCCATCAGAACCTTTCATGTGTCTTCTATCAGATGCAAAACAACTAAGGAAGATTGGAGCATGCACAATTCTGAATAATCTGTCATCAAACGAATCATATCATACTTTACAATAGTTGAATATCTACTAATTGGTTATTTCATATTAGGAAAGACATTTTCTATAAACATTGGATTTGATTACCTAAATAATATGCTATATGATGCTATGTTATTGGGTTTATTTGTTGTTGGTTGGTGCTTAATGACATTTTTAATGCCCTTTCTAGTTACTCATCAAAGCAAAACTCATTAAAGCTCATTGATTATTTACCTTTATGCCCTTTCTAGTTACTCATCCAAGCAAAACTCATTAAAGCTAATCAGATGTTTTAACGATAACATACTATGTGTTAATTATCACCATTTTTCATTAAAATGGAAAGATGCAAACGATTATGGCAGAAGCCGTAAAGCAGTTGAAATATAATTAATTGTATATTATAAAATAAAGCATGCCGCACACAAATATAAGCTGCATAAACATAAATTAAAAAAGTAATTGACATAAAACTCAAAATCTCTATTTCAAACAACTAATAAAACATGATGCATTGTTGCATACAGTTGCTGAAAGCCAAAACCAGAAATTAAAAGTGACTTTAAACTCAAAATTGAAATAGTTCAAAATAACTAATAACTGAAAGTTCTAACTAGTGATAAAAGATAAAAGGATCTAATTAATCTCTCCTCCTCCCAAACATAAACATCCTCATTTTCAGATAGTGAAGCATATCCTTCAATTTTGAATTTTGTACTTTTAAAATTTTAGCCAACACTTCGAGTTTCGTAATTTTTTAATGTTTTAAAATGTTTGGCCACCGCTAAAACACACAACTCGACTATTCATTACATACCCCCTACAACCGATATATCAAAATACACCGCTATTTACAATATAGTGGAGTTCACATATCGTATCCGCTACACAAAATTCCAATGCATAATAGAAAAAGCAATATAGAGGCGCTATACCAATTTTTTAACAACACCGGAGTGATACTAATCTATGAAGCACGGACACCTCTATGAGTAGGCGTGTCACGGTGTCCGACACGCGTCGATGTCCGACACTTGTATGACACCCGTACGACACGTGTCGGAAAAGTCAAACAAGTGTCGGAAAAGTCACACAAGTGTCCCCTAAAAAATGGTTTTTTTCTTTGCTTCGACACTTTTAATTAGTGTCCGACACTCGTATGACACTCATACCACATATTTCCGACAACTCAGACAAATATTTCAAACAAAAATTTGTTTTATTTCTTTGCTTCAACACACATTTATATATTTTTGGACAAATCTCACACATATCTAAAAGAGTTAAACATGTATTGAAACAATGTTATCAATAAAGAATTTCATACAATAATTTTTATCAATATATGGATAAATGAAACTCAAATATTAGCTTATATGTAGCAGTGTCGGTGTCCTATGTTTTCAACATTATCGGTGTCGGAGTGTTCGTGTCGTGTCGTGTCCCGGTGTCCGTGTCGGAGTCTGTGCTTCATAGATACTAATTACTAGTTTGGGATTTTTCCGTTTTCCTCAAGCTAATTTTGCTAAATGGATGGATGGTTTAAAGTTTGTGATACTTCCTTCAGTAATAATGAAACTACTTATTTAATTTATTCCAGGAAGTCCTGCAATTATTGGAGATAGGGAAAAGGATGGAGGTGCTAATGATGGTGCCAATGACTTCAATTATGATTTGAAAAATCAAAACTAAAAGGAGGTCATTCAATTGGCTTCCTAAATGATAGTTTTCTCCCTCTATCCTCCCCTTTTAAGAGTCCTCTTTCTCCTTCAATTTTGAGCTTCTAAATGAAACTTGTCATGTCTTCAATGTCATATTTCTAGAGAGTCGTCTGCAACCTCACCTAAGATTGCTGTTGGCAGAGAAAGCATGTCCATAATCTTCCAAACTTGCCCGATTTTAATTGATCTTGAATGAATTTTTCAACCCTTTCTTACTATGTACATTTCCATTTCAGATGATTGCTATTTTTCTTTCTGTAGCTATCTGATTGTGATTTGAGATGCTTGGTTATATTCCCATAGAGCAAATATAGGGTTTGTAGATTTAGGATTGAACAATGTACTTTGAGAAAAAAGAGTTGATGATTGGGCTAAGACAATATGATATCAAATGTTTTGTATATTCTTGTAATGTTTAGTATGCTCTAAAAACCCTCACTCAAGGTAAGAGATTTCTCTCTTCTTCCCTCTCCCCGACTTAGGAAAATGGGGTATGAGGGAGAAGAAGTAAATAAATGCATCAGAACTGTCTTGACCCATTCCACAAAAACAAAACCCATTAGGTCACCAACTCACCATCATCACCCACCCCAGGGTATTTAGATTTTATATTCCGGAAAGAAGGGAAAAGTTTTAGACTATTAATCAAAGAAAATGATAGAAAACAAATATAGAGCATTATTACCTATCAAAATCCGAAAAAAGTTGAAAGGAAGGGCGAATCGTTTCAGACACATATGAAGCTAGAGGTGAGGGAAAAGGAAGACTTGAATCCAAGTCCCAAACTAGTGGTTTTTCACCTCCTTGATTAATCTGCCAAATACAAGAAGAGTATGATGAAAATAATCCATATGATAAGTATAAGTATCACAAAGAATAAAATGGTTCCTAAACCTAGTTAACAAACTATCTATCAAGTGCCTCAACTCATTCAAATGAAACATGGTATGGGCGGTTCGCAAGGCCCATAAGGGAAGGTCAAGAGTGGCGTCAAGCAGAATAGCGTGTGGAGTAGGTGGTCCCTCATTCTATCAAGAGGAAACGATTCCACCCTCCGTCAATAACCACCTGCACAACACGACTCATCTCACGCGGACATATTTAACCACTCACACTATATAAGGTGGAAAACGCGTCATTCCAGGTATTCAAATTCCCTCTCACTCTCACATTACTCCTTATCCTTTCACTGACTTGACCGTTGGAGTGCTAACCTAGCAGGTCAGCCCCCTATCCGCCGCATCAGAAACACAAATCTACCGCAGTAAGACATTACCTCGCCATTTCACCGATCATTTCTAGTTCTAAACTGAACAAAATACATTTGTGACAATACCTGAATGCAAATGACATGGTAATCCCAGAGAACAGCCCCATCTGCCCTGTGGCTAGCTTTTTGATTCCAAAGAGGAATCTGCTTCTTTTCATTGGAGATGAAAACAACAAAAAGATCAGATCCTTCAGAATCTGATATTCCATCATTGCACAACTTCTTGCAAAGTAAATATACATTCTCCTCGCTATAAATAAATAAATAACAAAAAAAACATAAAAAATCAATATTGTTAAACAATATACAAGAATTGAAAAGAAAAAAATAAATTGAACTTATAGCATGAAACACTGATAATGAGAAGATAAAAGCAAAGGTAGAAGCGAGGGAAAGAGTAATACCAATAAAAAGGGGTGTGGTGGAAGTGAGAAACATCAATGGTTGTTGGCGTTGCCATCGATCGCTTTCTTCAACACTGTGCACTGCAGCAGCTACTTTTAATCAACGCAAAGACGTGCTACGCAGAACCCAAAACCCAGGTTCAGGCTCGGAAATAAATTCCAAACTCTCCAAATAACTTTTTTATTTATTTATTCTTAAAAAAATAAATAAATTATATTTTAATTATGTTATAAAATTAATAAGAAGCAATGTGATAGAAACAGTGTTTTAAAAACCGGACCGGTCATCAAATCGATAAGAGTATTGGATCACTGGTTCATCGGTCGAACCATTAGGTCACTGATCGAACCGTATGACAGAACCGAATTAAACCGGATAACTCGGTTTAATAAACCTGTCATTATAACAAAACTATATATATATAAAATCGGTCGAACCAGATCTTTCTTCTAAAAAGTTATTATTTTTATTATTATTATTATTATTATTATTATTATTATTATTATTATTATTATTATAAAAATGAAATATGTACATATTAGGAAACTTGTACTTTATGTTGAGATATTGGTGCTAATAACAATTCGTTACAGTATTAATGCTGAGATTCTTCCTATTATTTCACATTTTAACTGAATATTAAATGCAATCAATAATATTTTATTAAAATAATCAATGTCTACTATAGTTAGCTATAAAGACTTGAAGAAAGTCACATGAATGGTACAAGATTAAAGACATACAGTTGGATACAACTAATAGTAATTTATTTATTTTAAAAAGAATTTAATTTTTTCATTTCATATCTGCAACTTCTACTCTTGTCTTGGACTAATAGAACACAATGTCTCTCATTCCTTCTTCAACAATACTGGAAAAGAAAAACTGAGTTTTCTTCCTTCCTTTTTCATCATCTTTTCTTCTTTCTCTTCTTATATCTATATTTTTTTAATGATGTTTTAAAGGTATGTATGGATTTCTAATTTTAGTAGTTGGTTAATGTTCTAAATAAATCTTTTAAATGCATGATGGTGTTCACCAAATGATTCAGACTGAAAAAAATTTCAAAAAAAAAACAAAAATGCCATGGAATCGCCGGTTTATAGAAACCACCGGTTTCCCCAGTTTTCCCGGTTCAATCCGGTTTTCACGGTTTTTCTCTGGTTTAATGACAACACTATCGAGTAATCGAACCAGACCGGTTACTGGTCTGGTTCCCAGTTCAACCGGTCCGATTGGCCGGTCCGGTCCGATTTTTAAAACACTTGATAGAAGAATAGAGACTAATAAGAGAAAGAGAAGAGAGAAGTAATATCATAAGAACAATATGATTCCTATTTATAAAACATGTATAATAAATAGAAAATTAATATGAAATATTTTAATGGATGGACATCCACAATCATATGAAATATTTTAATGGATGGACATCTGTAATCATGTCATTTATAACACTCTCTACTTGAAGTCCATAAATAATATCTCTCATTACAATTTTATTAGAAAAAATTCAGTACTTACCTTGTTACTAATCAATATCAATACAAATTATTACAAATAAGAAAGAAAATTATAGGGAGACAACCATCCGTTATTCATAACAGTCCCTCTCGGATGTTTGTTCAAGATATGCCTCATTAAAACCTTACTAGAAAAAACATAATGAGTACAGGTAGACCAAACAAGTGGCCCCTCAATTGTACACATGGATCCGCTCCAGGTCATAAAAGTATCGCAAGTAGATGACATCAACATAAGTGGTACTCTTATCCACAAAAATAAGTGTGTCAACCAAATACAACATGTATGCTCTATGATGTGCAACCTCCTCGTCATCACTAGCAGACTGCTTTGCATCATGCCCCATGAAGTGTATACACCCTCTCCAGGAATCAAAACCTAGTATGAGCCCCTCAGGTGGCTTCTAACTCCTTCAGGGCATCCCTTGGGCCAACTCCCAGATAATCTACCACCATCTCTAGTGCAACATCTCTGTTAATTTTGTCGTGGTCTAAAATTTCCCCCTGATCGGAAGATGCAGCAAGCACGAGACATCGTACAGTGTGATAGTCATCTCGGCATGTGCAAGATGAAATGATGACGTCTCCAAGTGATATCTCTCTACAAACGCGAATAGCATACCATGGTTAACCGTAACATAATCGGTCCTACACAAGTCTCACAACCATATAGCCTCAAAACATTCTGAAATCACTGCTTATTAGGCTGTTGCAGGCCCATAATCATACGACCATGGTTGATGAATTTAAAGCATCATGGTCTTGCAGAAAAATAACTCATCGTTATAAACTTATGATATTATAACAAACATGATAAACAAATAATGAATTCAAGTAAATTCTACCTCTCTGTCTCAGGCATGTCTGACAATATGGTTTAGATAAAGAGGCAGCAGTGACAAGTCTGACGGGTCTCCTCCAAATCCCTCGGGTGCCTCTTGTGTTTGGGGTGCCTATAGTGTATGAGGTGCCTCCAATGTCTCGGGTACCTCTGGTGCCAAAATAGGTGAAACATGTCTTCTACGGGAAGATGGAGGCGAAGATACATGAGTAGGTGACACATGTCTTCTACGGGAAGAAGAAGGCGGAGATGCACGAGCCTCGGAAGCTAATGCCTTTGCATCAATCGAACTAGAAACAACAGGTACCTTCGATGGCTGAGCCTTTTCTCTCTAAATCGATGCATGTTGTGTAATCCTTTCGTGCCTGACTCTGTTTGGTCTATCAGACATCAAGCCTATAAGTAAACTATACAAGCGTTATACATATGAAACACAATAAGGTCAAGCAAAATAAAGCAAAAAAAAAATACATACTGATAAATTTCAGAGATGCATCTCTGGATTCTCTGAATCAAAACGTTGAAATTTTTTGGAGATCCATCTCCGAAATTTTCTGCACCTCAAAGTGGCGTCAATGACGAAGATATAGTCTCTCTAACCATACAAAATAATGCATTAATCATTAAAACAAATCATTGGTTCGATTTGTTTCATGTTCGAACCAAAAAAAGTCCAACCCAAACATTATGGTTTGATTTATATTTCAGTTTAATTCAGATTTTGCTCAAACCAAGAAACATCCCTATTCATAAACACCCCTATATGATTTTTTTGTGTATCATTGATAGATATAAGGTTAAAGAAGGATAGGACATATCTTTAAAATTATAAGAAGTGTCATTAAATACTAGTTTTGGGTTTCATTCCTGCAATAGTTCTGCATGTCACTTATTAATTGGAAATCACTTAACAATTTATCCGTCCTAATAACTGACATGGTTTCTCATAAGCCATCTTTCTTTATGTTCGTTAACAACCGTATATTTAAGCTATTTGTAATAATGCCTTACTAATTTTTCACCTAACTATTTGTTTTGTATGGAACAATCAACATGGAGTGTAATTTGTTCTACAGGAGTTGGCTTATTGACATAGGAGGATTTGCAAAAAAAAGTGAAAAGAACTACACTCTCTTCAGCTGATCAGATAAAGGATTGTGGCGTATATCGTGAATGTCCAAACGGTTATTGTACTATAGACAATAGTGATGTATGTTATAAATTTATAATCTATCATCATATTTGTTTTGAGTTCATAATATCACCAAAATAGAAAAAAAGTTGGAAGCATTTTACTTTGTACTTATAGTAGAACTCCTCATGTTATCATTGACAATGCTTATGCTCCATTTTAGATACCCTGCATTTGTGTTCTTTTGACACATATAGTTAATTGAAGTATTTAATATGTTGGAGGGAAAGTTTGCAAACTTTACCATAGAATTAAATTTGTGGAAAGTTTGCAAACTTAGCACTGGTTTTAATGATTCTATTGTATATATTTCATTAGAAACGTTGTTTTTGCACTCGTAGGTTTTTATTAAGTGGTTTGGCTTTCTGCTGGATTAAAAAGTAAGGTTAATCAATTAGCTATAAGCTAAAAAGGAATGTTTTTAAAAGGCACAGTCATTAATCGATTATGGCTTTCTCTCTACTTGATTATGAGCATTATAAAAGTGATATTTGATTAACCCTAATAGGTTAATCAATTATACTAGGTAGAAAAAAAAACCATTTAAATTGATTAGAATAAGTCCTTAGTTCATTAGTTGAGCGTAAAAAGGTTTTCTAGTAATTTTAACAAAGTCATATAGGCTTTCCGATCATCCAAAAATGTGTGTGTGATTTACCTTAATAATTCAAAAACTAATCTTATGAACCAAACAAGAGTTTTTAACTGATTAAGCTCGGAACCAAGCAAACATCTTCTCCAAAATATTTTACATGAGAGACAACACTCTCTTGAGTAGATTACAAAGATAGCACTACACAAACACACGATAATTCTCACAAATATATTTCACTCTCAAATCACTAAGACAACCTTGTGAAGAATTAGAAAAAGATTGAAGTAAGAGAGAGTATAAGTAAGAAAGAATAGTTATAGGTTCAATTTATTGTATGTTTTGAAATTAGGGAAATCCCTCTATTTGCAAGAGAAAAGTTTGGCTGAAAAGAGAAAAAAGATCCATGGTCATTTTAATGACTTAGTCGATTAAGAGTTTCAAAATGGAAACCTTACAACGATTATGTGTCTTAATTGATTAGGAGTATTTCTAATCGATTATGGATCCTCTTATCTTTCTCTAATCGATTGGATTAAGTCCTTAATCGATAATGTACAAATGCTTCCCAAATGAATAGGAACACCTTGATCAATTTCAAATGCACCTTGACATTAATCCATAGGTTTTAAAGGGCTTATGTTAATTCAAAGAAGTTTTAAAGCATTTTCAGGTGAGTGTGTGAGTTTTCTCAGTAATTCGGAAATTACTCTTACACCATTATATTTAATTGATCACTCAGACATAGGATCATGCGAGCTTTCAAACTTCCCCTCTTTTAGACTTTATAGCTTCAAAATCTCTTGTTTGATTCATCATTGATTCAACATTTCATCTGGGACTTAATTCTTCTAACTAATGAGGCTTGATATAGCTTCTTTGATAGACACCATCATCAGGGTTTACTGGACATGAGATAATCAAGGACTTCACTGAATACCATTTGACTTTAAGTGTTTCCGTCATTGAATCTGGCTTGATTTCTCGATCTCACAATGAACATTTATAACATTGTTTTCTATTGATAGATAAAGACTTTACATAATGATGTTTTACATATAGTGTTATTATCATCTAAACCATCATGAACATTTAATTGTTGTGTGTGTGTGTGTGTGTGTGTACCCTACTCACACACACAAGCACATAGATTTATATTCTCCCCTTTTTGGTGATGATAACACATTTCTCATGGAGGTGGAAAAAAATAAAAGATCATATGTGAATGATTGGAGTGCTTAAAATCTCCCTCACAAATATAGAGAGTATACCTTACTCTCATTGAAAGTATACTTCTCCCTCTTTGCCATTATAAAAAAGGCGGAAATAATAAACAGATAAATAAAAAGACGCAAAAACACATTCAAGTACATGTATTACAAATGAGTAAAGAAGGATGAATTTAATAATCAACTAAAATAATTATATATTACAGGCAAAAATGGTTACAACATGAAAAGATGCAGAAAAAAAAGAAAAGAAACTAAGCAACAAAATAATAAAGGAAACAAAGCAAGGACTACTCAATGTCCTCCTCATCATTCCTAAAAAACTTAGAGAAAAATGGCACTCTAGTCTCAGCGAGCTTTCGTGCCAGGTAGTCAATTTTCTTGCTTGTGAACTTTGATGATAAAGTGGAGGAGATCTACAATAGGAGTAGTTTGAGGGATCTCATAATCAAAGTCCTTCAGATTTGAGGAATCTCCCTGCTCAGACACTTGTTGAATTTGTGCCGCTTTTCTTGGTTTTGTGGCTTTTGCACCATCACTTCATTGATGATGGACATCTGCATCTACCATAATGCATGTCTTCCTGTTGTTGTCGAGTTACAAATGGATTCTTCCTATTCTAATTTGAATCCAATATGATCCAAGATTTTAGTGACCAGATCACTATATGGTAACCATGAAATCCCATTTCTCTAGTTTTTCATCATATGACTGATCACCGCACCTTCCCAATTCGTTTCAACTTTATTTTCTAGCATCCAAGTTAAAATCAAATTGGTTTTGGATACTTTTTGCGGATATATATCATCACATAGTGGACAAGCCAAATATCTGAGGGCATATAAACCGAAGTGAATTGAGTAGGAATGCCATTATTTGGATTTGATAAGAAGAAGAGATCACCATTAACAAAATTAAATTCATTACTTGCTTTTATTTCATTTGTCTTGTACACTGAGGCGGTGCAGGGAAGATCATAGATTTTTGCGATTTTTTCTAGAGTCAAAGATATTGGATGCTTTACTACCTTATAAGTGGTGGTCTCATATTTGTAGTTGAGGTTGGGGTAGAACATTTTTACTAGGCTAGGAACATATCTTCTAAGACATTGTTTATGAGGTTGTTCAACATTTCTTGAACGAAGACATTGAAAAACTGTCAATTTTCAAAGAACCCAAGATCCTAGGGATAATATGGGAGAAGATTCTTTGAAGAAAAATATCTATTGAATTTGTTCTCTTATTCTTATGCAGATAAATCATTGGTGAGGTATACCAGAACTATAATGCTTCTTGAGGTTTTGATTTTTTTATGTCATTCAATGATGATGAATGGAGAACTAGAGTAACACTCACAAGAACTTTTAAAAATACAATAACAACTAGGGAAAAAGAAGATGAGAAGAAAATTTGAGATGGGATGAAAAATATAGAAAAGTGAGTTACCTTTTATAGTCATGTCTTAAACGATAAGTTGGACTTACAATCAATAAAGCATTTAATGCAATCGATTTTTATTGATTGATTAATGACAACGATAGTTCTAAAATGATATAATTGATTAGGCAATTAGGGTTAACTGATTAGGTGGCATGAAATTTGAATTTCAAATGCGCCTAATTGATCATCCTATTAGGGTTAATCGATTAAAAGCATCTTTTTCAGCTTCCTTGGTCTGTTTGTGCATTGGATGGCTTTAGGCTCTAAATTTCTTCATGTACCTTTTTTATTTCTGCATTGTACTCCTTGATTGACTCATCATTGACTTCACACTTTATTTGGGACTTGATTATTCTAACTGACGAGGCTTGATATATCTACTTTGATAGACATTATGATTAGGGTTTACTAGACAAGAGATCATCAAGGACTTCACCTGACGTCGTTTGAACTTAGATGTTGTTATCATTAAATCTGACTTGATATCTTGATCTCACAAAGAACATATAGAACATTACTTTCTCTTTATCGATATAAACTTCATATAATATCGTTCGACATATAGTATTGTCATCATCAAAACTATTTTTGAACATTTGACCGTTGCATATAGTTGTGCATGCATCCACATAGATCCACACTTTCAACCAAGAATTATGAATTCTATTGGTGCACCAAATTATAAACGGTGTTTAGTAGGTTTGTGGCTCTCTGGATTCTGAAGTTCTCCTACAACAGCTAAAGGCTTTAGAGCATTTCCTATTAAGGTTTAATAGGTAAAGGAGGGGTTCATAATGACGGGTTGCCTTGGTGAGGTTGTTGCATGGATATGAAGAAAGAAATGGCTTGGAATGTTCCTTGTTTGACTCTTGGAGGAGAAGAATCTTTTTTTAGGTTCAAAATGAAATGCCACTAGGACTATATCGTCTTTTGCGGGATGAGGAGGAAGAGGCTGAACTCTAGCAACTTCAACTGCTCCAAGTTCCAACAACAATCTTTTCTTGAATAACAGATCGAGTGACTTTGGATGTCACCATGCTTGATGAATCAGATGGTAGATCTGTTGGAGAAAGGGGTTGAAACTCCATGGAATAAGATTGTTGAACCTTTAAGAAAAAGAAATTTGGATCTTGGATGTCACCATGCTTGCTTAATTTTTTTTATGAAATTTAAAAAATATAATAATTTGTTATAAAAAGTTAATTAAAAAATAGTCAAAATCATTTTAAATAAAATTATAAAAAATAAAGTATGATTAATTTGATTTTTAAAATGAGATGGATGAATTCAATCTAATTTTTTGGTTTGAAAGATAAATTATATGAGTTGATTATTGGATGAATATATTTTAATGAAATTTATTTTCACCCGTATCCAAGACTTCTTGTAATTTAAGATGGATAAAATTTTTTTTTTATAAACTATGAGAAAATTTCATTAAATATCATTTTTGAAAGAAAAAAATGGGAATTATTTTAATTGAAAACCACAAATTTATTTATATTTTGATAAAAAAATTTCATTTTTTTTTGACTAAATAAAATATTCATTTCAATAGAGTACATTGTTGCAATACAAAGTAAGAATCGCCAAAAACAAAAAGGATGAATCTGCAAACAAACTCACAGCATCCATGTTAATAGCATAAAACGGCAAATTGCATATGCCTACGAATATAACTATGACTATATTGAAATGTCTGAAATATTCATGTCTCCAGATCTGTAGCGTTAATGGCACCAAAGTCATAGATATGATCTGCACTAGATCGAAACTCATCTTTCAACCTGAAACAAATGAACACTGCGCACAAAGACAGAAAAACAAAATACACCGCACAAAGACGGGAAATCAAAACAAACAACGACACATTAAAATGACGAAAACACAAAAAAAAAACACTAAATATATGTGAAAATCACTTATTTAACTAATAGAGAAACAAGAACGATTTGGAGGGGTGATTTTGAATCAAAATCGATCCTAAATCACCCCTCTCTAGGGGATACAGAAGAATAAAAGTGACGACGGCTAGGGTTGGAAAGAACAAGAACGATAGCGTTTCAATTGAATGATAAAAAAAAATTCATTAAAAATGGATATGTGTTAATTGTGTTAACTAAATATAAACGATTGATTTAGAATTCAATTTTTATAAATAATATTTATCTATATTTATTTATTAATATAAACAAATTATTAATTATTAATATTTATAAATTAAATCTTAAAAAATGAATATATATATATATATATATATATATATATATATATATATTTACAATATAAAATAATTTTACACTGTCAACCAATTACCACTGTTTATTCGAGTAAGTCACATTAATATTTTAAAGTTAGCATGACTCATTAGAGTATTTTAAAAGTAACTATAATCTCTCAAAAAATACTATAATATTTTTATTAAATACTTCTTAATTTCATTTATAAGAAAAAATTAACTTCTTAAATACATTGAATAATTAATATACTATGCATTATTTTTTTTTATATAAATAGGATAAAAAGGAGTGTAAAAATATTTTAAAATTCTTTCGATTCTCAATTCAATGCATGCTTTTAAAAAAATGGTCGGTGGCATTATGTAACGGATCAGAGAATTGAACTTTTTCTTAATTTTGTCTTAACTAACAACAAAAAGTCAAAAACAATACACAACCTTCTCTCTCTCTCTGTTATCTCTTTTCATTTATGATTAAATAATAACTCTTTTTTCCTTTCACGTTCAACATTTCTCATCTCATCTCATCATCGTCGCCATCATTCACCCATATACAGCGTATCATAATTTTCTGCAACTCGTTCTCTTTCTCTCTGAATTTATTGCATATCTCAAAAGAGAGAAAAGAGAGGGACCACACCACATAACCGCCGCAACCGATTCGTTCATTTTCCTATTCAACTTTCTTTCTTCTTCTTCTTCCGTCTTTCTCGCAATCTCATTATCGCCGTTGAGATCTCAGGTATACCACGTCAATTCAATTTCATTTTCAAGCTATTTCTAATCAATTCAGTGATCTGTGTAATGTTGTTGTAATGTAACTCTGATGCGTTTTTTTGTGTGATGATTTTGCTTTCGGTTTCGGATCGGTTTTTATTTTCCCTCTTTTTATAGTTTGTCAGTGATTTCACAGTTTCTTATTGTGATTTGTTGATTTTGTTATTTGAAGTTACGTTCAATTTCTGTGTTTTTTTGAATTTTCGTTTAACATTGCGGAGAAATATTTGGATGAGCTCGAGAGAAACGGTTCTTTGGGTTTGAGCTGGCAATGCTGCTTAGTTAGAGAACTAAGTAGCTATAAACATTGAATATATTGGGTTTTCTGATAATATGGAATTTGTTCATGTTTGTTTCCTTGGTCACTGAAGTACTCTGTAGACTTTGTTATAGTTGAGAGACAATAGAGGTTGAACATGAAATGAAAATGGTGCAACTTTGGGGCAGTGGGATGGTAGTATTCTGATGTATGTTATTATGCTGCAAATACTCATTAGTTGATAATATGTAGCAGATATTGTAGGAATTCAAGTTTGAATGGTTAGTTTCACGTTGAATAGAAATTAGATAAATGGAAAATATAAGTGAGGTCACCCACCCATATATGATATATTATATCCAATGCCTTAAAGTTTTGAGTGGAGATTTCTTGTCCTACTAGTCTCTTGGTGGACATAATCATTAGCTATGGCTGTTTGATGAGGGAACAAGAGTAGATGCAAATATATTGAATCCTTCAATTGAAAGTCGTTCTAATGGCGTGATGGAGTCGGGAAGCTTGTCCCGTTGGTTGGTAAGTATAGTGATGTGGAAGATTCATACATGGGAGATTGGAATTCCACGTGAGGTATCCGAGTCTCTTGGTGGTCCTGGTCATTAGCATGTTGCTGCTTTAGATGTTCCCAAGACTCGCCAACAAATATAATTAAGGAAAAAATTATCCTCTGTCCAGTCTGTCCAATTTATGTCAAGGAAAAATACTTGTCTGATTGGAAATTCAAAGGGAATGGGTTAAGATGCTCATCCTGACCTAACATTTTGGTTTAATCTGTTTATATTTGTTCGTGAGTGTAACATATGAAGTCGAGTGTAACATATGAAGCCTGTACGTTCTGCTAATTGATTGTGTAAGATTTTTTTTCCTGTTTGGTTAATGGAAGAATTCATTTTTAGATACTAGTATCATATATACATGTTATATAAATAGGAGAAGAAATTATATCTATTAACAGAATGTGAGAAATCCAAAAATGAAGATTGGACTTTATGTTTTATTCTGACGACTCCATGCTCTGAATTTTATAAGTAAAGGCTACATTTTTTATACAAACTTTTGAAGCTGTACAAAATAATATATTAATATAAAATAATAATACATAGTCTAAAGATATACTAGTATAACTGTAGAAAGAGAGAGAATGAGTAGTTGGAGAGGAGGAAACACGAGAATACCATAACTGGATACACTACATAGAAAGAGAGAGAATAGGGAGAGGAGGAAACATGAGAATACCATAACTGGATACACTACAGGAAACCAAATTAAATTATAAGTACCTTCTGGTGGAAAGCTAGCTTTAAGCGATCGTATTTTCTGAAAATGAGACAAGAAAAACAGCTACCCTGGCTCATGGTCTGCTCATCCTCATAATGATAATGATAGATATAGAAAATATATTATGTTTTTGGGTGCCTTCTGTCTGATATTCTCTACACTTGATTTGTTAACTTTAATCATGTAGCCACGCACATAATATTTTAGTGTTGGAGAATATCCTTCTACTACCTTACCTGCATGATGTCGAATATTTTCTCATGCTTGTTTGTTATTAAATTTGTCTTTCTTCTGCAGTGGATTTGGCATTTGCAGACAGTGTTTGTTGAAAAAGGAGCATCTAGCTATGTCTAACACTACAAAGGTTTTGGATCCAGCATTCCATGGAGTGGGTCAAAGATTGTATCCTTAAAGTAATGGGCGATCTGTACAAAATAAGTTTGGAATTATATTATAAGTTTTATTTTTTTAATTTTCTCGATGAAAAATGTAACATGTGAAATTAAAATAAAATTTTCTGCCAGAGAATAATCAATCCGTATTGTAATTTAGTATAACCATATGCTGTTGGCTGAAAGCACACAAATGGTTTTACATCTAACTCACCCTTCACACAAGAACCATTCGAGCTTTGAAGTGTAGAGAGTTCATAGACCCACCTCACTTTTGTTGAAATCTATCTTTTATTTTGATTATTGAGAGATTGGATTGAATTTAGACATAATCATAGAGGCTCTAATGACATTTCATGAGTCAAATAACCCAGAAGATAAAATGTTGGGTGAAAGAACATGAATGGTTAAGTATTAAACATTCACATTTGTTATACATTGAATATGCTATATACTTTGAAAGGCTTTAAACTTAACTTGTTGTAGAGGAACTGAAATATGGAGGATTGAGAATTTTCAACCGGTTCCATTGCCCAAATCTGAATATGGGAAATTTTACATGGGAGATTCATACATCGTCTTGCAGGTATGAGCTACATTCAATGTTACCTTAGATGTGTGGTGTATACAAATCCTAGGGGTTAAATATTCCGATACTAATTATAAAATGAAGTTCTGGAATTAGGTAGTTTTTCTATTAGCCAACAATTGAAGTTCAACAGAAAAAATAAAGGAGGCCAGGCCTCACCCAAGAATTATTTAGTCTGGCCTCACCCTACCAAAATTTACTAACCAACTGAATTCTCTCGCACTCTCTTCCTCTATTTGTATTTTACCTCTACTACTGTAGTTAGAGAGCTAGCAGACTCTTACTACTTCTCTATCCCCTTTTGCTACCAAGGCCGTACTCACATAGGCCAGGCCAGGCCACTCGGCTCTTAGGGTTACTCATGGGCATTTCTTGGTCTTATAAAAGTTTCATATAGTCTATTCACTATGGTCCAAAATATGTGACTATATGATTCTGGGGGATAGTTTCAGTTGGCATGAGGAAAACTTTTAATACAATTCCCTCTTTTGTAAAAATTTAGATTCAGAATTAACATAATTTCTCTTTGTATGAAAATATATTGTTTATTTTAATCGTATTTTATAAAAAAATTGGCGTTCATGTTTGCAGACCACACAAGGCAAAGGAGGTGCTTATTTTTATGACTTACACTTCTGGATTGGAAAGGATACAAGTCAGGTAAGCTTGGACTTCACCTTCATCCTTTTCGGTCCCGGATTTTGCCCAACTCAGCTTGCATTTAGTTATTTTTTCCTCTCACAGAAAGAGGCAAGCAGAATGTTAAACCTGAGTAGAATGCCGAACCTTGTAACAATATGCTTAAAAAAATTGTTCTAACTTCTAAGTTCGTTTTTGTCTCTATTGGTCTTTTTTTTTTCCATTCATGTTCTTTTTAAAGAAGAATTTTGATATGTTAGTCCACCTTTTTATTTTCAAAGGGCACGGGTTTCATTATTCCTAGATGTTTTAAAATTCTTATGCCAATCCCTTTAGGGCTAAAAAATAGTCTTGGCTGACATAGTGAATTTTCTTGTAGGATGAGGCTGGAACAGCTGCCATTAAAGCTGTTGAACTTGACACAGCTCTTGGAGGACGAGCTGTGCAACACAGAGAGATTCAAGGACATGAATCTGACATTTTTTTGTCAAATTTTAGGCCATGTATCATACCATTGGAGGGGGGTGTTGCATCTGGATTTAGAAAACCTGAAGAGGAGGAGTTTGAAACACGGTTGTATGTATGCAGAGGGAAAAGAGTTGTCAGATTGAAACAGGTAATGTGTTGTCTGTTCATAAACTTCTTTGATTCTGTTCACGTGTAATTTAAACTTAATCTCTGGCAGGTCCCGTTTGCAAGGTCTTCATTGAACCATGATGACGTGTTCATTCTTGACACCGACAATAAGATTTATCAATTCAATGGTGCAAATTCCAATATTCAGGAAAGAGCCAAGGCTTTGGAAATTATACAGTTTCTGAAAGAAAAATATCATGAAGGAAAATGTGATGTTGCAATTGTTGGTAAGGGCACTGTTACCTATTATATGATTCTGATATCTGTTTTCAGAGGTAAGTTCTTTGTTTGTTACTTCAAAAAAACTATTCCATATTGCAGATGATGGAAAGTTAGACACCGAGTCAGATTCAGGTGAATTTTGGGTCCTCTTTGGTGGTTTTGCTCCCATTGCAAAAAAGGTAATCAGTGAGGATGATATCATTCCAGAGGCAATTCCTGCTCAGCTGTATAGGTATGTTGGTTTTGTTTTCCAGTTTTCCTAAGCCTTTCCCAACCACCACTTTGAATTTTCCTTGAAGCACCCGTTTCCAGAAGGTTATACTCCCTCCGTCCCAAATTATAAGACACTTAAGAGAAAAAAATTGTCCCAAATTATAAGTCACTTTACAATTCCAATGCAACATTAATACAATTTTTTCCAATATACTACCCTCTATCATTTATTACTCTTCCTTTTTTATACTCTTTTAATTTCGCTTTCCAATGTAATTATTGAAGGACATTTTTGTAAAGTTATACATCATTTCACTTTCCCATAAAGTAATAATTGCATTTCTTAATTTGTATGAAATTGTCAAAACGTCTTATAATTTGGGACAGAGGTAGTAATATATACTCCCTCCGGTCACTATTATAAGCAAAAAAATGACCTTAAATCTTGGTCCCTATTATAAGCAAAAGTCATTAAATTTTAGACTAATAAATGATTGTAATACTATTATACCCTTAATTCAAAAGCATTTAATATTGATAGTTTATTCATCAAGTATAAATTAGGATATTATAGTAAATTTTACTTTGATTGTACATGAAATCAAGAAAATTAATTACACTTAACTAACTTTCTTAATCCGTATGAAAGTAGTTATTTTGACTTATAATTATGACCGGAGGGAGTAAGAAATATACTTTGCATTTCATATGTTTGTAAAACAGTACCTAAGAGGTATTTATAGAATGCAAGTGAGAGTAAATAGAAAACTAATCAGCTGATAATCAGGGGTATTATTCCCCCTATGATGGCTAATTGTAAATACGGTTAAGACAAATAATTATAATTAACTACTATTTATCTTAATGAGCAGTAAACAACATCATTTGTATGATTCTGCAGCAGAATCTATTTGACTGCTGATATTCAACATTATATAATTAATGAAAGAAATTGGTTGATTTTTAGCCTTAAACCAAATTATGCAATCAAAACAATGGAATTTGTTAGCTGCATTTTAATTTATTAAGTCTGTATGTCATCTAATTTGCATGTATGATAAAAGAATATAGAAAAGTTATTTGTGATCAATTGCTTTGTTATCTGATGATAGGAACTGAAGAATATTGAAGAAAATGGTATTTAATGATATAATATTTCTATTGCATAGCAGTTATTTGAGAGACTCGGTTCTCCCCCTCTATATGTTCCTTTCCAAAACTAAAAATAACCTTCACTAGTCTTCCTTTCCTCATATTTGTTGCTCATATCTATTCACACACTCTAAATGTTACCAAGGGTTACCTATAAATACTTCCCCCTTAAGCTTCCACCTTGACCTCGATGCATCTTATAGTTGCTTAGTAAAAATTTACATTGGGTCCCACTTTCTTAAGTCTCCAACTCCATCAGTACAAACTTGACAAGAAACAACCACTATCATGTAAGTTCTACTAGGATCAAATAAGAAACTCTCTAGTCTTTCCTGCCGACACCAGTCAAATAAGGAACCCTTATGTTGATGATACCACCCGTCAATATTTGTATTGCAATCAGATTCCTCTTCCACCATGGTCATTTCATTTGATTCAATAACCTTCTTTCGTTTCCAATTTTTGTTCTTGAATTCTTTCTTTGACCCTTCTCCAAACCAACATCTCAGTTTTCTTCTCATCTATGAGTTGTCTTGGTTTGTCACCTTCGAGGATGGCTCATCCAACTTCCAAGTGTAACTTCAGTCCCACCCTTATCTATTCCTTGAGTTCCTTAAATACATTCTTGCTCTATCCTCTAGCATACACAGAGGTACTTGATTATATTTATTTGCACAGAGAGCCCTTTTGCCTCAGTGACTTACAACTGCCAGTCATGTTACACTAGCTACTTAACTCTAATATTGCTCGATAGCAGAAACCTGATAACAGGTGGCCCAAGAGATCTTTGATAGGCTCTGATACCATCTTAAATTGAGTTGGGCCTTACTTAACCATACAAAACCAGCTTGTATGGTCAGAATGACCTATTTAGAAACATATGTTCAGATCATATCTCATTCGACGTGGGACTCTTTGCAAGCTCCTTGCCCTTTATGGTGCCGAAGGTCTCCTTGTCAAGGATGTTTTTCGTATGATTCAGCTGTGACTTCTTATTCGCCCTTCTCAGCTAGATGTTTCAGACCTGGTGTGTGTATTCATTGTGCTTCATTAGGTACTTCTCTTTCTCGTCAGTAAGTTTCTCTTTACATCCATCTGTGATTCAATCACTACTTCTCCTGTGAGATCCATTCCTGACAATCACCACAACCATCTTTGGAATCCTTCAGCTAGCCCAATTTTCTTTGCTACAGTCACCTCTGGTCACACTACAACTTTCAGGTCGCAGCTACAACCCTCTTGTTTCTATTTTCTCTACATTACATCCATCTGTTTTAATGAGCTTAAAGTTTAGTAAGCTTTAGCTTGAGGGGAGTGTTAAAACAAAATTTTAATATTCCTTGTTAGGAGTAGAAGATCATATCAACTAAGATTTGAGGTACTTATTCTGTATGCTATTATAAATAGATGTGAGTGTGGTATGTTTTAGACATAGATTACGAACATAACAGTTTCTTAATGGTCAGTAACAATATTACATGCTGACAATTAAAACAAAAAGTAACTTTTATATCACATTTCCTTGCAGTATTGTTAATGGTGAAGTCAAGTCCGAGGAAGATGAACTTTCTAAGTCACTGCTGGAGAACAACAAATGCTATTTACTGGACTGTGGTTCTGAGATATTTATTTGGTTTGGCCGGGTAACACAAGTGGAAGAACGAAAAGCAGCTTGCCAGGCAGCTGAGGTAAGGCATTATAGAATCTAGTTTTTCATGTGTTGTTAAAAGATGATTTTTTAACTTAACTATTAAAATATCTCCAGGAGTTTGTTTCAAGCCAAAATAGGCCAAAATCTACAAGAATAACAAGGATCACTCAAGGTTTCGAGACACGTTCATTTAAGTCCAACTTTGATTCTTGGCCATCAGGATCTGCTGGTCCTGTCGTCGATGAGGGAAAGGGAAAAGTTACAGGTGGACATCATTTATTCTCAATTTTACTTTGGTTTTCCTTTGTGTCTATCAAGTCGTACTGATAAGTGTGCTATTTTATGTGTTGTTGTTAGCATTGCTAAAGCAACAAGGGATGGGTGTCAAAGGAATGACAAAAAGTACCCCAGTAAATGAGGAAATTCCTAATTTGCTTGAAGAAGGTGGAAAGATGGAGGTACGTCAATAATTTGTGTCATCAAGTTTTCCACTTCTAATTAAATTGTCACCTATGAACATGTGGTATATTATTTTACAATAAAAGGTATGGAGAATCAATGAAAGTGCCAAGACCTCATTGCCGAAGGAGGATATTGGCAAATTTCATAGTGGAGATTGTTACATTGTACTGTACACATACCATTCTGGTGAGAGGAAAGAAGATTACTTCTTGTGCTGCTGGTTTGGCAAAGACAGCATTGAGGTAATTTGCTTCCTGGTGATTTTGAGCTCAAAATATATTGCAAGTATTTTAATTTCTATATGCCAGTTATTTTACAGTGCTGACACCACTATGACTGACCCAGTGGCGGAGCTTTTAAGGAGCCCAAGGGTGCAATAGTACCCCTCATTTTTTTAATTTTAAATACATGCACATGACATATAAAAGACACAAACAAAGGAGAAATGCTTGGCAGGGATTAAGAACAATAATAAGTTACTAACTATTTTAGGGTTTTTTTTAGTAATGGGCTGAACTTTTTTATCCAAGATCCTGAATTTACTCAATATCCTTTAAAATAAAAACTTTTCCGTTAATAATTTTTTTACTAATTATGATTCCAAATTTTTTATTTAATTTACAAAATTTCGTGAAATCCTTTTTTTTTTTGATTGTTTTAAAAAAATTTGTTTGTGTTAATTTAAGCTTTTACCTTTTTTTTTTCTTTCTATGACAAATGAATAAAATGTGTCAATTTTTTCACTCATCTGTTCTTCAATTACTAATCGTATTTTGAGTATATTGATTTGTTTAAAAAATAAGTATATAATGATTAAACATGTAATTTATTAGTAATGATTTGTTCTTCAATTACTCATGTGTTCTTCAATTTTTTTATTCTATTTCTATTAGTAATTTATTTGTACATATTTTACAAATTATACAGTGATTAAACATGTAAAAATATCTGTTCAAAAAAATTTTTAAAAAAATTTATGATATTTTATTTATGAATTATTAGTGCCGATATTTGATTAATAGATAAAATGGTAATAATCATTAAAAATTTTAAACATAAGTGTAATGTTTGGAGTCCAAATCCAAGTAAAAGTGTTTAGAATAAATTATCAATTTTTGTTAGTTGAGCTAAAATATATAGGTGATTTTAATAATTTTTATATAATATTTTGATCTATATTTGTGGCACCCCTTAATATTTCGAGCAAGATCCGCCACTGGACTGACCCAAGGATTTTCTGTACTTACCAAAGCACACCCTCCTCCGGTCACAAAAAAAATCTATTTTCATAGTGATTAAGAACTCTGGTCACTATTCTAAGAAGAAAAAAAATCTATTTTCACGGTGATTAAGAAATTCAGTGTGCAATTAATTTTTATATTTCATGTTAAACTTAAGTCAAATATTCTAAATTGTCTTATCTGAATTTAGTGGAAAACTCACTCAAGAACTCACATTAAATGTTTTTAAATTAAAGAAGGTTATATTAGAAATAATTACATTAAATAATTCAAAAGTAGTTAGCTTTTGCTTATAATAATGATAAAAGTTTAAAACACTTTTCTGCTCATAATAATGACCAAAATAATTTTTTTCTAATTGAAGTTACGGGCAACTTTTATATTGTGGTTATGGTTGACATTATGCACATAAAATAACTACTAGTACTAGGGATAGACTACAATTTCTCTTGGGATTATTTGGTGTTAGTAAGATATCATGTATGGCAGTGGTCGAACTGTAATCTGTATAATAGTTTAATTTAAGAAGTATTGCAGTGTTCAACATTTATAGGTGTTGGAGGCTGGCAATGAAAGCAATGTGGGACTAAATTCATCCCTTCAAATCCAACACAGTATAGGTGTTGGAGGCGGGAATGAAAGCAATCCAAATGCCGCAATTAGGCGACTAGAGACAAACCGCAATAAAGGAGGAATTTTTAACACTCCCCTTCATGCTCGGGCCATAATGACTCCAAAGCATGGATGATGTGGGAAGCCTAATGGCAATTCTAGGATAGGCTCTGATACCATCTTAGAATTGTGGTTGGGCCTAACTCAACTTTACAAAACTAACTTGGAAGGTGAGGGTTGTCCAAACTTTATAAACACTACACATGTCATATCTCTAAGAAATGTGGGACTAAATCCACCCCTTCAAACTCAATACAATGAAGGTGTTGGAGACTACAATGAAGGAAAGAAAAATTTCGCAGTTAGGCGAATAGAGGTGGACCGCAATGAAGGTGGAAATTCCAACATACCCCCTCACGGTCAGGCCTTAATGAGCTAGAAGCATGGACAATACAGGAAGTCCAACAACAATCTAGAATAGGCTCTGATATCATCTTAGAAGTAGAGTTTGGCCTAACTCATCCCTACAAAACTGAGTTGTAAGGTGAGGATTGCTCCAACTTATAAACACATGGCAAGCCAAATGTCGCAAATCGCAATTAGGCGACTAGGGGCGGACCACAATGAAGGCGGAAATTTCAGTTGTTATTGTGCTTTTATTGGAGGGAATATTATTTCTTAGAAAAACAAGAAGTAAAGTGTTGTTGCTAGATTCAACGTAGAGGATGAATAAAGAAGTATGACTCTCACTACATGAGAACTTATATGGTTGAAACAACTTCCTGATGAGTTAATGTTCTGCAAGTTTGAGACAATGGATTTTCTTTGTGATAATTAAATAGCTTTACATATTGCATATTATCCATCGGATCCAGTTTTCCAAGAGTGGACTAACACATAGAGATTGATTAGATTGATTGACACTTTATTCTTGAGAAGATTCTTTTTGGACAGATTGTTACATCCTTTGAGAACTCTAATGATCAAAATAGCTTATATTTTCGCCAAAACTCTCGGGCCTGAGAATATCTTATATATGTCCCAAGCTTGATTTATATAATATATATGCACCAATTTGAGGGAGTGTGTTGAACTATTTCCCCGATTTTCTTTCCTTTACCTTATCCAAACATTTCAGATTGTAAATTAATTAGATTGATATAGGTTCCTACTCTTATCTCTATAATTAAGGGATCTTGATTGTAATCCCATTAATATAAATAGACCAGGCTGAGGGTTAATTTCTCCAATTCTTTTCCATTTTCAAGTGTTTTGCATGCTTTTGACCTTGGATAAATTTCTTTTTCAGGAGGACCAAACACTGGCTTTGAAATTGGCTAATACAATGTCCAACTCTTTGAAGGGTAGACCTGTTCAGGTATTATAATCTGAACTTCGGGCTGCAGATTGTGCTAGTAAGTTGTTTATAATTATTGTTTCTGCTTTTAGGGTCGCATATTTGAAGGTAAAGAGTCGCCACAATTTGTTGCTCTTTTCCAACCCATGGTAGTCCTTAAGGTATATCTTGGAGCAAATTTGTATGGTGCTTTTGGTTACATATCTAGTAGACTAGTATAACTTAGTAAAGGGACATTTAAATGGCTTATGCCTATTTTAGGGAGGTTTGAGCTCTGGATATAAACAATTTGTAGCAGACAAAGGCTTATCAGATGAGACATACACGGAAGAATCTACTGCCCTTATCCGAATTTCTGGAACTTCCATCCATAATAATAAAGCAGTGCAAGTTGATGCAGTATGTACCATGAAATTATTAATTTCCCCGCATTAGCATGTTTCTAGGGCTTTATCTTTGTAATCCACCATAATTATGTTATTCTTATTCAGGTGCCATCCTCATTGAATTCTACCGAGTGTTTTGTCCTGCAATCTGGCTCTACAATTTTCATTTGGCATGGTAATCAGTGTTCCTTTGAACAGCAGCAGCTAGCAGCAAAGGTCGCAGAATTTCTAAGAGTAAGATCTGTTACCTCCATGTTTTGGACATTTTGCCAAATTATTTGAGCACTACAATAGTAATTCAGATCATAACCGAGCCGCAGTTTTACTAATTCAATCTCTTTTGGGTGTTTACTGAAAAGAGTATCCTTATTAATTATCATGTTATTTAAATTGTATTTATTTATATTGATACATTAATTTAGTTATCATCCTTATTAATACACCCAAAAAGATTGGTTACCACAAGATTGAATTGTTCGAACTAACATAGCATGGCTATATCCTTCTTCTGGCTAAACCTAAGTGCCTTACTCGTGGTTTCCTGAAAATGCTTTTATGCACTTGTGGCCTCGAGTATCTTTTTAACAAGATAAAATACTTTTAGTATTTTTGTCTGCAATGTTCGCTAATGTAATATCAGTCCATGTTCAGCCAGGAGTTGCTTTAAAGCATGCTAAAGAAGGTACAGAAAACTCAGCTTTCTGGCTTCCACTAGGAGGAAAACAAAGTTACACTAGCAAGAAAGTTGCTAATGAGGTTATCAGAGATCCACATCTATTCACCTACTCATTGTATAAAGGTTAGAATTTCTTATTGTGTTACTGCTTTATATAAAATTAAATGCTATATAGCATACTTGTTTACTTTATATTTGAATATACTGACCATTTTTTATTTTGTTTATTCCTTTGCACTGTGAATCTACCAGGAAAGTTACATGTGAGTTTGTTAGTGCAACTTTATTTTTAACATTTTCTCCTGTTTTGGAATTTTGTTAGTAGAACCCTTTGAGGCCTCTTTATGCCTTCTAAATTTACTTTTCTAATTTGTTCTGCAGGTAGAGGAGGTTTACAACTTCTCCCAAGATGATTTGTTAACAGAGGATATCCACATACTGGATACACATGCAGAAGTGTTTGTTTGGATTGGTCAGTGTGTTGACCCAAAAGAAAAGCAAAATGCTTTTGAAATTGGCCAGGTAAACAAATTCAATGCTTTTGATTCTTATATTCCCTCCTAATTGAAGTACTTGATTTATTCTTGAAAATTTGCATCAGAAATACATAGATGTGGCTGCATCTCTGGAGGGACTATCTCCACGTGTACCCTTATATAAAGTAACAGAAGGGAACGAACCTTTCTTTTTCACATCATACTTTTCATGGGATTGGGATCATTCAAAAGCAAAGGTATGTTCGCAGGAATTAAATGGCCCTTTTGGTTTGTTCTTGGTTTAAAAATATAATAATATCCTTCTCGTTCTTTTTTTTATCTACAACTGTAGCAAGTCACAATATTTTGCATTTCTGTGCTGGTTGGTTGGGAACACAATGTAATTATTGGCTCATGGGCTGGTTGAGCAAAACTCCGTTATAATTTTGTCATCCTATATAGATTTCCCAAATTCTTATTATAATTGTTTGTCTAAAATGATAGCGAGTGTATTAATTTTGTAAAAGCTGTTCTAGTGTATCGCTATTATTTGGTAAAATGATATGATTGTGAGGAATAGGTGCTTTAATTTGTTGATTTTACGTGGTTTATTTTCCTTACAATTTCAGGTTCACGGGAACTCGTTCCAGAAAAACGTGACGTTACTCTTTGGGACTGGCCATGCCGTGGAGGTATAGTCTTGATTTTTTTATTTTTTATTTTGGGAAAACTGAAGCTGTTAAAAAACCTGAAACATGATTCAGTTAACAGAATATAGCTTTATATTAACTACAAAATCAGAAGTTGCGATGTGGGACTATTTACAAAACGTAACTTCTATTATGAGCAATGTCTTTATTTACTTGATCTAAAAAACTGTTTCTATCTCATGTCAAACTGCTTTAGGTCCAATTATATTTTTCTTTCTTCAAATTATGAGTAAGATAAACTAATTTCATTGATCAAGAATGAATTCAAACTGTTACAAGTTACAACAGAACCAAGCCAAAGCTATATCTAGAGATCTATTGATCTGCCAGCTAATGTCACCGAATTTAATAGCAGAATAGTCTAAAAGCAGACTAAAGCTGAGAGAAACTGAGACGGGAAATTTGGATTCTAGGGATGATTCTGATGAAACCTGATTCTCAAGTGTAGGGGGATTCTAATATTAGAAGAAATCTGGTACAAAGAAATTACATGAAGAGAAAAATAGAGTTGTGGAGAGAAGAGTGTTTTTGTATATGATGATTGATTCATTCAATAGACTTATGTTCCTAATATAGGCATGACCCCTTACAATAAGGAGATTATTCTAACAATTTGTTAGGGCTTAGTTGCAAACTCAGAACATAAACTAAATGGAAATTCTAACTAATAAAATATTAACATTACATAAATACTGTAACAATACCCTCCCCTTCAAAGTCCTCAAAGATGAAATGAAGAAACTTCTCAAAAAGAACCATATAAGACATTCAAGTGCCATGCTTAGGAGTAAAATGTCTTCCATTTGATCAACCTTTGCAGCTTGAACACTTACCTCCATTGTGAATCATTTTCCTATCCAAAATAGCGGCGTACTTTCTTGGGAGGTGTGAACCACATAAGTAATGGGTCACATACTATGAGCTTGGATCTGAAAACCTCCAAATTAAGGCAAAAAGAGATCCTTTATGAGCTTGGATTTGAAAACCTCCAAATTAGGGCAAAAAGTGATCCTTTGTGAGGATGTCAGCATACTGCTCCTGTCACCTTGCACTTAATCGCAGAATAGCTAGATGATAAGAACTTACTATAGTAGACATAAGTAGAACCGCCACAATTTCTCACTGTTGAGGATCGTGATGATGGTTGTGTATCTGATGCATGCTGTGCCTGGGAACAGCAAAATCAACATACTCTCTCATGGCTGCAATCATTAATTTCAAGCACAATAACTACACATGTTATTGGTTGCACAAGCACTTGCAACTAAGCTCTAAATACCATGTTAGAATTAAGAGAGAAGATAAACTGATAGAATTTCATTAACCAGGCATGAATAACTGTAACTAACTGAAAGTAGTATAATTAGGTATGGAACTAAAGGTTCTAGAATACAAAACAATACAAATGTCTAATTGTTGCCACCCGGTCCAATCCTGGTTCAGAAGTCAGAAAGTTATATCAATAGTGTAATATACTTATGGGGGCGGGTCGGACATCGACGGATTTATTTTTCCAATCCACACCCGCCTGTGAAAAACCGCTAACTGTAAAAAATTCCCCTCTGGCCTGTTTACCTGCCCATTTTCCTTTTTTATTTATTTAGGTTACCTCCGCTTTGAGGCGGGTTGAGAAATCTGTCCACCCCTATTTATACCTATTACCTCTGACGATCACTGACTTAAGCGTCAGAGTGTATGCTGGTACCCCCACCCCCACCATTGGGACAACTCCAAGACTAGTAGGAGACAGCTCTTCTATACAATCAGAATCAAACCATTCCGTGAAGAGACTTCCTAACCGGAAGGAACACTAATATTCTTAAACAATGCTATATACAGTAAGGCTCCTCAAAATGATGTTACATAAAGTCGTGTTAAGCCCAGGATATGACAAGATTTTTAGCCAATAAGAGAGGAATGGGAAGTACAAGAGGGAGCATTCAACTCAACCCCTCCAAAACAAACCAACCGCCAATTTGTCTTCCTTTACCAGATTTTCATGCATTTCCAAGATATTACATTTTAAATTAGAAAAGTATCCTAAAATGCCGAGTAATCTGTACATAATAATATTCCATTAATATTACCCATCTTTCAACTTTGCATTTGAAACATCCAGTGACCCCAGGGCTATTTTAATTTCATTCTGGGCTGTGAAATGATTGATAATATCTTTGGCATCAGGCTTTGTTAACTTCGTGATTTACAAAATGTTGAAATTATAGTAATTCCAGAAAGGAAAAAAAGAAGGAATACAGACAAAAAAGAAAGTATTGATATGGTGGGTTATAATGGCTATGAAGAACGAACTATGACATAGACACTTGACATAACACAGACACGCCCACACTCCAAACTTAAAAAATATAGCATACCGATATATATATATATATATATATATATATATATATATATATATATATATATATATATATATATATATATATATATATATATATATATATATATATATATATATATATATATATATATATATATATATATGAGCAATTTGAAAATTAAAATATCTATGTTGATCTAAATTGAGCAATTTGTTTCTTTATAAAAATGTTCATAAACTACAATAGTTTTTCATTTTCATTCTTCCATAAAATAGTACCTAAAAGCTAAAAATGATTAAATCAAATTTAATGTTTTGAACTTCTTTATTGACCATCAATGTTGTGTCTGAAACGTGTCCTGTCCAATGAGTGTCGAAGCAAAGTTTTTTTTGAGACACGAGTCGTATTAGTATCGTATGGGCATCAAACACCGATACGAGTCGGAGTCGGACACTGAAAGATGTCTAATTCTATAGGTCACTGTACTTCAGAAAATAATGGTAATCTTGATTCTAATACTTAGGTCAAGAGCTATTGTAGTATTACTAATACAAGCCTAAGCCCACTAATATTATAAATTGTTAAGCCTAATTAAATAAGGAGATAAATCAGAAATCTTAATGAATACTGAAACTCCTAACATTGCTTTCGCAGTTACATATTGAGTCATATAAGCTTGTGCAGATGCAGTAATATCAATAATAATATGATTTCTGAATTTGTTTTAGAATAATTGATATGTTCTGTGTTTCTATCTTCTTAGCAAAGCTAAACTGGTTCCTGTTACAGGAAAAATCAAATGGGTCAAGTGGACCAAGACAAAGGGCAGAGGCTTTGGCTGCTTTATCTTCTGCTTTTAGCTCATCGACTATGAAAACGAGTATGGTATGGTTTCTGCTTCTTTAATATTGGTGAAGCTTTAGCATTTGCTTTTCTAAATTGCCAGCTTTATCTTCTACTTTTAGCTCGCCGTCTATGAAAACAACGAGTATGGTATGGTCTCTTCTGCTTTAATATTGTTGAAGTCTTAGCTTTCCTTTTTCTATTTGAAGGGATCAGAGAGAACATGTCCATACTCAAGTGACCTTGTTTTATTAAAGAAAATTATTGTTGCCAGTGCTATTCCGTGCTATATTCTAAATATTGCTCTTTTTCTTTTTTTTACATTACTTTGTGTGTTTCTTTGGTAGACTGGTTTCTCTATTTTAACTTGTGATTCCATTAAACCTTTACACTCTTGCAGTCACAGGAGAGATTGAATGGGTTAAACCATGGAGGGCCAAGACAAAGAGCGGAAGCTTTAGCTGCTTTAAACTCTGCATTTAATTCTTCATCAACGACGAAGAGAGTTGCTCCTAAGCCACCTGGAAAAGGTCAAGGATCACAAAGAGCGGCCGCCTTGGCTGCTCTTTCATCAGTTCTTACTGCTGAAAAGAGCAAACAATCACCTGATTCATCTCCTGAGGCCAGCCACAGTCCAGAGAGTGACAATTTTGGTAATAATTGCAGTTTTCTTTATCCAATTCAGATGTTGCATACAATTTCAACCATGGTCCCTCTTTCTATTTTTTGCATAGATTTACATAATGGGTTTGTGGTGTTCAATATTTCACAACAACATACTTAATGTTTCTCTTTCTAATAGTATGTAAATCTTTTTTGTTGAATATTATTTATATGGAGTGTTTAATCATAATTATAAAAGCTGCAGTCAAGTGAATTCATTTCAATGGCTAGTATTTTGCCCATGGGAAAATAAACCACGTCAGAGTGGAGATCTTAGTGCTATATTGCGCTTAAGCTTTTAGACAGCTTTAAAAACCCTGGCATATTGAGGGCCTATTGAGTTTGTAGAGAAGAAACATCATGTATTAAGTAAATAAAGTATAGGCTTTTATTTTGCCCTAGATGAATCTTCATAGTCGATAGGCAGTGTTGCATTAAACAATGATTGACTTGTGTTTGCACAACCATATCTGTGTGCTTGTTATTTTACTAGTTGGAGTGTTTACTGCAGAAGTTAAAAATGGAAGTGAATATTCTGAAGTTGATGAAACTACTGAAGCCAAGGAAATGGAAGAAGTTTCCCCGCAATCTGGTAGCAATGAGGGTCTGGAATCTAGTCAAGAAAATGTGGAAGATGGAAATAATGACCAGAGTAGTCAAGGGACATTCAGTTATGATCAGTTAAAGACTACGTCTGGCAAAAATGTGCCTGGAATTGACCTTGAACGGCGAGAGGTTAGTCTTTCTTTTAATTATTACAAGCACCTCAAAATGGGACAAATATTACAACCGCCTCCCATGAATTTTCCCACCCCTCTGATTTATTCAGTTTTGGGGGCTATTTCAATTTGCAATATTTCAAATTCTAATGGCAGGCATATGATTTATCGTTTGGTTTTATGAATGTACTATGTTACACGTTTGCTTAATCTCCATTTCTTGCTTGTCAGGCTTATCTGTCAGACGAAGAATTCCAGACCGTATTTGGAATGGCAAAAGAAGCATTTTATAAATTGCCGAAATGGAAGAAAGACATGCTGAAAAAGAAATTTGAATTGTTCTAGAGTTGACATAATTAGCGACATATATGCTTCTTTAGCTAATTATCTTTTTCCTCGGTTATCTTGAAATGTACTTATCTATTGGATAGTGTGTTTTATTGGTAAACCACTGGGATTCATATGAATAGTGTTTTGCTTTAGGCTATAAATATGATAGAGCTATTGGTGTCCAAGTTTGAATGTGACACTGCATGGAGAGTGGTATTAGTTCCTCTTTTTAATTGCTGCTGCCTCATGGAATCTTTACATACTGTAGCATTGAAGACATTAGAAACTGCACAGGTCCAACTTCTTTCATTTTGTAAGTTTGTACTTAAAATACTTGATTTTTTCTTCTTTTTATTGGTTAGAAAGGTGGGTGTATATGTATTGTATTTTATTTTATATACTCAATCACAATAAAAGGAAAAACCAATTATTTTTACTTATGTTAATGTAGTTGTTGTTATTATTACTTTTTTACCAAATTATTGTTTAATAGCTGCTGAAATTTTGGCTCAGACATCATCTCTAAAATTTGGGTTCATGAAAGGTGGTTAATTTACTTTCCAAATTCGGAGCATTTAACCTGTCATCCCCACACTTAAGTTTCCTGGCAACTCTCTAAAATATATGAAAAGACCAAATTAACCATGTTCAAAGTTTTCACCAAAAAATTTGAAATCTCCTGAGCGATATCGGAAATTTCAAGCACATACATGAAACTTTTTTAAAAAGTGAGATTTTTACCAGAAATTTTGAAATTAACAGGAGATTTTATTTGAAATTTTGAAATTTTCAGTAGATTTTAGCAGTAATTTCGAAATTTCCAGGATTTTACCAGAAATTTTCAAAACTAATTACAACTTATCGGAAATTTTGTATATACCGAAAATTTCAATATTGTACCAGAAATTTCGTTTGGGAAAATTATTCTCATTTCACCAAGGGCATTTCTGGAATAATGAAAAATGAGGAGGTGTCAGGTATAATTTGGGGGATGGCAAGTAAAATGATCTCAAATTTTTTTTCCATAACCCATGGTTGATTGGTTTATCTATAATACCTAAGACAAGAAAACACAACATTACACATTACACAGCAAGTATTCGTAACATAATAGCGTTATTCACATTACACATATTCATAGTAGACATCGACATGCAAACTAACCCTTTTTAAAAGTTGGACTTTGTCTTTCTCAGAGCATCATTCGTTCTCTCTTCGTCTTCCTCACTTTGTCTGCTAGGACTTTATTTCAACATATATGTCTTAATAAATCAATTAAAATCATGAACCAACTTATAATATGCTACTTCATATGACACCTCAGCAAGGCCAATACTCATCATGCCACATAACCAAACCATTCATTACAGCTCACCAACAACTTAACACGTCAGCCAGATTTTTAATAGTAAACTAACGTTTCTAATAGTTAGGACAAATGTGGTACCATTTTAATAACGTAAGAGGACCAAAATGGACTCATAGGCATATGTACGGTACCAAAAAGGTATTAAGACAAAACGTTAGGTAGTGGTCCCTTAACTCCACTTCCGTTTAACTATTTGGTCCCTTCCATTAGTTTGGGTGAAAAAACGTTAACTATGGTTGAGGTGGCATGACAGGTATGCAAATAGTACAGTGAACACTTTATATGCGCTATGTTATAAACAATTCTAGGGTTCATGGCTTCCTATTCTCCATCTTCCTTCTTTGTTTTTCACTATTCATCCATCTTCCATTAGTTCGTGGCTTCCTATTATTCCATTTTCCGTTGTGTTCCATCTTTTTCTCTAAATTACGCTTAAATCACCATCTTCCATCAGTGCTTCAATGTCTAACAACCAAAGCTTTGGCACATCTGGATATGTGCTTCGTTGAAACAAGAGAATTGAGTGTTTTTGCCAAGATGAAAGTGTTTTACGTACTGTTAGGGATGTGAACATTGTCAACTATGGGAGAAAATTTTGGGATTGTAGAATCTTAAAAAATCACATGGATAAGAGCTGTAATTTCTTCAAGTGGTTAGGTGAAGAATTTGTTGATGAAAGGAATTTGAAACTTGAAAGACAACAGAAGAAAATTAACAAATTGAAGAATGAGTTTATCCACACTAGAGGATGGTTTAAAATGTCCATTGTAGTTGGAATGTTGAGCTTATGGGTGAACCTTGTGTTTGTAACAATGTATTTCAATTAGGATTAGGGTAATTTAGTGTTATGTTTCACATTATGAATGCATTTTTCTGTTGGTTTAATGAAGAATGTTATTGTCTTTTTTAACACATTAGCAATGCTTGTTCGTTATTATCTGTTTTAACACTGATACATAACTAGTATAAATGTTGGAACAAAATATAACCTATGAAACATGCAGCTAAAGGGACCTTATTGTTACGAATCAAAATAGTTAATAAACCAATGTGCAACAAATTATAAAGTTAAGAGACTTAATTGAAACCTTATAGAAAGATAAATGACCAAATTGTAGTGTATCAGACCATAACAAAATTGCTAAATACACTTTTTGGTCCCTTAAGTATACCTCGGGGCCCATTTTGGTCTCTTATCTTTAAAAAGTTCCAAATTGATCCTTTAATTGTTCAAAAAGGTCCACGTTAGTCCTTTCCGTCCATTTTTTTCAAACAACGTTAACTTTTGCTTGGGTAGCATCTGACATGGCACATGTTTGTACGCGTGGCATATGTTTATCATCAAAGGTAATCAAAATTTCCAAAAAGATTTCAAAATTTTACCTTACATTAGGATTCTACCACTACACATCTTCACCTTTTATAATTTCATTTACAAATGAAATATATATTTACTTTTAATCTGGATTTCAACATCATGAACCCTAAAGCCCCAAATTCATAATATCCTGAGTTTCAGATTCATATTTACTTTTAATTTGTTGAAAAATTAAAATAAATATTTATAAATATAATCAGAATAAATAATCCATTATCTTCTTCTTTAGCGTTCATATTCACCCCCTTTGTGAAACCCTAACAATAATTTCTTTGATTCCTCTCAAATAATTTGCTTTTCTAGTCAATTTGAACTAAACAATCGATATTCATCATGTTTCAATGCTCCAAAAATGTTATCCACTGAGAACAAATGGAGACCAACGCTATTCATCATTTGCGTTCCGCTGATGATTTTAATCGGAGACCAACGACAGTTTTCTCTCTTTCTTCATGGCTTTTTTTATGTTTGATGATAAAATTATATTTTTTAGATTGAAATTCGTTTTCATGTTCTTGAACAATTTCTGGGTAATTATTGTTTCTCTTAAAATGTATTCTTACCAGTGAAAATAGATTCTGGTTGAAAATGAAATGGATTCTTACTAGTGGAAATGGATTATGGTTCAAAAGAAGAGTCAGTGTGAAGAAGAGGGTCGTGATCATAGTGATAATAATAATGGTGTACAATTTTTGCTTTTTATGAAGGTTATAATGATAGTGAAAAAGGGGGAAGATTTCGTTACGAAAAATGAAGATTGTTTGCTAATTTTTACTTTTATAAAATTTCGTTACGAAAAGGGGAAAAAGTTCCCTTCACATTTTTCCTGCTATTATTTTTTTGGTGAAAAGTTCTTGAGTTTTAGGTTTAATCAATTTCTTGTTTGCTAATATTCTAGTTTTTAATAACTTAATAAATAAAATTATAAATTTTAACAATTTAATATTAAATTTAATAAAGTAAAACAATAATAATAATAATAGTAATAATAATATTCATAATAAAATTGAATGAACAAATAAACATCAATTGTGATGTGGTATGGTGGAAGCTTGCTAATGCTTGAAAGGCTGGTGCCTTGAGTTAAATTATTGGCAAAAGCAAAAAAGAAGGCCATTATAAGGCATATCTATAACATTCCAAAAAGTGATACAAAAAGGCATTATAAGCCATTGTCTTGGTCATTTGGGTCCCTCATGCCAGCTAGTATTTGTCTATCATAGTATCCGTGGCGTCCATCCACAATGTCAACAACAAGTGTGTTGCCCTTTGCCTTTCCTTTTGTACTGAGTCCCTCAGTGGTCCCCACATTATCCTCAATGTCACAGTTTGTCCCCTCATTGTTATATTTTGTACCATCATCACCCATATTAGTCCCTACATTTATACTCTCTTGCACCACATTGCTCCCCACTTTTGTCCTCTCTTCCACCATGTTTTCAACATTTCAAAACACATTAGTCCCCAATTTTGTACCCTATGCACCACATCCACAACATCTTCATTAACTCATAAGTCAAGTACGTCTTTCACAACATCTTCTTTATTGTCTAAGTTAACTCCTTCATGCACATCTTCATTAACTCCTAAGTTATCTCCCTCATCCATAATATTTTGATTAACTCCTAAGTCATCTCCCTCTTACACAACATCTTCATCAACTCCTACTTTAGCCCTATCATCATTCACAACAGTTTCATTAACTCCTAAATCAACTCCCACATCCACAACAACTTTATCATTGAATTCTAATGAAATAATTGGTTCATAAATAATGTCAGGTTGTGAAAGAGAATGAGTAACATATAAATGACTTTTCCCAGTCATTACTACAATTGTTTTCATCTTTTTAGTTCCCCTGTTATCCTCCAACAACACAATATCACAAACATTCATTTCATCATAATACCAAAGTTTATCTATAGTTGAATAACCTAACTCTTTTAACTTGCCAACAATTTCAAAGTAACTCTAATAATCCAAATCAACATCCCAAATGGTCTCTAACCCTTTATACCATGACTTTGTGAAGTTAACAAACTCCCTAGAAAATTCACAAGAATGATGAACAACAAATTTAAATCTATTATCCATTACCTCTTAAACATACATAAGATAACATAAGTACTAAGGAAGATGGTTAAACAAAAAAGTTCACGTTTTTAGTAGGTTACAGGTGAGAAATCATACCTTAGTCGTATAACTTTGTTTTCTTCTTATGTGGAACTATTGCTGCTACAGTCTTCAATGGAGTTGGTATGTGAAAATATTGTTGTTATCGTCTTTAATGGAGTTGGTCGTATAACTTTGTTATCTTCTTATGTGGAACTATTGTTGCTACCGTCTTCAGTGGAGTTGGTATGTGAAAATATTGTTGTTATCGTCTTCAATGGAGTTGGTCGTATAACTTTGTTATCTTTTTCTGTGGAACTATTCAGAAAAATCGTCTTCAATGGAAGGTGTCAAAGCAATCGTCTTCGTTTGCCCTAACTTAACCTTTCAACTTCGTTTCTTTTTTTAAGTTCACATATTTACAACAATATTAAATAAATAAATTTCACATCAGATATAAAAAGTCCTACATGACATCTTTTAAACGTTTTTCTAATAAAAACTAATGGAAAACACTAAATAGTTTAACAAAAATGAAGTTAAGAAACCACTAATTAATATTTTTTAGTTAAGGGATCAAAGCGAAATTTCTTATAAAATTAAGGGACTAAATTTAAGCCATAAAATTGCTTAAATTGAATTTCCAAAATTGTAAAAACAAAAGTGCTAAAAATCGCAAAATTGAAAAATGTGTGGGTAAAAATCCAAAAAATAATAAAATAAAGTAACTGTTATGAATAATAGTAAATAGATGTGGATGTTCATTTCCCCCAATCTTTCTATATTCCTTAACTCCTATAATTTAAGTTCCTAACCTTTGTGTATTCCTTGAGTTAATGGTTGTTATTGGTCATGTACTATAAATATGGATAATATTGCAATGTAAATGGTACTTTTGGAAGAAGATAATACAATATTGCTTTCTCTCTTCTCTTTCTCTCCTTCATGTATCATTCATCTCTATATTGATTTGGTGAATTTCATAACACGTTATCAGCACGAAGCTCTACCAAACTTGAAAAAAAATTGAAGCCCTAATTGTTAGAGGTAATATTAGTTAATTATTTTATTATTTTACTTTCTCATTATCCGTGTTGAATTTTGATATTATATCTTATTAGATTATCAATAATCTCTAAAGGATTACAAAACAACGCGTTTGTTATATAGTTCCTGAAGAACTTAACAAATATCCATTAAAGATAGTATTAAGTTTGTTATATAGTTCTTGAAGAACATGTCAAATATCCTAGAAGGATAATATTGAGTTTGATATATAATTCCTGAAGAACTACAAAATGTGATTGAGTTCCTGAAGAACTATAAAAAAATGATGATTGTGATTGAGTTTCTGAAGAACTACACACACAAAAAAAAACTTTTTATTTGTGATATATAATTCCCGAAGAGTTAAAGTTTTAAAATAAGGATTTCTCACACCTTAAAATATTGTATCTATAATATTAGAAGAATTTCATCATGATATTAATGAATCCCAGAAGAATTGCATCTATACTAATAACATATCCCTGAAGGATTGCACAAAGAATAATTTTTCTTGACCGTTGTTTATGGAAATAGTTAGTGATGTGATATTTGTAGAACTAAAGATTAATATTAAACTATCTCCAAATTATTGTTCAAATGTTGAGTTTAATCGATTATTGTGTTTATAATAATTGATGGATTCCAGAAGAATTCAATGTTCAATCACCTTTAAAAGGCCGCATCTATAATATTGTTGAATCCTAGAAGGATTGTATCAATTATGTTAAAAATTACCAAAATGATTGCTTCAATAATATTATCGAATTCTAAAATGATTGAATTAATAATATTGAAGTATCCCAGAAGGATGATTTTGAGGATGATCTTCATGCATCCCAAAAATATTGCAAGAGTAATATTAAAATATCTCTGAAAGATTTCATAAATTTTTGTTGTTGTATCGATCTAAAAATTTATAATTTGTAATATGTTCATTAAAAGATTGTCATTCCAGAAAAATGACACAAATAATTTTAACGCATCCCAGAAGGATGGTTATATATTTTATTTATTTTTTAGATTATTATTTATAACAAATTATTTATATAGTTCCTGAAGAACTTATCAAGCATCCGTGAAGGATAGTAAATCAAATTAATTATATGACAATATAATTTTAGTGATATAATATTGTATGATTAAATATGTTAATTTTATAAGGGGTAATTGTTTGATAATTATATGATAATATGTTCATATGAATGTGTTTGATTAAATTGTTTAATAATGATATACTATTATATTGGTTTTGAATTATATTGGAGGTATTGAATATCTTTGTATTACACAACACAATTTGGACATAAAATGTGTATTACACTTATATTAGTACAATTGAAGCACATGTCACTGTAAACCAGTAGTTTACAAATTACACTTAAATGTGGCGTTGGTAAAATCGGTTGGGTCATCTCGGATATAATATGATCTGAATAATTTGTATTGAAGAACCAGAAGTTTCTTCAATCTAGTCAATTTTTGTGTGTTTCTAAAGGAAAATAAAAATTTGAGAAATTGCGTTTTTATGACATTAATTGTTGCATCGACTAAAATATCATGCATATGTCTCTACTCACAACCAGAAGTTTATGAAATTATTTTCTCAACTAATTAGACTAAGATCTTGTTTTCTGGATTTTTTAGAAATTCTTGTATAAGTATCACATATATTATTAAAATTGATATTGAATATCATGTAATACATGTTCATAAAAAGAAAATGAACCCAAAGATCCATTCTTTAGACGTCTAAAGTTAATTATATGGTTGATACTTATGAGATCATCAATTCAAATTATATATTTGAAACACCCAAAGTATGATATTAAGATATTTATTCGCATTAAACCAACAAGATACTATATCTTAGTCCTCCCTAATTTATTCTAATACTTCTCATCTAAATGAACATTTGGATGTGTTGTGTATATTCCAATTACTCCAATATAATACATTAAGATGAGTCATGAAAGAATATTGGAAAAATATAATTAATATGAATCTCAATTTTGAGGATATAATTTGAGCAAATAATCAAATACTTGGTTGCAGCCCAGTAGGCTGATTATCACTTGATAAATTAATTTTCCCAATATTAGGGGGAGGGAAATGAACAGCTGAAATCATGAACAAGAAGTTCAAATGAACAAGTTAAAATAAATTGTTGTATTGATCCTCGTACAAATCAATATGAACAAAAAGTTCAAAATATTATTCATTTGCAAAATTTATGAAATAAATTATCAGCTGGTAATACTCCACTCAAAGTGGATTCTCCTATTGGATAATATAATATTGCAAATGAGTTGTAGTTGCGCCTGAAGCGTGGTATGAAAGTCGGTTCCAATGTTAAAAGTCCTCTACTAAGAAAAGAAACTAAAGATGACCCAAGTGAGGATATGAAAATGCTAAGAGCACTTTGATCTAATTTAATTTTCAGTTCCAGAAGAACAAATCAAGTACTTGAAATATGAAATAAAGAGATCTCGATAAATTATGTCATGGATGAAATGCAATGGAACCGAAATTGAGATAACTAAATAAAGTCAATATTGACAATGTCTTTGTACACAATATAGCGCTAAAAGTGATCAATGATAACGAGGATCATGAGTCAAAGTCTATTAAAGATTATAGACTAAGTGAGAAATGGCCAAAATAAATATATTCAATTGAAGAAGAATTAAACTCACTTTACAAGTAACTCACTTTTGGACCTGTAGTTCGAACACCTTAAGATGTGAAACTAATGTGATATAAATGAGTTTTTTGTGAAAAAGAAAAATAAGAATGATATAAAGTTTGATTTATTGCTCAATGATTTTCACAAAGACTTAAGATTGATTTTGATAAAACATATTCACCAGTAGTGAATTCAATCGATTTTTGATAATTAATTAGCCTTGTAACACATGAAGGGCTTAATTTGAACATGATGGGTGTAATGACATCTTATTTATATGGTTCACTTAATAGTGACATTTACCTGAAATTCCCTGAAGGGTTCAATATACCAGAGGCACGTAATTATGGATCTCGAGAAAACTACTACATCAAATTGAACAAGTCTCTGCATGAGCTGAAAGAATCTGGATGCATGTTGTATAATCGCCTCAGTGAATATTTACTAAACGATGAATATACAAATAATTCAATTTGTACTTGTATTTTTATAAAATGATGTGGAAAAGAATTTGGAATACTAGTTATCTATGTGAATATGATACATATTATTGGAACTCCTGAAGAGCTTCCAAAAGCTATAAATTCCTTAAAGAAAGAGTTTGAGATGAATGACCTAGGAAAAACAAAAATTATGTCTAGCCTTACAAATTGAGAATTTGGACAATGGAATATTTGTACACTAGGAAGATTATATAGAAAAGTGTTGAAACACTTCTATATGGACAAATCTCATTTGTTGTCTACTCCAATGATTGTTATATCATTAGATGTAGAGAAAGATCTTTTCAGGCCTCAAGAAAATGATTACAAAAATTGTTTGGTCCTGAAGTACCATATCTTAGTGCAATTGGAGCACTAATGTACCTTGCTAATTATACACGTTTTGATATATCGTTTGTGGTCAATCTATTACCAAGATACAATTATTCACCTACATGAAGACATTTGAACATAGTCAAACATATACTTCGTTATCTTAGAGATGCTGGTTACTTGTCAGATTCTCACAATAGTAGATCAGAAACAAGCTATTTGTTTACATGTGATGGTACAATCATTTCATGGAGATCTATGAAACAACTCATGGAAACAACTTCATCAAATCCCGCATTACTATTACCACTACATGAAGTCACTTCGAAGAAGACATTTTAAGAAACAACTACAAAGAATATCGTCTCACATGTAAATGTCTGCATGAGGGGGAGAAATACATATGTTTTGCACTCTTTTTCCCTTCACCATGGTTTTGTCCCACTGGGTTTTCCTGGTAAGGTTTTTAACGAGGCAATTCACATTTAAAGGATATTGTACTCTTTTTCCTTCACTAGAATTGTTTCCATTGGGTTTTCTCTAGTAAGGTTTTAACGAGGCATATCCTCAATGAACACCCAAGGGGGAGTGTTATGAATAATAGTAAATAGATGTGGATGTTCATTTCCCCCAATCTTTCTATATTCCTTAACTCCTATAATTTAAGTTCCTAACCTTTGTGTATTCCTTGAGTTAATGGTTGTTATTGGTCATGTACTATAAATATGGATAATATTGCAATGTAAATGGTACTTTTGGAAGAAGATAATACAATATTGCTTTCTCTCTTCTCTTTCTCTCCTTCATTGCAATATTATCCATATTCATCTCTTCATGATGCATGTTGTAAAATCGCAAAATTGAAAAATGTGTGGGTAAAAATCCAAAAAATAATAAAATAAAGTAACCAAATTATACATTACTATTTGGAACACATAAACCCCTAAAACGATTAAACCCTGCACAACACCACCACCACATAGCCGTCGTACTGTCTCACTCCGAATTCCCCAAAACTCTCCGATCGAACTTCGGAGGAATCATTCCATCTAAAAAATGGAAGAAGAACACGCCGAGACATTCAACGACGGTTCAGACCTCTGCCAGCAGCTCATGGACCGTTACGCCAAATCCCCAGCCCCTCACCACCGTCACCTCCTTGCCGCCGCCGCCGCCCTGCGCTCCAACCTCTCCTCCGAGTCCCTCCCCCTCACGCCTGCCGCCTATTTCGCAGCCGCTATCTCCACCGCGTCGTCGTCGGAGTCCCTAGACTCCGTCTCACTGTCCTCACTTGTGTCCTTTATGGCCATCGCGCTTCCACTTGTGCCTTCCGGAGCCATCTCCGCGGAGAAGGCTCAGGAGGCTGCAGAAATCGTGGGTACGCTTCTGGTGAGGGAGGGGGAGGGCTTGGGTGTTTCTAGCTTGAGAGCTGCCGTGAAGTGCGTCGGTGTTTTGCTTGGGTTTTGTGATTTGAAGTATTGGCATTCTATTAAATTAGGGTTTGAAACTTTGCTTAAGTTCTCCACTGAGAAGCGCCCAAAGGTTGCACACACAATCTATGCTTTATGTTATCCTCTACTTTTAATTTATATCCATATATTATACATGAATTTTGAAACTCTGCTTGTTTGTTTAGGTTCGAAGATGTGCTCTAGAATCTCTCGAGAAGTTTTTCCGGTCTCTTCAATCCTCTACTGTTATTAAGGAAGCCAGCAAGTTGGTTCTGTCTGAACTGAAAAGGTGCATTGATTTAACATTGAAATTAACTGCTTCGAGGACTGGTGATGCTGATGAATGTAAAGATAAAGGCACTTCAAAACAAGAGCACTCGGAAGTCCTACATGTACTAAACATAGTAAATCTGGTTGCTCCTAATCTTTCTTCAGAAGTTATTCCAGAAGTTCTCTCCGAAGTGCATAGATTATTTGAATCTCAGATCTCGGCACTTACGAGGCATGTCCTTAAAACTGTAGAAGCTATTTTTGAAACTTCGAGAGTGCGAAATATAGATCTAGAGATAGAGAACATTGTAGTTTCTCTTGCTTCTTTTGTATCTTTGGGTGATAAGAACCCATTGGATACTGTGATATTTGCAGCAAACGTATTAAAACTTGCAATGGACTTACTTTATATTGGGCAATCAAGCTTGTGGTTCAAGAACCTTCCTCTCGTTTGTCAATCTATGATGGGTATGTATGGTGCTTCTATGTTCATCCTTATCAAATCATTAGATTGTAATTAATCTAGTTTAGGTTTTTAATTTTGATTATTTTATTTCATCTGGTTGTGTTTAGAACCATCTTTCTTCTGATTTTTCTTTTAGCTGAAAAAGTGTTTTGGATTACCAATTGGTCATGTCAATGCATCAATAATTTAAAATAAAAACATATCGATAGTTCCTCTATAAAATATTTCCCACGTAGCTGCAGTGCATTGGTTAGTGGTTTTTCCCCATGGATACCTGTTGTAGCCTGCAGGGACTTTTTATGGCATGACGTGTTTAGTTCTAAGTATACAATTTCTGTACTGTGTACGAATGTATGAACATATAGTAATGTCTAAATAACTTGCTACTGATTAATGTTAAAATCTTAGGTGTTGCTGATAATGTTACTATGGAGATATTGTAGTAAAGTGGATCTTTCATGTACATTTTTTAGTGTTACTGCTTTCTTTTTCCTTATATTCAATTTTCTATATCATAATGTTCTGATTCGTCTGCAAATGTTGAACATAGGGCTTCTAACTTCCGAGGCAAACACTGCATCACAGGCTTCAAGTATCTTAAAAGATGTGCTCAAGCACCTTCATGGTTCCAGTATCCTATTAAATACATATGAAACATTTCACGATGATAGTTCACCAAGTTTAGAAGGCGACGCAATAAAATCAACATGTGCAGTTTTTGAGAGCACCCTCTCTGCTACTGATGGGCTACCAAATGAGCTTCTTTTGTCAGTCATACATCTTTTATTTCTCGAGCTTGGTATGAAACTGTCTATCACCGTATTAGCACATTGTAGATGAAAAATCTTCTTTTCAAATTCTTTGATCTACGTAATTGGTTGTTAGTATATATACTCAATGGCATTGTTTTGTTAAGCAAGTTAGTTCTTGTCTCACTTTGGTGTTCCACACATGTTTTAAAAGTGTTATATTACAAATCAATTTCAAACCTCTTAGGCTCACTGTTTTCTTTTTGTTTCTTATAGTAGCTGGTTATCTTGACCACCGCCTTCATTATACTTTCTTTCTTTTCTCTCTTATTAAAGTTTTTTGTCAAACAAATATATTAGAATAATTTATAATATTCTAACAAAATAAAGAGGAAAAAACACTGGGTAGTCTCGATATATCTGTTTGATTGACTATGTATTTCCCTGTTATTTTTTGAGAAGATAATGCCGTGTTTGGTATTGCACTTCTCTTATTTATCTATCCCAAATTTTCTTGTGTAAAAGAAATTTGTAATCATACTCATTTCTTCCCGGTCTTCTCTTTTGTAATCTTCGTTGGTTGCAGGAGAATTCTCATTTGAGTTTATGAGGAATATTGTGCTTAAACTTGCTGACTTGATGATTCAAGATCCCGATGGCAAGGGCAATAATGAACATGTAAGTTCTGGTGAAAAATTCTTTTGCTGTATTGGATATTTCCACATTGATCTAGATGTTTGATATAATGAACGTCATATATTTCTCCATTATGTGTTTTTTTTCACTCATTTTAAAGTTATGGTGTAGTTAAACTCAGGAAGTTAATACACTAAAGCAAAATTGTTCTCAAAAGGTTTGGGAAATCCTCACCTCTTGAGCTAATGTTTTGGGTTGTTTTATATTTAAAGTCCAAATTGCAATAGTTAAATATGATGGAACACAACATAACATAAGAATTTTGCTGTGTTGAATATAATAGAACCACCCTTGTGGGTATATATTTGTACTTTTTGGTTCCACTAAGCATCAAGAAGAATAGAATATAACAAAGTTAATTCTAAAATCCAAGTTAATTCTTGGCTCAACTAAGGAAACGCTCTATTGGTATAGCGACTATTTCAACTTATACTTTCTAAATATTGAGTACTGTTGTAGACTGCAAGATATTTTGAAAAATATTTCAGCAATTTAATATGCTGTCATAATATGTTTTTATAGTAGTCTGTTTCCTTTTTTTCATGAATGATTTCCTTATTTAATTAATATTAAGAGTTTAATATGGGTATGTTTGGATGAAGAATTTTGCAGAGGAGGGAAAGACTTATTTCCTTATTGAAATGTTATATGATCATCTATCATGTTATTCTTTAATTTGTTAAAATCTCAAATGTATACCTAGCCCTCTAAAAAAAACCTTACTCCAAACATACCATTGGTATAGATAAGGATAATTTTCCTGTCTCTTATAATGATATCTAATATAGTGCTCACTTTAATACTAATATAATTTTATTATTTTGAAAATTATTCCTTTCCGCTGTACCTAAAAGGCTAAGTTGCCTGCTTGTGTTGGAAGGGTGCTGCACACGTTTCGAGAGACTTGATTTTTTTCTTAGTGGGCTAGATTGCCGTTGAGAGGCTTTGGGATGCATACACAAACACGACCTAAAACCCTTCAATTTCAGACGTCGGACTTATGCTGTCTCTACTCTGCTTTTGAGTTTCCTAAAATCTAGAACTCTACTAAAACAATGTCTTTATCTCCATATTTTCCCCCCCTTCTCATTGGCCTTGCAAATATCCTGGCTACCGTTTTCGTCTTCACTTTTGTCCCAGTTATTGTTAGTTACTGTTGTTTATGTTCTGGTACAGCTACTCTACTGATAACTGTTTAATCTTTTTTTCAATGTTATGCAGCTTCAGAAATGTATTGGATCTGCTGTTTTTGCTATGGGACCAGAGAAATTTCTCACACTTGTACCTCTCTCTCTTGATGAAAACAACTATACTTATTCAAATATTTGGCTAGTACCAATCTTAAAGAAGCACATAACTGGAGCATCTCTTGCTTATTACATGGAACATATCATACCTCTTGCAAAGTCCTTTAAGAAGGCTAGCCGTAAGGGTATGTTTCAACATGTTGAACATCTTTATCTATTGATAGCAAGTGTTTTCTTTTTATTATGTTCTTTTACTGCACTACACTAATTTCAGCATGGTGTTGTATTTTTAAAATCCTTTTCTTTTCACTTAAAGATGGAGGAAGCTGGTATGTTTTTTTTAACGATGGCCATCCCTCTACCTTGTGCCATTGGGTGCATTGGCTATTTCTTGTCTTTTCCTTCCCTTTTTGGTTCGAGATGCATGACACTGCTATATTTGCTGATCCCTGTTGTTTGAGATATTTTATATTTATTGTTGAAATATTGATATTTGTTAGCATCCTTTGGGATTATGATAGGAATACATTCCTATTTAGGTTATATGTCTCATCATATAAATAGTTGCCGAAAGTCCCGAAACTTTTTCATATCAATAAGAAACCTTCAGATTCAAGTTGGTATCAGCGCCTACCAAGATCTGATGTATCACTTGCTATTGAGTTTCTGCTATCGAGCCAGCTACCATTTATATCCACACGCCAAACAGAATATGCTTATAAACATAACCAGAGCAAGAATTAAAACAGAAGAATAATTTTAATAAATGAAGCGATTATAGAAAATAGATGAAAACAGAAAATGTATAAATTGAACAGAAACTGTAATAATAATAATAATAATAAAAGAAATAGAAAATCTCTTTAAAAACTAGAGTGACTAGAAAATCCCTTTAAAAAATATTTTAAACAGATATGAATGACGGTAAAATTGGTATTTCAAATCCTAACCCCCTTAAACTGCTTCAACAAGCCATTTTCCCTTTAATTTGCGGCTGCAAAATTCTAACAGACCACCGTTTAGGGTCGCATCAGACTCCAATTTCTTCTCCATGATACTGTGGTTGCTCGCTATTGAGAACATAGTTCAAAAAAGTAACTGAATAATCTATTTCCATTTTGTATGGGGGAGAAATAGTAAAAGGAAATTAAATTGACAATTTGTCATTTTGGGATATTACTATGCTAAGAAAAATATATTGTCTTTAAGTTTTGTCATTGTTGTTCCACTCTCACTTCATATATTTTTCCTTAAGCTGTTACTATTAGACATTTATGACATAATAACTAACTTAGTCAAATTCTTGAGCCAAAGTTTTCTGGTTTCTTTCCAGTCAAAAAGTCAGAGATTAGTGAAGATCTGCTGGTTCGTGCCCATGAATTGTGGGGTTTGCTTCCTAGCTTCTGTCGTCATACAACTGATACACATCAAAGTTTTGCTCGTCTATGTGATGCACTGTATACTTTTCTTAAAAAGGACGCCTCCATGCATGAAGATGTTTCCACGGCATTACAGGTCACATTTCATAAATTGGTGGTGGCCTTTGTACTGGTGCCTTTATTTGTTTGTTTTTGCAATTGACTTTGCATGTAAATTTTCTTTTATATGTAGATGCTTGTGAACGAGAATAAAGCTGCACTTGGTCCTAAAAAGAACGGACCAGATTGTGATACAGAACATGATTCTTCATTAGAGATCCGCACGCAGCGTGCTTATTCAAAGAAAGTTGCTACCAGAAACATAAAGGCCTTAGCATCGCATTCAAATCAGTTGCTTCATATTTTATCTGATTTATTTATCAGTTCACTTCCCGAAACACGCATTTCATTAAAGGTTTCACATTTTTCAATTATTTTGCAGATTTTCCCCTGTACTCCGATACCCTTCTCCTATCCTCTTTTGTCTTGGAAATCTATGAATAAACTCTTTTGTTCCATTTAATATGATTTTGGAGAATTTCTAGGCTGAATATTATTCTTTTACTAATAATCCCTCTAGCATGAATTTTTAAATAATTTGAATTTTTTGGCTCTTTTATAGGGTGCAATCAGGTGCCTAGCTTCGATAACCGATTCTTCTGTAACCAGAGAAGTTTTTATGTCTCTGCTCAGGAGGTTTGAGATTGTAGATTGTGAAGGTGAAAGTGAAGTATTGACGACTAACAATAAAGCTTTGGATATTGAGCCAAGTGATGACAAGAGATGTTCTCAAAGGTGAAACTAGTAACTAATATACATACAGGATTAGTTGTGACTGCCAGAATTTCATATAAACACAGTTTGCAGATTGATACTTCCCTCCACTAAGATTAAATATCACAGTAGAGTTGTGCGTGTTTCTTAACGAATTGATTAATTGTGTTGATTATGATGTTAAAACCATTATCTTTGTTAAGAAATATGGTTGAGCCTAACTCAACCCTAGAAAACTGGCTTGTAGGGTGAGGATTGTCCCCACTTACAAGCACATGTTCAGGTTATATATTGTCCGATGTGGGAATCTTAACACCCCTTCACGCCCAGTACTAGACATTTGCAGCGTGGAAATAAATGATGGGTGGCACGATAGCAAAAACCTGATAGCAAGTAGTCCACAAGATCTTAAATCAGACTCTGACACCATGTTAAGAAATGTGGTTGGGCTTAACTCAACCCTACAAAACCGGCTTGTATGGTGAAGATTGTCTTCACTTATAAACACATGTTCAGACCATATATTATCCGATGTGAGACTCTTAACAATCATTTACTAAAACACTCTTATTAATTGTGGTTAGTGGAATAATTAAGTTGATGAAGTTCAATAAATAAAGTTATGTTAGTGGAAAAATAAAATAAATATTGCATTAGTATTCCTAAAGTGATAGTTAGCTTTGCTATACATAGCTGGTCCCAAGTTTGGATAAAAGGAGAAAGTTGTGTTAGGAAGCCGACAATCAATGTAAAACTTTATTGAATCTCTGTGACAATTAGCTTGAGACGGAGAAAAAGTACAAATGTGACACTTTTTATGAGATAGAAAGAGAAATAACAATTCATTGTTTCCATTTCTATCCACTCAATTTCTCTCCTTTATAGACTTGTAATATCCACGCCTCGGCCCTTAAAATCTCATGTGAAGTAGTGTAATTGGATATAACCATCTATGTGCTTACCTCGTCAAAACCTTGCTCTGGGTGGGACGTTGCTTAGACTGCATAAGTTTTTAGAGAGGATTTGTTCATAACTACAGTTTTCCTTAATTGGATTAAAATAATCAAGAATTCTTCATTTTTTGATCTCGTTCTAATGTCAGTTTTCTTAACTATTGGCGGCTTTAAATATGAATGGGCTTTACATCATCTTAAATTCTACAGCAAATTGAATCCCGACCACTTCAAGCTATCTCATGTTTTGCAACTTCTTGTAATTGAATAATTGATGACAAGCCAGAGTCTTGTTATTTTTCAGGTGTGCAATATTGGAAATAGCATTCTGTCTTGTTGAAGGAGCCAATGATAATCTTGTTGAGATGATTTATAATTTAACTGTATATTCGTTTAAGGTATTTCTCAATGGTTGAGCAATACTCTGTGTTATTATTTTCCTTTTTGAATTCTTTTGACAAACATATAATTTTGAAAAATAAAAGTTAATGTATGTTTGATATATAGGCAACAAATGAGAGTGTTCGATATGAAGCATACAACATTTTGAGCAAAATTTTAGAGGTATGCTTTGTGCAACATCTTTTTCTTTTTTATTTTCTCTTGTTATATGTGTCAGTGTTTTTGTTTGATGGTGCAGGAGCAACCGAGCTATGCTTCACCTAAATACATGGAGTTAATTGATTTATTACTTAGTGTAAAACCTCCAACTGCGGTTGCTTCTCTTAGAAGTCGGTTTGCTTGTTTCAACATGCTGATGGTACACATTGTGAAGGTCCGAAATCTTAATTATGATATTATTTCGGTTTTGATATGTATTTTGTTTCAATCTTTGTAAATCTTAGACAAGAGGATGTGCAATCTTCTGGAATATATTTTGGTTTCTATGCGTGTCTTTGGAAATTAGTATTTTCAGCCTTAAGCTCCTCCCACTGCCAAGTTCTAAAGTACTTGTTTTACCCATACCCAGTTTATAGAAAATATCTGGACTCAGACCCATCTGGCATGATAGAAACTAAGACATAATCCATAGGTAGTCAATAGCTGAAGATAGTTCCGCTATTATGGTAGACTGCCGCTACAGCAGCCCCACTGCGGTCTCATTAACGTTGTGGGTAAAGCAGACTATGTGGTATGGCTAATGTTCTAATAATAACATTGTGTTTAATATATCTTTAGAATATGTGCAGCATTTTGTTTGGTTCTGGCTGAACTGTGAAACTGGGTTAACAGATGTACATTTTACATATCTGCATTTAATGTTTTGTAAGAGCCTGGTTCACTGAGCCGTATCTTTGAGACTTTCTTGGGAGGAGGTTCATAAAGTTATTTTCATACTCCTTTTTTTTTTTTAATCTTTGAAAGAGGGTGTACAATGTACATAACACTTACACTTCAACGGTCTTTTCATGATATATATGTATTCTGCAGATTAGCTTAGAAGAGGAGGTCAACTCGAAGGCTTTTCTCATTCTCAATGAAATCATCCTCACATTAAAAGATGTAAGTTCAAGTACATAGTATACACATTTCTTTAGTTAATTTGTTTAGCTTGGTCTATTATGTATAATATATCATATCAACAAGGAGAGATAATAGCTGTGCTAAATCATACGAAATGGTGCCATGTAGGGAAATGATGAAGCTAGGAAAGAAGCTTGCGATTTACTCTTAAATATAAGTTCTAGTTTGAGAGACTTGTCATGTGTTGGCCCGGTTGCACCATATCACAAACTAGTTAGCATGGTAAGTTCACTCTTGTTTTTAACTTAACTTGTTTTTAACAATCAAGTGTTACTTGAGAATTTTCCATAATCATGTATTTTTTCTCTGTTCTGTTTTAAGCCGACAATTTTGCAACCAATGCAATTTCACTCTATGTGTGCTTAGATGAACTTGTTTTATGTTAAAAGAAATTATATCATGTTATAACTGGAGTTGATGATTTGCATTTTCTAGAATATATTAATGAATTATGGCTTCAATACTCCAATACACAGATAATGGGATATCTTTCCGGTTCGTCTCCCCATATAAAAAGTGGAGCAGTCTCTGCGCTGTCAGTATTGGTATATAAGGATGCAGACCTTTGTCTCTCAATTTCTGATCTTGTCCCTTCTCTTTTATCTTTGCTGCACAGTAAAGATACGGAAATCATAAAAGTGAGTGTTACGGTGCATTTTTAAGATCAAATAGTTGTTTAAGCATATTTCTGTGCTTAAAGTTTAGTCTTCAATCTGTAACAGGCTGTCCTGGGCTTTTTTAAAGTGATGGTCTCTTGCTTAGAAGCAAAAGGGTTGCAGAATATTCTCTCAGAAGTTGTTGCTGAAATCATCCGCTGGTCATCTGTTTCAAGACATCATTTTAGAACAAAGGCATGTCTAACTTCTAATAGTTTATAGTCTTGAGTATGCATGCTGTGTGCATAAATAAGTACACCTGCACAACATGGAATCATGCATCTATACTGGATTGAACCATAAGAATAATGATTTCTTGTTTGTTTGTAGGTCACAGTCATATTAGAAATATTAATTCGGAAGTGTGGTTCAGCTGCTGTGAGAATGGTTACCCCAGAGAAGTACATGGATTTTCTAAAGACGGTTTTAGAGGTACTTCTTTTAGTCTGCGTCTAGCCATATGTTATTTCATCATACCCAAAAGCATGAAGGTGCTAATAGGGGCTTAGTTTTTTTATCAAGACCAAGCTCTTAAACGATCTAGGTTAACTTTTTATGGATAAAATTAATGAGGCATTAAACAGTATATGAACAGCATTTTTCATACACATTTATCATAATGGAACAAACAAATACTTTGTTCCTGGGTCGATTTCAACAGAGGTGTAGCTGGTGCCATCAGGTTGGATATGAAAGCTAAAATCATAGTGAATGTTCTGGCATTTTTTTCCTTTTTTTTTATCATTTGTCTTTTTATGCTCTAGGTCTAAATTTCTCACATTTACATTGAATTATTAAATAGGACCCTTGTAATTAAGCAGACTCAGTTACTCAAAGGAAAATATAATCTTTATATCAAAGCTATAGCTACTTGTGGAAAATGTTATTTTGTTTGGATTTTGTATTACTCTCAACTCAGGCTCATTAGAAATTTGTAGTATTTCTAGATGGTGAACATCAGACTGATTTCATGTTTGATAAAAAAATTATGTTGCCTATTGATGTGCAGAATCGACATGGCAAATCAAATGAAGCAGCCACTAATGATACAGAAAATACACCTGAAGTTTCAGCTGCCAAAGGGTATGATTTTATTGTGAAAAAAAAGCGTTGCTGATTTATTATTTCTTGGAAGCTGATTCAGATTCCTATCATCTATCCCTCTCCTTTGTAGGCCAGAGCGTAGGAAACATAATGCCAGAGATACCCAAGAGAGAGACTCATTTCAACAAAAAAAGAGAAAAAATAAATTTGAGAGAGACTTGTCAAGCAATAAGGGACCATCCAAGTCTACTAGCAATGATGAATTCAGATTAGCCAAAAGAAGTAGGCATTCTAATGATACAAATTCAAATATAAGGTCAGAAGGAAGTAAAAAGGGGAATAAAAGCCAGTTCAAAAGTTTCACTCAGGATGGTAGTAATAGAAACGTAAAGCCGCAAGGTACGGAGAAGGATAAAGGAGCTTCTAATGGACGGAAAGGAGCTTCCAAATCAAACAAGTTAAAAAGGAAATTTGAAAAAAATTGATAGATGATGGAATTGCGACATACTCAAAAGATGGTAAAGCAGTTCATAGAAGCGTGATATATCTATATCTTGTGTTGGTGTTGAAGTAGAAGGGGAAGTTGGTACTTGCTCTCTATTATTGCTTATAAATGTGGGATGTAACAAGTATTATAGCAGGATTATTTAAATGTGTTTCTTGCATAGCAAACAATATAGATAGGACTTTTGGCCATTTTTGTCGAGCTTTGATGCTCTAATAGGCTGAGAAAATGAAAGGCTGGTGCATGCATATTCTTACGGGAGGAATTCAAAACTGGTGAGAAAAGCTGCTGTTGTCCTATATGACTGACCTAGGCTAGTCATGTCTATAGGCTATAGCTATGTATTGCCTTCATCTACAATTGACTTGACAGGGTTTCTACTAACTAGTGCTATTTGACACTAAATCGGAAACCCTAAAACTGCTATTTGACACTAGGTATACATGTTGAGATTTTTCGTATTGATAAATTGGTATTATACACGAAGTTTTTCTCCTTTTGATTTTAGAGATAGTTTATTCTATATAATCCTGCATGTGATATATTAGTACAGAAAAACAAAACTATTAAAATGGATAGTACTCATCTTGTTGATCCTAAGCATTTCTTTGTGTGGTGTTGGTTGTCCTTGTGCATTCTATACTTTATTGATATTAAATCTTAATTATTTTTTAATGTAAAAGAGATAGGACTTGATTATAAATTATTTCTGTCTAGATTTCAAAATGTGCAAAATTGTGAAGTTTTTAAGAAGAAAGTTGAAATGTCACCACCACCAGATTTTAATTGTTATAAAAGTTTAAGTGTGAGCATATCATGACCAGATGGAGTTTGCACAATCAGGTGGTGTCACTAAAATCTGAACCAAGATTAGAGATAATGAGAGAGAGAGAGAGAGAAAAAGCCTAAATAGTTATATCAAAACAGATATATGGAATGAATCATCTAGAAAACCAAATTGCGGCTATTGCCAAATATTGACTATGGAATGGAAAGCTAGTCGGTTCAGGTACCAGAAACAGTGGCGTTTTTGAAAAATAGGTGTATGTGAAAAGAGAGGACATGAATATTGATGGTATATCGAAGGAAATCTGGAAGTTGAACACGCATGAGTGCATCAAGAGTTTTCTATGGCTATATTAGGTCATGATAGATTACGAATCTTCAAAAAAGCCTGAGACGACTAGGTGGTGTGCCGTGTAAGTTGTGTGGTTGTGCATGTGAATCGATGTTGAATGTTTTTAGAAACTGTCAAAAAGCTAGACAGTTTTGGATGAATAGAAATCTAGAAAACATATTGGTGGATTTTTCCACTATGGCCTACAAGGAGCGGTCCTAGCTGAACGTTTGTCAGAAGAACGATTGGAGTCGGTTCTGAGAAGTGGGATGTCGTTGTTTATGGTATTGGCGCAATCAGGAGTTGCATGAGGATCAGTTTAAAAGACCTCTTTGTTTGGGTAGTTATGTGTAGATGAAGATACATGAGTATGATTAAGTTAAGAGAAATAAAGATATAGTCATGGGGGGAGACCTAGCATCATGGTGGGGGTGGAAAGCGTTAGAGGAGAAATGGTTTAAGCTCAATACGAGTAGAGCTAGTAGTGTTAATAACAAAGCAGAGTGAGAAGGAATTATTTGTGACAATAAGGGAAGGTAAGATGACTTATACAAAGGTGTTGGGTGTGTAGAGCCTTTAAAAGGAAACATTTTGAGAGTTTTTGAAGGTTTAAGTCTTACTAGGAAGCTAGGTATCCGAAAACTAGAGCTTTATGTTGACTTGTTATCGCTTGTTAAAGAAACAGAATTGTGTGTGTCTAGAGACATGGAATGGTTCACTCTGGTCAAGCAAATCCTTAATCTCATGAAGATGCATGAGAATGTGAGGGTGGTGCATTATTATAGAGAAGCAAACACATGTGGGAACACTCTTGCTAAAGTAACAAGTCGTTTTTCAAGAAGAAGTTAAATTTCATCAATTCCTTGATTGAAAGGTATGCAAAGGATACCAATTTATCTAGGATGGTGGGGTAGTTTCTGCTTCGTTTTGGGCTTAGGTCCTTATAACAAAAAAATTCAATATCTTATTGTGAATTTATTATAGAGCTTATTTTCTACCTCACAACTCTTAAAAATAGTACGAGTTTTTTTATTTTATCCATCAAAACACAATAAAAATAATTGATTGAATAATCTAGAGGAGTATGATAAAAAAAATAAGTGGAAGATAAATGTGTCTCAATAAATTTTTATTGGTCTAAAAAACTCGAATAATCTAGTTTTTACTTTACGTTGTTAAATAAATATCCAAAACAACCAAATCCATTGGAACCAATTCGGTGTTATTATTCTCGTCTCATAAAAAATGTCCTATTTGAGCAATGCGCGGCTCTTAAGAATATGATTAGATATGTTAATTTTAATGATAATTTTTTTGTCATTTATTAAAATATTCTTATTAATTATAGTTACTGAAATAGTTAAATAGAGTGAAAGTTAATAATCAAGAGTATCATAAAAAGATTACTATCTCCTATTGACATCACTAGAAAACTCTTAATTTTGAAGTCAATTTCAAATGTTCTTTTTTCTTCTATGGTCTAAAGGAAATTATGTTTATCTAATACTTCTCCATTGATGTGGTGAGTAGGAATAAACTTATTGTTTTTCACAATTCTAAATCAATACTTTGAATAAAAAATTTAAAACTAACTTTCCATAGTTCAAACCTATCACCATTAAACGGTGGAGGTGTGTTTAGGAAAGATCTCTGGTTAGAATAAGTGTTGGAAATGAGCTTCTTCCTGAGATGACTAGTCTTAGAACATGAGTTAGACTCTGATCTCAATTGTTGAACATATGACTTCACTCGCAAGAGAGAGTGAATTGTGAGGGTTTGAAAAACGATGGTTTAAAACATTATTGTTTTCATTTTCAGAGTTTATAAATATTTTCGATAAAAATGTTTGATTGATAGCAGCGAAAAAATAAATATGCAAAAAAGAAAGATATCAGGGTTAAGAGAAAACACCACAAATTATAGAAATTCGATATAAATGAAGTGACTTAAACCTCTCTCCAAGACTTGATCTTGAGAGTATTCAGTAATGCTTGCTTATAAGCTTTTAGTAGGTTAAGCTTACAAACCCCGTTATACAAAAAAATAAAGTTTCTATTTAATTTTCAACCAAACAACAAATAGTGGAGACAAGCAGTTAGTCTTCCTTCTAAATATGAACTTGAAGTAGTTAGTCTCCAAGCTAAACCAAAATTTTATACGAACTTATCTCAAACCAAATGAAATTTTTTGAATTGGCTATCCTCTCAATCGAACCAGAGTTTTATACGGGTTGACCGCGAACTGAATTGAGATTTTAATCCAAGGTTTAAAACGTTTTTCCCAAATTGAGATTTTAAACCCAAATTGGTTTTGATATTTGGGATGTTTGGATTGGTGATATAGAAGGAAATAAAGTGACATGTATCGAATTGGTTTTGATATTTGGGATGTTTGGATTGGTGATATAGAAGGAAATAAAGTGACATGTATCAACTCTCCAAAGAGACAGAGACTACATATGAATATTCTAACACATGCCACAGTATTTTAGATTCATCAATATTCATCACAATTCTTATATCCCCCGGATTTTACAAGTGCAAAAAATGTATTTAATAATAATGAAAATATATCGGTCTGTTTGGAAATGGTAAAATTAGCTTGATGTCTTTAATCAACACATTACTTGGTGACTCTGTAAGACTGCAAATCAAAGAGAAATTCAGTTTAGTCTATATTTATAGATAAAAAGAATATACAACATCAAAACGATTGTTAGATGTATTTTAAGAATTCCAAATGAGACTGACCTTCACCCTTTTCAGTAGATCTTTAGCATTGCTGTCCTTTCTGAAGTGTTCCCTCACAGGCTGCATATTGCATGAAACAATTATTTTTTAGTAAACAAAGCAAAGGCACAAAACATCTTCCCACCAGAGCCTTGCCAAAAAAGACAATTATGTTGAAAAAAAATGCAGAAAGATGAAGTGTTGGTATACAACATAAGCAGATATACCAGTTGTGCTTTATTTGGAGAAGGTAATGATCGATTAAAATCTTAACTATATTTCTGACATCAGTTAAAATGAATTTATTGACAACAACTTAACTCTCAATCCTGGCCCAGGGTGGGTGCACAACCGGTAACAGGTAACTATGTAGAGAATATCTGAAAGATTTTATAGATGAAAACTTAACTCTTAATCCTGGCCCAGTGTGAATGTCTGAAAGATCTAGCTCCCACCCATATATGATATTCCCACTATTCTTCTGAAATTACTTTCCTCGCCTAACAAGCTAACCTTCCCTTCTTCACTTTTTAGTCTTTTCGGTTAACTAAATAATTGTAGCATCAGTTACTGGCTGTAACAGTAGCTAGCTGGTTAAGTGGTTATAAGTTATGACAGCTACTTGCAACATCCATATAAAAGGGCATTTCTACTAACTCTTACTGATAATTTCCACTAATTAGGGTCTCGGTCCATCGTATATATTAACCATCACATTAAATTTATAAACCCAACCCATTACAAGTAACCTAATAAGAATCTAATATATTTGAAGTTGTACATGTATACCAAAACCAAAACCATTCTATGACATCATTTCAATGCCGAGGAGAATACTGTCAACCTAGTACATATAGTGGAGAAGTACGCAAAGATGCATAAACATAACCAGAAAACATTACCTCTAAAATTTTATTCAATGACTTCGCCAGAGCTGGTTTAAGGTCAGCTGGATGTAACTCTCCACTTTCATAGTCGGCAATCAACTCTTCAAAGATTTTGAACGTCCTACATTGAATGAGAGTATGAACATATATCAACCAAACAATTGAATAGAAAGAACCAAAAAAATAGAAACAGACTTAAAGCAGCCAGAATGGTTCAAGAAACTATTACTATGAATGGAACATGAAGTTCAAAATGGGGAAATAGAAAAACTTACTTATTCCCTCCATTTTCCGCATTACGCTCCACAGTAAACTCGTTAAACCAAGGTAAAATAAGATATTTAATGTACTCCAAGCATGGGTTTCCTTCCACAACCTTTGGTGGGCAATATGCTTTTTTTATTTTCACATTCACTTCAGCCTATGATATCCAGATACAAAGATTGAACAGTCAACACATTATTTAAAACAGCTTATCAAAAATAAAATTGAAACAATCACAAAAAAAGGATGGAAATCTTTACCATGAAGGAATAAATAGCCACAATCATACATAAAATCACAACCTTTTTTTCCTTCATTTAAAATTTTATTCTTAATTTCATTTTTTATGTTTTTGAAATTTTAGCAAAATAAATATTTTCTTAGCTGCCATCAAGTTCAAAACATAACTAGGTAGGACAACTAAACTTTTCCTTTTTAATAAGGACAAATTTAATTTTCCTTTTAGCAGCTTACCTCCTCATCTTCCATGAAAATGGATGATAAAGGGTCACTTTTAGACATCTTCTCTTGCCCTTGCTGTAGACCAGGTATCATGTCTGAAAATCACCCGAGAATCAATTAGTAAGTGACACTCAACTTCAATATACACTAACTGAAAGGAAACCAAAAGATTACGGTGTGATAAGATGATGGGTTTGTTCTTCCTCTTAATAACATCACAATACTCTCTGGCAAGTACATTCACTTTTCTCTGATCCATTCCCAATTGGCAGATGTCGGCCTATTTTAAGATAAAAATATTTATGCATTATTCACCAATATGTTTCAGGCAAATTTACAACTACAGATGAAGACAGAACATAATATTCAGCACAACATCGCAATACTTAAACATGAAAAATACAAATCAATATCAGCTAGTTTACAATTTTACACAAAGAAGCTATAAGAGACTAGGACGGAAACATCCAAGAACAGAGCAATTGAAATTAAAGAGAAGAAATCATTTGGTATTCGGTACATGCAGTTAACACATATCATAATTTACACATTCCATTTTCACAGCTAACATTGCAACAACCATGTATCCATTTATTTGTTTGATTTTGATAGTACTATACTGTAAAAAAATCCAAAATGAGCCTAAAAGAATATCATTCAATAAGTTGAATGTCAAACAAAGCAAACAATGATATAAGGTATAAATAAGTTCAATTAATCAATGCAATCATCAAAATATAGGGAAAGGGAGAACTCCACCTTGAGGAAAAAAATGTCAGCACACTGCATACATGGGTAGAATATTTGAGCTGCAGTCAGTTCATCTGTCTCACTCCGCCCCATAATTTGGCTACACCTATAATATCGAAAAGCCAAACATGAAACAACATTCCAAATCCATTATTCAGTGAAATCGTATCAAAGAATTTTCATAATTAGAAAACCTGATAATCCTTTTAAGATTGTTCTTCTGAGCTATATCCAACACCAGAGGCCAATACTCATCAGCTCTAGCATTAATCTCTTTCGACGACCACAAAAACTCAACTTTCCCCCCTTCCAGATCCATCCCAACCGCTTTCCAAATTTCGATCAAGTAGCGGCCAACAACTTCAATTTTCTTCAAATCTCCGCCCATCTTATTATTAAGCTTAGCAAACCAATCAGCAACCCATATTTTGACTCGGCAACCCGCGGATGTTAGCTTGTTCACATTGATTGCTTTCATGACACCCTAGATATAAACAAATTTATGAATTTCTGCCATTTCTTTCGGATCCATAACAAATAAATAAAGTTGATGATATAATAAAAAATGAGGTTAGACCTGAGCAATGTGCATTCTTCCAGAAGGTTCGAACCCATCGTAGCAAATCGGTTCAGCCTTTTTGGCGAGGAGGTTAAGGAGTTCTTCATTTTGAATGCATTCTTCTCCGATGCTTCTAACGATATCGAATCTCTCCTCAGCAGTCAATAATCTGCGTAAATTGGAAAATGGAGATTGATAACAGAACAACAGGGAAAGGTCAAAGGTGTGTAGTAGTAGTAACAGAAACTTACTGTGGAGTTGTTGGGATTGGGGTGGATGATTCGGCGACGGACATTGATTCCAGTGCTTCTGCGGCGGCGGCTTCTTCTGCCATTTCCAATTTGCGATTGAAACAGACAACAGTGGGATAATTTTGTTTAGGGTTTTGACTTTCAACTATCAATGGCGGCAGTTCAATCTCAACCGTATATTGGCATCACCATGTGAATTTCGGAAAATACTTATATAGACACAACCATAACATCTGTACTTACACACAACCAATCACATTTTTTTTTAATTAAAAATTAAAAAGGGATTTTCTAACCTATACAACATTGCATAGGATAAGGGCAATTAATAAACTATTTCTTTCCATATAAATTATCATATTAATTATTTTTCTATTGAAAAGTAATCTTTTATATTTTCTCTCTCCTATCCAATTAATGGATGAACATCAATAAATATAAATATGGTAATTTATATTTAATAAAGTGGTGTATTAATTGTCTCTTATCCTATGCAAGGTTGCATAGGTTAGAAAAACCCAATTAAAAAATAAATTGTTTCTCTCCTCTTTTATTTCAACCACCTCATGATCCAATTAAAAACAAATTAAAATTTAAAATAAATTTATATTCTCTCTTTCCATTGGTTGTTCCTAAAAATATGGGTTTAGGTTCGTGTGCATGCAAGTATTTCTCTTGAATTTCAGTCAATTAAAAATAATTTATGTATTTTAACTTCTAAGGAAAATTTACCTGTATTTGAACTAATTATTTAATGATATACCCTTACCTGAATTCATGTATTTGAACTAATTATTTAATGATTTAAAAAGATACCCTGTTTCTTTTTAAGTGTCGTTTTAACAAAAAGCTCTTCAACTAAGATAGTGGATTATTAGAGTTACTTTTTCTATTATACCCTTATTTATTTTTCTCTTTCCAAATAAATTCAATCATACACTCTCTTTTTCCAATAACTAATTGAAAAATTTGAGGTGGAGTTATTGAGAAAATGAGGGTTTTAATGACAAATTATAACATTAAATCATAAAACGATACTTAAATATGAACAAAAAAATTCTTCTAAAATGACACTTAAAAAGGAACGGAGGGAGTAATTTTTAAGTGAGGAAATAAGTCACGCCGATCTATAAGGGTCTATAGTCTAGCCTATTTAAGGTCGGATTTATTTAATTAAAAAGATTAGATTTAGGCTTTTTTTTAAAGTTTATTTAATTAAGGGTCTTGCTAACCAGTACCCTCAATGCACTCTTTAAGCATACTACTAAATAAGAAAAATATTCTTTATAAAAGCTAACATTGCAATTTTCAATACAATTTCAATGCATTAAATACACCCATTTTAATTTAAACTTATCATATTAATCACTTAAAAAGAGTCCTAAGGGTACTGGTTAGCATTTTCCTTTAATTAAATATGTCAGACTTAGGCTATTAAAAAAGTCTATGAAATCTTATAGATCGGCATATATTTTCATATATATTAAAATTAGTCTAAATATGATAGTCTATATATGAATATATTAGAAAAAAGACTAAATAAGTTGGCCTATATATCCATATATATTAGGAAAAAATGCTAAATAGGTCGGCCTATATAAGCTTATATAGGTCAACCTATAAGGTTTTTTTTAGAAATATGGATTAATTGAAATCATTAATGAGAATCGGGTTTTTAAATAGGTTTTACAGTCAGGCCAAAAAAAAGAGCCTATAGTAGGCCATATGTCAGGTTCAGGCCTATGCCCTATTTTCAGACCTTCTAAAGCCTAGCTTAGCCTAACCTATTTTCACCTCTAATAATTTTGCTTATAATATGAGACAGAGAGAGTACATTAAATTTCATTTGATAACAAAATTAAATCTATAATATAAAAAAAGAATTGTTCTAGATAATACAATTTTAACCCTTCTTCATTTGCCGCTAACAAACAAAATTAAGGGCAATTTTAGTCAAAACTAACTAAATGTAAGCTAGTTTTCTATTTTTGGTTACATTACAATGCTGGTTTGCAACAAAATAAGCTCAAAATTATTTTTAAAATATTATTATATGGTTTTAAAGTTGCATATCAACCAATATATTCTGATTAAGTTATGTGAAAGTTGCAAAATAAGCTTTTGAGATGCTGCTACGTGACATAAAGTTATGCTGCTCCAAAATATATGTTCCTAATGTAAATTACTTGCTACCTTTCCATCATCTTTCCTTTTCCCTCAACATATATCGGCTCTTTCTCTTCATTCTACCAACAGCTCTTCTTTCATCCTTTGTTAAACTGAAAACTATTTTATTCTTTCTCTTTATTCTATCATTAAAGCTTCCTTCATCTTTGTTCAACCGCAAACTGTTTGAGCTGATTTCTGAGGTCCAAATGGCGAGGTCGTTTGAGCTAATGAAAGACATCTATGATTCAAAGGAGCTGTGCAAAATAGTTGTTCAAATCCATCACAAATGTTTTACACATTTCCATTTGACCTATGTTTTGATGAAATAAAAACTTTTACTAAAATTGACCGCTTTATATTATAGATGGAACCTGGTGTGTTTTCAACTTTGTATCGTCATCATTGTGTTGTTTAAAGTTTGACTTTATGGTTGTATAAAAGCTCATTTCTCAATAATATAAGATATATTGTTCATCTGGATTTTACTTTTGGAGTAGAACTGTGTTGTTTCAAATTAAGGGGAAGATGGTAGTAAAAATGCTCATTTATGTTGATATCAACTTTCTTTTAAAACTAGTTTACAATTTTTCTATGGAACTTTGTGTATTATGAACATCATTTACATATATAACTCTCCTTATTTTCATCCAAGTGACACTTTTTTGTATACAATATGCCATACAGGGTTCTGATATACATGTCAAAGTTCCTAATGCTTTTAAACAAACATATGATTCTCTGGTAACAGTCGGTAACACTTAGACAATTTCAAACTTTCAAGTGTCATTAAATGATTTGTTGTTAAAGACTTCAGCTCATAAATATATGTTGACATTTACTTGTGGAACATCTGTTCGTGACAAAAACAAACATGTAATTGTTGAGTGCAAGTGTGAGTGGTTAAAGTCCCACATTGCCCATGAATGGGTGGAATGTTGGATATATAAGAGAGAGGACCAATTTACCTAACACCTTAAGGTTTTTGTTTGAGATGTGGTGTCTCCCTCTCTTGATATCCTAGAGCATTGGTCTCGTTGGTGCTCCCGACTCTTTCAGACTCCCCAACAGTGGTATCAAAGTCGTGGTTATGCTTGATGGGGGAGCGGGAGCTGGATCCGATGTTGGATCCTCTTATAGGATGTGTGGGACTCACACTTGTGGGGGAGAATGTTGAGTGCAAGTGTGAGTGGTTAAAGTCTCACATTGCCTATGAATGGGTGGAATGTTGGATATATATATATATATATATATATATATATATATATATATATATATAAGAGGATCCATTTACCTAACACCTTAAGGTTTTGGGTTGAGATTTGGTGTCTCCCTCTCTTGATATCCTGGAGCATTGGTCCTGTTGGTGCTCCCGACTTTTCCGTACTCCCCAACAGTAGTACCTCCAAAACAACTCAATTTCACACCCTTTACTGATATTACAAGTGACAGATGGAAAAAGGATGTTTAAACAGGCCTGTGCAACAAACTATCCTAAGTACATGTTAAACATATTTAGTAAATTTGTTGATTCATTTTAATTAGTGTTATGATATAATTTTATCATTGTTTCTTTAGATGTTATTGGAATGGTGGTAGAGATTGGTTACACTCTACTTCAAAAGAGGAGCAGAAAATAAAAAATCAATTTGTTGTTGAAGGATTTTTGAACAAGAAAGAAAGGGAATACTTGTGGGCGAGCATGTAAGAAAATTTTAGGTTTTAGAGAAGTCAAAAGACTTGCTTTGAAAAGAAAGGAAGTTGATGTGTTTAAATAAGATGGAATTTCTCCTTCTTATAGAATCACAAGGTATAAGGAATAGGCAATGATTACCCTCAATGGGCATGCCAACATATGCTTGAGGGACTCACCCTAGCTCTACTTGAGGGACGCACTTCAAGCCAAGTATGAAGAACTTGCCCCTGCCTTCGCTCGAGGAGTTTTTCACATGGCCCGACCTAAATGTAAAAACCTAAACATTAGGGTTAAATCACTTTGCCCTTTTGAAGTCCTTGTGCTATGGGGACTGTGTACTAGGATAATTTTATTGGGCCTGAAAGTCTATAAGCCAAAATCCTTTACTCTATGCGAGCTCAAGATGTGAGGTGATATGACGCCCGAAATGGGAAGAAGTTGTAACACCCCTCTAATAACCCGCGGCATTTAAACAATTATTAATCAGAGTCAACATGTAAGAGGTGTCACAATTCATAAATAAAGAAAAATACACGTTCGGTACATATCATGCATTCACTGAAAACATCTGTAATTATAACTCAATAAACAAACCATGTCTACACAGCGGAATTAAAATCATCAAGTCAACATCCATCATTAATGTATCAGACTTTAACAACAAAACAAATAGAGTTATAATCGAACTCTAAAAAAAACAACGCGTTCCCAGTGTTACATCTACCAGAGCATGACACCGACACAATACTAAAAACCGACTTATGAGCTAATCCTCACCAAGTCGCGCCGCTATCCTCAATCTGAAAATGACAACAAGTAAGGGTGAGTCTCATCACAGTTAACCAATGTTATTGCATCATAAATAATAACATTTCATAGTTATATCATTCACCCAATTGTTCTTATTCAGATAATCATCACTAAACATCCACAGATAACAGATAATCATCACATAACATATATAACCATGTTACAAACAATCATGCACATGTATGAAACTGACACCATGCATGTGGTACCAAACATCACCAGTGGAAATCATCCACCGACCGATCTATCATCATCCAGATACGGCCCTGCCAGCACAGATTCCACACAATGGGAATCTTGCCCTTCACTGCATCCTCTCATCTTTAGGATACAGCCCTCAACTATGATTATGAATGCATGCAAACACATATATATAACATACCAACATCATCATCTCACTATGAGTAGCATCATCTTTACTCACACATCATCATACATCATCATCATCAAGTATGTTCAAATATATGTACAATTGCATCATTCAATTAAAATCATATATCAATCAATCATACGATTTATCTCATCTTAATCATCATAAATCAAACATTATTCCAAACAGATCAGCATTCTAAAAGTTACTCATTACCGAACTCTTAAAATCACAAAACAGCAAAACTCTGCAAGTCACGCTGGCCATACGCGTACCATACGCGTACCAGCAGAGTCAGAATTTCACAAAACACACACACCATACGCGTATCATACGCGTATGGGCAGAACCACATTTCCACACAAAACACAAGCATACGCGTATCAGCCTGCCATACGCGTACCTACCAGTTACCATACGCGTACCATACGCGTATGAGCAGATGGTGCAACCTGATGCACACTTGGGGAGCGTATCATACGCGTATCGTCCCCCTCCATACGCGTACCGTACGCGTATCATACGCAAATGGGCAGCAGTTCACAGAAACCTGCAACTTACCCATTCGTCTTCCTCGCGATTTCACCTGTACAGCCTGCGATTTGGGTCTCAAAACCAGAAAATTTCACATAATAACATCACACAGTTCACCCAACAATCACAGTGTATGATTCTATAATCGAATTCATTCATCATACCCTAATCTATTCAATTATTAGGGATTTAATAGCCACAGATCCAATCTAAATGATGAACACAACAGAAATCCAGAATACAGAATCAATTATCCAAACAATACTCCTAATCGACATCACTATCCATAACACGATAATAGAGATTAAATGGAGAGTCCCCCTTACCTTAGACAATTGTTCTTGATCCTTGATCTCTCCCTCTACAGTTCTCCTTCACGTTCCTCGTTCCAAACCTCTGTTCTTTCACGTTCTTTCTTTCTTCCCAAATCCCAATTGTTTTATGAAAAATAATAATAATTTAGTAAAAAGGATTATAAAATCACCCTCCCTCTTTTACTATTTACTCACATGGCCCAAATGCCATAAACCATTATTTATTCATTATTTTCACAAAATCCCTAATAATTCTAATTATTAATTCAATGTTCCAATTAAATTAATATTAAAATTATACGGGTGTTACAACTCTCCCCCACTAAAAGAGTTTTCGTCCTCGAAAACATACCTCAGGTAAAAAGTTCTGGATAAGAGTCATTCATCTGACTCTCTAGCTCCCAGGTAACATTGCCTTCAGCTGGTCCTCCCCAAGCTACTCTGACCAAAGCTATTTCCTTGCCTCGCAATTGCTTCAGTCTTCTATCTTCAATCCTCACAGGTAAAGTCTCAACCGTCAAGTTATCTTTCACCTGTACATCATCTACTTGGATCACATGGGACGGATCCGAAATGTATTTCCTCAACTGAGACACATGAAATACATCATGTAAATTTGCAAGCATCGGCGGTAGAGCGATACGATAAGCCACTTCCCCCACTCTTTCAGAAATTTGGAATGGTCCAATAAAACGCAGAGTCAACTTCTTTGACTTCAATGCTCGACCAATCCCCGTCATAGGAGTAACTCTCAGAAACACATGATCTCCCTCTTGAAACTCAAGTGTTTTCCTCCTTTTATCGTGATAACTCTTCTGACGACTCTGAGAAGCCTTCATCTTCTCCTGAATCATTTTAATCTTCTCTGTAGTCTGTTGTACAATTTCTGGACCAATCACAGCACTCTCACCAGATTCGTACCAACACAACGGCGTCCTACACCTCCTACCATACAAAGCCTCAAACGGAGCCATACCGATACTCGAATGATAACTGTTGTTGTAGGTAAACTCAATCAAAGGCAGATAACTATCCCAAGTACCACCTTTTTCCAATACACAAGCACGCAACAAATCTTCTAATGACTGAATTGTCCTCTCAGTCTGTCCATCAGTCTGTGGATGATAAGCAGAACTCAGTCTCAGCTTAGTACCCAAAGCTTTCTGCAAACCTTCCCAGAACTTAGACGTAAACCGCAGATCTCTGTCTGACACGATACTTGAAGGAATACCATGCAGACTCACTATCTTCTCAATATACAATTGAGCCAGCTTTTCCATCGGATAATCCATTCTCACCGGTATAAAATGTGCAGACTTCGTCAACCTGTCTACCACGACCCAGATAGCTTCACAATTTCTGACAGTTCTCGGCAAACCCGACACAAAATCCATTGAGATGCTGTCCCACTTCCACTCAGGAATAAACATCGGTTGCATCAACCCAGACGGTTTCTGATGCTCAATCTTTGACTTCTGGCAAGTCAAACAAGAATACACAAACTCAGCAATTTCCTTCTTCATCCCCGGCCACCAAAACAACTTTTTCAAGTCATGGTACATCTTGGTAGGACCAGGATGAATACTCAATCCACTACGGTGTCCTTCTTCTAAAATACGCTTTCGGAGTTCATCAATATCAGGAACACAAACTCGGTCACCAAACCTCAGTATACCATTCTCGTCGACTCTGAATTCACCGTTCTTGCCTTGATTAATCAAAGTCAACTTATCAATCAATCCAACATCAGCTTTCTGACCTTCTCTAATTTCTTCAAGAATACCACTAGTCAGCTTCAGCATACCCAATTTGACACTAACAGGAGTACCTTCACACACTAAACTCAAGTCTCTGAATTGTTCAATCAAATCCAATTCCTTCACCATTAGCATAGACATATGCAAGGTCTTCCTACTCAAAGCATCAGCAACCACGTTTGCCTTACCCGGATGGTAATTCAAACCAAAATCATAATCCTTCAGAAATTCTAACCACCTTCTCTGCCTCATGTTCAACTCTTTCTGATCAAAGAGATACTTCAGGCTCTTATGATCACTGAACACCTCAAATCTCGAACCATACAAATAGTGTCGCCACAACTTCAACACAAAAACCACAGCTGCCAACTCCAAATCATGAGTCGGATAATTCCTCTCATGCACTTTGAGTTGTCTCGACGCATAAGCGACCACTTGTTGATTCTGCATCATTACACCACCTAAACCCATCAGTGATGCGTCACAATAAACCACAAATGATTCTGTCGGATTCGGCAAAATCAAAATAGGAGCACTAGTCAACCTCCTCTTCAGCTCTTGGAATCCTTCTTCACACTTTGCATCCCAAATAAAAGCTTGTCCCTTCCTGGTTAATTTAGTTAACGGTAATGCTAACTTTGAAAACCCTTCAATGAATTTTCTGTAGTAACCTGCGAGACCAAGAAAACTACGAATCTCTGACACTGGCTTCAGAGCTTCCCACTGAGACACAACTTCTATCTTTGTAGGATCAACAGCAATACCATTCTTAGAAATTACATGTCCAAGAAAACTGACTTCTTCCAACCAGAATTCACACTTCGACAGTTTAGCAAAAAGTTGCTTCTCTTTCAACAGCTCCAACACAGTTCTGAGATGTTCCGCATGTTCTTTCTCACTCTTAGAATATATCAGGATATCGTCTATAAATACCACCACAAACTTATCGAGATACGGATGAAAAATCCTGTTCATGTATTCCATAAAAACACCAGGTGCATTAGTAACTCCAAACGGCATTACAGAATACTCATAATGTCCATACCTCGTTCTAAAGGCAGTCTTCTGAATATCGTCGTCTTTCACACGAATCTGATGATACCCAGACCTCAGATCAATTTTACTAAATACACATGCCCCAACCAACTGATCCATCAAATCATCAATCCTCGGCAATGGATACCGATTCTTGATAGTAACCTTGTTCAATTGTCTGTAATCTACACACAACCTCATTGAACCCTCTTTCTTCTTTACCAACAACACAGGCGCACCCCACGGCGAAACACTAGGACGAATAAATTTCTTCTCAAGCAATTCCTCTAACTGCTTCTTCAGTTCAGCCAATTCAGACGGCGACATACGATACGGCGCCATCGACACTGGACTAGTTCCCGAAACCAAATCAATAGAAAACTCCACTTCTCTTTCCGGTGGCAATTCATTCACATCTTCTGGAAAAACTTCTGGGAACTCGCACACAACAGGAAATTCGCTACTCGCCACTTTCTCCTTCACATTCATCAATGCAAACAACATAAACACTGTTGCACCATCTCCGATAGCCTCATTCACCTGTCTAGCTGTCATTTCCAGACTATCAGAACTAACCTCTTCAGGAAAAATCACCGTCTTCGCAAAACAGTTGATATGAACACGGTTGAATTCCAACCAGTTCATTCCCAGGATTACATCGAGTTGTTTCAACGGAAGGCACACTAAGTCCATCCCAAATTCTCTACCAAAAATATCAATCGGACAATTCAAGCATGCAGACGAAGTAGTTACTGAACCCGACGCAGGAGTGTCAATAACCATACTTCCATTTATGTCAGATATCTCAAGATTTAACCTCATAGCACAATCCAAAGAAATAAAAGAGTGAGTTGCTCCAGTATCAATAATTGCAACCAAAGGTGTGCCATGAATGAAACACGTACCTTTAATCAACCTGTCCTCTGGAGTAGTCTCTGACCCGGTCAAAGCAAAAACCTTCCCTCCCGATTGGTTCTTCTTTGGCTTAGGGCAATTAGGACTGATGTGACCCTCTTCACCACAGTTGTAACAAGTCACAACCCTCTTCTTGCAGTCAGCAGCAATATGACCCACTTGGTCACACTTGTAACACTTCTTCTGATCAAGCTTGCACTCATTCCTACGATGTCCCATCTCACCACAATTGTAACATCTGATACGAGCACTGGAATCTCCCCCACTGGGTTTCTTCCAATCAGCAGGTTTACCTCTACCATATGGCTTACCTCTATCCATATGTTTCTTCCCTTTTCTGTCAACCAACTCGCGAGAGTGAGATGACCTCAGCTTGATGTTATCTTCCTCAAAAATCCTGCTACAATCTACCAGATCAACAAACCTCCGGATTCTCTGGTACCTGATACCCTGCTTGATCTCATCACGAAGACCATTCTCAAATTTGACACATTTCGAGAACTCACTGGCTTCATCATCATTGTAGTGCACATAGTACCTTGCCAGTTCCACAAACTTGGCTGCATACTCCGGCACTGACATATTGCCTTGAACCAGTGCCAGAAATTCAACTTCCTTTCTGCCTCTGACATCTTCAGGAAAATACCTCCTCAGGAATTCCCTTCTAAATACAGTCCAGGTAATTGCTGTACCACCAGCATCCAGCTCAGTTCTGGTTGACATCCACCAGTCATCAGCCTCCTCAGATAACATATGAGTACCATACCTCACCTTGAGGTCCTCAGCACAGTCAATGACTCTGAAAATCCTCTCGATCTCCTTAAGCCATTTCTGAGCACCTTCAGGATTATGCGTGCCCTTGAACAATGGAGGATTGTTCCTCTGAAAACTGTTCAGTTGCCTGTCAGCACCAATCGCAGCTCCATTGGCATTCCCTCCCAACACACCAGCAATCATGCCCAGAGCCTCAGCGATAGCATCATCGTTTCTTCCTCCTCTTCCAGCCATTGTTCTGCTTAACACAAACAATCCAGTCAGAACAAAAGTATCGACAAATAACTCGTATTAGTCGCATACACGGAAAGACTGACACTAAGACTCTGGTCACAACGACCGACTATGCTTTGATACCACTATTGTAACACCCCTCTAATAACCCGCGGCATTTAAACAATTATTAATCAGAGTCAACATGCAAGAGGTGTCACAATTCATAAATAAAGAAAAATACACGTTCGGTACATATCATGCATTCACTGAAAACATCTGTAATTATAACTCAATAAACAAACCATGTCTACACAGCGGAATTAAAATCATCAAGTCAACATCCATCATTAATGTATCAGACTTTAACAACAAAACAAATAGAGTTATAATCGAACTCTAAAAAAAAACAACGCGTTCCCAGTGTTACATCTACCAGAGCATGACACCGACACAATACTAAAAACCGGCTTATGAGCTAATCCTCACCAAGTCGCGCCGCTATCCTCAATCTGAAAATGACAACAAGTAAGGGTGAGTCTCATCACAGTTAACCAATGTTATTGCATCATAAATAATAACATTTCATAGTTATATCATTCACCCAATTGTTCTTATTCAGATAATCATCACTAAACATCCACAGATAACAGATAATCATCACATAACATATATAACCATGTTACAAACAATCATGCACATGTATGAAACTGACACCATGCATGTGGTACCAAACATCACCAGTGGAAATCATCCACCGACCGATCTATCATCATCCAGATACGGCCCTGCCAGCACAGATTCCACACAATGGGAATCTTGCCCTTCACTGCATCCTCTCATCTTTAGGATACAGCCCTCAACTATGATTATGAATGCATGCAAACACATATATATAACATACCAACATCATCATCTCACTATGAGTAGCATCATCTTTACTCACACATCATCATACATCATCATCATCAAGTATGTTCAAATATATGTACAATTGCATCATTCAATTAAAATCATATATCAATCAATCATACGATTTATCTCATCTTAATCATCATAAATCAAACATTATTCCAAACAGATCAGCATTCTAAAAGTTACTCATTACCGAACTCTTAAAATCACAAAACAGCAAAACTCTGCAAGTCACGCTGGCCATACGCGTACCATACGCGTACCAGCAGAGTCAGAATTTCACAAAACACACACACCATACGCGTATCATACGCGTATGGGCAGAACCACATTTCCACACAAAACACAAGCATATGCGTATCAGCCTGCCATACGCGTACCTGCCAGTTACCATACGCGTACCATACGCGTATGAGCAGATGGTGCAACCTGATGCACACTTGGGGAGCGTATCATACGCGTATCGTCCCCCTCCATACGCGTACCGTACGCGTATCATACGCAAATGGGCAGCAGTTCACAGAAACCTGCAACTTACCCATTCGTCTTCCTCGCGATTTCACCTGTACAGCCTGCGATTTGGGTCTCAAAACCAGAAAATTTCACATAATAACATCACACAGTTCACCCAACAATCACAGTGTATGATTCTATAATCGAATTCATTCATCATACCCTAATGTATTCAGTTATTAGGGATTTAATAGCCACAGATCCAATCTAAATGATGAACACAACAGAAATCCAGAATACAGAATCAATTATCCAAACAATACTCCTAATCGACATCACTATCCATAACACGATAATAGAGATTAAATGGAGAGTCCCCCCTTACCTTAGACAATTGTTTTTGATCCTTGATCTCTCCCTCTACAGTTCTCCTTCACGTTCCTCGTTCCAAACCTCTGTTCTTTCACGTTCTTTCTTTCTTCCCAAATCCCAATTGTTTTATGAAAAATAATAATAATTTAGTAAAAAGGATTATAAAATCACCCTCCCTCTTTTACTATTTACTCACATGGCCCAAATGCCATAAACCATTATTTATTCATTATTTTCACAAAATCCCTAATAATTCTAATTATTAATTCAATGTTCCAATTAAATTAATATTAAAATTATACGGGTGTTACAGAAGTCACCCAACAATATGATGATAGGTTGCCTAATTGGACTTGGTTTGCCTGAGGCAACCCATTCACCTGCCATACGAAGTTGATGCAATCTTTAATCACCAATCGGTTGTAAGAATGGGTCACATAAGGAAACCGCTTCCTCCATAATTTTATGTGGAATAAGTCTTTTATCAACCACGATTTTTTATCAAGTTATAGGAGCAAACTTCTCTTGGATTTTTAGCTCAGACCCAATAGTTCTCCTATAAATACCTCAATCCCATAATTAAGAGGGAATACAGTCTTTCTCCAAGAAAGAAATACAAAGTTTCTTATAACTATACTCGAGTTAGCCCTAAACGCAAGCAAAGTACCCTAAACATTTCAGACAACCCTACACCGTAAGAGGTTGTCCTCATTGTACTTTTTGTAGCAAGTACAAAGTGTAATTAGGTTTATTCGTAATTTTGAATTTCGATATTCAATTAACTAAAACCTTAGTTCTATGATAAGGTTGAGTTCATGTTCAAAACATCTAAATAAACGTGTCTACATAATTGTAACTAAATCAAATAATTTGGTTAAAATCAAAATTAGAACAACATAATGGAAGAAACTAAGTCGTTATAAGTGTACCTGGGTCGAAGTCAAAGTCTAGAACAAATAAATGGAAGAAAAGTAATCCAAAGCTAAGTTTATTCAAAGTTTGGACAAATAAATGTAAGAAACACATTCCTAAAACGTGAGTATAACTTATTCTAAGTTCCAACATCTTAATGCAAATGTCTAAACCATTAAACATGTAATTAAACTCTTTCGTAGTTCAAAATGTCAAAATTCAATTAACTAAGTCATTAGTTGATTCAAAGTTAATAACAATTAATTAATTCATTAGAAAATATTTTTGACATAATTAGTCCCCAAGTCTCTTAACTTAATCAAATGTTTCTCTTTGGTTTCTAACCTAAAAAATCTTATAAAGTGGCCCTTAACTACCATTTTGTTATATGGAATGATTTGTATCGTTAGCTTTGCTGAAAAAACATTAAGTATGGATTAAGTGGCATGACAAGTAGGCAAATAGTAAAAGGTTGACTCGGTAACTATGTTATAAACGCCTTTAGGGTCCGTATTCTTCATCTTCCATCTATCATCTTCTCTATTCATCTCCAAAACCTAAATCCTTCTGTTTGCAACATTTTTTTCTTACTTGTTCCATCTGAGTTTGCCTTTGCGTTCCTGCTTCAATCACCATTTGTGTTTCAATGTCAAAGAATGTAACCAGTGCTTCAAACAACCAAACCTTTGGTACATCCATATTTGTGCTTTATGAAACAAAAGGATGTAGTATTTTTTTTTCCAATGTGAAAGTATTATTTGTACCATTAGTGATATGAAAAGTGTCAACTATGGGAATTTTTTTTGTAGTTGTAGAAATTATAGAAATCACATGGTTAAGAGCTGTAATTTCTTCAAGTTGTCAAGTGACGAAATTGTTGATGAAAGGGATTTGAAGCTTAACAAACAAAAGAAGAAAACTACAAAATTAAAGAATGAGGTTCTTCACACTAGAGGATGGTTGAAAATGTCCATTGTGGTTGGTATTTTGAGCTTAGGGTTGAATAATTTGTTTGTAACCATGTATTTCAGATATGATTAAGTTTGAAATTTGTATATGTCATGAGCTTATCTATGTCACACTTTGTTGGTTTGGTTTAATGCATATTTTGATAAACAATGTGTGTACATTATACTTTGGTATAACATTGATACAAAACACTGGTATAAAAGTGTTCACAAAAAACCCATATGTGCAACATACTGGTATATAGACCTAAGTTTAACAATGCAGTGCAGTTAATGGATTAATGTGTAACAATTTATAAAGTTAAGGGGAGAATGTGTAGCATATCAGAATAAAACAATAGTTATTATAACTTGACATATCAGAACAATAGTCATTATCAGAACAATTGACCAATTTATAAAGTTAAGGGCAAATGTGTAGCATGTCAGAACAAAACAATATTCATCATAACTTAGTATATTAGAACAATAGTGATTATCAGAACAATTGACCAATTTATAAAGTTAAGGGGTTAATGTGTAGCATGTCAGAACAGAACAATAGTCATTATCAAAATGATTGGCCAATTTATAAAGTTGAGGGGCCAATGTGTAGCATATCAAAACAATAGTCATGATTATAAGAGAATTTCATATAACTTGTCATTATAGCTGAACAATAATTCATCACTATCATACTCCTCAATGTCACTTAATCCTCTCAAATTTTCCTGTAAGACCCCACATTCATTCACAACATCGACTTTCCCCTTCCCATTGGCCTTGCCTTTCGCCTTGCCTTTTTCCTTTCCCTTTTACCTTTTACATTGCTTTTTCCCTTTGTATTCACTTCATCATCAACAACTACTATCTCTCAATCAATTCCTATATCATATTATGAGTCTTCAAAATTTACATTTTGTGAAGACAATCCTTCTACAACTTGGTTTTGACGAAGACAAGATTTCAATTGCAAAAGGAATGGATTAATTCATATGAAAGCATAAAGATTCAAGTATTTCAAAAAGAGCTTAAACTTCATTGATCAAAAATATTAAGGTATGTGGTATACAACTCTCTTGATGCATAAACAAGTGTGCTCAAACATTCATACATGTTCCATAATATTTGCAAAACATTAGAAAATATTTTAAACCTTTAAATATATGTTTTTGGTGTTTTTTGCATGTGGGAACCGAGTTCCAGTTTGGAGGAACCGGTTCCCAGTTCCCTCTGCCCAGCTATTTTTCGCTCATCATGTCCAGGAACCGAGTTCCACTTTCTGGGAACCGGTTCCCCAGTTCAAATTTTCAAATTTTGTTAACGTTACATAAAGGGAACCCGGGTTCTGTTTTAAGGGAACCGGTTCCCACGTGATTTTTTTTAAAATTTCATAATTCCTTTCATTCTTTAAATGGTACCTCTTCACCTTTTATTCTTGCATCCTTCCATACATAATAACCATTTGTAAAGGTGTCTTAGAGGCTATATATTTCAGATTTTTCAGAATTTATTCTTTACCTCTTTCATTCAAATAATTCAAACAATTCAAGTGTCCATATCTTTCACAAAAATCACCAAGTGTCCATACTCCATTTTTATTAAAACTTTGTTCATATAACTTTCACTCAAATACCAAAGTTTCATATCATACATTCATTGAACACTTGTTTATCATTAAAAGGAATTGTATGCTTGAAAGGGAAGGTCAATCCAAGATTGATATATTTTTCATCTTCATAAATTATTGTATCATTCAAAAATTATTTCTCCTTACTATCTAGGATTGTTGGAAGTAAGTGTTGTGTTTGAAGAGGATTGTTCTTCATTCACATTAGTGTTGTTTGATCTTAAAGGTGTTAAGAACCTTTGATCACCCTATAGGTTAGATAGTAGGCATAGGCTTGTACAATAATTCTAACTATAGTGAAATCTCTTTCGTGTTTGAAAGGGGACTGGAGTACTCTCGGATTGTGAGGGGAACCAGTATATATCGTTGTGTTCTTTATCTTTTCGCTTTTACCGCTTTCATCACCATTACCAAGAAAAAGATAAAAACCATCAAAAGCCTTCAAACACTTAACCAAAAATTAGTAAAGACATTCTCATAAAACCGATTATTTTTTGAAAACCTAATTCACCCCCCTCTTAGGCATATCTGATACTTACACATTTAAAGTATTGTCTTCACTCCCATCTACTTCCACATCTCATTGATTATAGTTAACTCCCTCATCTTCTTCCAGGTTATAGTTTGGTCCTTCATTGTTCCCTTCTACTTCAACATTCTTCTCAATGTTATAGTTGATCCCCACATTTTCCTCAATGTTACAGTTTGTTTCCCCTGCACCAATATTCTCCTCAATGTTATAGTTTGTCTCATCTGCACCAATATTTTACTCAATATTACAACTGGTCCCCACATTCTCCTAAATGTCATATTTGGTCCCCACTTTTGTCCCCTCTTCCACCACATAGCAGGGACCCCATTAATTCAGTTCATTCACTCAGAACATCTTCACCCACTGTCACATCTACATTATTACCTAATTCAACTCCTTCACCCACAACATCATCATCCACAGTCTTATCTACCTTATCACCTAATTTAGGTCTTTCACCATTAACATCTTCACCCACAATGGTCCCATCTAGATTATTACCTAATTTAGGTCCTTCTAGTGAAAATATATGTTCATAAATGATATCAAGTTGGTCAAGAGGATGGGTAACATATAAATGAAATGTCTCAGTCATCACTGTAATTGTTTTTATCCTCTTAGTCCCCTTGTCATTTTTCAACAGAACTATATCATCAACACCCATATTATCGTAATACCAAAGCCTATTTACAGTAGGATAACCTATATTTTTTAACTTGCTCAAAACTTCTAAGTAACTCCAAAAATCAGGATAAACATTATAGATTGACTATAATCCTATATAACTTGACTTGATAAAATTAGCAAGCAAATGCAAACCAATTCTGACCTTTACCCTAGTACCTTTCAACTTCTTATTTTTGTTATTTCTAATATTTAAATCAATATAAAATAAAATAAAAAATTCAGGCGGGCTTTAAAACGTCTTGCAAGACATTTTTTTTCATAAAAAACTAATGGGAGAGACCAAAATATGTAAGATAATGTTAGTTAATGAACTAATGTTTTTCAGTTAGAAGATTTCTTAACCCACCCCATAGGTATGAGGCGCACCACCAAATTGACAAAACTGCCCTCGTGCTTCCGTAGATGCATCTCCGGAGGCAGCTTTTTTTTTGTTTAATGTTGTTTTGTTCCGTAGATGCACTTACAAAAGACTTCTGTAGATGCATATAGGGAATCAGCCCAGACCTAGAAAACCAGAACAACATAATTTTTAACCATAAAAGATTCATTATTGATTCATTAATTAATCGACATTACAATGAAATTTCCAACAAAAAATTAAGAAAATTAAGAGATATAAGAAATTTCAACGGTTAAAACAATGTCATCCGATCCATGCATCATTTGAATGCAATCCATGTCAAATTTCACTTCATCCCACCAACGTTCCTTTTCTCTGGTCACAGAAGAGGTCCTTGTTCTAAGCCTCTGAATCCTTTTGATGACTTCGCCGGGTTTGTACTCCCCCTCTAAAAAAGACATGATAGTCCTCTTGAGTTGGTCGAAGGAATGGATATTCCAAAACTTAACCGGCATGGAGGGTTTGACGGGAGAGAAAATGACATGTGCTTCCCTTATGGGATATTCCGGTTCAGGATCGGGACGCTTGGATGATGTTCGCTGCCACGATTCTGGCCTTATGCGAGACATTTTTGTGTTTGTGTTTGTGTTTGTGTTTATGTGTAATGCAAACCTATAAACCCCATATTTATAGAAGCCTTTGGAGACTATGGACCACACAATCTCTGTCACAGAACGTTTTGTACAAACATCAACTAAAGTAGCTAATTCTCTTGAAATATTATCAGGGTGCACCATACCTATTTTGCCAAAATCACACAGAATTACAAAATGCTGGAAAAAAAAATGCAGGAATTATTCCGTAGATGCACCTACGGAAGTGTTCTTCCTCAACACATTCCGTGAATGGATCTACGGAAGCTGCGTAACCTTTTTACAGAAAAAATCATTGATAATGTGAACAATGTAGTGGTTGAAAGTGATTATTCACCTGAAATTCAGACTCTTCTTGCTCTTTTTGATTTGTTGCACCAAAAAGTTTGAGTCTCGGAGTGAAATAGGGTATTGATGATGTAGGGTTTTTAGGGTGTAGAATATGAAGAGTTTGAAGAAATAAAACAATGAGGGGAGTGATCATGCTGGTTCAAACTATATCAGACACTTTCGTAGATGCATCTACAGAACAATGTGGCGCTAAGCTATTCCGTAGATGCACCTACGAAAACGTTTCTGAACTGATTTTGATTTTATGTGTATTTTTTTTATATACACTAGTTTATTACGCTTCCGTAGATATATCTACGGAAGAACCGTAGATATATCTACGGAAGAAATTAATTTTTTTCAAAATATATTCCGGATGTACATCTATGTAAATTGAAGACAAAATGAAATTTTGCATAATGTTTGAGATCCATGAAATTGATTGAGAAACTATCTTTAATTCAGTCAAGGCCAAATATTGAATAAAGTTAACGGAAAAAAATAGAAAATTTATGTACCCACCTCCCTATGGGGGTCACCCCCAGCGAAAACCCAACTTTACCCCGCTTTGAAAATGCATTTCTGAAATATTTTCTTTTCTAAATTTTTCCAGACTTCAGAAGTGCATTTCCGAAAAAATCCCAAAAATTGGGATTTTGATTAATTCGGAGATACATCTCCGAAAAAAAAAAAAAATTAAAAGTCCTAAAAATTAATTTTAGGATATTAATTAATTCACATATCATAAATTTGATATAATTTATGAGTAATGAATAATAATAATTATATATTTTGATATAATTTATGAGTTATAAATAATAATTATTATATATTTAAATTCTTATTCATATTTTAAAATTTAAAATAATTTTAATTAAAAAAATTAAAATAATTTCACTTACAGAATGAGTTATAATTTTTTATTTATATATTTATAATAATTATTATATATTTACAAAAAAAATTAAAAAAATGAATATTTTAATTTATATGTTTATATAATAATTATAATAATTATTATATATTTATAAAAATTATTATATATTTATATATTTATAAATTTATATAATAGTTATTATATATTAATTATAAATATATTTATATAATAATTATAAAAATTTAAAAAAATGAGTGTTTTAACTTATAATAATAATTATATTTTTATATATTATATATTTATATATTTCACTTACAAAATTAAAAATTATTATTATATATTTATATATTTCTATTCTGATTCATAGTTAAAAATGAGTTATAATTTTTTATTTAGTTTAAAAAAATTAAAAAAAGATTTTGTCTTAATTTTATTTAATAAAATTTTTATATTTAACTCTATATAATTCAAAATTTATTTATAAAATTAAAATGTTTTTGATTTATATAAGTTATTAAATTAATTTTTAAGTTTAAAATTGTTTAGTAAATTTTGATTCTCCTTGATTTTATTGATTCACCTTCATTTTATTGATTTACCTTGATTTTATATTTATTAATTGTATTGATTCACCTTGATTTTAATTTTTTAATAATTATTGAATTCTTTCGGAAGTGTATATCGAAACATTCCAAGACCAATTTGGTCTTGAAATATTTCGAAAATGCATCTCCGAAAACGAAAACTCAAAAAGGGGTGTTTTCGGAAATGCATTTCCGAAAACTTAAAAAAGGGTGTTTTCGAAAATACATCTCCGAAAACACATTTTTTTTCCGTGTTTTCGGAAGTGCATTTCCAAAAACATTTTTTTTTAATAAAAGTATGTTTTCGGAAATGTATTTCCGAAACAACGAGTATTTTGATAAATTCGGCCAGAGGTGACTAATAATTAGAAAAACTGTTTTTTCTTTGAATTTTTTCATAAATTCTAGAACCTTAATCCTCATTTGCATCCTAATTCCCCGAATCACAACTATGGGTTAACCTAAATCTGTGTGAAACCAACGAAATTCATACTATATTCACATCTATTTTTATTTCATTCACAGACCTCAATCTTCCTCTTAATCGTCTCAAATTTCGGGTTTGCTTTCAAGTCCTTCCTTTTTTGATGTTGGATCAACTTTTATGTTAGTGTTTATGGTTTATATGAACTTCATTTTGCAGTTATTGTTATTATTACTGTGATTTTTGTGCATGGGTTTGATTTTCTCAGTGATTGCTAATTTGGGTTTTTCTCCACTAATTTTTTTTACCGTATGAAACCCTTAATTTGTACATAGATGAACTTTTCTGATTTGTTGGTTTATACTCTGTCTATAGTCTGTGCATTAACATGAATCGAATTGTATGGATCAATTGATAACAATAATTGTATTGTTTTTCTTTTTGGCATTCTGTTCATATAGGTTTGAAGTTAACATAAATAAACTAGTACATGTCTAGGAATGTCTGTATGTTTGTTTGCTAGTTCCCTCATTCTGCATGAAATCGGAATGGACACCTTGTTTGGGCAATTCAATAAATCATGAGCTGGGATTATATTCAAGTGCTTCTCTGTTACTGTATTGGAAGCAATTGATCGCCTAACACAGAAACATTTAATTAATTGTTCCTATGGTACTAGGACCCCTTTTAATATTTTCCAATTACTATACTTGCTGGAGTTCAGACTTGGCTTGCTCCTTCATAAATTACTGCTATAGCTGGTGGTGACTAGTGAATTGATTATTGGATTATTTCAGAAACATTTGCTCTTGGATAAAGGAATATATAATCTAACAAGGAAAGGTGGTATCTCTATGCATATAGCACGGTCTATTGTCTGTTACACAGAATATTTTCTGTTTATAATATGTTTGTTCTGTAAAATCTCTTTTAATTTATTCATTACGAGTATATAGATATAATTTTTAATATATTCATTACGAGTATATAGATATGATGAATGATGCTAAGAGAGATGTTGGAAGATTGGAGTCAACATGATAACAAGAAACAATAGCATCATTTGTTTATGTTGAATTGTATTAATTTGTACTTGTTATTTAAAACTATTATACTTTTGATATTGAAGTTATTTTGATCTAGGAGTTGTGGTGTTTTTCTCAATTTTGAAAAAAATTAGTTTGTTGAAATGTCTATCTACTGAAATGTCTAGCTAGAACTTGGATACACTTTGAAATAGAATGAATTTTATGGAAAATAGATTAAAGCAAAAAAGATTGGATAAAGAAAAAAGCGGCGATATAACTGGTTTTGAGAGAAACGGTTTTAGAAATGGTTCAAATAAAAAATAATCAGTTTTAAAACAGGTTGAGATAAACCGGTTTTAGAACTGGTTCAAATAGAAAACCAGTTTTAGAACCGGTTAAAATATAAAAAAACTGGTTTTTGGTAGAAACCGCTTTTGACCGAACCGGTCCAAATATAAACTGATTTTGGAAAATAAACCGGTTTTTATGACACAATTCTAAGAACCGAGCCATATATGGTCCAATTCGGGTTGGTTTAAGAACCATGTACACCCCTACTATATGTTATCCCACAATCCCATACTTGAGGCCGGCTGCTCCGTGTCGCTATCTGGGACTGGCTGGCTACTCTGGTATGTAAGATATATCCTTTTTATGGGATTGATTTATGGTGGCTTAATTTTGTTTGCAGTTAACAAAAGGACCACTTCCAGATCTAGAAGAGAACAAATTTGGTAAAGTGGTGCAAGGATAACTGAACTAAAGCATGGGATTTCAGATTTTGAACTTTTTAAAGCCCTCCATGAAAGTGCTGGTGGTGATATTAATACTGATATTTCTGACAAACATCAACCATTCTGTAGCATACTCTTTTCCTTCATCCGAGACTACGATGCACACTAATAATTGGGCGGTTTTAGTCTGCACCTCTCGGTTTTGGTAAATTAAGTTTCATTCTTAATTAATAAGAAGAAATCACAACAATATCTTGGTTTTTTTGTACATCTCTTCATGGTTCTAAACTAGTATTATTTTGAATGATAAAACTCTTTTAAAGCTACCTAATATTTTGTTTTTGCCTTATTCTTTGTTGAAGTTGCTTGGGAACGAAAAACTGTAAATCAAAATAAGGATAGATAGTGAGAATGTGTTTTTCTTTTGTTGTTTTATAAGAACTTTTGCAAATCAGGATGGAGTATAGAGGGTATTTTAATTATTGAAGGTTTTGGTTTATGTCTCATGAATCTAAACCTTTACAACATGGTTAGTTTACTAAATGTGTTGTTTCCACATTTCAGGTTTAATTATCGACATATGGCCAATACTTTATCATTGTATAGGTAATTATACAAGTTTAGCCTTATTTTGAATGGTTGGAATTATGCTGGATAATGACTTATTGATCACTAGATTTTTATATTATATTATAGTATATTTCACATTCAGGACAGTTAAGCGACTAGGAATACCTGATGAGAGGATTATACTCATGCTAGCAGATGACATGGCATGCAATGCAAGAAACAAATACCCTGCCCAAGTTTTTAATAATGAAAACCATAAACTTAACCTGTACGGGGATAATGTCGAGGTAAGTTTCTAGGCATGCATTTTTGTCTAAATATTTTATTGAATATTGAGAAGATCTTTATTATTAGTTTCAGCTATTACTGGTTACAAACGTAACAGTTTTTGTTTTACAAATCACAAACACTACGCCTTTGTTAGTCTGACTTATATTCTCTCCTTATTAGAGAAGTTAGGCCAAATAGTATTTTCAAAGCGATCTAAAATATTAGGAAAATGCTCTTTAATTATTTTAGTGCTCTTGATATGTATTATCTTTCAGATGGTTTTTGACTGCAATTTCTCAGGTAGATTATCGTGGCTATGAAGTAAATGTGGAAAACTTTATGCGGGTACTAACAGGCCGTCATGAGGTTGCTGTTCCGAGGTCCAAACGACTACTTAGTGATGAAGGAAGTCATATTCTTTTATACATGACAGGGCATGGAGGTGATGAGTTTTTGAAGTTTCAGGACTCAGAAGAGCTTCAAAGTCACGATTTAGCTGATGTTGTGAAGCAAATGAAAGAGAAACACAGGTACACATTCTTATTCAATTGAGTTGTGATAGGAAAATGAGAAAGCAATGAGAACTGTGTCAATCTGTAAAGTGCATAGATGTACAGTCGACAAGACACATGCTAGTAAATAATATCCAAATTATAAGAAATTCTGACTTAAAAATATAATTATCACTTGGTTAGTGTTATACCGCTCAATAACTTTTTACCAGATACATATTTAAAAAATCTACCACTTGATTGAATGTTTATATCATATAGATAATCTTGTTAAATGTTTAGGTAAAAATTAAATTAGTTGATGTTATTGAGGTGCATCAAGAATGACATCGTAAGTGCATTTATGAAATGACATTAAACTAGATGCATTTCAATGACATAAAGTAAATCTAAGTTGCAGGCAATAGGTCAAAGAACTAATCTTTTCCCCTCATAATGGAAATTGTTAGGTTTAAGGAGCTACTGGTAATGGTGGACACCTGCCAAGCCTCTACTCTGTTCTCACAGGTCTGATTATGCTACTATCTGTTGGTATATGTTATTAGAAAACTCACATGTCAATCCTCATGAATTGACACAGCATAAACTTGGGCTATTCATTTTCATAGAATGAACACTACCATTCTAGAATTGGATTTTCCTGAGTTTTAATGCTCCCAATGTTTCTCGTTAGATGGTTTTTATTGATTAATGTCATATGGGGCTGTTATACAATTTATTTGGGGCTATAAGCAAGTCCATTATCAAATATTTACCTTATGCATAAATGATAGTTACTTTGCTCTTAGTCATGAGCATACCTATAGCAATTAGATAGTCACAGCAAAAGGAGATTTGTAAATGTCCTATACCATATGGTTTTGGCTTTATCTTCACTATAAATATATACCTGTAGAACTCGTTATATAACATATTTTCCTCTGTTACCAGCCATGTTGTTTCATAATTGTTCTCCTGAAATTTATAATTGCCTACAGTGAAGTAACAAGGTATTTTTTGTTTTGCTGATTATTCTCTCTAAGTTTTGTTGCTTATGAGGCTCTCCTTTTTTCTTATCTTGACAGTTTCATTCACCTGACGTTTTGGCAATTGGAAGTAGCATGAAAGGACAGAACTCATATTCACATCACTTGGACTCAGATGTATGTAAGAACATAATAGTTATTGTGGCGGTGGTGGTTATAGAAATATAGTGAGAGATTTAGTGAAGTTATGGGTTTTAGATATAAAAGGGAGAGAAATAATAAGTTTGCATATTATTGATAATTGTTTGATAGTAAGTTCATATTTTTATAATATTCTAACACTCCCCTCAAGCTAAAGCTTAATACACTTATACCCTTAAAAAAAGAAAACGCAACAACCAGGGCATGACCTGAGGTACATGATTCAACAAAATCCTTTTCTAGTAAACATCATAAGACGATAGATATAGTGGGTTGTTTACACCAGAACCTAGGTAACTGTGGCCTGAAACCGAAAACTGATGATATATATTGAACTGACAATAAAACCCGAGTCAGGCACTGGAAATATCCGCTGAACGCGCTACCAATAATGCATGTGGCTAGAGAAGACCAAGATGGAAAAATGAAAATTATTATTATATTACCAAACTTTTGGGAACTCGGCAGCAGAATAGCCACATGTAAGTTCATGGATTATTGAACCAAGCTAAAATACCATGTTAAAATTGTGGGTCTTAGATAAAAAGGGGAGAGAAACAGGACAAGTTTGAATATTATTGATAATACAATTTGATAGTTATAATATTCTAACAAGATTCATAAGAGAGAGATAGTAAAGAAAGAGATGAGGAATATGAATTGTTACTCTTCATTATTGAGAAAATGATACAAGGTATTTATAGATACATATAACTGGATCAGTTTCTTACTTACAAAACTCATTCTAACAGAATTTCACAGCTGCAACAGTATACTAATACTACACAATACTCTAGCAGTCCTCCACAAACTCAGGGCAGTGATAGTTCTGGACGCTGCTGTGCACAGTTTGTTTGGTTCCAAGATCTGAAAAATGAGTCTTGGTCTTGGACACAGGTTTAGTTAGTTTATCAGCAACTTGCTTTAGGAAAGGCACTTAAGTGACAACCAGGGACTTGTTCAGAAATTTTAACTTACAAAAAGATGTCCAGCTACATGAGTTTGGTCCTTGGGGGGGATTAGGTATTGTAACCTGCAGCTCTCATAAAAGAGACTGAACCCTAAAAATTTCAGTGGCAGCAAGTATGTACGGCCCTTGGTGGGATTAGGTATTAAAACCTGCAGCTCTCATAAAAGAGAATGAACCCAAAATTTTTCACAGGCAGCAAGTATGTACTCGGTTTCAGCAATTGATCTTGTAACCAGAGTTTGCCTTCTGAAGATATTAAATTCGGCCCAAAGGAAGTACCAGCACCAGATGTGGACCTCCTATCATCAACTTCAGAGGCCCAGTCTGCTTCAGGGAAAGTCAAGCATTAGAGGCTGGTTACAGAACGTGGCCAAAATCAGGTGAACCTTTGAGGTATTTCAAGATCCTTTTAACATAAGCCCATTGAGACTGCAAATATTGTGCTGTAAATTGGCACACCTTGTTTATAGGATAGCCAATTTCTGGTCTGGAGACTGTGACATACTTCAGAGGCAGCAAGTATATGGCAGGATCTTCAACATGATCAGACCTACATTTAGAAAGTTTAAGTTTCCCTGGAAGAGGTCTCGAAATATCTTTTGCAGTTATAGGGACATTTCAGCATTCGGCAGTAAGTCTCTTGCATATTTGAGTTGAGACAGAATTATAGACCCAGAGGAGGTGTGCTTTACTTGGATTCCATGAAAGTAATCCAAGTCTCCCAACTGTTTAAGAGAAAACACTTGAAAATCAATGTCTGTACTAAATGAAGGGAGTTTCCTTTGTGATAATATCTCCGTCCACATAAATTAAAAATAAAGATTCAACATCCATCTCTGTTATGCACCACTAAGGAGGGATCACATTTACTTTGGGAAAAAGTTGATAAAAATTTATGTTATAACATGTATGCTCCAGCTTGAGGAGGAGTGTTAGGCAGTGCTACTATTCCTTAGCTGTACAGCATCCCTGATTCATGCTAACTAGGATCATGATTAAATAATATGAACAACTAAATTTGTCTTTAGAGGTATCTTGCTCCGTCCCGAATAATGATATGAACAACTAAAATTATATTTTTTATTTTTTTGCATATATGCAGGTGGGTGTTTCAGTTGTTGATCGCTTTACCTTCTACACTCTTGCCTTCTTTGAGAGGCTGAATATATATGACAATGCTTCATTGAGCAGGTACATGTAAAATATTTATAAGCTGCTTCATGTTTAGTATTTTATCCTTATTATCAAATGTCTATAAAGTAAGTTCCTCTTTTTGCATGTTCTTTTGATTGAATTTTACTTTCCAAATAGTTCTTGGAGTATGTTTCTTTGGCTTGTAACAGGCCTATCATTTGTTCATATTTTCTATCCTTAATATATGCATTAAACCATTACTCGCACATATTTATTAAGAAAGTTTAGTTTTGAAGTTATATTTGCAGTATATCAAGAAATGGAGCATCATCCTCTTTTGAAGGCTTGATTGTTTAATCATGCGTTTTTGTCCTTTCTTCGCAGTCTTTTCAACTCATATAACCCAAATTTGTTGATGTCAACTGCATATTACCGAATGGACCTGTATCAACGGCAGTTAGAGAAGGTAATAAAGTTATGCACATACTAAAAATCTTTTGCTCTTTTTTTTTTTTAAAATTTTTATTTTTTCTTTTTTGAAAATTTAAGCTTTAATTCTCTCCCTTTTTATTCAAAACACTATTTTCTTTAGCTATGGTTCGACCCTCCAATCTGTTTCCCTAACCCCTTTCAAAAGATTGTCTAAGGAATTCGAATTCAGAATTTGTCATTGCTCCCCAATGGATTCAACTATTTTACATGGAATTTGGTTTTACTTTAAACAAGAAATTCACTGTCAACATCCCCCAATCCATCACTGCCTTGCATGTGCAAACCAAACCTCTGGCTCAGCGAGCATTCTCGCCCCGTTCATCATATGCTATGTTTTTGTGCCATGTAAAGATTAATATCTGATGCACATTTATTAAATGATAATTATTGTTTGATGTAATATCTGCAGCTTGAACGCTTTGTTTGATTAAATTGATGAGTTCTTGTTCCATTACTTCTTTTTAGGTACACGTGACAAACTTTTTTGGCTCTGTGATGAAAATAATACGCACCGACTCAGCCTACAGGTCTCCGTCGAATAAAAAATTTAGCAAAGCGAAAATTAAAATGTCTTTGGACGAATCAACCTCAGACAATGGCAGAAGAATTTTGAGAAATTCTGATGATGAGGACCAATTTAATAAATTAAGTACAAAGGTGAATTGAACATATTCCCCAACAGAATTAGTATACACAATTTCATCTAAAGCTGTAACTCATGGATACTGGATTTTTACTATGCAGGAACATTTCCTTGGTGTTGGACAACTGTGGAATACTATTCTCAACAAATTGAATACTTTTGAAAGCATTGATGCTTTTGTTTGCTATGGCCTTGTTTCAATGCTTCCTCTGTTGATAGTTTCTACGTGGCTATCATCATAGATGACTACAGCAATACTCTTTGACAGCCACATGTTATGGCTGCTTGCAATGCAAGACAGTGGCTTATAGAACTTCATTCTGTTAGCCCTTGCTTTTTCCATGGTGGTGGAGTCGTGTTCTGCAGTTATGGTAACATAGATTCTTGACGGGTCATTGAATGGCAGAGAGGCAATTCTTAAAAATGTTCTAATTCTTGAAGTCTTTCAAAGACCAATTAAATATCTTAAGAGACAATCATTCTTTAATTTGTCTTCACAAGTTTTAGTACAATAGGTTCAAATATCTATTGTTGTCCAAATGAGTTTAGAAAGTAGGTTTAGATAGCTTAAAGTGTGGTTGTACAAATAGAAAGACGTGTGATCTTCCATGTGCTTATCTAATTTCAAAGAAGGTGAAATTTAAAAGCCCAATACGAATGGGTGAGGTTTACACTCACTGAAAAAGGACCCACTTTGATGATGATGGTGTGATGAAAGATAGTAACATATTGACAACTCAACGATGCAATTTTTATCATATTTTGAACATATTCACACACTTTTTCCAAATTCTCCTATTTCAAAAGCTCATAAAGTGTTTTCAAAGGTACTCGCATTAGCAAACCATCTCTTACACCACGTTTACAAAAAACTAAATATATCTAAGAGATTATGATTTTTATGCACAAATACATTGAACGAATTGTAAAGGTTGAGGGTGACGGTAATTGTGGTTATCAAGCTGTTTCTGCTTTGTTCTCTAAAAGAGATGAGAATGTTACAAGAAGAAGAAGACTTATAGTCTCATCAGTCGGGTTATATACAATTATGTCTAGAAGACTTAGATTCTTTATGTTAACTAACTCTCGCATAAAGGACTTAGTGTTTCTTCAGTTGGATTACGCATTGCTATGGCTAAAGAACCCAGATTTCCTAGGGTAGCTTAGACTTCACGAGAGGAAGAACCAATTCCCAGGATATTCCCATAAGTCGTGATTTAAACACTTTGTCTTCTACCAAAAGACTTATGCTTGAGGTACTATGTAGTGTTATATTTGCAAACGACCTCTCATAGGGAGATGTAATTAGACCGTCCTAGAAGAGGCGACAATATAATGTCGCCCAACAGGATGTATCACCTTGCCATGTGGTTTTTCTATAGCCCCGTCGTGGGAAATGTGAGACAAGATACTTCTTTGACAGATAGAAAGTCGCGATCATTAACTGATCCACGTCTCCCTTCGAAATAAGGATTCAACGATTAATTATTGACTGAGTGGGCGAGACCCCTTTCCAAGAAAATCCTAGGCCATAGAGGCCTCTATAAATACGCCTCCTCTCAAGAAGAGAAAGACATATCCTAAGTGATACTCATTCTCTACACCATAAAGAGCCCAACGCTAACTACAGTCTTCACACACGATTGCCTATAACTATATGTTTGCTACAAAGTATCACCACTCATCATGAGAGCCTCTCACCTCACATGAGTAGGTCTCCTAAACTACCTCAAAACACCACCGTATAAGACTTCTCACCATCGTGAGAAAACCCTGACCATCATATCGTGTTATTAACCTACTAAGACATCTGAGTTTCAATTCCCTTGTAGGGGGAACATGCACACCTATACTTTTTGACGTGTAAAAACATTCAACAAAAAATGTTATACTTTTTGCAAACATGTTTAGTAAAAATTAAAGTTATAGATCATGTTTAAACAAATAAATGCAAATAATGTTTAGGCAATTTCATTAGAAATTTTACATAAAGAGTTCTCATAATATCATTAAAATAAACTAACCTATAAACACAAATTTCAAAACCTGGTAATAACTTAAAAGCATAAATATAACATAAAGCATGTAAAACCAATTAAAATAAACAAAAAAAAATCATAAATAAAAAAGATAAGCAAATACAAATAAACATTTAAAAAACATGGAAACTATCCATGAGACAACATAAACACCAAAGAAACAAACAAAGTAAATCAACTCAGATGTAAAAGACTTAAATAAAAATATAGTTTGATTATCCTGCTTAGAGTACTTTTCAATAATTTATATCCTTCCTCTACCATTTTCTCATCGACATCATGTATTCCATCTAGTCTTTCATGTTGAGCCTGGTCCCTTGGTAAAAAGGACCATTCCCAAACCATGCAGAAAGTGCGTCAAATGACATTGGGTCCATTACTTTATTTGAATAAGGGCTAGAGTTATATAACTGCAACCAGTGTATGGATTTATTCAATGATGTCATTACCTTTTGTTGGGCATCCGTTTGTACCAATCGTGAGTAAAGTAATCCATAATGTTGGAGTTCATGGAAGAAAGATATGTAGATAATGGTACATATTAGGTGTGTGTATCTTCGCGATTTCTTATTTTTCGACAATATTTATCCATGAATTCATCATCAATGTCTGGACAGATGAGATAGAGAGTCGAATTAGTTATTGGACATTTGACACGCTTAAATAATTTCATGAGTAATCTTGGGAACGTGAGGACCGATTTTTCTCTAAAGGAGGGATATTCCAAATTCGATAGGGGATGATTTTGGCCAATTCTATTTTTTACTTCTTTCATTATAAACCAAATTAGTTTAGCTACATCTATGGTAATACTGAAAATGTGACTTTTTTTAAATGATGTTGTGCAAATTTAGTATTGTCCATAATTGTAATTCAAGCTCCAAGCGTTGTCTTAGGAATTAAATCATACTATTGCGGGAATTTCTCATATATATTTTCCCTTGTTTACAAATACGCCCTTGTGATTTCATCAAAGTACCGGTTGATGGTGAACATTTTTTTTTGAAAATCAACAAGCTCTCCTTTTGGGTTTTGAAATGGTTTATCGAAATATGAGTTTAGGGTTATTATTCACATGGAACTTTGACTTATGTAACCATAAATTATTGCTCAAACGATTCCTCCTTTGTTGAAAAGGAATTTACATAGAATTCTCGTATCAATTTAATGTTTTAATGTGAATCAGGGTGTGCTACTTTTCATTAATCGTGAGCATCAACTGTCGTAACCAAACTGTCATACTTGTCCTCATGATAAAAAAAGACTCATCTATTATAGACCTAATGAGTCTTGATAACAAACTTAACTTGGATGAGATACTGAGTTCCAATAATTTGTCATTCGTTAGGGTGATACATGTAAACACTCTAACACGCAAGTTAGTGACTAAATAAGGAAGAGAGAACGTGTACCTCAATCACGATATTTATCCTCCTTTGATAGTGGATTCTAAGAAATCAAGGATCCATAACATTCATCGTTGGGAAGGTGTTATAGTATTACTTGTTATATCATCGAACAACTTTTGTCAATCATGAACTTTGATTAAGTGTATCCCTAGGGAGAAACATAAAATGTTCCCATGGTCTTACACCCCTCTCGCCTAGCCTACCGCCCCCTTTGATCCCTTGATCCAACCGTCCAAAGGCTCAGTGTTGAGATTGAATCATCTTTAGCATAAGGAAAAACCTTATTGGGCCCATGTTATATTGGAGGTCGGCCTATGTAGGAACATTTTCTCCCTAAGCCTGGTTTGATGAAACCGTGACATGACTTATGAGGTAATTCCAGGTTGGTGACAATACTATTGGATGTTTTATACAACATTAACTTGTCTCATCACTTTTTATTTTATATTTTCACGTTCCTTTGTTAGGAAACAATGAGGTTTCTTGGAATAAGTTGCCTTAATTTCCTAACACATTTCAATCTATAACATTTAGCACGGTGTCTTATTGCTAGACCTAATATGATAATTTCCTAGGAGCTGCCATTGTAATTATTATTCTAATGATGTTATTATTGAAGATGTGTTCTTCATTTAATGGTTGCCATGCGACTCTTCACTTCTAATGCTTTTAGATCATGGGATTTTGTTTTTTAGTCATTTTCCCCTAAGGAGCAACACATGTAAATATCTAAATGTTCTACATTTGTTTTATTTCTTTTGATCTTTTCATGCAATTGTCATATAATGCTAGAAGTGTTCTTGCTTTTCTATTATTGATATACTTTTACTTCTTACGCAACTATCTACACGCTCCTATAGTGGAGAATACAAACACCATTTGTATTCTTGGGTAAATGATGTTTCAATATGTTGACACACAATCCATGTTTTTGGCCCTATTTAGGACGACACCAAAGGTTTGTTGGGTGTGTGTTGATGACCTTTTATTTCCTTATTTTTCCTTGTGTTTTAAATTTTTAGTAAATCATTATTCTTCTTTTTCTTTCTATAGATAACATGTCCAATGAAGAAATGCTCAAAGCTTAGAAGAAGTCTCGGCCCAAGCTCTAGCTAAGGCTGCTATAGCAAAGACTACCTTGGATGTCTCAATGAATGAAGATGTAGGGAGCCCTTCAGTCATAACCTCAAGTATGAAGACATCTTATTCACTAAATGTTTGTTCTTTCTTTTTGGAAAGGAAAAACTCAGCTCTTGAAGGATATAAGGAAGGAAAGTTCTTGTCGGTATTGGGTAATCATCTACCAATTTCTTCAGATGAACTCTTCGAGTTGATCCTTGACATGGATCACAATTATTAGCTAAGATGGGACCCTTTGGGTGTATGTTCTATATTTGTCAAGGGCGAGTACCTTAAATAGCTATATGCTTACCATAGACTAAGATTTTCGTATCCAAAGCTAAAACTTTAGATAAAGAGTTGAGCGTGATCTACTAGTCAAAGACGCTTTAAGGGCTGAGTTGAAGACTTCAAAAGATATTTGAAGACAAAAAAGATGATACGAAGACAACTCAAGAAGCTTTCAAAGGAGAAAAGAATAGAGTTTCTTTTTAATTTTATTCCAAATCATCAAGTTTAAGTGAGTTAGACTCAGGTCAATGTTTTGAAAGTTGAACCCGTAATATTTCAACTTATGAGTGAATTTTTTACCAACAACTAAGCGAATCTAACTTGGCTCTTAAATAACAATTTATTAATTATTAATAAATAGGGAAAAGCTAACATGTGTCCCAAAGACACAAGTTAATGAGATATTTATAGAAATATTTTCTTGGAACGCGTGCATTCAATGTATCGAAACTTTAAATATGACTTTATATTTAATTACATTTAACTTTTTCTATTTATAGTATCCTTAATATGTGCCCTTGGGCACAGGTTAGCATGACCCTAATAAATAAACTCAAAATTTAAATCAATTTATCTAACCAAATTTAAAGATATCAAATAAATCTTTTTTTGCCTTCCAAAACTAAACACTTGGCAAAGGAAAACTCCCTTGTTTCGTTGAAACGCGTGTTCCACAAACGCTAAATAAACAAACCCCGCTTTTAATCTCTAACTCTCTTGCTGCTGATTGTATGGTCTGAAAGAACCAATGGCTACTGCGAAGATAGGACTCGGAGTGGCCACTCTTCCCACTCACCGAGTCACCACTGCCGCCGCTCTTTCCTCCCTCGCAAGTCCCCCGCCTCACCGTTTCATCTTCATCAATTCCCGCCGCTCCCTCCGAACTCGTCTTCCTTCTCTCACACTCCGAGCCTCTTCCGACACTTCCTCCACCTCCTCCTCTGTAACCGCCTCACCAGGTTAATCACTTGCTGTAATCACTCTCTCTTCGCTTTTGAATGACGATGGATTAATTAATGCAACTCTTACTCGAAATAGTGTTATCGGTGAATTCAATGCTTCCAAGGTTTCTCGTTTTGCGATGAATTGACTGTGGCGTTTTTTTCTTCTTATAGCAGGAAATGAAGTTGAGAATGTGGTAATTGTAGGTTCAGGCCCTGCAGGATACACAGCAGCTATATATGCTGCAAGAGCCAATTTGAAACCTGTAGTGTTTGAGGGTTACCAAATGGGAGGTGTTCCTGGGGGACAATTGATGACTACTACTGAAGTAGAGAATTTTCCTGGATTTCCAGATGGGATTACTGGACCTGATCTAATGGACCGGTACTGTATGCATGTTAATATGTTATAAACCAGTGTTAATTTGTAGTTTATAATATAAATTCCGGAGTTCAGAGATTTTCTACTTGTTTAGGATGCGACGGCAGGCTGAACGTTGGGGTGCAGAGTTGCATCATGAAGACGTTGAAGCTATTGATGTGAATACTAGTCCTTTTACTATCCAAAGCAGTGAACGTAAGGTGATATATTCATTAGCAGCAAGCTTATTTACAATTAAAATATCTTTCTAGTTGGGATTCTTTGGAAGAAAAGTTGATGCTATGTTGTTTATTACTTTTTCTTGGTTACGTTCAGGTTAAGAGCCATACTGTAATTTTTGCTACTGGAGCAACTGCAAAACGACTTAGGCTACCCAGAGAAGATGAATTTTGGAGTCGAGGAATTAGTGCTTGTGCAATTTGTGATGGAGCATCGCCTCTCTTTAAGGGTCAAATTCTTGCTGTTGTTGGAGGGGGGGATACAGCTACAGAGGAAGCGTTGTACTTGACAAAATATGCTCGCCATGTTCACTTACTTGTACGCCGGGATCAACTAAGGGCTTCTAAAGCCATGCAAGATAGGTGTGTCCGATTAATATTTCTTATCTCTCTTCTTGGTAGCTTACTAGTTATAATTTTGTAAAAGAATAACTACCTATGCAATGTATGTTAAAATTTACAGTGATCATACATGTGAATAATCTAATTTTAATCCTACTATTATAAAATATAATGTGAAGTATTCTTATATAATTACCAGCTCTTATACACTTAATAATGTTTCCATTTTAGTTTATCAACTCTGTCTCTTTCTCTCTCTCTGACATACACATTATTCCTATGAAAAATTGGAGTTTTATACAAACTTTGTCAGATTAATCTTGTAAAGGCACAAACCGTGGCAAGGGTTTCTACCCATTGAGCCTTGGACCTTCATATTTTTTTCGATGTCCTTTTTTTTTTCCTTTCTATTTCCACCTTATGTTTACTTGAGGCTATACAACTTGTAAAGTATTATTTTTCTTTTCTTTGTTTTTGCTTCATTTTGTAACATTGTTTTTTTTTTATCTTCTTTTTTTTTATTTTCATATGCATTATAGGTTTGACGGGTGGTCAGTATCTTTTACTATTTATTGATTTGTTAGGCATTATGTTTATATCAATAATTTGTATTGGTGATAACAACGGATATAATTAATTAGAAAAGTATTTCCTAGATTAAGGTTTCTTTGTGCTTTGGCTTTTAGTGTAGATGAAAAATTATATCTATCCTAATAACTTAACATGTTTGATCATAATTCTCTTCTCGCATGGCAAATCATGACCGTTCTCTTTCTGTATCCCCCAAAAGCGTGAGCTTGCTAAATATTTTACTGAATTCTTGTCTAAATTGTCATTTAATAGGGTGTCATGAACAACTGCTATGAGATTATTTATATCTGGATTCTGTTATATATTTAGCGAGCTAAAGTGTATATATCGTTTACTTTATACATTCTGAGTATTCTCTAGACTATACCCAACCAGTGCTTGGTTCTGTTAAATTCTGGTTTTGTAAAAGGGGAAAAAAGAGTTTTGCATTATGTACTACTACTTTTCTTATTTCTTGTCAGTCTGTCGTGGAGTTTTCTATTTGGACTTCTTTAAGGCGGTGGATTATCTACTAATGAACATTTTGTATGTGAGTTTTCAACTCCTGAATGTTTGTTTAACAGGTTGATTATCACGAATGTTTCAGAGTGTATGACAATCCAAATGTCACCGTGCACTTCAATACAGAGGCTGTGGATATTGTAAGCAATACAAAAGGACAAATGTCTGGCATTTTAGTAAGAAAGCTGGATAGTGGGGAGGAGTCTGTGCTCGAGGCCAAAGGACTATTCTACGGCATAGGCCATTCGCCAAATACCCAACTGTTGAAAGGCCAAGTTGAACTTGACCAGTCTGGCTACTTACTTGTTCAAGAGGGCACTGCAAAAACTTCAGTTGAAGGTTTATTTGCTGCAGGAGATGTTCAGGTAACCTATTGGATGTTTTTTTGATAACATACTTGATTGTCATGAGTTATGAAGAAAGTCTATGTTCGGAACAGTAAGAGGGAGTAGAAACAACAATTATTTCCTCCGTCCCACAATAGCTGTTACAATTAATCATTTTACACATTAAGAAAAGTTGGTAAATGAAAGAGAGAATAAGGATTTTATTAGTTTACCCATGTTAGCCACTGGTGTATTTCCATTATCTCCTAAATGTAAAGCGTAGAATAGTAACCTCGTAGTGGTATACATAATATTAATTAGAGGGTACAATTGAAAAAATTTAATTAAAGTTACATCGAAAACTAAAGCCGGTGCTATTTTTAGGGCAATTTTGTGTGCAAATGTGATTGTTTATGAGACAGGGAATAATACAAAACAGAATAACCATAGTAACTTTTTAGTTGGTCGTTACACTTGTACATAGTAAGTAGTCGTAAAACTGTCAGGGAGAGACATCGGAGGTTACGGGAGGAGATTGTCTCCCGTGAAATTCATGTGCAGTGAAATCCCATCCCTTCATTCTTTTCAATTCAGTACAATTAAAGTATTTTTAAAAAGAATTATTGGTGAGGATGTCCACTTCATTCCCTCCAGTGAAATCTTCATGGGAGACAATCCTAATCCGGAGGTTACCAATTGTTTTACAAGAAAGATAGAAAGGAGATTCCAAATCTCTCGAATGTTTGAGAAAGGGGGGTTTTACCTTATAATTTTTATTCTGCAATGCTATTGATCTCTGTTCAATATCACATTGGTATGATTTCAGAGAATGTGTGTATTATCAATACAGATTTGGTTCCTTCACTCATTCATTGTAGTTCTTTACGGTTCTATTGCTATACTACAGTGTCTTCTTTGTTTTCCAAATTTGCTATTTATTTAGGATTGACTATGTTTCCATATAAAAAGGGATTAGTGTTAAGTAATCTGTATCAAGCCAACATGAAGTTATTTTTCAATAATAACATTCAAAGTCCTTATTATATTTTCTCTTCCTTTTATCTAAAATTTGGCACCTTCAACCTGGTATCTAGAGCTTGTTTTGATTCTCTTACCTGTCTCATCACTATTCTGCCGCCGATTATCAAAAGTTTAGGAGTGAAATAAAAGTTCCATCTTTCCTAACTTGGTCTTCTCGTTTGACTGATCATGACTTCATTGTTCAATATTATCAAAATCGACCTTGGCAGATGGCTGAATTTTTACAGACCGTCTTACAATGGCGATGGCATATTGGTATTGCATCGTAGGACAATGACGTCCGCAATAAAGTTTGCAGCTATGGCGGGAGATTCCTAAAATATTGAAGAAAACACGAGTTGGATGTGTGATTCAACCGGAATATGACCCAAATGAGTTAAAACTCAAAAAACAAAAATAAATTCTTGAGTTGCCACTTTTACTGTTTGTTTTACCTCAGCCCTCTTCTCTGCTTGTCAAAGATTCAATCTCTACATGTCCGCCGATGAACTTCACCTCTGGCAACCCCACCCATAGAGAAGACCCATCTTGTGAAGCACTTGTCTTTTTTCTTCAGTTTTGTTAAAATTTTTGTAATATTTTTTCTTTCTCCTATTTCTGTACCATCATCTCTGTTCAAATATTCATTTTTTCTTAATTTTCTAAGTTTTCCTTGGCTAGTCTATTGGTTGTTAATTCGTTTATTTCTTTATTTGCTTCATTTTATTTAAATTGTTTTTGTAATTCCTTTTATCTAATACAATATGTTTTCCTTGTTCTTTTTTTGCGTTTATTTCTTCATTTTTTAATTTCTTTTTATGTAAACATTTTTTGTGCATTGTGCTTCTGCCATACGCTATCCACCATATTTATATGGCAGATTTTGTCTCTCCTCCATCGACAACACTGATGTTGTTACAACCTCAATTTTGCGCTCCTTTGGTTGATGCCTTTTAATAGATTTTTTTTAGGCACGTTTTTTTGTCTGCTTCTTCGATGCTTTGGCCCCAGCATTTGTCCCAGATGCATTGACTTCGTCTTCAACATAAATGCAGTCTGGCCTCATTTTTGTCTCAGATACTCTAGCCTCAACTTTCGCCCAAGATGCACTGTACCCATCATGATCCCAGGTGCCCCGGCCTTGTCTGTCACAGAAGCAATTCTTAAACTTATTTACAGATTAAATATTCTAGGTCTCTGATACTATTGGTTTAAAGCTTCCGGATGCTGTTTAGAGAAGGCTGAAGCTGGCTTGTTCTATTGCTTGCCATAAAATTTCTTAGGCTGATGATCATTCCATCTGTCTGGCTATGCTCTTTTATAACAGTTCTCTCTGACTATGCTCATTTTAAGGAAGAGGTGCAAAAGTAGAGCACCAGTTGACCAACTTCGTATTAGTATATATTATACCATTTCATTAACAGTCATAGCATGAATACATCATCTGATCTGCATAGCCAACTCCACCTAGTGAAATTAGGTTTTGCTATTATTTGTTGATAGAGCCTCTTAAAATTCTTGAAATGCCATTTTAGGTGACATAATTTGGAACCCTTCCCTTAAAATGATCACAATTGCTGTTGATAAGCACGCCACTCATATTTTGATTAATGATTGTGCAAATCTGTTGAGCCATTTAGCATCCAAATTTATTTTGTGTTCTGATATTACATTTTGTATGAAAAAAGGGGTTACTGTTGCTTAGGCGCCTTTGTTAAGGTTATTTCTTTTTATTTTCATAGGACCACGAATGGAGGCAAGCCGTAACTGCTGCTGGATCTGGATGCATTGCAGCTTTATCAGTTGAGAGATATCTCGTCAGCAGTGGTCTTCTTATAGAGTTCCATCAGGTATTTTGGTTCAAAGAACTCCAATCTTACATGCACTTATTTTTTTCGTCTGTATATAGCATTGTAGAATGAGTTGTTCACAGCACAGTTTCAATTTACTATATCTTTATTATTCATGTTCTTTATTTTTTTGGCTTTGAGCAATACTATGGGCTTCTCTCATCTCATCAACATGCAGTTAAATCATAATTTGGTGACATCATGTGGTGCTAAACAGGCACCGCGTTGCAGCGGCAGATTTAGACAGAGAAACACAGAAGCTAGAATGTGCACAGCACACACATTCATGTAAAAAAAAAATCAAGACAGACCACCTTTGGCATTTAAAAAGCTATGTAAAAACAATTTATATGGTTGGTTGGGCGTTTACTTTATCAAAATCACGTTAAAAAACCAAGTTAAACTAGAAGCTTACTTTTCTAGCTTCATAAAATCACATTAAAAAATGCATTGGGATGTGAAAATGGTGGCGGAAACGCTCATCCAAACATATGCTAACTGTATGTTGTTTTACTGAGTAATATGTTACCTATTACTCTTCAGGAATCAGGATATTTTTAAAGAAAGGACATAGTTTTGAGAAAATATGAAGAATGATATTCTAAACTATGATATTTATCTCGGGATATATACAATAATCATTTCCATATGGCCATAAGCTTTTAATTTATAGCTGGAAAAAAGCTGTTGGTAGTAAGTGTTAGTAAAATAGTAATGGGGAAGTGAGTGACTTTACTTTAAATCAGTTGATTCATTCATGCTGTATATTCCAATATGAATTCCACCCTTCCAATTTAATTCTTTTAACAGCCAAAACATGAAGAGGTTAAGAAGGAACTAACAGACAGGGATGTTCATGCGGGCTTTGACATTACACTTACAAAGCATAAGGGGCAGGTATGTATTCCTTATCGGGTGGTTATGCTAATGAGATTAAACTCTTAGCATATATTATCTCCAATAAGTTCCTTTTTTCATTTGATTCTTAGCATAGGATTGTATCATAATACATTTTTTTCCTGTATGATTTTCTCTTTACAGTATGCTCTGCGAAAATTGTATCATGATAGTCCAAGGCTTATATGTGTATTATACACGTCACCTACATGTGGTCCATGTCGGACACTGAAGCCAATCCTTAGTAAGGTATGTTAAAGAAGGAAGAATTTAATTTATGTTATGATCCTGAAGTTAGATATCATAGTACTCATGGACATGGTATTGCTAGTCAGTAACATGATACATGAGTAATTTCAAAGAATGAAGTATGAATACTCAATTGTCTTTTGTTATATGGCGGCGTGGGACAGAACCTTAATCTATTTTGAAGAAATGAACTATGCTGCGTGATGCAATTAGATATATGCTTGTCAGGATTATATGTAAACTAGTGCTGTGCAACACACATAAGTCGGCATGAGAATGTGGTCCGTATGCCACATTAATTAATTCTTATGAAATTGTTGAAAAAAATTATAGAACATGTTCTGAATTAAAGGCATCAGAGTAGTCATTCCTGGATAGTGGTGCGGAGTGGCCAACCCCAAAAGTGGGATAGCGGAATGACAACTCAATTTTATCATTTTTTGGACAAATTACGCATAGTAATTATAAACATATATTTAATGGAAATTAAACAAATAACTCAATTAAAAATATTCACAAATCAAAGCACACATGACTTTTGAAGTGCATAAAAGACTTGAAATGCATAAATGACTATGAAGGAAGGTTAAGGTTGAGTCTCAACTCAAATTTGATTGAAAAACCCAAAATTACCCTTATAACATTGTAAATTTAAGGGGTAATTTTGGTTTTTTAGAGGGGAAAAGGATAGGGGCCAGAAACCGCTCTGCTTTGCTGTCCCACAATTTTCCCTATAGTGGTCGCTATAGTGTTTTGCACTGCTTAGACACTCTTCCCATAGCGGCTGGCCTCCTCTTCGCTATAGTGGGATAGTACCGCTATTGGCCGCTATTGACTACTCTAATATGCATAATGAAGAAAAATACACTGTCACACTGTCATTGCATTCAAGCAAAATGCAAATAGTCACTAACAACTTCATAACATAAATTGTCTGATATGAATTGGATGATACCTTAGTGATGGAGATATTTTTCTTAAGGTCGGATAATTAAAAAGAAATGCCACAACAGAAACAACATTAACATTAACCATATACAGAATTTCAATAACAGAATATTCAGATTCTTTGTAATTGTTTCATAGCGTTGTCGGATTAAACTGAATTCCTCAGTATGAACAAGCTCTATATCTTCTGGGAGATACTTCAGAACCGAATCTTTTCTCTGGGAGGTTTGGAGTATTCATTTTCATGTAGATACATGTTTTGAACCCGGATGAAGAAATCATTACCACCCCCATACATCAGTCGCATCCAAGCACCCCATGGAAGGTCTTAGTGCACGAGGAGAATGTAGAGGCTGATCGAAACCCAGAAATAACAGTATGAATTAATGGAAGAAAAACCAGTATTCAAACGATAGATAGCGTGTATTGTTTCTGCGTGGAATTAGTATCCCTACCCAGAGCTCTTCTCCATAGATCAAAGCTCCTCTCTACCAATAACCAACTCCATGATTCTCCCAGATGTCTCATTATCCTCTTCTCGCCCTTTTATATCAGACTCCACTTCCTTTCTCTCAATAGCAAACACTGCCTACCTCCCTCCCTCTTACTGAACCCTTGGACATTTGGGCCTATATGTATAGATCAGGCACCTATCAATACCACCCCACTCAAAATTCTGCCTTGTCTTCAAGGCAGGAAAAAAAAATCTGCACTTTAACAGCTTCTGCCACTTCCCAACCCTCCCAGCAGAAGAAAGAGTGCTGCTGTTTGTTAATATTTGTTTCCTCCTACGTGACTTCTTCTGCTAATCACTCAATCAATATTCTACCACTGCGTTTAATCTTTCCACATTCAAGTACTACTTTATTTGGCTTAACAATAGATCTTGTTGTCACTGGTTGCTCAATCATGGAAGTAGAAAATGGAATTTCCAAAACATTTTCAATATGTACTTTTGTGTAAATCCTTCCATGTAAACCAAGTTCATAATTCAGTTTCAACCCAACCGTTTTGATTTCAGTAGCCTCTACTTTTGCAAAACCAAAAACATCTTTTAACTTCATGTTCGGCAACCTTGGTGGATTAGTTTACCAGTTCATCAGCAAAGATCTTGGCAAGGACTCCCCTATCCTTCAGTTCTTTCCTTAACTCAAAGTCTGATAACAAGGGATTCACTGTTTCTGTTAAGCTCCATTCCAAGGAATAATCCTCTTCTCTGTGCACCCTTCATGCTCAAGATTTGACATTTAAAACATGAACCTATACCTATCTGAATGTAATAACATGTATCTCAAATAAGAGAAAACGTTAGTGGTTATATATATGCATGACTTAGTAACTAAATGAAGCCACTTTTGCTTCCTTTTTTGATAGTATTCTAAATCTTAAATTGAACAGTATTGATGTTTTTCCAAACTTTTCCATGGCAGGTAATTGATGAATATGATCAGAGTGTACATTTTGTTGAAATTGATATAGAGGAAGATCCAGAAATAGCAGAAGCAGCTGGAATCATGGGTACTCCGTGCGTGCAGTTTTTTAAAAACAAGGAGAATCTTAAGTTAGTACTGCTTGATCTTTTCTCTTATACTTATCATTTATCATCTCCATTAAGATATATGGTTCAAGCATGAGTTTGTGTTTCCTCCAAGAAATAAACATAAACTGTTAATTCTTATCACTGTGGAAATACACACTAACTAAAGTTGCTAATTGCCTTATTTATTCTAAAGAGATTGAGAGGCCATTGTAACATGCTTCATGGATATTCTTGCTAGTCTTGACTGCTGATGATTTACATTAATTTTGCAGGACTGTTTCAGGCGTTAAAATGAAGAGAGAATACCGAGAATTCATCGAGGCAAATATATAGAAGTACATAAAAAAATTCGAGGGTGATAACCGAATTCCATGATTCAATTTTGTTTTCCAAATTGGCCAGCTGAATAGTGGTGTCAGTTTTGACAACTATTCCTTGAACTGAGCAGCATTTTCTTAGATTGTACATGTAGATACCAGTTATTGTTGTTGTAATTTTGATTGTTCTATATTACACTTTTCTATTTGAATCCAGCAAGTTCAACTACGAGCTTCTCGTTGACGACAATGCGGCGAGTGAAATGACTGTCATCATGTATCATCCAAGCTGAAATGACTGCTCATATTTATTATTTTTTCACACTTTAATTGGTAAGTTCATGTCAAATTTAGTGCAACCTATCCTAGACTTGTTTAGGCGAGCAAGAATTTGGCAATTCCAAGCTCCATTTCTTACTTTGGGTTAGCCTAGAATGGTTTTTGTACCAAACTACCTGCCAATTGATCATTATTATTTTGTGCAGATTATTAATGAAAATATGTACAAATAAAAGTATAATTTTTTTATTAAAAAAATTAAAGTAAATTATTACAAGAGCTTTTAATTTTTAATTAAACTTTTAAGTGAGAATAGTTTTAATTTAATGTAATGCTATTTTAAAAAATAAAATAAAAATGTCAATTATTACAATTGCTTTTAATTATTTATATTAATTAAATGTGATGATTATATTTTGAAATTATCAAAGCTGAACATACCTTGTGTATATAGAAAAATAAGTTAGACAATTTTTTAAAGAAAAACCTTGATATCATAAACGAAGTTCTGTTGAGAGAGCTATGAACATTTATACATGATAGCCTAATTATTTTTTGTTGTTGTGAAATAGAGTTATTTTTAGACATGTGAAATAGTTATTGTTATAGATATTTATTTTTTATGATTATATTTTGTATGTCAATTACAACATATATTTTTTGTTAAAGTTTAATATATACATATAACATATTTTTATCACATGTTAAATTAAAATCAAAGTTAAATAACAAAATATTGTTTAAATTTTCATACGTGTATGCAGTAAAGTATTGTTTAAATACCGTTTAAATTCTAGGCACATACTTGGTAAGTTGAAATTACATTCATTTTGCAAAACAAAATTTAGAGGATAAGACATACCAATATATTCGATCAAAGATTCTTCTAGAAAATTTCTTTATCCACCTCCCTATGGGGTGACCCTAGTAAAAACACCAATTTGCCCCTGCTTCAGAGATGCATCTCCGAAGTATTTTTTTTCTAAAATTTTTCAGACTTCGAAAGTGCACTTCCAAAAACACCAAATGGGGGGTGTTTTCGGGGATGCACTTCCGAAAACACATTTTTTCACATTTTGGAGGGTTTCGAAAATGCACTTCCGAATTTTGCAGAAATTGTTTTTTTTTTTTTTATGTTTTTCTTAATAGTCCCGTATTTTTAGTTAAACGAAAACGCCGAACAAAATAAACGACATATCAACATAAAATACTAATATGATAAATAAAATCCAAATAATATATATATATATATATATATACACACACACAACGTGTGCGAAATATAATCCGAATACAAGAAAAATAAACCTGAACCCCTACTGGGTATGCCTAACCCTCACTCCCTAGGACCTCCTCTGCCTCCTATATGCCGTCGCACGGCCCGCATCACCGACGATCCTCTCCACCACGGCGACTGTCTTTGGACCGCCCTGATTAATGATACCTCGGTCCAACGCGTCCCGCCCAAGCAGCTCTATCCGCTGGCAGATTGGCAGGAGATCAATGGCATGGTCATCCTCGGCCTGCTGGTTCTCTAGGAGCTCCTCGTATGTTGGTCTAGGAGCGTCGGGAGCGTCGACTATCATCAGAGAATGTGACACCCAATAGAACCATGTGACATACCCCTCCACACTGTGCCAGTCCTGGGTGACCTGCATGCGACGATACTCCTCCGGGACCACATGACGCTCCCAATCCGCAAATATGCCAGTGAGCTGCACTCGGGTAACTGTGTTGGGAGCAGGCTCAAAAGGTGACCTGGGTATCATCTGCACAAATCCAAACTGCCGCATGCACCGCTCAGGGAGATACCTCACCATGATGTTGGTCCCGCATGTCAACCAGCCAGAATATAACGAGATGCGGTCAAAGGCGACAACAGCAGTGTAGTCACTGAATGACCTCCAACTGATGTCATCTTGAGCTGTGCGGTCGAGGTACCCACGATATGGTCCCACTGCATTGTTCTCCCTTTAGAGAACGTATCGGGCGGCCCTGGGCATGGCGTCCTCGTACGCAGGATCAATGTGAAAGCACGATAATGTATTAAAAATAAATACGAACCATAAATAAATGTGAAACAATTAAAATGAAACGTACCGTCAGGAGTGTGGCGGATTCGGTCAACTGTCTGGTCCTCCAGTTGGAGGCCTCATTCAGCTTCTGGTATAGGTATACCAGAATAGCTGACCCCCGGTTCCACTGGTGAACGGTAGTCAAGTCCATGAAGTAGCGGAGGTAGGTCACGTCGACGTATCTTGCACTCTTGTCCACAAAGAGTGCAGTGCCTACCAAAAACATGAACCAGCATCGGAGAGCGCATGCACGGTGATACTCCATAAATAGTCCGTTCTCCACATCCTCTGATTCGGCCGCTGCCACCAAGTGGTGCTCGTAATAATCGCTCAATGTGGAGAATCGGGTATGAGGCCCATTTGTCGTCTGACACTCAAAATCAGCCATATCTGGCTCCATACCCAGATAGATCGCCATCCACTCGATCGCATCGACCCTCTGGATCCGGGAATGGTCCAACAGCATCCCCTAATCGGCAAGTGGAGAAGAAACTGCACATTGTGCAAGGTGATCGTCATCTCCCCAACCAGTAAGCGGAAAGAAGACGTCTCCCTGTGCCACCGCTCCACAAAGGCCCCCTGCATGCCGTGGCTGATGGTGGTATACCCGGTCATGCACAGTCCACCTAGCCCTGAAGTTGTCACCGCGTCGTTAAACCACTGCGCCTCTGGTTTAAAGAGACCGAAAATCTTCTGGGCGTGGTTCACCATTTTTAAAGTCTGTCTCTCCTGTTACAACAAAAACAAAACAAAAACATTGTTAATTAGACTGTTAAGAAAATGTGGAATAAAAAGCTAATTAAAAAACGATTAAATAATAAAGTCGGACAAATTATAAAAAATACCTCTCCCTCCCAGACACGTCGAGCGACGTGCTCGTGGTAGGAAATCAGCACGAACGTGTCAATGGGTCCTCCTGGGTAGCCCTCCTCCTCCTCCTCCCCGTGCGGAGGGTCAACATCCGGTACCTCCTCCTTCGCCTCCTGGTATCTAATTACCTCCTCTTCCTCCCGTACCTCCTCCTGACGGGAAGAAGATACCCTAGCTAGCCGACTCCTCGATCCAGACGAGGAACCGGGCTCATCAGTATGTACGGGTGCTCATACTCCATCCCGTCCCCGCGTCGATGCAAGTTGCGCCGCGCGCTCGCGTCTAGCCGACGCTGTCTGTGTCTCTCTCCCCTGTCTGATGCGTGCTGGATTGCCTGCCATATTCTTGAAACAATTGAAATCCATAAGAATGCGAAACAATTGAAAAAATAAAATAAATCAATTCTGGACAACACTTCGGAAGTTCATTTCTGAAACTGGTGAGGGAGGTGTTTTCGAAAATGAACTTCCGAAACACCCCTACGAAGCCAACTTCTACAACTTCCATGGCAGAACCCAAAATCTAATGTTCAAACATGTTATGATGCTTCTAAACAACCTAAATACTAATAACAACCTACCCCCAGTGGCGGATCTAAGCTCCGGCCAGACTGGGCATTTGCCCAGGCTCTAACTCAAGCCATGGCATCACTTCTAACAACCTTCCATTCAATCTCCTTCACTTTCACATCAATATTCCTCACTTTCATCACACCATATATAACCAACATAATTTCTATGTCGTGCCGCCGCTTCCTCCACGTCTCAGCCGCCCATGACGCTGATCAGTCTCTCCATGAGTCGCCACCGGAATCCGCCACAGGTAGTCTTGTTTTTGTCTTTCCCGTTTTTCATCATTTCCATTTTTTGTTTAAACTGAAAACATTTGTTGGTTTGTCTGGTTATTATGTTCTCAATTTAAAAGAAATATAGGGTTCATGTTCATGTAAGTCATGAATTCACATCAAGAAGATAAAAAATACATGTCCATGTAAGTCGTGAATTCACATCTAATGCATAAAAATACAGCTTTTGATCTTGCCTGTAAGGTGTTCGATAGAATGCTTTAACCAATTTCCGCCTCTTTTCGTTTCAATTCTAACTTCATGATGTTGAATTATTGTTGTTGTTGTTGATGATTGTCGTTGTTACAGGTTGTGGTTTATGAATCGGTATTGAATTGGAAGTGATTCATTGTTCAACTAGGTTCAACTTTCATCACGATAAAGTGACTATAGAAAAATTGGAAGTCATTCATTGTTCAACTAAAGCTCAAGTGGCTTTGGTTTTTACAAAGGCAGACAAGGCTGATAGGATTGAGAAATTGAGAGATGAATTGGAAGTAACATAGTTGAAGAAACAATTGTTTGAATTAAGAAAAAATGTTGAGAGTAATTCAAACTATTGTAAATAAGTTAGGAGGTGCAGATTGTAAGATAGCATATTAGAAGAATTTGGTTTCATCAATTTGTTCATCCACTAATGTAATTAGAAAAAGAATAGTGAAGCTGATGCAAAACAAGAACATATGGACATCATGAAGCAAAGGAATTTCCACTCTTGAAGGGATTGGCTGGTTTGGTTTAATGACAGGATTTCAAGTAGGTGCAACAATAATTTGAAACTAGTATTGTTCCTTGTTTAAAAGAATCGTGTCTTTCAATTTTTTTACTCTTGGTTATTCTATTAGAAGTATATAATATATGCAAGTATCAGAATAGTTGCAATTGATGTTTTCACATGCACATATTGGTAGCAGTTTTGTGTATACGGATGTATACGAATTTATTGCAATTGATTTAATCACATGCACATACTGTTTTTTTCTTGATGTTCATACAATACAAGACCAACATATAGTGAGAGATTAGACAAGACTCTAGTTCATAATTATGCAGGCTAAGGTTGGTAGAGAAATGTAGTAAAAAGAGACCTTAATATGTAACTAAGTACATCAATATAACGAGTCTCTTTTATTATATATTATATACAATGTGAATTTGAGGTCTTTAAATTTTTGCCCAGGCTTCAGAATTTTTCTGGCTCCGCCACTGCCTACCCCTATATCATTTTTGTAATTTCTAACAACCCTAACATGCATTTCAATCATGGATCTAAAAGATTAGGAAACTTACAAATTGAAGTGATTGAGAAGCTTTTGAATGTAGTAGAGCAAGTAGAAACAACCTTTGATGTAGCCTTGGAACTTGGTTTGCAAAAAATTTCTTTGAGGAAGTGTTGATGGTGATTTAGGGTAAATGAATTGGGGGGAGGGGCTATTTTGCTTAATTTGCAAAACGCGCGGTATTTCAGAAATGCAATTCCGAAATCCTGTTTTCAGAAATGCATTTCCGAAATAAGACAAATTTTGAAAAAAAAAAAGCATTTTCGGAGATGCATCTCCGAAAACAACATTTTTTGCATTTTGGAAATGCATTTCTGAAATAGAGAACATTTTAGAGTTTTCACCAGGGGTCACCAAGAAGACAGGGGTGGATAAAGAAATTTCCTTCTTCTTTTTCATTTAAAGCTAGGTTCCATTGCTTCCCCCATTTCAATATTGCATTGTTATATTGTTGCCTAAAGTTATTAAAAAAAAAATTATAAAATTTTACTGGAAATTTCAAACTATACTAGAAATTTCAAAAAATAAATTTTAAAAATATAAAATTTACTAGAAATTTCAAAAAATAATTTTTAAAAATATAAAATTTACTAGAAATTTCAAAAAATAAAAGCTTTCATAAAAAATTTCAAACTCCGATAATTTATCCCTGTTTGCAGAAACGCCAACACAATTATTTAAAAAGATGGCCATTATATTACTTTTGAAGAAGCTGTTACTATATGCACAACTAGTAGAAGACCCGTGCGTCTGCACGGGTAAGTCAAATCTTAAGATGAATAACGTATTATAAACGGAAAAAAAATATTTAAAAATTCGAATGAGGAATGTTAATTTAAAATTCACAAAATATAATATATATGAAATGGATCTATATATAGTAGCTATGTAAAAAAAGAACATGGAAATGCAATAATCATTTGTATTTTAGATAATTCGATAAGGCTAGGTTGTTGATGATATACAATTGTTATTATAAAATTAATAATAACTGGAAATATTTATCAAATCACCAACATGATAAATTTAATATGTCTAATAAATATAAATATTTACAAATATGATTAATAATTATAAATATTTACAAATATCACTGATGATTATAAATATTTATAATATTTTATTGTTTAAATAAAAAAGATATTGTGGTGATAGTGTCCCGTGAAAATGGTAATAGTTGTCTCACATAGAAGCATCGAGGGGCTTGTGCTCCAAAACATAGTTGTGAGGAAGCTTTAAATGACGCTTAATCAAATCTTTCAAAGCCATTACCGACTGCATGAGAAACCAGGAACATTAGTATGCTTACAAGGTGCATTAGGGCCGGCCCAATCAACTCCAAGGCCCCGTTATAATTTTAAAAATGGACCCTAATTTTTTAAATATATATATATATATATATATATATATATATATATATATATATATATATATATATATATATATATATATATATAATAATTTAAAATAACATATAAAAAATATAATTATATATTAATTCAAAATAAATTTAATTATAATTATTTTAATTTTTAATCATTTTTCATTTATTTATTTATTAGGTTTTCATTATAGTTTTTTATTTATTTATAACATTTTTTTATCTGTTAATATTAAAAGAAAATAATTACACTTTCCAAAATAAAGGATCCTATGCTGTAAAATTTGTTGTTCAATTGATTAATAAATCTTGTAGGAAACTATTATGATTGTGAAACTGTCAACATAGTGTTCAGTTTGTGTTTTCAATAAATGATAAATTCGAACCGAAAGCATTTTGAATAATTTACTTAGAATAGTCAAATTAGAGTATTTTCTATAGATATTGCAAGTCCAATATACCTAAAAGTTAACATAGAAGTTAGTGTTAAAAAAATACCCAGTAAAAGAAAAAGGTATTTGAAAAAATATTCTAAATAACAAAATGAATCACCATACTACCATATAGAAAACAAAATTTTTAGATTGTTAATGAATATAGGTGTGTAATGGAACTTTAAAGAACATATCGTTCATAGTTGTTTCGAATTCAGTGCATACCAGAAAATTCAGTAAAATGAATCATCCATATTTTAACAATACTACATTTCTACATCATATAAAGAAGTAATAGTCTAATTAGTAACATACCGTGTACGAAGTTTTTTCGAACTCAGTCAAGAATATGAACCTGCTGATACATAGCTATACCAGAAAATATATGATGTTAATTTTTCAACTTCAGTACGGGATAAGGAATTTTTTTCTTCATCATACATAGCTATAACAGAAAATCATTTATAAAAGTATACCTGGATGTAATACCCCATTACTTGGAAGCAGATATTAAGCCAAACCAGGATGTTTCAAGACAGGAAACAATTTATTTGCTAGTAAACCTGCCCAGTAAACAAACAGTGCAACAATTTATAGAGATGATATAGAGGAGCAAGCAAACAAACAGTGCAACATTTCTGAAACTAAACCTGCCCAGTAAACACTATCGCAACAATACAACAGCAAATATACAGATGAGATACCGACGCGATCCGAACCACCGATGCACACAAAAACTGGAGCTTAATGTCTTTAAGATAAATAAAATCCAGTTTACAAATCACCAAAGGATAGAAAGTGTCATTTTGGCATAAACTTAGGGTGATCATTATCTATATTAGCATATATATTGGATTCCATTTATTTTGAAAGTATGTCATTTTGGACTACACATAACAGTATATATAATGGCTTATATATGGTTATTATATACTGAACAATCATATAATAAAAACCAAAATATGACTACTAACTAAAATATTAAACAATCATACAATGTTTGTATACACTACAAACCTCATCAATTGTGCTAAGCATGCTATTTACAACATGTTTTCTAAAAGAAAAACTAAACCACAAGAAAACAATTTGAAACACTTGAATCTAAGTAGAAAAACAAACCAAAAGCAACTTAAACCACTTGCACATCATACATCTGCCCAAAAGTAATTTTGGACTGCCTCAAGACAAATTGAGAATTCTTAGACTCAAATACTTTGGACTACAATCATGTACTTATGCAATTCTCATAGGCTGATGACAACAACTCAAATTTGACTTACCCGAGACACCGTATTTGTCAAAAGTAATAATATGGGGTAAAGAGTAATAATGAAAATCTGCCAAAAGATGATTGTGACAGCACAAACGAAAGCTTCGTGACTCAAACTATGTTTATAGAAGTAGGATATTACCATATCAATGCAGTGACTGGTTCACAAGGCTAGGCAGAAGCTACAAAAGGCCGATTTCACTCAAAAGCCTGGACTCTACTGCAGTGATCACCATGTTGATGAACCATTCGTATGCTGATAAGTTCTGATGCACACAAATAGAATAATGAGTGTTCCCCTCATGTGGCTGCAAAATTTGCATTGTATTTATTTTTTTCAAACTTGGCGAGTGAGATGCAATTGAACAATTGCAATTGGTGTGTTTTTGTATGATACAATTGTATTACTGTGTTTGGATAATCAGTGTTGCTCTAACGAAATATTTGCTTTACATTATAAAATATATTAAAAAGTGCAATGTTTTATACATAATAGTTTTAAAAAAAAGAGAGAGAATATGTACTTCGACTATTATATTAACAATCATTGATGAATTTGATACAAATTGTTCCAAAGTCAGACTGGATTATGTGATATAGCAGCCTATTCAGTCTGGACTATTTAATACAGCCTAGCCATCTACTGTCTAGTGAATTATCTTTACATATGCTAAAATGAGAGATAAAAAAATTGATAACTAAATATGATACTGAATAATGGAGACGTCAAGCAACTATCAAAAAGCTTCAAACTTTATTATAAAGAAAATGTGAGGCTTCAAACTTTGTTATAAAGAAAATGTGAGGCTTCAAACTTAGTTAAAACAAAAATGTGAGCAAAGTCTTCTATCACACGTCAATCATCAATTTCTTGAACCCATGTTAAACCTGTGAATTATATCAGTAGGTTAGTTTCTTGATTGAGTTTGACAATGAATGGGATGAAAACTTATATGCGAACAACTCGTGGCCTCCTATGGCTTAGGCACGCCTGTATGAAAGTTGAGGAAACAGGGAATGAAAAAGAGATAGTGCGGAAGATCCAAATTTCCAATAATTTTTGACACTCTTCGACTCGAAGCGCAATCTCAATGATATAATTGCTTCAACCTGAACAGATTTCTCATGTCAACACAATAACAATGCTATAAAAAACAGAAGCGAAAGAATCAAGAAACCGGCAAAGACATTTCATCGAACACTTTGTAAGCAAGATTGAAAGTGAAATTTTCTTCTCCTTTAAAGCAGTTCCACACCCACAGAATAAACCCAATACCAACCTGGCCACACAATAAACACAGTCATAAATCAACCACGAAAAGTAACATCCCTTATGAATCAGTAATCAAAAAATCAACAGATTTTGCAAAAGCTGAAATCAAGCTACAATCAACAACAAAAAGAAACAAACACATTATTTAATCAATAAATAAATTAACTTATTACATAGCTTATTGTAAATCTTAGAATCATTAACAATGATCTTCCTGCCATTGTTCTGCATCTTGCTTCGTAGCATAAACCCTAAAATCAAAATAAGAAAAAGAGCAGAGCTTGAGAAGAAGCAGAAGAATAAGAAACAATATCCATAAACGAACCAGAAGAAGCTTAACCATAAAACACACAACTTGATTCAAAAGCTATGTATACCTCATACTCTATTCACTATATGTATGGAGACGAGTGAACTTGGAAATGAAGGAGATGAAGGAGAGAGAGGAGATGAATGAGACAAATGTGTTTTGGAGAGAGAATGAAGAAGATAGTTATGTGTGAATAATGAGAGGTGTTAGGGTTTGTAGGATTTAGAGAGAAGAGAAAAAACCGGAGAGAGATTGTGAAAGTGTTGAAAATGTAAAAAGTGTGGAAGGATGGTGGATGGAGAAGAATGAGAGGGAAAAGGGAATTTGAAATAATTGAATGCCACTTGTACAAAAAGACTGTTTTCATTGGTTGGAATTAATTCAATTAGTAAATTACGATAAAGGACAATTCTTAGTGTTAATTAAAAAGCAAAGAAGGGTAATTTAGACGGTTTGGTGGTATCTTTCATTCTTAGTTAGGTAGTTGACTACAATCTATTGATTGGAATATAAAAAGTTACCCACTATTCCATCTTCACGTGTATCTTATTCCAAAAGCGGTGAGTAGCCTTGAATTATCTTAAGTTTCATTCTTTTTAAATATTACTGAGATTGCCTTATATTTTGATAGTTGCTTTTCAATCTCAAATAAATTAATTTAACAGTGTAGTAAGCGTTGGAAACTCAATAATATTAGTCTACAGTGTTTGAAAACTCAGAATAAGGTGGTTTATAGCTTTGACCCGGAGTTTTGACCAGTATGGACAATGGGTTAACTAGTAATAAAATAGGAAAGTTTCTCATCCAACCACATAGGTCTCTTATACACCACACAAAATTTCAATTTTATCCCCTGCTTCCGTAGATGCATATCCGGAAGTATCCCATATTTTAAAAAAATTTGATTCTTTCCGTAGATGCATCTACGGAAGCGTATAAAATAAAAGAAAACACAGTTAATTTCACCTTATTTTCAGTTTAAAAATACTTCCGTAGATGCATTTACGAAATGTGGTGAAAATAGAGTGTTCCGTAGGTGCATCTACGGAACAATTTGCTATTTTTTGAATTCATGTCATTTTCATTCAAAAACTCCATTTTTAAAGACATACATTTTTCAGATTCAGTAATACATTTTAAAGACAGCAGTAGGTAGACCAATAAAAACGCAATATATAAATAATGTCGGTCAAAGTGTCGAGTACATCATCAAATACATACAAAAATGAAATATAAATGCATCATTAAATATAACTACTGAGTATGCGGGTATCAGATGAAAGCGGGTGATGAAAAAGGAATGGCTGGGGCGGGTGTATTAGATGTCGTAGGTGCATCATGTGGAACAGCTGCTCCATCCGTGACCTGAGATACTACACGCATTCGTTCTCGCCAGACAGATGCGTGCTGTGCAGTCCTCCCATGAATGTCCCTATCCGGGCCATGGGTCATGATGTCTATATTATGATACAAAAAAGCTCGAGTTAGATACTGCGTATTTATAAATAAACATCAAAATAAAAACAGAAAATTACTCTTCCGTAGATGCATCTATGAAAGTACCTTATTTTTCAAAACATTGGGTGCTTCCGTAGATGGACCTACGGAATGCCCTAACGTACATCTCTTCCGTAGATAAATCTACGGAAGCCACTGAAACTCAGAAACACAACAATGGCGTCTGAGTACTGTTCCAACTACTACAAACTATATTTTTGTGGCTTGATCGTCCGTTTAAAACCTCAAACAACCCCTACATTGTCTCTAAACACTATTGCTAAACATATCAATTTATTTTACACCTAAATATCGAATTCTAATTCGATTTTACAAATACTCTAAAATTAATCGAAATTTCAAAAACTTACTGGTTAAATAAATATAGGAACTGGATAGAAGCTGGTACTTGAGTTGACAACGTCTTCCGAACTTGGGATAAAGAAATATGTCAATTTGAAATTTGAAGGTTGAGAGAGTTTGAGTTTGAAAATGTGAAGAATGAGGGAGGGGAAAGGTCTGACGCGAGTTATAACGTCAAATCTTTTTCGTAGATGCATCTACGGAAGTCTTCCGTAAGTGCATCTACGAAACAAATTAACGTTAAACAAAAAAGTGCTTCCGGAAATGCATCTACGAAAACACGAGGACAGTTTTGTCAATTCAGTGATGCGCCTCGCCCCTATGGAGTGGATTAAAAAATCTTCTAAAATAGGACTTTCTTGTGGATTAGTATCATTTTGTACAAACATATTACTAAAAAAAAATTAGTACATTTAGTGCAATTTTTTTATTTTATTTTATGCAATTTTTAAATATAAGAAAAATATGTTATAGAGTACGGATTTTGTGTAAAATCATCAATTTAAAATCGAGACAAGATCTTCTCCATTTCCTTCCTTCTCCATTCTGTGCATTACTAAAGTTTTGAAAATATTAATGTAATAATGTGTACATTTATTTTTTATGCCCTACATATATCTTCAAAACTATAGTAATGGAGAGGGGAAATGGAGAGAAAAAATGGAGAGGATCCTATCTCTTTAAAATCAATCTTTTTCAATGTTCCTCGATAAAAACAAATCTTTTCAAGACCCAAGAAAAGAGTATAAATATAGTAAAGTTCGTGTTGAAATAAATGCCACTTTATTTCACCTTAATTAGAAGAAAATAATATTTTTACTATAGTGTCACTATCATGTATTGGGAATAATGAAATTTTAATTAATTAAAGAGTAGAATTGGAAAAACGGTATTAAAAATTGAAATTAGTCATTCATTTTAGGACACTATTTTATTTCAAATGAGTCATTCATTATAAAACGGAGGAAGTAATATATTAGCAGTGTTTTAAAAACCGGACCGGACATCAAACCGGTGAGGGTACTGGGTCACTGGTTTATTGGTCGAACCACTGGATCACTGGTCGAACCGCATGACTAAACCGGTCATTATAACAAAATTATATAGGTATAAAACATGTCGAACATGATGATTTAGTCTCTACAAAATATAACCGGAACTTAAATTTTTTAAAAATTTCATATCCTAAATAAATTCACAAGTTCATAATTTAAATTTAAATTTTAAACATAAGTATCACACATAATAAAATAGTACAAAATTACAAAGTATATATTTGCAAACAAAATTTAATCGCAAACTGTGAAGCACGGGTACTCCGTTTTAGGTAAAGTACCGGTACCGGGTACGTACCGGGTACCGGTACGCGTACGGTACGCGTATGGTACGCACCGAAGCCGTACCAATTTTTTTTTTTTTTTTTTTTGCTTTGGTACACCAACCGGTACACATTTGGTACACGTACCCAAAATTTTGTATGGAGCAGGAGTAAGATTTATAATGAAGCAGTAACAAAAATGTGGAATATTGGTGGAGATGAATTTGATCTATTTGATGGAGCTGGTATTCTCGAAGTTGCTACTCTTTCTCTCGATGAACGTGAACTAGATGCTGCATTCATGGGAGGAGAAAATATTGATATTCAACCATGCATGATTTTATGATTTATTAATACTTTTAAGTGTGATTTATTTAAGCAAACTATTTTTTATTTTATTATTGTACTGTTACTTAAATAATATAATTGTTTAGTTATTTTTGTAATTGTATTTTTAAAGCATTATACTAACGTACCCGTACCTTAGTTTTTCTAAAAATGCCGTACCCCGTACCAGTACCCGTACTGGGTACTAGGTACGTACCGGTACCTATGCAACGCAGATCGCAAAATAATCTAATTGAATAAATTATAACAAAGTAACTTTATTGTCTACTAAATTTAATTTCAAAGAAGAAAAAATTATTTCAATGTTGGTATCTCATTCTTCAATATCAAAATCATCTGCAACAAAATTAACCGCATTCGAAAATCTTTATTTTTATCTTTATTTTTTATTTTAATTTTTCATTAAAATAATTGAAATGATGTTGTTTTAAGTTTTTAAAATAAAAAAAATAAAAAATGCATTTAAACCACCGATTCTGGAAAACCGCCGGTTTTTCCGGTTTTATCAGTTTACACCGATTTTGACCGGTTCACACCGATTCAATGACATATCCGATCCAACAATCGAACCAGACCGGTTACCTGACCGGTTCCCAGTTCAACCGGTCCGACCGACCGGTCCGGTCCGGTTTTTAAACATTGTATATTAGTACAGTCCACGACAACCATCCATAATCATATAATGATTGCATCAAGAAGAAAACATTGGTTTCTATTACTATTGTTGTGAAAAAAAATGAAAGAATCGGAAGAAGAAGAAAATAAAATTAATGATCAAGAAACTTTATTCAAACAAACTCATCATAAATTTTTTATCAATGAATTTTTTATCAAATTGGAAATACGAAGAGAATTGGCTTGTCAAAAACTTGACAAGATTCAAAATAATGCTGGTTTGTTTCAATGACAACAGTGATGCAATGAAAGATTTCCACAAACTTATAGGATATTCAAGTTAATGTCACATTTTTACCATTTTTACCGGTATTTAAGGGTGTATTTGTCTAACTTGTATACTTCTTTATATTTAGTCTGTGTTATAATGTAGTTTTTATACTGAGAAATGAAAATTTTATAATTTCTTTTTATTATTTTGTTCTTATTTGTTTAATTGATCTCTATATAGTATTTTTATTATTCAATTCATAAATTATTGAAATTTTCTTCAAAAATATTGATTCTTTAATTTAATTTAATTTTCTAGATTTGTTTTGATATAGAAGAGAAAAATCTTTTGACAATATTATATTGTTTTTATAAAAATTGATTCTTTCAATAATTAATTTCTCTAAAAATTGATTCTTTCAATAATTAATTGATTCTTTAATAACACATTATTTTTTAATTTCTTATAATTAATTTTTGTTTACTTTTAAAACAAAAAGATATTTATAAGAAAGAAAAATGTAAATTGAACGGAAGAAGAAATTTATCATTCAATTCCTACTATTAATGTCTATATTATTTTCTTAAAAAAGACAATAATTGAATGACAATAGAAAAATATTAATTGAGAGGATTTATTTTTGGTAACGCATGATAGAGGACTACTTAACTATAATTGAAGTTATAGAATCGATTGTACTATTTATTATTACCTATAAGTAGATATCAATCTTTAAAAATTGGTGCAGTTTATTAGTGTATATTTATAACCTTTTATTAGAATAATTACATTTTTAAATTGTTTAATTTTAGTTTTGCCTACTAATAGCATTTGTATTCATTCCTAAAAATTTATTAAAATTTTAAATTTAAATAAAAAAAATATTTTAAAAGAATCTCTCTATTTTAAAATAACTGCCCTAAGGCCTAATACTAATTGAAAAATATTATGCCTCACTCAATTTTTAAAAATCATGTTTATGAATGATCGTAAAGAATCCATCATATTAAATAATTTACATTATTTATAAAATTTGATAATAATAAAAAATAATTTTATTTTATTTTATATATCATTCAATCTTATTGAATATTAAAACTTTAGTTTATAGCTTAAATAAAACTTAATATTTATAAAATATGAAAATTTAGTATTAGGAATATGCATATTAAAATTATTCATAATATACCTATGCAAATTATATTTTTCTAATGACAAAATGATAATATTTATACTAAAAATTGCTATAATATTTGTTTTAATAAAAAACATGAGACAATCATGATGTATGAAAAACACAACATTCTTATGTAAAAAACATGAGACAATCATGATGTATGAAAAACACAACTTTCTTATGTAAAACACAAATTTATCATTCTTTTTATTCAATTCATTTTATTGTATATTAAATATTTATAGAAAATATGAATAAATTCATACTATATTTTTGCTTATGTGAATTTCTACTATATTTTTGCTCACGTAAATTCATACTACATGAACCTCATGTATATTTGTAAAAAAAAAATTTCTTAACCATTATTATATTATATTTATTTTTTATTTATAGCGATATTTCTTAACCATCATTATCCTTCCATTTATATATTTTCTTTTTTAATTAAATTAAAATTTTTTAAACTAATACAAATATTTAAAATTATTAATCAAGGCCGTCTCAATTTTTTGGAGGCCCTGTGTAAACTAGTCATAGTTCAACCATGATAAAGTAATTAGAGGTCCTGTTTAACCTCATTTTAACCATGGTAAATATTTACGAGGCCTTATTTAATTATGGTTTAACCATAAAAAATTTGAGGCCCTGTGCGGTAGCCCGCCTTGCACACCCTCAAAGACGGCCCTGTTATTAATATATATGTAAATATATATATTTATTTACCACAAAAATCATTTTTTACTCAATTGTTAATACTCGTACGAGTCTGAACGTATCTATGAGATATCAGCTGTAGGCTGTTAATTTTGATGTCATCTTTGTAAATTTTTTTGTTGCTTCTGTTTTATATAATTGAAGTTAGAGAATCAGATGTACGGTTTATTATAAGTACATATCAATGATTAAAAGTTAGAGCATATTATTAGTCTATATTTGTAATTATGTAAATATTAACCAATTGAAGAATGAATTCGAACTTTACAAATAATAACTTGGTAGATGTGTAATGTGAATTCAAGACCCAAGAAAAGAGTATAAATATAGTAAAGTTCCAGTTGATATAATGCCACTTTAGTTCACCTTAATAATCCATAATAGTATACTAGCACAATCCATTACAACAATCCTGAATCATATACGACAACAATCCTAAATCCTCTGATCGAGGTGTAGTTTAAACACTAGAAACACACTATTTTACGTCAAGGGCCTCCTTATCGGTATTACTTTCCTTTCCTTTTATATAACAATCCGCCTTTGTGACAATCTTTGCTAACGAATATGCTGGCCTTTGGGCGAGGGACTCGTTGAAGTGTCATGCTTTGAGACCATTCTAAAATGCTCGTACAAACATTTCTTGGTTCGAGCGAATGACTTTTATGGTGGAATTAATGGAAGGAGCGAGTTATTCCCTCTGTGACTCTGATGGGCCTTGTCAAATTTTAAATAAACTGGTTGTCGACATCATTCTGTGTCGACTAGCTGCGAGATGATGTATGAGTTTCTTCACCAGCTCTTGGTAGCTGGTGATGGAAGCTCGGGTTAAGCCCATGTACCATCATAGGGTTGCATCTTTGAAAGTTCCTGACAAAAGCTTGCATTTTTAGAAATTCGGGCGCTCTGATGATGGCCATCTGCGTATTAATAAATGCCACATACTTGTAAGGGTCACTACACTCTTTGAACTTTTCCTGGGAGGGAGGCTTGAAATTTTTGGGAGCATGTGCCTCCCAAATTTCGTCTGAAACTGGCTGGGTGTCTAACACTTTCATCTCCTATGTGGGGGTAGTCTCTTGTTATCGTTGTTGGATGTTGTGGATGTTGTCCTTCAGATTTTGATCGAGGTAGTGTAGTTCATCCTTGGCGGCACACATATCCGTTATGGTGTTGGAATCGCTGCTACCTCTTGTGTGCTCTTATGTGAGGGATTATGCTCTCATAGCAACCATGGCAGGGAACAGTTAGGGCTAAGAGTGGATATTTTGATGAGTGTTAAAGTGTTAGTTATAATGGAAGGTGTGACCCAAGTTAGTCTTATTAGGACGCCACGGTGGGCACCAATGTACTTGTTAAAAAGTACATATGCGTGGCACTTCTATGCTGGTAGGGATGGCCAGAGGCTTTAAGGACTTTCAGTGGTTTAGGCAAGCTTAAAGTGGTGATAAGCCTCTTTTTGAAGGTGTTTTTGGTTTGGAGAGAGCAAACTTACTTAAGATGAGAAGCTCTGTATCTTTGGAGTATTTTGTGGTGTATTCAGAATATCTCTCTCTTAATCCTAAGGTGGGGGTATTTATAGAGGCCTATGGGCATGGATTTGGAGGCTCTTGAGAAGTGGTAATTGCTCCACCTTGATTGTGGCACTTGTTAACTACCTTCTTCTTAGGGAGTCGTGACCAGGACTTCTTGCACATGTGTTTATAGGCTATGAACATGTCACCCTCGTGCTTCTCATCAGGGCGAGTCACTTGCAAAGTAGGGGTTATGCTTGGGCAACATACTCTAGGGTAGTCACCTTATAAGACTTGGCCCTGTACCACCTTATTGTGGGACCTTATAAATATATAACTACAATATAAAAAATGATTTTTTTTATGTAAGATGAATTAAATATGAATTTTTTAAGCGCTGGATTTAATTTTATGAAACAAAAACAACGTAAACTTTGGCATATGATTGGATTTTGAGCTAATATTTTACAAAGACTTATTCATGACACATATAAAGGATCTACAAAGTTTTGTGACGTTCCAAATAAGTCTTGATTTATTTGATTTTTCGATCAGAACACAAATATTAATGTATTTTTTAAAAAAGACAAACAACATAAACATAGGGATACACATCGTATTTTGATCATTTTTTTTGGATTTTTATGACAACAAATCAAGAGGAAATACAAAGTTTCGTAGCATTACGATGATGCTTCATTCTATTTTGTTTTTTTGAGTGTTAAGTATTCAAGAAGGAAAAAAACCACGAAAACACAGGTATATGCATCACATTTTCATCTAAATTTTTATTGGGATTTCAATGACAACATATAGAGAGGAACTACACCATTTCGTATCATTATGGGAATACCTTAATTTATTTTAATTTGTTTCCGCCTCTTGAAAAAAATACATTTATATATGTTTCGAGCGAAAGATCAGAAAAAATGGAGACTTATTTGAAATGCCACGAAACTTTGAAGGTCCCTTCTATGTGTTTTGACATAAATCCCTATAAAAAATTAGTTTAAAATTCAATCATATGTCAACATTTGTGTTATTTTCTACAAAAAATATTAATGTGAATTAGCTAAACATTAGTTACAGATTAGCTACGGATTAACTACTGTTTTTGTATTTATGTATGACGTTCATTTTAATGATGGATTTAGTGACAGACTTTTCGCCGTTATAATATTAATTAATATTAATAATATAAAATGATAATAAATTATCACGTGACATCTATGTTAGTATCTTTGTTACACTGACATTGTGACATGCAAGTTACCAAAAATTTCCACATAACATCTCATATAAGCTTTTATTAACAAACATTAATATGAGATATTAAAAGTATGGATAAAAAACATTAAGATAACGATTTTTTTAAGAATTTTTTTTAAAAGGCTAAAATAAATTTTAATATATTTAAAAGAACCACATAAATATTTAACTATAATTACTATTTCTCATTAGAACACTATATAATAGTGACATATTAACATGGTAAATAGGAAAATGTTATATTTACAAATGAGCATTTCAGGATTCTTTAATTTAGTTGGTCCCATTAGCCTCTCAATCATATACTATTATTCAATGACATGTTATTTTTTATAATTATTTTATTTTAAAATAAATTCAAATTCTAGACTAATTTGCACTAAAAATATGGGTGTTCAAAACCGAATCGACCTAATAAAAAACTGCAAAATCGAATCAAACTAAATCGAAAGCGCAAAAAATTGAAAATGGTTCAAATGTATTTGAGTCATTCTTTAACAAAATCGTGCTGTTCGGTTCAGTTTGTGGTTTGTATTTTACAAATCGAACCAAACCGCATTATGTTACAACCCAAACTTCACTTAACCCACATGCAACCCAAACTCAAACTTATTATGCCCCGACCTTACGATTACGACTGATTTTTTCTTCCTCACATTTGAGGTTCCAGTTTAAGTCTTCTCAAATCTCTCATAGCGGTATCTCACATTCTTCTCATATTCTTTTCTAAGTACATCTCACATTTTGCTACATCTCATATCTCTCATATGCTTTTTTTATCTTCTCTATTATTTCATCTCTATTATTTCATCTCTGTCCATAATATTTTTTATATTGTTTTATGCTACTATTTTATATTTTTATTTCACTTTTGTCTAATTTTATTTTTGTATATTAAATGAAAAGTTGTTGTCATATATGATGAAATTTATTGTTATTTAATAACTCATAAATAATTAAGTACAGAGCTATGTTGTCACCTATATGTGTATGTATGAGTTCAATAATTTTTGTATGAGTTCAATAATTTTTTTATAAAAAACAGAACCAACATAACAAATTTAAACCACATTGATTTGGTTTGGTTTAGTTCGGTTTTATTTTTAAAAATCAACCGAACCAAATCGAACCGCACACTTTTTCTATTACAGTTTGGATGACTTTTTATGTCAAAACCGCTCAAACCGTACCACAAACACCCCTAACTAAATTTCGATACTCAAGTACTATAGGTAGCTAAGAATATTCCATATTTACCCCTAACTCTTTTAATCGTTACTAAAAATTATTAATTTTCTAATATTGTGAATAAAAAATAAAACAGTCTCATTCACAATGACAAAGTTCTGGATAGCGAGTAATAATATAAAACTAGTAGTACTTGTACTATCCAAGAATGTTTTAACCATTTCAATCCGTCAATGTCAGGCCACGAAGCTCACATGCGCAAGGATTAAATTATTGCCTATTTGATTAAATTTATATCAAATGAACCTATTTTATATTTGCAGAAACCTTACTGATGACAAGTGTTGGTAACTCTTCTCGATCGATTAGATGACAAGTGTGCAAATTAATAAGCTTGGAACAGAATCATTTGCACTTTTAGTATTTAACTAGTAACAAACCCGTGTGTTCGCACGGGTTCTGATACGGGACGCGCATTTGTTTCAGATGTATATTTTTTAATAGAAAAAAGTTTGGTACCCGTGAAAAATAATAATTGAATGTATAGAAAAATATCTGGTACCCGTGAAAAAATAATAATTGAATGTATAGAAAAATGTCCGGTAACTGTGAAAAAATTAATAATTGAATGTATAGAAAAATGTCTGGTACCCGTGAAAAAATAATAATTGAATGTTTAGAAAAAATCAGGTACTCGTGAAAAAATAATAATTGAATGTATAGAAAAATGTCCAGTATCAATGAAAAAAATAATAATTGAATGTTTAGAAAATTGTCTTCTACGCATGAAAAAAAATAATAATTGAATATATAGAAAAATGTCTGGTACCCGTGAAAAAATAATAATTGAATGTTTAGAAAAATATCTGGTACCCGTGAAAAAATAATAATTGGATGTTTAGAAAAATATCTGGTACCCGTGAAAAAATAATAATTGGATCTTTAGAAAAACGTCGACTATCCGTGAAAAAATAATAATTGATCACATAGAAAAATGTCTGGTACCCGTGGAAAAATAATTATTAAATGTATAGTTGGACGAATGTCTGGTTTTTAATTAGAGGATAATTATTAAAAACTTAATACTACATAAAATAAATAATTTTAACCAATTCAAAACTGACCCATATTTAATTGGTCAACCACATGTTTTATTTACAAACAAATTTATTCTTATTTATATTTAATTCTACAAATCAATAAAATATGTTAAGCTGGAATTCAATTTTACAACCTTTAAGGTAAAGTTGAAAAAATTAAATACAATCGTATGAGACGCGCATTTGTTTTAGATATACATTTTTTAATAGAAAAATGTCTGGTACCCGTGAAAAAATAATAATTAAATATATAGAAAATGTCTGGTACCCGTTAAAAAATTATAATTATATATATCAAAAAATGTCTCGTACCCGTGAAAAAAAATATATAAAAAAAATATCTGGTATCCGTGAAAAAATAATAATTAAATATTTTAATCAATAACTTCATGTTCCTCCCGTTAATGTTAAATAAATTACATTGAATGTTAAATATGTAATATAGGAAATAAGTAACACAACAAATCTATACTATGAATGGATTGACATTGGACAATACACATCATACATATTAATTGTATTCAATTATATTTTGGAATAGATTATGTTACATGATTGAATGGTTTAAACTTTGACATCAATACTTAAAAACGGTTTGGCTGACTGCTTGTTAGTATGAGAACTTTGAAACTTTTACTCTTTAATTTTCATTCTTAATATGAATTTCTATATTTTTTTTATGTTGAAGCTTTTCAATAAGAAGAAAAAAGAGATGGGGCAGTACTGTACAAGGCGTGACTAATCTATTTGAAAGGTAATAAAGTGACTAATTATTAAGAAAAGAAAAGAGACGGGACAGTGTAGGGAGAGACTGAATAGGCTATGTTTCTTTGCTGTAACACACATTTCATTAATTTTCCAGCTTATTTTAATATGCACAAGTACTATACACATATGTACCTATCCCATATTAAATTGAGGGTGCTGGGTAGCAGAATATATCCTTGTTCTTTCTTTTTTGTATGACAGAGGAGGGTGGAAAGCAGTTAAGCTGAAAAATGGTTCTGCATCTTTTTGTACGCTGTAGAATTTCTCTTGGCACATCTTGTGCTTAGAGTTTATTAATAATATTTTGCTTTTTCCAAAAAAAAAAATTTAGTTTCTCCTTTTGTACTTAGATTGACATTGTCCACCTTACTGATTGCTTATAAGTGTTGGTAACTCTTCTCGATCGATTAGATGACAAGTGTGCAAATTAATAAGCTTGGAACAGAATCATTTGCACTTTTAGTATTTAATTTCACAACATGCCTGCATGACCACTAGCAGTCAAACATGCCAACACATTCAAAACTCCTCACTTCTCTTATTATGCTAATTTAGAATATACAATAAACTTGTATATAACTATTCATATTTCTGATCTTAAAATAAATCACATTCAATACAATCTCATCTTTATGTATAAAATACAGGTACTAATATCAAATTAACAAGTCATCAAAATCATCTTCCTAACTAAACAATACATATTACAATATCACTCTCACATAACGCCCTATTTTTCTAAAGCTATTTCAAACAAACAAACTCAATTTCTAATGACATTATTTTTTATTTGCATTGCATACATCAATCCATCATATTCTCAATAGAAAAATACTAAGTTCAGGTCCTCCATTACCATCAGGATTCAACATGTAAAACGCTTCCGAGTCACGGCTCCCAACCACTCGTTCGAATCTCGCTCTCATATACATCAACTCACCCTCAGCCCCGCCGCAACCGCCATCTTCTTCCAGCATCGGAATCACTCCAGCACCAACTGACACACTCTGCACGGTTCTCAGCACGTGCAAGTCCAGTTCCCCGCACGTGCGTGACACGGCATAACCGCATTTCCTACCGTTGCAGTACATGGTCCAGTCAGGCTCCTGAAAGAGTCTGTGATGACGGCCTTTGATATTGATATCAGAGGCTGCCGGTGTCTTCCGGCACTCGAGCGCGATGCGGACGAGGCCGGAAGACATCTCTTTGACAAGAGAGGAAGTGGACATGGCGAGTTCGAGAAGGAGGAGAGGCTCGGCGCGAGGGTGGAGTTGGACGGCGAAGGAGATGTGGCCGCGGCGGTTTCCGAAGAGTGTGCCGGTGACTTTGCGGGTGGGAGAAGGGGAGATTGAAGTTGAGAGCGTGGAAGGAATTGTTAGCCAGTTGCATGAAGGGAAGATGGTTTGGAAGGTGAAGATGTTGAGGAATGATCTTATGAGTGAGGATAGTTTCTTTGTTGTTGGTTTTGTAGGTTGTTGTTGGTGGTGATCGGAGAAGGAAGAGATTGAAGGTGATGATCCTTGCTTTAGGAGGAGTTTGCCGGAGAAATCATCGGATTCTGAGAGTCTGTGGTTTGAAGGGATGATTCTAGTTCTGTTGTTTCTTGTGGTGGCGCTTTTGCTTCTTTGGAGGATAAGGTTTTGTTGTTGTTGTTGTTGTTGGTGTTTCATGTTTTGTTAGTTACAACAGAGAGAGAGAATGAAATGAAACTGTAGAGACTATACAATACACAAGTATAGTACAAAAATAGGAAGATTGTGATTGAAGTTTCCAAAATGAAGAGAGAGAGAAGGGAAAGGGGCAGACAGAAGTGATGATAGTGTTGGGAAGAGAGGGGAAGAATTAATATAAAGGGAGGCTGTGGAGGGTTGTGCTTGTTATGATCATCATTTGTTGGACTTTTTATTTGTGCATATGGTCCTACAATACTGTCCTACAGTGTTTACAAACCATCGTGTGTGAGATTACAATCAATATATAGGGAATAATCAATACCTAATATTGATTGGAAATCGGTTGACACTCATTTTTATTTATTTTAATGAACTAATTCGATGATTAATTTATCACTCAAATTTCATCTTTAGGGCTTAAAGTTGACACGTTTTAAGTTCAAATTTAAAATTCTATTGAATGAAATATCCGATCAAGGAAGGGAAAAGAGAAATTGTATTTTCTTATTATTGTGTTGAGTGTTTGATAATCAATACATTCTCTACAACAAGTGTTAATACAAACATGTTAGGTGTTAAGAATATAATAAATGTGAGAAATAATCGTACATTGAATATAAACGTGGTAATTTGAGTATTTATAAGTGTGAGAATTCACTCAGCTATCACCTTAAGATTTTAGGTGAATAATTAATGTGTCTTACAGAAAGGTGTGTTGTTCAAAAGAAAGTCTCACAAAGTAAAAATGCTCCTCGCTCGATTTTGTCCTGATTATTGCGCTAATGATTTGTAATTGTCTTATATTTCTTTAAAATCTTTAGTAGTTTTTTTTTATGTGAACTCAAACTAGAACTGTTGATAGTTATAAATTTATTTTTCTCACTGAGGAACACATGCTTTAAAGGGGAGGGTAATTGTTTGAGCTCCACCCCCTTTTTCTACGTGGATTCATTTAGATCTTCATCTTCATTATTGGGCCTCAATTCTTCCTACTTTGGCATTCTTGTGATAAATGTAATTTTATGTTACTTCTAATGGCTATGACTTCGAATTCTCTTTGGTGATCACCACATTCTTCAACAAATTATGATCACTACAACGAGGAAGGGCTTTAAAAGCGCTTTTTATAGCCTTTAAAAGCGCTTAAAAGCGCTGTGAAAGGTGGCGCTGGCGTAGCTAACAAAAGCGCTTCTGAAAGCGCTCTGGTAGGCCCCCCTATAAGAGCGCTTTTCTGGAAAAAACGCTCTTGTAGGCCCCCCTTTAAGAGCGCTTTTCTGGAAAAAGCGCTCTGGTAGGCCCCCCTTTAAGTGCGCTTTTTCCAGAAAAGCGCTGTGATAGGCCCCCCTGTGAGAGTAAAAAATAAAAAAAAAAACGCAACATACTAAAGCGCTTTTGGAAAAACGCTCTTATAGGGTGGGCTTTAAGAGCGCTTTTTCTGGAAAAAGCGCTCTGATAGCCCCCCCTATAAGAGCGCTTTTCCAAAAGCGCTTTAGTATGTTGCTTTTTTTTTTTATTTTTTTTGCTTTTTTATTAATCTTTGGCAGCGCTTTTACAAAGAAGCGCTTTAGTAGGTGGGCCTTTAAGAGCGCTTTTCAAAAGCGCTTTCGTTGCTAAATGAGGTATTTTAATGTGCAGCCTGTAATTTAATCCTCCCGGTCGACCTGTAATATTTTCGACCTGTAATATGTTTTCAACCTGTAATATTTTCGACCTGTAATTTATTTTCGACGATATTATTTCAGCCATCAGTAAGACAATATATATATATATATATATACTAATATAATACCATTATAATATCCAAAATTATATATATATACATCATTACAACATCAATAATATTATAGTTCAAATCGACACAAATCCTACATGAAAAAGCGCTTAATATAAAATTGACACAAATCTTCTTTGATTTCTTCCAACTTAAGCTTCGGGTACGCAGCAGCACGGAATTCGTCAAGGTACTACAAAACAAAAACATAATATGAATGATATATTTAGTTAAATGTAATAAATTATATGAAATTATCTTAAGTTATAAATTCATACCGTGAGCGGAATCTCTAATTGATTCGCCTGAAGGATTTCTTTCATATACCTCAAAACAAAGTATCCGCAATCGTAACTGTTTCGCTGTTGCGGACACTACATAGAAAAACAAATAAGATTATATAGTTGTCTTGTTTTATCAAGTAGCATAAATATATTATAAGCAACATTGTGAAAAATAATGTACCTGCACTTGGATCCAAGTAATGTTGTTAGATTTAGTTCGGGATACCTGTGCGTCCCGTTGACTTCGGAACACTTGTATTGATCTAATTAACAAATATATAAAAGCATATGTTTAGATCAATCCCACAAATAAGTAAATATATAAATATACACGAATATATATTTAGAACGATCCCACTTACAAATCAACGATGTCCTTCATGGCCGGATAATTGGTCCATTCACCATTTACCGAATTCAGATAATACACGACTTCCCTTATAGGGTTGATAGCAAGCAGCAACCAGTGTGCTCTATAAATTAAAACAATAGGTTATATGAAAATTTTGCTATACACAAAAGAAACAGAGATTAGATGAACAAAGAATGAGAAACTAACCCTACTGGTCGGGTATTATACGCCCAAAGATGCAGACTTTCTGTATTGCCGGTGGACATGAATCTATCTACTAAGCGCTGTCTAACTGATTCCGGTTCCGAAGCAATTGCCATTCCGCTGCAGTGGGCGGAAGACACGAAACGGAATCTGTTAGACAACGGAGTCCCGCGCAACACTCTGTCATACAACAACCTTAAATAAAAACATAATAAACATTAGATTATTTTCATTGAAATGTGTAAATAAATTATATTGTGGGACTAATTAAATAATATATCGGATGAGTGAATATTACCGGATGTATGAGTGCATGTTAGTGACGCCTAGTTGATCATGCTTAAAAATCTCCTCCAAGTCATCAATTGTAATAAGTGACTTGAATTCAATACCGAAGACACTTTCATCCATAACGATTTCACGTAAAGCACCATCCTTCAAATCGGACATATCAACCATTGTTGCGAGCGTCGACCGGTACCGAGGCACAAAAGCACCGCCTTTTTTTCCCGCTGGCTTCGGAGGACCAGTGGGTGGTACGGTACGAACTTGCTGCGTCACTTGTTGTGACTCCCGAGCGGATGCCTAAAAATCATATAAGTTAGGTAAAATATAAAATCATGCAGATTTAGATTCAGATTAATTATTAACACTTTAAATGTACCTCTTTTAGTGATGCAACAGACTCCTCCTCCTGTAAAATCCCTTTACCCTTAACTGTGGGTTTTATAGGAGCAGTCTAAAATTAAAATGTAAAAAATAATTAATAAACGGTTTAGAATTGACATTCGAAAACTAAATGATTCATAATCATTTTCAATATACCTCATCACTAATGGTAATGAGCTCCGAGGGCCATGCAACAAATGATCCTATTGCATCTCGCAGCAATGTCGTCTCTGAGACCATGTCAGGTACCGGTAGCATCGCATCATGATCTGCTACAACATCCACCGATACTTTCAGGTGTCCATCCGGGAGCGGTCTATGGTGAAGTAAATCTCCCAAAGTGTTGTGCACTTTTCCCTTGCCAACTAGTCGATAATTCGGTTCCGATAATTATAGTTGGCAAGATGAAATGCCCTAAACCAATAGTAAATATAAAGTCATTATCATTAATAAAATAGAACAATTTAAAAGGAAAAAAAATTATAATTACCTCGGAAAATTTCCTTTGATAGTTGATACTAGCCTTATCACTAGTTTCTTTCACCGATGAAGTGTTGCACTTTTCTCTCATATACACTTCTTTATCTCTTTGCAATTCAGAGACTTGTGCTTGCAATTCCGCCAACTTTTGTAACACTTCTTCATTTAAAGGATTTCTTCCCCTAGGACTCTTGTAAAAAGAGGTTGGAGTCACACCATGACCCTTACCCCTCACTCGACCGGGATACTCAGGAGCATCTAGTGCTCTACTAAGTACGCTCCCCTCACCGGTGGATGCCGATTGCGACAAGGTCTCCTGTAATTCATTTACATTAAAAAATCATTTATATATTAAAAAACATTTGATTTAATTAAAGACACAGTATTATACTTACACATTCAGTAAAAACTCTCTGAACTTCGGGATCGACAGCTTGACTCTTGCCCACACGAGCTTCCCTCCACAACACATGTACAGGAAGTGAGGTTTCCTCACTTTTAGACTCCTCTAACTATGCATTGACACAAATGATAAAATCGTCAAATAAAACACATTTAGACAATTAATTAAAATGCATTTCTATTTACTTACAAGTTTATCCTCTAAGCGTGCATATCCCATACGCCCTTTTTTGTATGGATACGCGGGTTTGGATGCTCTCGCACTATTCGTGGCACTCCTTTTCCGAAAATCTTCATCTCTTTGATTTACAAACTCAGCCCAATCTTTTTCACCAATGAAGATCTCATACTTTTTTGGCCGTCCCGGTGCCTCTTCAAGAAAGTTTCCATCTTTATCCTTAAGATAGGTGTTTGTCAAAAAGGCTTTCCACCCTCTATATCTTTTGCCGGCCAAACTAAGTATGTAGCGTTTACGATCATCTGGTATCTCAAAAGTCCTCTGCAAAAAAACATACGCATAGTGTGTTAGTATAAGTAATTTAAACAATTTATCGTCAAGATAATAACAACAATTAACCATATATGATATATACCTGAAGCTCGTCCCAAATCGCTTTTTTTTCCGCATCCAACTCTTCGCTTTTCAGATTCCATTTAGCTGTGGAGACCGGAATATGCATACGAACAAGTGTACCAATATAGCTGGTCAACTTTGCAGAATTAGGACCAATTGCTTGTTTATCAGAATTCCAATCCAAACGGTATACTAATCCTTGGTCTCTATGTCGAACGATTCCCTTCATAATAGTGATGCCTCGTGCAACTTCTTTTGCTTCAGTATCAGGTGGAGCATTTGTATCCGTGACATCTCTTTCTTGAGCATCTCTTTCTTGTGAGTTTTCTTGTGAGTTTTCAGGTGGAGCATCTCTATCCGGAGCCATTTAACCTGTATCAAACAAACTAAAGCACATTAGTACACTATTAATAAGCTAACAATCTATACAAGTAAAATGGAAGTCAAACCATGCATGTACAAGTGTATCGGAAACGAAATCGGTACAAATCAAAATAAGCGTCAAAAAAGAAAGTTGTCGGAATTGAACGAAATTTACATGACTATGGTAAAACGTCCCCACGGACTCAAAAATTAAGTCGGTTTTCCGAAATTCAGACCCTAAGCCCGACTTTTGATTACGGGCAGAAGCAAAACCGATAAAAAACAGTCCCGAAATGTAAAGATAAGTGCATGAGCAGCTCCGGAATCGTCAAAATAGTATAGTTACATGTAAAGAAGTCGACAAACGGATACATGGTTCAAAAGTTATGTACAAAACGAGAATATGCACCAAAATTGAATAAGTACTATACTATTGATTAAAACAATCGGTACAAATTGAATAAAACAAATTAGTCGGAATATGTATACTATTACCTTTATCACTAACGTCTCTTTCTTTTCTTGGTAGGATTGTGTTCTACGCGTCTCTTAACAACGCGGACGGTTGGATTGATCCAAATACCCTCATTATGATCATTTCTAGTACAAGATTCATTCTCATTTTGATCGTTTCTTGTACAAGATTCAATGCCAACACCAATATCACCTTGATCTTCAATGTTTTCATCAACTATTTTGTTAGATAAAAGCACTATAGACCATTTCGTACTTGTCGGATCATTGACATAGAACACTTGTTTAGCTTGAGAGGCTAGAATGAAAGGCTCATCTTTGTACCCTACCCTATTGAGATCCACTTGCAAAAATCCTGACTTATCCATTCGTATGCCACTATTATTTTCAACCCACTTGCAACCAAATACAGGAATCTGAAACTTCGCGTAATCAAACACCAAAATGCGCTCGATAACCCCAAAATATGACAAATTTGCAAATTTCGGATTTAAGTCATTCGCACTTGATATGTGCATTGCTTCAGCTACCAAGGTAACACCACTATTTTGCATAGTACTTTTATCATCCTGTTCTTTGGTATAAAATGTGTATCCATTAATAGCGTATGCGCTATAAGAAAGCACAATTACAGTTGGACCATAGGCTAAACATCTCAACCTTTCTGTTACTGAAGCAGGATCTGAACGATACTTTGAATAAATATGATCCCTAAACCACGGTATGAAACTTCGATTGTGCTCTCGTACTATCCAGTTCTCATTTCTATTTGGATTTAAATCTCGGAGAACAACCTTGTGCATTTACAAGTGCGCTTGATCCCGTTCGACCATTGATACTGTCACAACTTTATTTCCAATTAGCCTTTTTCCTTCTTTTTTTTCGACAATATGAGATTTGGGGAGACCAATTGATTGAACATTTGACAGATATTCAGTACAAAACTCAACCGCTTCTTCAACAACGTATCGTTCGGCAATACAACCCTCCGGTCGACTTCTGTTTTTCACGTACCCTTTTAATATTTTCATATAATGTTCAGCAGGGTACATCCATCTCATATAAGTTGGTCCGCACAATTGTGTCTCTTTCACAAGATGAACGACTAGATGAACCATTATGTCAAAAAACGAGGGAGGAAAATACATTTCAAGATCACATAAAGTAACAACTATCTCTTTTTGCAATGTTGGTAAGATCGCGGGATCGACCACCTTACTGCAAATTGACCTGAAGAAGAAACACAGCTTAGTTATTGCGCTTCTTACTTTTTCTGGCAGAATAGAACGTATACCTATTGGTAAAAAATGTTCCATTATAACATGACAATCATGCGTCTTCAAACTCTTTAACTTGAGGTCTTTCATGGACACAAGTCTTCTAATATCTGAAGAGTAGCCTTCTGGAACTTTAACTTCACTGAGGAACTTACACAATGTTTTCTTCTCCTTTCTAGATAGAGTGTAAATAGCAGGTGGCAGATATGTTCGTCTTCCTTTCGTCACGGGTCCCAATTCAGTTCTCATCCCCATGTTTACCATGTCCTTCCTTATGTTAAGGCCATCCTTAGACTTTCCTTGTATATTGAGTAACGTACCTATGACGCTGTCAAATACATTTTTTTCAATATGCATAACATCCAGGAAATGTCTTACGTACAACGACTTCCAATATGGAAGTTCAAAAAAATGGACTTCTTCTTCCACCCACCCTTGACAAGTGAATGTGCAAAAGGCTTGCCAAACTGAGTGCTCACATCTTTCACCTTTTCAAAAATTTGATCACCTGACAAAAAAGGCGGGGCTGTACCATGTTCGGCCTTTCCGTTGAATGCTTTTCTCCACCCACGGTAGTGATGATTAGAATTTAAGAATCTACGATGGCCGAGAAAGACATTCTTCTGACAAAGCTCCAATCGTGTCGTATCGATTTCATCTTCACAAACGGGACACGCCTTTTGACCTTTATTGTTGTACCCGGATAGATTTCCGTATGCTGGAAAATCATTAATTGTTCCAAACAACATCGCCCTCAAGTTGAAACTTTCCTTCCTATACCCATCGTAAACCTCCACACCGTTGTCCCACAAAAACTTTAAATCTTCGATTAACGGTGCCAAGTATACGTCTATGTCATTCCCTGGTTGTTTAGGCCCAGAAATTAGCATAGATAACATCATGTACTTACGTTTCATACATAGCCACGGAGGTAGGTTATAGATCATAAGAATCACAGGCCATGTGCTATGCGAGATACTTTGAATACCATGCGGGTTCATTCCATCAGTAGACAATGACAACCGAAGGTTTCTTGCTTCTTTTCCAAATTCAGGATAATCAGTATCAACTTTCATCCATTGTGGTGAGTCTGCCGGATGTCGCAACTTTCCATCAATAATTCTTTCATCTGCATGCCAAGTCAAGTGTCTTGAATCGGTCTCACTACGATACATGCGTCTAAATCTCGGAATTATAGGAAAATACCATAAGACTTTAGCAGGAGACAACTTTTTCTTATATCGAGGGGCACCACATTTAGGACACTCATTCAACGCTGCATACTCGTTTCGAAACAAAACGCAATCGTTTGGACATGCATGTATCTTATCATAGCTCATGCCAATAGAGGACAACATCTTTTTGGCTTCATACGTTCGATTGGGAAGAACATTATCCTCTGGTAGCATATCTTTCATAAGGGCTAATAACTCTGTGAAACTTTTATCCGACCATCCATTGTCCGCCTTTAAGTTGTACAACTTTAACACCACAGACAATCTTGTGAATTTTGAACAACCATCATACAACGGTTTCTCTGCATCGCTTACCAACCTCTCAAACATTTTGGGACAATCCGCAAGATCTTCTTCAAGCGCTTCTGCAATCTCTTCGACTCGATCGCAATCGTATGTGTCTGTGCAATCGTTGTTTGAAGCATACTTCCTATTACACCTCGACTCAGCATTCCCGTTACTTTTCTCACCATGCATTGTCCAACATGTATAACTTCTATCAATTCCAAACCGTAGTAAATGGGATCCCAACTGTTCCCCGTCAACCTTACCCCCATAACAGCAACCCAAGCAAGGACACGGCATTCGAAGCGGGTCTTCGGAGTGCTTAGCCGCAAACTCAACGAATTCCCATACCCCTTTCTCGTACTGTTTCGACAATCGGTTTGAATTCATCCATGTCTTATCCATGTCTTAATTAAGCTAAACAAATGCTTCTTGGTTTCTCTATCAGGTACTAATGAATTCTGTCAAGATAATAAATAGCTATCATCATAATAGAATACCTAATCAGAATACCCGATTTCTTAAAGAAGACATTACCTTATTTCAAGGTAATATAAGTCCACAAACCAAAAAACTGGTTGAAAATGAAATCACTAGTAAAAATTTGAAAGAGAATAATGTAAAATTTGAAAGAGAATAATGTGAATGTTTCCCATCTCATTTCATTTCAGAAATAAATATAGATATTTCCTTCTTATCTCTTAAAGTCAATTTAATATATGAGCATGTTTTAATATAGTTCAATCCATTTCAAAACTTGTAGAATTCCATAAACCAAGTTGCAATAAAGTAGAGACATCAATATGAACTCATACATTAAATCCAAGACCAAACTAAGACACCTTTTTCAATTTACAAAATAGCAAGAGGAAGAGTTGAAATGTTTGTATTACATTCAAACATGCTCATAGTGCACAACGATCATGGTTTAGAATAAAGATAGCATTTTCATTCTCAATCCCACAAATAAGTAAATATATAAATATACCTCACGAAATAGTATGCCAAAGTTTTCATGTAATCAAAATAACAGTAGAACTTCAAAACTTATACTTTTATATAAAACCTCACGAAACATTGTTCCAATAAGTCAACAAAACCTGAAGCATAACAACCTAACTTAAGTATACTTAAGTATAGTTAAGAGCACAAACCTGAACTAAGGAGAAAGAAGAGTGGTGATATATTGGGAACAAGGTTAAGCAATTTTCTTTTAGAGATTCAGATTCTGCAGATACAAAGAGACAATCATAAGTCATCGTATAATAGAATACATTACTACTACCTTAGATACTTAATACAATTGAATAATATATGAATCTTGCTAAGATGACCAATTCAAAGATTCAAAGATTCATGAATCAACAAGTCCTTAATTCAGAAGCAAAATTGGCATTACATATGTTAGTTTGTCTGTTTTTTAAGTTTGAGTACAAAATAATTCAAAGGAGCTGGTACATTGCTGTATAGTATTTAGCTATGAAGAAATATGACAATAAATTTGTATACAGACTTGTCTATTCAGCAAGAGAATCAAAAACTAATAATATTTAACCTCAAGAAGTTCTATTCAGCAAAAATCACAACGAAACAATCATTTCGCAAGAGAATCAAGAATCTCGACAACAATATCACATAACCCATAACCGAAAAGTTGATGAAAAACGAGAAGAAACGAACCTGTGAAGAAATCGACGGGTTTTCGGGTACTTAGGGCTAACGAGTTTCCGTTGAATCTTGAGAGCGAGCTTGTAAGTTCGTTTGAGCCCCAAGAAATACGCAGTTCCGAGTGTTATCTCCCACAGCAACACTTTGGCTGAAGAAGAATCAAATGGCTCTCACAATTGTAACTAATAATAAAATGAAAATAAACAACCTTGAAAACAGTAGCTATACAACTCAAATCATTTCAACAATTATCAACTCAAATCATTTCTTTCAGGCATTTCATCAAACAAGTTGTAGGCAGAAGTTCAATCTTTGATACCAAATAAAATTTTCACTGAAAATTAAAATAAGTGACGCCTAAAACTCACCGGCGGTGGAGAAAACGAGTGACGGAGGAGAAGCCGACGGAGGGACGCCGACGGTGGTGGCCGATGGTGGTGGACAGAAGGGTTCGCGTGCAGTGGATGAAGAACAGTGGTGGACGGAAGGGTTCTGAACAGAAAACGAAAGAGAGAAAGTGAGAAACAGTAACACGTGTTTTTGGTTTTAATTTTTAGTAATAAAGGCTACTAAAGCGCTTCTGAAAAGCGCTCTCATAACCTGGTCTATACCAGCGCTTTTGACTAAAAAGCGCTCTCATTAAACCCCCTATAGCAGCGCTTTGAAAAGCGCTCTCATAGCCCCCCTTACCAAAGCGCTTTTGAAAAGCGCTCTCATACCCCCCCTTACCAAAGCGCTTTTTAAAAGCGCTCTCATACACCCCCTACCAGAGCGCTTTTCAAAAGCGCTCTCATACCCCCCCCTACCAGAGCGCTTTTTTCATCATTTTCCCTTTGTTTATTAATTTTGTTTTTAGCGAAACCTACGAGAGCGCTTTTATGTAAAAGCGCTTTAGTAGCTGCGCTTTAGTAGCTGCGCTTTAGTAGCTTAATTTTGGCGTAGTGGATGGCATACCTAGTACTTTTTTTTAAATGCCAAATAAATTTATTAAAGAACAAGACATAACTAATGCCTAATTATACAGTATTTTGCATACAGACCAAGCCAAACAATAAACCATGACAGTACCATAGCCAAACAATAAACCATGACAATACCATATCCTATACACTACAACCAAAAAACTCCTCAATTACTCTGGCAAGAACATATTATGAAAAACACCACCTACAACTCGGTACAAAACTCCAAACCAAAGACAAATCATATCATATGCTCCATTACCTGCGAAAACAATACACCATGGCTCTCGACAGAATCAACACATCACCGAAAAAACGTCGCAAAAGAAGACAACATCTTAGAAAAAAGCCAAACTCCCCAACACTGCAGCAATATCTATAACTACTGATTCTCCACTTCCGCAGTTTCCAACTCCGCCAAAATCTCTTATACAACCAGATTACCATCATTCCATCCCAGACAAGATTTTGGGTTAAAAATTCACTAGTAAAGAGAAAACTAGAACCCTCTAACCTTGCTTCGAAGCCACCACCAGGATGTCAATTGAACGTCGTATATAAAAGCTTTGTCCCATTTATCCTTATTTATGAAAACTATGTTGTTATGCCTTCTCCAAATAATCCAAATGCATGCGTACCAAATGACAAAAAGTTTTTCCTGTATGCTCCTGCCACCATTACTTAAAACTGGAAAAAGATAAAAATTCTGCACAACAATATTATGAAAGGCCCCAGTAATATTCAACCATCTCGCAATATCACTCCATGATGATGTCGCTATGGGCACTCAAAGAAAATATGATTCAGCCACTATACCTCTCTTGATTCAACCATTATACATACCTCTCTTGATTAAATTATCTCTCGTCAAGATTTTGTTTTGCCACACCCTCTAGACTAACACCAACACTTTTAGAGGAACAATTTTGTTCCACACAACCACCAGGCCTTGGTCTTCATTATTCAATAGGTGAGACCCCTCCAAACTTTCTGCATAAGCTTCCTTCACGGTATACGTCTTCTTAGCCCATGTCCACCAATCAACCATATTTTCCTTCAAAGTTAGTCCTCGGAACTTGCCTATAATTTTTTACTTTAATCTAAGGTTTTCCTTGTTTAAATTAGACTCCCATTCATCCTTCCACACCAACTCCTCTCCCTCCCTTGTAACACCCCATATTTTCTAATTTTAATTTAATCGGAAATTAAATTATTATTTGGAATTATTCGGTATTTTGGTGGAATTATTTAGAAAGAATTATGAAGATGAGCTATTGGGCCAAGTGTGGTGTTAGTAAAGAGGGGGTGCTATGTTAGTAAAGCCCTTTACTAATTAAGATCTATTTTTCATAAAAATAAGGAATTGAGGAAAAAAAGAAAATAGATGTGGAAGAGGAGCAGAAGAGTGGAAGTGCTGATACGTGAAAGAGGAACGGAAGAGGAAGAGGGCTAATCAAGATCCTTGGCTAAGGTAAGGGGGGACTCTTCCGGTTAATATCTTTTATCGTATTATAGATGATGGGACTGATTTAGATGCATTGTTTGTGTCAATTGGTTATATGTTAGGTTGGGGTTTTGGGATGATCTTGATGGGAATTGTTTGACGTGATGAATTGTATGATTATATGGCTGTTATGATGATTGAATGATCCTCTTTGTGTGTTATATTTGTGTTATAACATGTATGTGGCTGATATGGTGGTATTTGAGGTTCATGATATAACGTGATTTGGGTTTTGGGGATTTTGGGATGAATCCCGTAATGCTGTCAATCGATGTGAGATCTCTGGTTTTTGCCAGTTCGCGCCGCGATGGTGGGTGCGCGCCGCGAAGGCGGAGTAATTTGCTCGTTCCGCGCCGCGAACCTGTGTTTGCGCCGCGAAGGCGTGTTTTCCATTCGTTACGCGCCGCGGACTGTGTGTGGCGCCGCGTGCTGTAGTGATAACTGTTTTCGTGTAAAAAAAATCAAAGATGTGTAACTTTCAAACCGTAAGTCCGTTTTAGACGCCGTTTTGGACGTTGTTCCGTAAATTGAATGTTCTATCATATGAAATGAATAAAACAATAATAACTTGATTTTATTTTAAAAAGTATCATTTTCTTCAAATGTGGTTTATCCTGGTTTTGCATAGTTGATGAGATGCAATGGCTGTGGTGTGCATAATTGAATATGTGCAATGATGTATGTTGTGATAATGTGGTTGCTTCTGTTAATTGTGCAAATGGGTGTTATTGTTGTTGCACTGTATGATGAATGATTTACCTGTCATGATGTTGTGGTTGTAATTGGTGTTTGTTATACATATATTGTTGATGTAAAATATGTATTTTATTGTGGTTGAGAAATAGCATAATTGTGTATGGCTATTGACTATTGTGGTGGTTGATGATTATGACATTTGGTTGATTTATGTGGGTGATAAGCATGTTATGGTTGATACATGCATTCATAATCATTATGTGGCTGATCCTTGACGATGGTGGATCAGTGGTAGCTAATTCCCATTGTGTGGAATTAGTGAGTGGGTGTTGCCGTATCCTTGACGATGGTGGATCGGTGAGTTGGGTTATCCCAGATTTTGGTACCACATGCATATAGTTGCATTTGCATTAGGTTACTTGTGTTATTATAACATGAATGGAAGATTGTCCAATGTTATAATATGTGATGATTTGTGTAATGGTTATGATTTGTTTGGATGAATTATGGTGTTGTCTCTTGGTAATGTATTCTATTTGTTGTTGTGTGTTGACGCGTACTTCCTGACAATCTGAATATAATGAAATTGGATGAATAATGTGACTATGATGTGTTATTGTTTATGATTCGATAACATTTGTTAATTGTGAATGAGACTCACCCTTACTTTGATGATTTCAGATTGGCGAGTAGCGGCTTTTGGCTCGGTGAGGATTAGCTCATGAGTCAGTCGGTTTAGTTGTTGTGTCGGTGTCATGCTCTGATATTGTAACACTGGGGGAACGCTAGTTTAGAGTTGATGATGATACTCTATTTTGTTGTTATTGGAGTAATTTTGTGAGATATTGCATAGATGATGTTATGCTTATCTGTTGATTAATTTTCCGCTGTATAGAAACATGATTTTGTTAAATGGATGATTTTCCCCTAAGTGAAGCATGACAATTGATTTATGATTATTTGTTTTAAATTGGAATTGTGGCACCCTTGTTTTCATGTTTTACTCTGAATTATTTTATTAATTTCCGCGGGGTTTAGAAGGGTGTTACAATAGTGGTATCAGAGCAGGTCGGTCCGTCCGGCCAGTTGTCGAGTCAGTTGAGTTGCACGACGGTTGTATACTGTCGGTGTATTATTCCTTGGTACGCGACATGTGAGTGAATCACTGTCGGTACTTTGTTGTTTGTTGCAGGTGTTGGGTTGAAACAAGTGGGGGAGAAGCTTCGCTTCTCGGTTATGTTTCGGTTGTAAGATGATTGATTAAGTAGGCGGTTGTTGGAAACAGTGCGAGCGTTGTCGGAGTTTGTTGTTTCCCGAGTTGAAGGTGACTTGGAATTAAGACTTCACTGGGAATTGAGTTGGAACATCTTGAAGGAAGGTGATTAGAGGTAATTGACTGTTATTGTAAGAGAAGGAAATTGGAAAGTTGCGATGTGTCAGCTCTACTGGTGTACTGCGAAGATGTCAGTTGAGTAGCTTACGTCTCGGAAGAGATTCAGCTACAAGTTTGCAAAGAAGATTGATGTTGTAATGTTTCAGAAATCGCGCTTCGGCGATAGGATGTGTTGCCCAAGTCATAAGAATGTTTGGAAGTGAAGAGATACGACAAGGGGCTGTTTGGAATGTGATAGAGTTGAAGAGAATGAGTTTTGGAGAGAGATTTTCGTAAGCAAAACGCCGGAAAATTGCTGAATAGCTGCGAAACTTCGAAAATTCATAACTGGAGTTCTGGACATCCGATTTGAGTTCCGTTTGAAGCGTCGGAAAGCTAACGAGATGAACTTTGCTATAAAAATGGTTGCAACAGCTGTAAGATAATTAATTGTGACAGGATGACGTTGGTAAGAGGCGAAGTTACGGTTACTCTTGTTCTTATAACTAGACTTGTTTATTGGTACTGCACGGGATGTCAGTGTCAGTGTTGACTGGATTGAAGGAATAATTAGAAGGTTGGTTGAGGAGTAATTTTAAGAATTGGATTTAACCATTTGAGGAGTTTTGGATGTATCGTATAGAGTGTCGCTGCATGATGTCAGTGTTGCATTTTTCGGGCAATGATTGGAAAACTCATATCTTGAGTTTCGAGTGTCGGATTGATGTGCCGTTTGAACCTACGAAGAGGAGGGATTGTATTCTAAATTATGGGAGAGTTATAAATACAGTAGAGGTGATCCTATGAGAAGATATTCTGAATTCGGTTAAGGAAGAGTGAAATTTGTTGAATAAGAATGCTTACTACCGTGATTGTTGGAAACAAAATTGAGTGTAACATGTTGTTGATGAGATGTTCGGTAATAAGGATGGTTTGAGTGCCGATGAATTTTAGTGAAGATTGAATTAGTAGCAAAGATGGAATAAACTTTAGAACTCTTGGAATCGTATTTGTGATGGCAAGGTAACAATAAGTATAAAAGAAGAATTGTAGGAAATTTCTAACATTTGTTGACGTGAGGAAGACTTTGTTGAGATTCCGAGTGGGATGATATTTGAACGTGAAGGATGTAATAGAATTTGGATTAAAACCACAAGTTATGAATGTTGTGCTATTGTGTTGCGTAAGAAGTCTTTAAAATGTCGGTGCTAATGATGAATGAGTTGGATTTAATTGGAAAATTTAGAGACTTGAGTTAGTATGTGAAGGCACTTCTAATAGTGTTAGCTTGGGTATGCTAAAGATGACTAGTGGTATTCTTGACGAGATTAGAAAAGGTCAGAAAAATAATGTTGAGTTGATCGATAGGTTAACTTTGAATTACCAAGGTAAAGGCGGTGAATTCAGAATCGATGGGAATAATATAATGAGGTTGAGTGATTGGATTTATGGTTCTGATGTTTTGAGCTTCGGAAGAATATCCTAGAAGAAGGACACCGTAGTGGATTATTGAACTATGACGATGTTAATGAGTTTGGTGCAAACTCGGAAATGGACACTATTATGTAGTAACAACGGTTTATGCTTAAATATGATTTTTAACTATCTATTGACAAATTGAGGACTTGATCACCCTTAATCTCTTGTTGGTAGTAGACGGAAATCATATAAATGAGATGAACTTGTTTTGTTACCTTAATGGTTTAAGATGTGATGAATACTAAGCCGTGAGGATAATCACTCACTATGTTGTGTGAACTTATGAAGAAGTGAATATGGAAGAGTGCAACATGGTGGATGGTGACTTAAGACGGGCAATCAGAGTCGCGCAGCGAAAGTGTGATGTGGAGAATGTTATGAGTACTACTCGCGGGAAGTAAGGAATTAATATGTCGGAAGCCTACATAGAGAATATGTCTTGATCTATATGTTGGATTTAGAATCCAGTGGATGTAAGGATGTCGTGTCGGAGAATTATAAATCTTTCGATTAATTGCCGAGATGATGAATATGTTATTATGGTTGTACGTAGTTAACGAGTATGTATTCGGCGAAGTTAAAACGAAGGATTGATAATATATGATGCTGTAATAATTTTGTGTTGTTATTGAGGTGATATTGTAAATTCCATATATAATGAGGAATTACACTCTATGAAGGACGGAGTTGATTTGATTCTTAGTAGAGAGCGTGACTTAGTTGAGCTATTTTGTAAGCGATGGTATATTGAGGCTGATGAGTGTGTACTTGTTCTGATGGTTAGGATGTTTAAATAGAGGAAGTAAATCAGGAATTGGTTTTCGTTGTAGGCGAGTAAGGATTGTTAAATGGTAGATTAGTACCATGAATGATGAAGAATGATTCTTAAACGAATGAGTAAAGAGAGTTGGAATCGGGTAAAACTCGGAAATCTATTTGGTAGAGACGATTGTGATGAGTAATCAGAGTAGTGCAAGAAAAAAAAAAAAAAACGGAATGTAAAGTGTTGGATAATTGATGGCTTGACTTAAGAGGAGTCAGATAATTGGAATTCAATGGTATAGGAATATGAGTATTGAGTTTCTTGAAGGAAGCGGTTGGTGAAAAGTGTAAGTATTACCTTATCGCTTAGATGGAAAAGTGTGTCTAAGGTTGGTATGTTTGGTAGATGGAATGCATTACTGCAGTGTTGATCAGTGTGATCATACTATGGATTGTGTAATTGTAATTCTCGTTTGTTGAGCGTATTGTATAGGTTGTACCTCAATGTTCTGTTTGTTAACCTTTTGGAGATATAGCGAGTGGTATACTTTTGGATAGTCAAATGCGACGTAAGAGCTACGATTGAATGGGTGAGATGTGTTTCCTGTTGGTTATGTCAGATGGATTTTGAGGATTGACCGATGGTAATGTTAATTGGGAGCTGGAGAGTCAGGTGGAGGACTCTTATACGAGCTGGTTACTTGAGGTATGTTTTCGAGGACGAAAACTCTTTTAGTGGGGGAGAGTTGTAACACCCCATATTTTCTAATTTTAATTTAATCGGAAATTAAATTATTATTTGGAATTATTCGGTATTTTGGTGGAATTATTTAGAAAGAATTATGAAGATGAGCTATTGGGCCAAGTGTGGTGTTAGTAAAGAGGGGGTGCTATGTTAGTAAAGCCCTTTACTAATTAAGATCTATTTTTCATAAAAATAAGGAATTGAGGAAAAAAAGAAAATAGATGTGGAAGAGGAGCAGAAGAGTGGAAGTGCTGATACGTGAAAGAGGAACGGAAGAGGAAGAGGGCTAATCAAGATCCTTGGCTAAGGTAAGGGGGGACTCTTCCGGTTAATATCTTTTATCGTATTATAGATGATGGGACTGATTTAGATGCATTGTTTGTGTCAATTGGTTATATGTTAGGTTGGGGTTTTGGGATGATCTTGATGGGAATTGTTTGACGTGATGAATTGTATGATTATATGGCTGTTATGATGATTGAATGATCCTCTTTGTGTGTTATATTTGTGTTATAACATGTATGTGGCTGATATGGTGGTATTTGAGGTTCATGATATAACGTGATTTGGGTTTTGGGGATTTTGGGATGAATCCCGTAATGCTGTCAATCGATGTGAGATCTCTGGTTTTTGCCAGTTCGCGCCGCGATGGTGGGTGCGCGCCGCGAAGGCGGAGTAATTTGCTCGTTCCGCGCCGCGAACCTGTGTTTGCGCCGCGAAGGCGTGTTTTCCATTCGTTACGCGCCGCGGACTGTGTGTGGCGCCGCGTGCTGTAGTGATAACTGTTTTCGTGTAAAAAAAATCAAAGATGTGTAACTTTCAAACCGTAAGTCCGTTTTAGACGCCGTTTTGGACGTTGTTCCGTAAATTGAATGTTCTATCATATGAAATGAATAAAACAATAATAACTTGATTTTATTTTAAAAAGTATCATTTTCTTCAAATGTGGTTTATCCTGGTTTTGCATAGTTGATGAGATGCAATGGCTGTGGTGTGCATAATTGAATATGTGCAATGATGTATGTTGTGATAATGTGGTTGCTTCTGTTAATTGTGCAAATGGGTGTTATTGTTGTTGCACTGTATGATGAATGATTTACCTGTCATGATGTTGTGGTTGTAATTGGTGTTTGTTATACATATATTGTTGATGTAAAATATGTATTTTATTGTGGTTGAGAAATAGCATAATTGTGTATGGCTATTGACTATTGTGGTGGTTGATGATTATGACATTTGGTTGATTTATGTGGGTGATAAGCATGTTATGGTTGATACATGCATTCATAATCATTATGTGGCTGATCCTTGACGATGGTGGATCAGTGGTAGCTAATTCCCATTGTGTGGAATTAGTGAGTGGGTGTTGCCGTATCCTTGACGATGGTGGATCGGTGAGTTGGGTTATCCCAGATTTTGGTACCACATGCATATAGTTGCATTTGCATTAGGTTACTTGTGTTATTATAACATGAATGGAAGATTGTCCAATGTTATAATATGTGATGATTTGTGTAATGGTTATGATTTGTTTGGATGAATTATGGTGTTGTCTCTTGGTAATGTATTCTATTTGTTGTTGTGTGTTGACGCGTACTTCCTGACAATCTGAATATAATGAAATTGGATGAATAATGTGACTATGATGTGTTATTGTTTATGATTCGATAACATTTGTTAATTGTGAATGAGACTCACCCTTACTTTGATGATTTCAGATTGGCGAGTAGCGGCTTTTGGCTCGGTGAGGATTAGCTCATGAGTCAGTCGGTTTAGTTGTTGTGTCGGTGTCATGCTCTGATATTGTAACACTGGGGGAACGCTAGTTTAGAGTTGATGATGATACTCTATTTTGTTGTTATTGGAGTAATTTTGTGAGATATTGCATAGATGATGTTATGCTTATCTGTTGATTAATTTTCCGCTGTATAGAAACATGATTTTGTTAAATGGATGATTTTCCCCTAAGTGAAGCATGACAATTGATTTATGATTATTTGTTTTAAATTGGAATTGTGGCACCCTTGTTTTCATGTTTTACTCTGAATTATTTTATTAATTTCCGCGGGGTTTAGAAGGGTGTTACATCCCTCCTAAACGACTCTCTAACAGAAACTTCTTGGTCTATTGCTAACCTATACAAACCCGAATATACTTTCTTCAAACTTCTCCCATCGACCCAAGGATCTCCCCAAAAACTTGTATGCGCTTCATCTCCAATTTCTCTAGCGAAATTTTCCTCGAACTAGTGCCCTTTGAAACTGCCCTCCCCAATATCAACCATAACGACTTAAATCTGTCTACCCTGCCCGCTTCTTGACCAAAACCCCCATACTTAGCATCTAAGATTCTGACCCACATCGAACCTGTGAAATCAAGATTCTCAATGGAAGATCTTTTGTTTTGATGAAGACAAATCATACATGACAAGAAGGAAAAGATGATATTCAAGATAAAGCATCATGTGTAAAGACTTTGATTCAAACTATGGATTATTTGGAATAGGTATAATCATAATTATCAATTACTTAAAGTCTTAGATGCTCAAAAATCAAACCACAAAATTGCATAGCATACTCCTTCTTAAATCTCAAGTTTCATAAACAAAAACTGCATTTTCACCTAGTGTAAATCGATTTACACTTACTGTAAATCGATTGCTTGCTGAAGGTTTTTACATGCGCTTCTGTTTTTGCTTGTGTAAATCGATTTGCACAATATAGCAATCGATTTGCACTGAAGGTTTTTTTGAATTTTTTGACTGTTAGAAGTTGTGCAATCGATTTGCACAAAGGTGCAATCGATTGTTTGCTGAACGTTTTTGAAAAACAGCATCTTTTCATTACACCTTCTCAAATACCTTTTCATTAAAACCTTTCCTTTAATCTTGGCAATGGTTCATGATTAAAATACAGAAACTTGTGATATTTCAAGAGGTGTTATGAACATCTATATATACTCAAAATTTCAAATTCATTCTTCACCTCTTCCAATCAAAAACTCTTAGAAATTTTCAGAAATTCACATTGTTATTCTTCAATCTTTTTCAAGATATTTTCTACACACTTTCATATCATCCAAATCAGAAAATATTTTGAGCAATCTATTACTTTAAAGAATTGTGAATTATTAACATTGGAAGGGAAGATCAATCAAGAGATTGATACATTGTTCTACTATTCAAACTCTTCTACAAAATCAAATACTTGTTGTATTCTTGTTATCCAGGATTGTTGGAAACAAGTTAGACACTTTGAGAGGATTGTTCTCATAAGTGGTCTAGTGAAAAATCCAAGAGGATTGTTCTTGGTCCAAGAGGATTGTTCTTGGTGTTTGGTTAGGCTTGTACAAGATACCAATTATATTGAAATCTCTTACTGCGTAAGGGGACTGGAGTACTCTCGGTTTGTGAGGGGAACCAGGATATATCCTTGTGTCATTTATTTTTCTGCACTTTACATCTTTTAGTAATATTACCATAAACCAGAAAAATAATTACTTTACACCATAAAACCGAAAAAGTTATAAAGTACCTAATTCACCCCCCCCTCTTAGGCATATCTGATACTTACATTTGGCATCAGAGCAAGTTATAGGTAACTTGTTCCTAAAGATCCAGAATGGCTTCCGCAAATCAAAGACCGGTTTTCAAAGATGGTGGTTCTAACAACAAGCCTCCATTGTTTTGTGGTGAATATTTTGACTTTTGGAAAATCCAAATGAAGGCTCATCTAGAAGCACAAGGAGAAGAAGTTTGGGAGGCTGTCCTACAAGGTCCTCATGTTCCTACAACGGTCGTTAATGGTGTTGGATCGGAGAAACCTAAAGCGTCATGGGATGATAATGATAGAAAAAGGGTTCTTGCTGACAAAAAGGCGATCAGTCTTCTTCATGGTGCTCTTAGTATGGATGAATTCTTCCGAATATCAACATGTACAACATCAAAGGAAATTTGGGATACTCTTGTAGAAACTCATGAAGGTACCGCTGAAGTTAAAAGATCAAGATTGAATACTTTAAGCCAAGAGTACGAACTGTTTAGAATGAAGCCTGGAGAAACTATTCTCGATTTGCAAAAACGATTCGTACATTTGACAAATCACTTGAAGGCACTTGGTAAGACTCTTACTACCGAAGAACTTAATCTTAAAGTGCTCAGATCTTTGACAAGGGAGTGGCAACCAAAAGTGACGGCGATATCCGAAAAGAAGAATTTATCAAAACTTACTTCCGCAACACTATTTGGAAAACTTCAAGAATATGAGACAGAACTTGGAAGATTGGAAAAGCATGAGAACTTAGAGAAGAAATCCAAAGGCATTGCATTAAAAGTAGATTCAAAAGAAAGCAAAATGAAAGATGCATCGGATGAAGATGAAAACTTCTTGCTTCTTGTAAAAAGGTTAGGCAAATTTTTTGGTAATAAAAATAATATTGATAATGCTAACTTTGTCAAAAGGAAGAAATTCTCAAAGCATAAGGATAAAGAAGCATCCACTTCATCACAAGAAGTAACATGCTATGAATGTGGAAAACAAGGACACATAAAGCCGGAGTGTCCAAAACTTTCTAAGAAGAATGGATTCAAAGGCAAGAAGGAATTCAAAAAGAAAAGGGCCTACATAGCATGGGAAGATAATGAAGTAAGTTCTTCATCGGACTCCGATAGTGACGAAAGTGCAAATCTAGCATTGATGGCATCACACCACTCCGATGATGAAGAAGGCGAGGTTAGTTACGATGATTCTCTTTTTAATAATGGTGCACAAGATGCAATAAATGAATTGTTAAATGAGTGTAAAATTCTCTATAAAACTATCTCATCTCAAAAGAAGATAATATCATCTTTAGAAGAGAAGGTTAAGATAATTGAAGAAGAACATAAAGATGACAAAGAAAAAATGATTAGTGTTCAAGAAGAGAATGTTGCATGCAAAAATTGTGAATCACTTTCCTTCCAAATTGTTCAATTAAAAAGAGTTCTAGAAAGATATGAAAAGGGACAAATTGGATTGGAAAATGTTCTTAGAACACAAAGATACTCAAATGATAAAAGTGGACTTGGCTTTTCAAAATTTGATCAACCAAGTTCCAATAAAACTATATTTATCAAGGCTAGTGACCAACCAATTCAAGAGAAAGTGAACAAGCCTAAAGTAGTTCAACATTATCCTAAAAGGAAGAACTTTGTTAAGAAGAAATCTTATCCTCCTAGATATAGAAGTAACTTTGAACCTACTTGTTTTTATTGTGGTATTATTGGTCACACACCCAATGCTTGTTATGTAAGAAACTTTAGTGTACCTAGTGGACATTATGTATGGGTGAAGAAAGGAACTAACTATGATGGACCCAAAGCCACTTGGGTACCTAACAAACCTTAATTTGTTTTGCAGGCTTGCTTGAAGACCACTTCAAACCTATGGTATCTAGATAGTGGTTGTTCAAAGCATATGACGGGAGACCTAAACCAATTTTCAGATCTAAGGTTAAAGGCCAAGGGTTTTGTCACTTATGGAGACAACAATAAGGGAAGAATTCTTGGCAAAGGCAAAGTTGGTGCACCACCTTTCACATCCATTGAAGATGTTCTTTATGTTGAAGGACTAAAGCATAATCTTCTAAGCATTAGCCAACTTTGTGACAAAGGCTTCAAGATCAAATTCACTAAGGAAGAATGCTTGATCATCGATGAAGTCACCAATGAGGTAAAACTCAAAGGTACAAGAATTAATAACATTTTTATGATTTCTTTAAATGATTTATCTTTGAAAGTAAAATGTCTTTTAGTAAACAATAATGAATCATGGTTATGGCATAAAAGAGCAGCCCATATTCATATGGACCATTTAAATAAATTAACCAAACATGATCTTGTTATTGGCCTACCTAAGATAAAGTTTGTCAAAGATAAATTATGTGATGCATGTCAAAAGGGAAAGCAAACCAAATCATCTTTCAAACCAAAGAATGTGGTGACTACAACAAGACCACTTCAATTGTTGCATATGGATCTATTTGGTCCATCAAGGACAAGAAGCTTCGGAGGTAATGTATACGCTTTAGTTATTGTTGATGATTATTCTAGATATTCTTGGACTTTGTTTCTTGTGCAGAAAAGTGATGCTTTTAGAGCCTTTAAGAAGTATGCAAAACAAATCCAAAATGAAAAATCATTAAAGATTGTATCCATAAGAAGTGATCATGGTGGAGAGTTTCAAAATGCATCGTTTGAAGAATTTTGTGAAGAACATGGTATCTCGCATAATTTTTCAGCACCAAGAACTCCACAACAAAATGGAGTAGTTGAAAGGAAAAATAGGTTTCTAGTGGAACTTGCAAGAACAATGCTTAGTGATGCAAATCTTCCTAAATATTTTTGGGCGGATGCGGTTAGTACGGCATGTTATGTTGGAAATCGAGTAATCATTAGACCTATCTTAAAGAAGACTCCATATGAACTCTTCAAAGGAAGAAAGCCAAACATTGCTCACTTTCACATTTTTGGATGCAAGTGCTTTGTTCTCAACAATGACAAAGACAATCTTGGTAAGTTTGATGAGAAATCCGACGAAGGTATATTTCTTGGTTATTCTCTTTCTAGTAAAGCATATAGAATTTATAATAAAAGAACTTTAACTATTGAAGAATCTATGCATGTATCTTTTGATGAGACTAACACTTCCAAAGAGGAAATAGTTGTTTGTGATGATGATGATCCTTTAGATTTACCCCCGGAAGAACCTTCAAATGATACAATTGTGAAGGCACTGGAAGAACCTTCAAATGATATAATTGTGAAGGCACCGGAAGTACAACAAGAAAGTGTTCAACAAGAAAGTGTACAACAAGAATCAAACACCAATGATTTACCAAAAGAATGGAGAACTCATAGAGATCATCCTATTGATAAAGTTATTGGTGATATCGGTCAAGGAGTTGCAACAAGATTAAATCTCAAAGATGCTTGCTTACACATGGCTTTTGTTTCTCAAATTGAACCTTCCAAAGTTGATGAAGCCTTAGGAGACGATCAATGGATAAATGCAATGCAAGAAGAATTAAATTAATTCGAGAGAAATCAAGTTTGGGAACTTGTTCCTAGACCAAGTAACAAACACATCATAGGTACTCGATGGGTGTTTAAGAACAAACTTGATGAGAATGGTATAATTGTTCGAAACAAAGCAAGATTGGTGGCCCAAGGTTACAATCAAGAAGAAGGAATCGACTTTGAAGAAACATTTGCTCCGGTTGCAAGGTTAGAAGCTATTCGTCTTTTACTTGCTTATGCATGTTCTTTAAATTTTCAGCTTTATCAAATGGACGTCAAGAGCGCATTCTTGAATGGCTACATCAATGAAGAAGTCTATGTCAAACAACCCCCCGGATTTGAAGACTTCAAGAATCCTTCACATGTCTTTAAGTTGAGAAAGGCTCTTTATGGATTAAAGCAAGCACCTAGAGCATGGTATGATAGACTTAGCAATTTTTTGTGTGAAAAGGGTTTCGAAAAGGGTAAGGTTGATAAAACTTTGTTCATTAAGAAAATCAAGAGTAACACTTTATTGGTTCAAGTCTATGTTGATGATATCATTTTTGGATCGACTAACAAAGAAATGTGTGAGGAATTCTCATTGATGATGCAAGGAGAATTCGAGATGTCTATGATGGGAAAGATGAACTACTTTCTTGGACTACAAATTAAGCAACTCAAAGATGGAATCTTTATCAATCAATCCAAATATTGTAAAGAACTATTAAAGAAGTTTGATATGGACAATTGTAAAGCAATGAATACTCCAATGGGCTCCGGTACATATGTTGATCAAGATGAATCCGGTACTCCAATTGATATTACCAAGTATCGAGGTATGATTGGTTCTTTATTGTATTTGACGGCAAGCCGTCCTGACATAATGTTTAGTGTTTGTCTTTGTGCTCGCTTCCAAGCAAATCCAAAGGAATCACATCTTATGGCAGTTAAAAGGATCATGAAGTATCTCAAAGGAACAACCAAAGTTGGCTTATGGTATCCTAAAGGTAGTGTTTGCAATTTAATTGGTTATTCTGACGCGGATTATGCAGGATGTAAAACTGATCGTAAAAGCACAAGTGGTACTTGTCACATTCTTGGAAATGCATTAGTATCATGGGCTTGTAAAAAGCAAGCATGTGTTGCTCTTAGTACGGCCGAAGCAGAATACATAGCAGCGGGTAGTTGTTGTGCACAAATTCTTTGGCTTAAGCAACAACTTCGTGACTACGGACTTGATCTCGGATGTATTCCTCTTCGATGCGACAATACAAGTGCTATAAATATTACAAAGAATCCGGTTATGCATTCAAGAACCAAACACATAGACATTCGACATCATTTTCTTCGCGATCATGTGCTTAAAGGAGACGTTGAAGTCACTTTTGTAGATACTCATAATCAACTTGCAGATATCTTCACCAAGCCTCTTCCAAAAGAATCGTTTTATAAAATTCGACGAGAGCTTGGAATTTTAGATGAAGGTGATATTTAAATATGTTCTTCATTGCCATAAATCAAAGGTACACACTTATAATCATTCATGTGTGTCAAAAAAAAACATGTTTTATTTATGTTTTTTACAATTTCTTTATGGACAAATCGATTGGTTGCATATGCAAATCGATTGCATATTGAAACAGTAAGGTCTGTTCTAATTTTTATGCTATGCAAATCGATTGCACCCTTGTGCAAATCGATTGGTTGCTGTTTGTTTTGGTTTTTTATGCTTTCTGGTGCTATGCAAATCGATTGCACCCTTATGCAAATCGATTGGTTGCTGTGTATCTTTTATTTTTGCACTTTCTGATGTTATGCAAATCGATTGCACCTTTGTGCAAATCGATTGCACCTGTTACGTTTTGCCATTATGTTGCTTTTATGTTGCTTTTAATTTTGGTCAGAATTTTTAATTCTCTTCAACCCACTTTTCCACCAACTCTTCCACCTATCCTTGACCATTTTTAATACCCAATTATCACTCTCCCTTCCCTATCTTATCTCATTAAAATCTATCTTGACCAAATCAATTATATAAAATTCCTTCTCTTAAACCTAACACTACACTTTGTCAAAAATTCACTCTCTCACTCAAAGCAACCCTAAAACGAAAATACTCTCATCCATGGCTTCAAGACAAAAGAGAAAAGTTTCAGACCAAAGCAAGGGCAAAGGCAAAGCTTCTTCATCATCCATGGTGAATCCTTTACTCCAATATCTCACCATTGAACAAGAGGAAAGGTATACAAAGTTCTTTTCAAGCAAGAATGTTCAAACTCCAAAATATGGTATTCTCTCTACCTTTCCTCAAGAATGCTTTTCTTTTCAAAATACCTTGACCTCTTATGGTTTGGAACCGGTCATATCTTCATTCGGACCATACTATCCGGAATTAGTGAGAATGTTCTTTAGTAATATGCATATGGAAAATGGAAAACTCATTTCTTATGTTGCTGGAAAAAGAATTTCTTTAACCTTCAAATTACTTGGTCGCATTTTGAATATCCCTAGTAGTGGTAGCTCTCTCTATGACCCCGAGGATGAAGCATGGGCTGATTTTAATAAGAGAAACTTTTACTATAGTATAGGAAGTATGACTGAACAAGAATTTCATGCTAAAAGAGTTAAGGGACTAGGTGGGGTTGAACCATCAAGAGGTTCATGGTCTGCTGGAATTTTCTATATAGATGATAGGTTGTTTCACTACTTTATGGTCTATATCATGTTTCCTAGGGCTGGAAATCATTGCACTGTTACGGAACTTGAAATGCAACTCTTGTATGCAAGGAAAAACAACATTGAGGTTAATTGGGCTCGGTTAATTATGGTTCATATGTTGAAGTTTAATCATAAGTCCAAATTTTTACCATATGCTTGGTTTATAACTCGGATCTTGGAACACTTTGAGATAGATTTTGATGGCTATGAAGTTTGTCTTATGAATTCAAATAGTAATAAAATTACTATTAAGAATGTTGATGCACGGATGGGTGTTTTATATAATCCGGCCACAAAAACTATCACTTACATTGGTGAAGATGTTGTAGAGAATGAAGGAAATGAGCAAGAGGTTGAAGGTGGTGAAGAAGATGCTCGTCCCTCACATGATTCAAACGGTCCAAGCAACCAAGAACTCTATGATTTCATGACTTCACAATTTGCTAACCTTAACACCTCCATCAACAACCAATGGAACTCAATCAATGAATCTACCACAAATCGGATTAATGAGTTTCGCCATGATGTAAACCAACAATTTTCCTATCTCTATTCACATCTTTATATCCCTCCTTATGATCCGACCAACCCGGCTGCACCTCCTCCACGATATACCGAACCACCTATTCAACAAGATTTCTTCAACCAAGGCCCTTTTGATTTCAACAACAACAACATGGACCAACCTTAAAGCCTATCTTTGTTATGTCTTATGGTCTTTTATGTTATGTCTTATGGTTCTTTATGATTATGTCTTTTAAAATTATGGTCTTTTATGTTTTGTTCTTGTAAGGTACTTAGTACCATAGCTACTTTATTTTGCACTCTTAGTATTATGACTTATCCTTGTTATGCTTATTTTCTTTAATGAATGAATGTTTGGTGTTCTATATATCTCTTATATTTTCATGTATTTTTTTCCATCTTTCCCTTCTTTTTGATAATGTCAAAGGGGGAGAAGGAAGTTACACCTATATGCTTGTATTTCCTTGTTGTTTTGTTTAAAGGTACAAAATTCAAAATTTTCATCTCAAAATCATTCAAGACAAAATACTCCTAGATTCACATATTGAGGGGGAGTTATATATCTTAAAGGAGAAGCTTTCCGGAAATAACAATGCATTAGTAAAGATTATTTGTCATCATCAAAAAGGGGGAGAATGTGAAATCAAGATTCTCAATGGAAGATCTTTTGTTTTGATGAAGACAAATCATACATGACAAGAAGGAAAAGATGATATTCAAGATAAAGCATCATGTGTAAAGACTTTGATTCAAACTATGGATTCTTTGGAATAGGTATAATCATAATTATCAATTACTTAAAGTCTTAGATGCTCAAAAATCAAACCACAAAATTGCATAGCATACTCCTTCTTAAATCTCAAGTTTCATAAACAAAAACTGCATTTTCACCTAGTGTAAATCGATTTACACTTACTGTAAATCGATTGCTTGCTGAAGGTTTTTACATGCGCTTCTGTTTTTGCTTGTGTAAATCGATTTGCACAATATAGCAATCGATTTGCACTGAAGGTTTTTTTGAATTTTTTGACTGTTAGAAGTTGTGCAATCGATTTGCACAAAGGTGCAATCGATTGTTGTCTGAACGTTTTTGAAAAACAGCATCTTTTCATTACACCTTCTCAAATACCTTTTCATTAAAACCTTTCCTTTAATCTTGGCAATGGTTCATGATTAAAATACAGAAACTTGTGATATTTCAAGAGGTGTTATGAACATCTATATATACTCAAAATTTCAAATTCATTCTTCACCTCTTCCAATCAAAAACTCTTAGAAATTTTCAGAAATTCACATTGTTATTCTTCAATCTTTTTCAAGATATTTTCTACACACTTTCATATCATCCAAATCAGAAAATATTTTGAGCAATCTATTACTTTAAAGAATTGTGAATTATTAACATTGGAAGGGAAGATCAATCAAGAGATTGATACATTGTTCTACTATTCAAACTCTTCTACAAAATCAAATACTTGTTGTATTCTTGTTATCCAGGATTGTTGGAAACAAGTTAGACACTTTGAGAGGATTGTTCTCATAAGTGGTCTAGTGAAAAATCCAAGAGGATTGTTCTTGGTCCAAGAGGATTGTTCTTGGTGTTTGGTTAGGCTTGTACAAGATACCAATTATATTGAAATCTCTTACTGCGTAAGGGGACTGGAGTACTCTCGGTTTGTGAGGGGAACCAGGATATATCCTTGTGTCATTTATTTTTCTGCACTTTACATCTTTTAGTAATATTACCATAAACCAGAAAAATAATTACTTTACACCATAAAACCGAAAAAGTTATAAAGTACCTAATTCACCCCCCCCTCTTAGGCATATCTGATACTTACAGAACCCTTTTCGTTTAAAAATCTCCATCTCCATTTCTCTAGTAGGGCTAAATTGAAAGCCTTTAAGTTTTTAATCCCCAACCCGCCCCCCTCTTTCTCACGACATATCTTATCCCCTTAATCCAGTTCACTCCTAATATTCAACTATATCATTGGAGACATATTCAAAAATCAGGTTCCAAAACTAACCCGTAAAAAGACTTATTTAGCGAATGGTCCTCCTAATATTTTTCATCCACACTTTTGTTCCCACCTTTTAACGTATATTAATTGAAGCTGGCGTGGTATTGCCACATAAATTTTTGAGGACTCAGCGTACATGTGGCAAATATGCTGACATGGATGTCACGTGTCAATTTGCCACCATTTTATTTTATTTATATTCATTAAATTTTTAGCGACGAAAATTCTCTCTCTAGATCCGTCGCTAAGACGAACATTTACATAAACCCAGAAACAATAGCTAATTCGTAGCTAATGCATAGCTAATTCAAAAAAAAATAAAAAATTCTTATGATATACACTTCATTTTTCATGAAATTTTATAACATTATAAGGATCTCTTCAATAAAAATTGAAAATTTTGTGACTTGAGATGAATTAAATATGAATTTTCTTAAATGTCAACTTTCCTTAAACTAAAAACAACACAAACGTTGACATGTGATTGAATTTTGAGCTAATAATTTGCAAAGATTTCTCTCATAACACATAAAAAGAATCTGCAAAATTTCATTTTGTTTTGAATAAGTCTTTATTTATTTTGATTTTTCAATTGAAAGACCTATAAAGTGTAATACCCCGTACATGTATGTTTAGAATAATACGTACATGACATTAATTTTGGTACTGAAAATATATATCACAAATGACTACATGATATCAAATTCAAGTACAATACAAAATATAAAAACATATAAGTACGGTGCATAGAATACAAATAATATCCCAAAATACTAGAAGAGTCCAAAATATGATAAATCATTTTATACAATTTAAAAGTGACATTTATAAATTTAATTAGAAAATATTATCTTAAAAAATAAATTTTTTGTTAAAAGTTTTGAGTTATAGTTATTTAAATATAATTTTTTGTGTGAAATACAATAATATAATGTAATTGAGAGTAATATATGATAATGCTCCCATTATGGAAATGTCTGAATCCATCCTCCGTTGCAATTGCATCACACCATCATATATTCATATATGTAGTTGAATGGAGGGAAAAAAAACACACGGAGGGGATTGCAGATTGCTAAGATCTGTGATCATGTAAGTGAGTTGGTTTTGATTCTAAATGATATTCGGTTGGTCATTCATGTTTTGTTTATAGTGTGAGAAGCCATTTAGCACCATGAAGAGATATGAATATGATAGTTTTAGTTGAAACATGCGTGATGTGGACCAGCTGAAACTAAATTAAAACTAGTTTGGAGTCCACATCTATTGATTTGATGCAATGATATCACTTTACTTGCCTCAATGCTTTAATAATCTTATTTTAATTCACATTTTAGTTTTTTATTTTTGAAATTTTTTTTTATCAATATAATCCACTTTTTTCTCCTTAATCTTAATCTCAATATACCTCATTTCCACCATGTATTCTAATATACTTTCTACGTGTTAAAATCAGTATCATTTTACCAAATAAAATTTGTTTCAATTCTAACTTGTCAACATAGAAATGAATTTTTTTTATATAAATTATGTCATTTAATTATTACTTTTTAGGGTTAAATATATAAAACCCTATAATGTTAGCGAGTTTTGTTTTTAGTCCCTGGAAATTTTTATTTTGCAATTAGTCCCTTGTAATTTCTAGATTCTTTCAAGAACCCCCTGACTGCCACATAGTAGAAAAGATTCTCTCTTGCTGCCTACGTAGTCCACATGGAGTTCTCATTTTAATTTTAAATTCCACGTGAAATAAATATATATATATTTTTTTAAAAAATAATTTATTTTTAAATTTATTTCTAATATTTTTATTATGAACACCCCCTGTAACAAAATTATTAAAAAAAATTAATTTTCTTTAAAAAAAATTTTAAAAAAAATCCACGTGGACTGCCACGTATGCAGCAAGAGAGAATCTTTGCTGCAATGTGGCAGTCAGGAAGGTATTCGAAGGAATCTGGAAATTACAAGGGGGGATTGCAAAAAATTTTTTTGCCAGAGGTTAAAATCAAAACTCGCTAACATTACAGGGAGAATTTATATATTTAACCCTACTTTTTACAATACTTTTAATATCTTATAAGATTAGTTTAATAAAAATGAAATATCTTATGATAATATTATATTTTTTAATATCTAATTTGTACGCTGAAGTGTAGTTATCATTCTCTTAGAATTCAAAAGTTGCACTTCCATTATCTTATTCTCTTCATGACATATGACCACAATGACCGACTTGCTTCCAAAAATCGATAAAAACCTTACTAAGATCCACCTTATTTGTCTTGGCTAAGGGGAACAACAATTTCCCCTCTCCAACATCTCTTTCTTTGCTACAACAGATAGATGAGCTATTCTCTTTGCAAAAATAAAAATAAATGGTTAAAAAATAACATAACACAAATGGGAATAGATGATAGAAATACACTCTTATCCTCCAAAACGCCATAAGCGTCGGAGGATCACCCTAATGTCTCATTAAATCCCTCACACCTAGAACATAAATTTTTTCTAAGAAGTCAACTTCGTCCTTTTTGCCTCAATAAGCTAATTGAAATCTTAGCTCGTGGTCGATAGGAGCTCGCTCGTCCAATAAAGAATATACCTATGGGTACCATTTTTCTTAAAGATAACTTCTGAACAATGACACCAACCTCGAACTCTAACAAAATTTTCCTTTCAACTCTTATAGTTTTAAGAGTATGAGGAAAAGACCCCTTTGTCATGAATGACACTTACCGAGACCCAGTCCACTATATTAACTCCCTTTATCTCATAGATAGAGAAGAATGTGACATAGTAGGCATGATGTCAAATCCCTCACAAAGGATTTCAAATCCTTGGACAAAGCCTTAACTATTTGGATAAAGCTCGAAGGGGTGACATTGACAGACTTCAAGACATTGGTTTGAAAAATATTGAAGAAAATTTTGACTCCAAAGTCAATTATCATGCCTGTATAAAAATAGAATTATTCACTTTTTACTCTTTGAAGTTCCCATATGCAAGCCTTTTCACCTACAACACAAGGCTCTAAAACTACATCAACTTCAATTTTGATATTTGATATATGTTTACTTGTCTAAAAATGTTGGACCCACGAGTCATCATTATATAGTGAACCACCGTTCACCACATCATCATACAAGGAAGCAATTCTTAAAGTTGAAACCTCCTTAATTAAGTAACCTAGTTGATCTTAGGGAAGAATATACCATGATAGCATCATTAGCGTTAAGATCATTTTTACCCAACCTATTGCTAGATAAACTCAGACTAATAGGATAAGCTCAGACTATTTAAAGAACTTTGCCCATACACACCTCATGCATTGGTGAATGTGTGATACAAGGATTTTTATTAAAGAATTTCACCCCTACATGCCTCGTACTTTGAGGACTGTATAATGCAAGGTTTTTTGTTAAAACACTTTGCTTATACGCACCTCATGCTTGTGGGACTGTGAAAATTTAGAGTTTATTGTTCAAAGCATTTCTCTCATACACACCTTGTTCTTGGCGGACTATGTACCAATATATTCATTATAACATAATTTTACTTAGCATTAGCAAGCCTGTCCCTTTAAAAAGAGATCTCACCAAGACCTTGGAGAGTACTTGATGGAGGACGAAAAGACTCTTGTTAACCTCGCGTAGGATCGATAGAGCTTGATATTGGGGGTGAGATCTCTCAAACATAAGGTTAGCTCAATCCTAAGTGAAGAGACCAACTCGACTTTGCTGATTCAACAATGACTCTGATAACGACATTCGTAGGAGGTTTTAATCACTTAAAAAAATCAATTAATAATAATGTAATTTCTTTTTTTTAAAACAAACATTTTATATATTTTGAGACAAAAATAATAGTACTCCCTTCGGTCTGAATTATAAGCAAATATTCTTTTTTTAGATTCATTGAGTAATGAATGTATCTGGTCTACATAAAAGACCAGATACATTCATTATTCAATGAATATAAAAAGAGAATATTTGCTTATAATAATGGTCAGAAGAATATATATTTAACGGGAGTTAGTGAAGATAGGACATAAGTATGGTTGAAGCCAATAGGCGCGTGCTCGCTACCCTAGAAAGTGAAAGAATATGCGTAAAAGTTGCATGACACGAGGGTGGCGAGCATGATAAGGTGTGAATTATGCTGTTTTAGAATCTACTTTGTCCCCATCCTTTTGGAAACCCAAGTAGTCTTAATTTAGCATGGCTAAATAATTTATTCATTCATTTCATATCATCCTTATCATTAGCTTTATAGAAAATAATCTTAATTAATAATCTATTTGGACGGTTTCAATTCAAACTCAGAGCAGTTGCTCTAAATTTCATTGAATAGGTGAACTAAACATTTTAATTTAATGAATAAAGAAAAAATATATGATGCATGGGGCAGAACCAGAAGCCCACGACCACTAATTACTTTCTCTTACACAGTGTACAAGAATAATATATTTGTCGTTGTATTCTAATTTGCATTTCTAATTTGCATCAGCAGCATAATTCAACTATAATTTTTTGGCTAGGCCGGTTAGATAAATAATCTCAATTAGTGATGTAATTACCTCAAATTTAAATTATATATGGTAGGACCCTCACCATTTCAGCATGGTTTTTTTTTAGACTTGTTATTCTTACACTTAATTATTACACCGTATTCTTACACCATGTAACATATAACAAAATATGTGTTAATTATGTATTTAAAAAATTAAAAAATAATTATTAAATATAATTATAAGAATCAAACAGTATAAAAGAATGGTGTAGTTGTCAATGTTAGGAATATCTTTTCTGTTTTTTTTTATACAACTTCAGCTTACTATTTCATATTTCGTTCAATAGAATGAAATTAAATCGGAAGATAACAAAATAGAATGAAGCGTGATAAGAAAAAATAAAATAGAATGAAGTTTATAATATAAGTCTTCTATTTTTATAAGATATGGAAACATTATTTAAACACCCAGATTATTTATATAAAAAAGAAAAAAAATTAAGTAATATGTTTTTTATTTATTTATTTTTATAAGTCAGATATATTGCAAAGAGAATTAAGGGTTTTCAACCTGATTACAAATAAGAACGAGACAACGCTCGACAAAAAGAAATATTACTAACCAATTGCAACTCAAGATAAATAAAACAAAGGATTTTTACTAAATTCATAGAAATTATAATTTGGATAAGTAATTTTTCTGATGAACAACCATCTCCAAACCAACGCTTTAATGCTCCACACGAGATCTAGGACATTCCAAACATCGTTTCTAAAAATAATACCCTTCCTCAAAATCCACATGCTCCAACACGTGGCCATCCATAAAATGTCCGCCTTTCCGACCTTCATCTTGACGCTAATACAAAAAGATCTCCACGATTAAAAAAAACTCTATAAAGCACTTGAAACAAGAATGCTTCAAACCTATCCAATCACCAATCTCCCTCCAAATGACACAAGAAACAATGCAATCCAACAGAGAATGTTTCAAAGACTAGTAAAAAATCCCACAAAAACGCACTTACGATCTCCATTAGGAATAAAAATACCCCTAGAAAGGAGAAGGTCTTTGGAAGGAAGCCTATTGATACAACATCTCCACGCAAAAACTTTCACCTTAAGCGGAATATCCCCCTTCCAAATTAGCTCAAGAGCAAAATCGATTTTGTTTAACGGACCAAACGGAATACAGAAAAATTCAACAAACAGTAAAAGCTACGAACCGAAAACTGGCCGTCCACAGCTGCCCCCACGAAACCGTGTCCCTCCCGTTCGCCTCCGCCTGAAACTGAAGCAACTCTGCATACAGCCACTGCCACTGAACTTCTTCGGTCTGCAGTAACAGCACTGAATCGCTCTGCTGGATGCCGCCCACAGCAGACTGCACAATCGTATCTGGCAGGCCCAAGTTACCCACTGCCACAAATTCCCTGTCCACCCTCCCATACAAGCAAGCGACTGCAGCGTCCTTCAAATCTGAAAAAGAAAACAGTAAAGGATATCTAGCTCTTAAACTAGAATCCTCCATCCAATTGCAATGCAAAAAAAAAAGTGGAGAAACCGTTGCCAACACAAAAGCGACAATTGTCCACGAAAAATTTCTCCAAATCTTTAGTACCAATAATTGATAAATCTCTCCACCAAATCGAAACGTTACCTCCCTTCTCATGAGAACCACCGACATTCGCCATTTTCAAATTTACATCACTGTAGCGGGACTTTAAAATCTTATACCACAAAGCGTCAAAGTCAACCAAAATCCTCCTCCTCCATTTTTGAAGAAACACCACGTTGAAATCATCAATCCTTTTAAGACCAAGCCCTCCTTAATAATTTATATTTAGATTTGTGACCAACTAAGAGTATTCGTATGAATTTATATTCTATTGCTTAAATTACTTCAAATATGTTCATATAAAAATATTTAAATATGATGGAAGAAAGTGAAATAAAATATACTTAAAGTATATATAGTATGAAGAGAAGTTCGCCATAAACAGGATGCCATGAAACTTCAATAGACTGCTAGCATGGATAGAAAAGTATATGCAGTGTGAAGAAAAGTTAGTCGCAAATAATGTTATATATGGAGGAGGAATTGATAGGATTGAAGGAAACAAGAGGTCCCTCAATGAAGGAAAGGGCGGTGTTGAGAGAATGGTCTGCATAAATGAAAAAGACTATTGATCCATTTAGAAGAAGAATAGATGAAGATCGTCCCTCTTCAATAAATTCAGAGATTATACACCTTTGAATACTTTAAGGGGAAGCATTATGCTAGAATACATTTACACTGTTAGGCGAGAATATAAAGTATTCAATTGTTTAGGAGTGAATAGAGTTTTGATAAACCTTTTACGAGAGTTTGAAAAATAAAATGATTTTGTGCGGAGGAAGATAATTTTAGCTTATAAAAGAAATTAAACTCATCGATTGAAATTCGCACATAATGAATTAAACGATACACACAACACTAAAGATAGAATCAAAGACTTAACTAAAATATACAAATCAATGCAAAGTTATTGAATATATAACAAAACTACATAAGAAATTTATTTGTACAATATCAATATTAGGTGAATTCTACAATCACAATTTTCAACTTAATTTTCTACAAAACAAACTTCAATGTCGATTCTAACAAAACCCACACTTTAACAAATTAATCACTACAAAGGATATATTTATCAACATACGATTCTATGAAAGCAATAAAGAACAACCTAACATGCCATTTCTATTAAATTGAGAGAGAGAGAGAGAGAGAGGTACATCGGAAATTATAGTGATTCAATTATCGTCCTCGCTAAGGTTAATCCACTATTCAATGCTTGGCCATCAAAATTACAGTCTTCTAATATTATTTGTGAGGAATTACACAAGTTTCAATACAATCACAATATCTAAATAACGCCGAAAATATAAAAATCTTCTATCTGGGTCCCTTAATTCGTACACAATATTCAACAGAATTCTTGTGAAATCTTTACACGAGAAGTCGCCTTGAATATTCTTGTTCAAACAATCCTGCTCCAAAGTCTCTGTTCTGCAACGATCATTCCTCAATCCTACCGGTATCTTGAGGATTGGTTTATCCGAAGATTGAGAAGAACTAGGCTTCCACACAACATTACAAAGGTAAACCTAGAGAAAAGAACCTCTTTTTTTTCCACTGGAATTGTTGAAACCAGCCACAACATCACACACCTTGCAAACATCTTGAATCTTAAACAAATCATCAAAGAAGCGTTATACATGATCTCTTACGGTTGAAAAGTTTGAGTATATGAGGTATATAATTTTTTTTGTCTTTTTTCTCTTACGGTTGCCAATTTATACATGATCTCATATGTTCGGTGTCTCTAAGTATAATTGATATGTCATTAAGATCTATGTCACTTGGTTTATTTAAGCCAATCAATAGTAATCAAAACCATTACTTCTCGAGTGAAGATCCTCTCCATTTTTCTCTTCTCTATTTTGTCAATCACCAAAGTTTTATAAATATAAATACAATAATGTGACATTTGATGGATCCACTTATTTTTAATATATTATAAATGTCTTAAAAACTAGAGTAATGGAGAGGAAAAATGGAGAGGATCTTAGCTCTTCTCTACCTAAGACCAGCAATTTATGATTGTTAATATACCTTAAATGCTCTATTTGCGTATTAAAATGTATTAGTTAGTAGTAAGATACATTGGCCGAGGACTAGTATGTTCAACTTGGTTTGTTTATGTGATCTATCTCGGTCCTGCCTCATAGGACGCCTTGAAACCGAGACGGATTCTACTAAGTATGGGTTTAGATCCGGCCCAAATCATCAAATTTGTACACCCATAATACCTGAAAAGCTATTTGGATTAACAAAATGTCCTACATTTTTCAACATGGTGAATCCAAGGCCACATAGTTTTCATAGAGTAAATACAAATCAATCTTAACCTATACTATCAAACTAGTTTTATAAACTAAAAGATGCACTTTTAATGTCACTGTGAAGCCACTTGACTTCCTGAATCGTTGCAAGGTTCTATCTTCAATGCTTTCCTCTTGCGACCATAATCTGATGACAACCTACAACCACACCAAAATTAATAAAGAACTTAAAACATTGAAATATAAACTTGAAATGGTTGTTATATATGGCATAACTACATACCCTAACTGTAAGCAAGTATCTGAAATCTCTTCATCCTCAGAACCTGAATTCAAAACTGGTTTTGGATCCAATGAATGATATTCAAGCAACTCTGTCTTTCTTTTCTTTTCTATCTCTTCAAGCTGTTTCCGAAGAGCTTCATTCTCCATCATAGCCTTTTGCTCCTGCTTATCAAGAATTTGTATCATTAAACTAACACCTATAATAAAGCATAGTTGAAAAGGAATGTGAGTTTATCAATCTCTTAAAATCATGAATAATAATGTCAAGTACCTGTAATCTGGATCTCTTAAGTTGTTCAACAAGCATTTGTTCCTTCAACATTATAGCTAATGTTGGTTAATTGAACTTTGTAATAGACATAAATGCATATGAAAGCACATGGATCAAACCATTGATAACCAGTTATTCAAATTAATATGTATTACATTGTACCTTCTTGTTTTTGACAGCTAATACCCCTTCACATAGTTGATTTTCGAGATGCTGCAGTTCTTTAAAGCTCAATCCATCAAGCTCCTTACCGCTCATTCTTCTGCACATCATCAAAAACAAAATCTAAAGAAAACTAGAAAGGATGTAAAATTTCTTAGAGATAGTTATTTACAATTTGAGTTGGGCACGCACAATCTTAAAAATTAAAATCAACTTGTAAAGCGAGAGTTGTGTCATACATTAGAATGTCATTGTAACAACTTACAAGTAAGCTGAACGAAGTTTTGTTATTTCTTCCTGCAGAAGGGTAGTATCAAGCTCCACAACCTATTATACAAAAACAAACAATTCTTAAGAGGATGGAATAACTAAAAAAAGGTAATGCCTTAAAATACTAAGTTCATGAATCATACTTGTGCTCTAGGTTGTTCAGTAGGTTGCTGTTGCTGCTGTTGTTCTTCTTTATTCAAATCAAGACCTCTAGTATCATCATACCTTGAAAGGGTATGCTCCATGCTTCATCAATAAAATAAAATTTTATAAAATACATGAAAACATAAATGGTTAATCAAATAAACCTAATTTTATTTTACGCATAGAAGCAACAATGACTGAATCTCTTTTTACGAATAGAAGCGACAATGCCTGAATCTACAGTCTAAAATAAACCCCGCAAAATGCTATTTCCCTGGATTTTGTTTCCTAATAAAACTTCATCACATGATAAAAGATGTAAAGGTATAAAAAAGTAATGAAAAATTTGAAAGAGTAATATAATTTTACCTTGTGCTTGAAAACTGATAGAGTTTGCCAGTGGCAGAATAAATCAAAACAGCAACCTCGGCATCACAAAGAACAGACAACTCTTTGGCCTTCTTAATCAAACCATTGCGTCTCTTTGAAAATGTAACCTGTCTGTTATTCAAATTCTCAATCTTCTTAATCTCAATTTTTCCTCTCCCCATCCTCTTCCTTAAACCCAACAAAAAACAACAACATAGAACAAAAGATAAAGGTTTTGATTTTGTTGTTGTAACTTGAAATTACCAAAGATGGAAAGTGTGACCAAAATTAGTGTTGTATAGGGAAAGGTTACAGATGGATTACTATGTGTGGCAATATTCCTAATATGGTATTCTATTTACTTTTTGGAAGTAGGTAAATACTAACTTTAGCAACATTTCTATAATCTATATCAATGCCAATATTTCCATCGTACTAGGATTCTCTATTTCTAACCAACCGAGGTACTTCTTTTCTTTTTTTTCAAGGTCTTGTTGGGAGATTATATATACTTGAAGCATTATATTTATCTAGTTACTGTAAAGCTTTTTAACTCAAACGGTGCTTTTACCATTCTATTCTAAGAATCACGACAATACAACTTTATTTCTACCTCTTATTTTGGATTTAAATATTCTCTTAATTATATATATATATATATATATATATATATATATATATATATATATATATATATATATATATATATATATATATATATATATATATATATATATATATATATATATATATATAGGGCATATCATATGAGAATGATATATTTATATGAGAATGTGAGAATGAATCTGAACCATTGGATTTTAAAATAAATGGTGGAGATTATGAGTGAATCTTTTTTTCTCTCTCCTGTATCTTGAAATAAATGAAGTAGGAGAGAGAAAAAAAAGATTAACTCATGATCTCCACCATTTATTTTAAAATCCAATGGTTTGGATTCATTCTCATATTCTCATATAAATATGTCATTCTCATATGATATGCCATATATATATATATATATATATATATATATATATATATATATATATATATATATATATATATGTGGACGTATCAAATGAGAACTTTGGCTATAATAACAACTGAGAACTTTTAATAATAACCATTAGATTTGAATTCATGGCTCAGATTTATCTTATATTTTAAAATATTTAATTAATGTTTAAGTGAATAAGATATTTATGTAATATGTATTTAACAAATGAGGTAAATCTGAACCATTAATTCAAATCTAATGGTTATTATTAAAAGTTCTCGGTTTTCATTATAGCCAAAATTCTCATTTGATACGTCTCATATATATATATATGACGTATCATATGAGAATGACATATTTATATGAAAATGTGAGAATAAATCTGAACCATTGAATTTTAAAATAAATGGTGGAGATTATGGGTGAATCTTTTTTTCTCTCTCCTACATTTTGAAATAAATGATGTAGGACAGAGAGAAAAAATTCACCCATAATCTCCACCATTTATTTTAAAATCTAACATGACTTAAAATAATTACACCTATAGTTCTATTAAATTTTTAATTAAAATATCTTTGAAATTTTTAACATGACTTAAAAAAATTTGTTTTCAGATTGCTAAAACCAAAAAAGGCGTAAAAGTAGCCAGGAGGCCGTGAGAAGGCGTCATAATAGCAGGGAGGCAATTCGATGGAGGTGGTCGGCGATGGTAGGAGGTGGGCATCGAAAATCAATAATAAAAAATCAACAACGGTTGTTGGCAGACGAGCGTCGGATGGTAGCTCGAGTTTTCGACCATCCTTTCTGGTTTTCTCCATCTGAGTTTTAGGTTTCTTCACTTCAGTATTTGCATTCGAACATTGGATTGAAGAAGATATTCAATCCATATCATGTCAAAGCCTTTTATTGTAACTGATTCGTTGTCGCGCACAGATCAAAAAAGAGTGTTTTGTATACTGTAGTAACGACGGTAACGACAACTCGGATATCGTCTCACAATGATTCTTATTTATTAGTAACCAACTCGGATAAATAAAAAGTGATTATTGAAATAAGCTGTTGTGAAATAAGTGATTATGAAATAAGTCAATCTACCGATTCAGTTCCTACTACCATCAATTATTAAAATTTTAATATCCTAAGCGGATTGCCCTGTCCTATTTGGATACAAACTCAATGACAAGCGCTGTGAGGTTTGCAAGACGTATGATCCTATTGTCCGAATTAAGCAAACGGAATAAATTCTCATGAATTAAGCAAACATGATCGATCAGACATAAAAACGAAACGAACTAAGCAAACGTGACGTGCCTATGTTAGGATAATAAAATTAACCAAATTGAATCAATATATTTCATGTAATTGAATTAGGCATACAAGAACACAAAATATCATTGAAAGGAATTAAACTAAAATTAACATTATAATAATCTCAAGTGTTGGAACCTGAATTACACTAGATTTACTTAAGGGCGATTAGTTCTCCATGAGTTCGTAAAAGCTCCAAAAAAATTCGTGAAAAGTCAATAGTAAAAACGTGATAGTCAATTGTACGGCCAAACCTAGTTACTAGAGAGAACCAAATGGTTTACAGCCCAACTGGGTCAAATACATAACTCACCCCAATACAAATGACCCAAAACTAAATAAAAACTAATGCTGCAACTTCAAACGCAATTCTGGAAAATATGCGCTCCAAATATGACTTTAACTCCAATACGAAAGTTGTAGATCTTTCTCTTAGCTTTCTGACAATTATTAGAACGCCTCGATCTGATTCCCAGAGCTTCAGTTATGATTGTTTTAGTGCAGACTGTTAAAGCTAAAAAATAAGTACGAAAATCAAATAACAATAAAAATAAAATAAAATATAAAAACATAATAAAAATAGAGAAATAAACAAACCAAACCAAAGAAATGCATAATTACAAACATAAAGGAACGTGCATCAACATGCACTGATCAAATTCTCCCACACTTGAACTTTTGCACTCCGAGCAAAAATTAAAACAAAGAAGCACACAGCAACATTTACTCATTCTAGACTACAAACTCTTCTTCGGTTAAGGTTGCATCAATAGGTACTAACCTTGCACACTAAGGATATCGCAGGAACACTAATCCATAATTGTGCAGTCATACGTCTCTTACATATACAAATCAATCTAAATCTTGTTATTATGCCTAAGCCTAACTTACTCATCCTCCTTTCTTTCTTTCTGGTGCAATCACATTAAGCCCGTTATCTCCACACACTCATAGTAAGGCTACCGGTTAGTGACTCTTATCTTTTTTGCATGGGGTTCTGGTACCTAAGGGGTATACCCCTTTTATTCCCCAATTATAGTTGCGGGAGATCGGACCATAATCCACCCTACCAAGTTCAGCACCAGAAACCTCTGAACCAACTAACAACGGGTCTTGAAATAATAATTTTTTTGCAGGTTCTACAACTGTTGGGTTAAGTGACCGGATGAGGGTCACCAAACTTAGAATGTGCATTCCTTTTCTTTCTTTCTTTTTTTTCAAATAAAACTTGGATCACTCACTTATTTTCACTGGCTTCCTTACGTAGAGCATGTGTGAGATGGTGCCGACTGCAAAGATAAACTACTCAAGAGCTATTAGAGAATGAGAATTTAAGGCTATGTCATAATAAGTATTCAAATTAATTTCCATATGCAGGAGACTTACGGTGTTAATACGATACCGGTCTTGTGAACTTTTTCCAAGTCTCCACAACTAACCTCAGATTAATCTATAGCCCAAAACTTTCAAAAAGATGCTTTTTTTTAAGAACGAAAACAAAGGAAACAAAAACAAAAACAAAAACAAAGAAAATAAATTATTCCCTCCCCCATACTTAAAACATGCATTGTCCTCAACGAAAGAACATAAATATAAAATAAGAGTGAGAGAAAGGAAAGAATACACCCGAGGGGTTAAGGTGGAATGTAGCTTTCATGTTTGGTGGTTTTGGTGGAGGCCTTTCTGCACTACGAACACATGAAATAGGAAAAAGTAAATAGCAAGTGAACTTGGATATTAGTAAAAAATCTGGTGGCTTAGAAGGAATAGTATGCACATATGGTAAACCTGCAATAACAAAAGTATGAAAAATAGAAAATCCACATTTAGCTTGTGAGTCAGATAAAATAGGTGGAAGAGATGCACAAATGGTGAAAGATAACTCCATGTTGTTTGGCTTAATTAGAGTTTCCACAAAAAAATCTGCTATGGAAAATGGTTGCTTATGGCAAAAATCCATATTTTTTGTGTCAAATTCAAGAGTTGTTGAATTTGCTAGAATTTCTACACAAGTGGTTATCGGCATCAAACTATCTTCACCTAAAATGGTTGCACTGATCTCAAGACAAACATTACAAACACCACATTCACAAGCAAAAGTTTCAAGAGAGTTATCTACTTCAAGAGAAGTATATAATTCATCCAAATCAGATTTCAAGAAATTTTGTGGCATAATCTCTTTCATGCATTCACTTGAATTTTTTTTCTTACTACGAGTTCATCATATGAAACAAACACTGTTTTAATGGGCTCACCTGATAATTCATCAAGACTGGTGTTCTGGACCGGCCCAATAACCCTTATTGGGCTGATCCAGCCTTCGGCCCAAGGCATCCTGGACACGCGCGTGACAACCTTCCCCGGCCCGTTCCGGGCAAACACCAAAGACAACCGACCACGAGAGAGCCTCGTGCCCGGTAAGCAGCTAGCTCATGCGCTACCTAAATCCACGCCTTAGAAAGAGGAGCCGATTTCGCTTAAGGATACCCTATAAATAGCCCTCTAACCCCAGAGGACAAGATAATCTTTTTCTTACCCCAAAATTCTCTCACTTTGTTGTACCTTGTGGAACATATACTTACTTTGGCATCGGAGTGCCTTGCAGGTACAACCCTTTTTCCCCCTCTCAACCGTTCCGGATTTCAAGCCTTCATTGTTGCTGACCATCTGATCTGCTTGGTAAGATCAGTGGCGCCGTCTGTGGGAATATCCAGCTTCCCCGTTCCTTTTCTTGCACTTTCTTGATCCGTTTTTGCCTCCTGCAAGAACCCAGGAACCAAAGCTCTAATCAAATATCATTCATGGCTGGCAATAACGAAGACTCCTCTTCATTAGACGCTACGATACTCAACAAGAATGACATCTCTGTCGTCATACCTCCTCCCAGAAACACCGTCCCTCGGGATGGCATCACAGCATCTCCTTCCCCGAAAGATCTCCAAGAAGGCGCTCTCCATCATCTCGGGGAAACCAGTGGCAGAGACAACCACGAGGAGGCCCTAGAAAACCCTTTCTCTTCCAAGGGCCAAGCTCCCCAGATACAGACCATGACAGCCATTCTGGCCGCCCTTGCGCAGACAAACGCACTTATTCGGCAGCAGAACGACAGGATCGGGGCACTCGAGCAAAAACGCCGTTCGAAGACTCCCCCCGGCCACAAACCTCGCTCTCAGCGCGACATGGTTCTCAAGAAACGCCCTCGTTCACCCTCCCCTAGGGAGAACGCAGGTCCCGCTTCCAAGAAAGGGTCAAGCGACCACGGCTCCCGACACCGATCACATTCCCCTCGACCAAAAAGAAGATCCCGGCGGAGTCGCAGCCGATCCTCCACTCCTTCTGCCAGCGACGAAGAAGAGGAGCGTCGGGGCCCTCTGTCCCACGCAATCTTGGAAGCACCCCTGTCGGCCGGTCTTGAAAAACCCCCGCCGCTGGGCACATACGACGGGACTACCGATCCAGACGAGCACATAGAAAACATCGACGCCCTCCTAGATTATAGAGGGTTGCCCGGTACAATCAAATGTCGTCTATTCCCGACGACCCTGCAAAAAAGGAGCCATGACGTGGTACAAAAGTTTGCCCGATGAATCCATCACTTCTTGGAAAGTGCTCGGCAAACTCTTCTCCAGGCACTTCACAGCCTCCCGGAGACACCCGAAATCAGAAGCGTCCCTAGAGGCTATCATCCACGGAAAAGACGAATCCCTACGGGCCTACATAGAAAGGTTCAACAAAGAGGCCGTGCAGGTGTCCACGACAGCCCATATGAAGAAGTTCCTGCTCGAGCGAGGCCTCCGACCACGCTCAGACTTCTCCAAAGCCGTCGGGATTGAAACACCTGCCACCTTGGACGAATTCTTCCTCAAGGCTCAAGCATTCATACAATACGAGGAAAAAGAGGCCGCTCATGCAGTCCGCAACTCGAGACAAGAAGAGAACACCAAAGGTGCTCGCCAGGACGATGCTCGCCGAGGGACTGACAAGAAAAAAGACGACAAAGGGCGAGACCCGAAAGACTATAAAGCGCCAGCAGGGAAGTTTCGAGAATACACCCCACTGAACGCATCCCGGGAATGCATCTTGAACGAGTGCGCCAACGCAGAGTTCCAAACGGGCAAAGTCTGCTTCCCTAAAACCATGCCCGCGCAGCCGAACGTGGACAAATCGAAGTTCTGCCGGTTCCATAAAGGCCACGGGCACAACACAGAAGACTGTATTCACCTGAAAGACGCGATAGAGATACTGATCCGAGAAGGACACTTCCCTGACTGGGCCGGGGGATCTTCCACCCTTTCTACTTACAGCCCGTGGGAATTTCCCCCTTCTGCCATGGTCATCTCCAGGGGAGGATTCAGCAAACTCACCGTCGGATCCGTAAAACGAAAATTCGACGAACTAATCTCGGCAAGTTCGAGCAAAGCCGCTACCCTCGACCTAGCCAAAGGCGGCCCATCCTCCATATCTTTCTACAAGGATGAACTGCCCGGTGGAGCGCCCAATGCAACCATCCCCCTCCTTATTCGAGCTCGGATGGCCAACTTTGACGTACGCCGCATTTTAGTTGATCAAGGTAGCTCAGTGGACATCATGTACTCCCAGTTATTCAAGACGCTGCAACTGGACGACAGCCACCTCACCTCCTACGTAGGATCCGACCTACAAGGTTTCAACGGCACCGTGACTAAACCACGGGGTTTCGTCGAGCTCATCGTCTCGATCGGTTTGGCAGAGACCGCAAGGGCCGTCAAAGTCCAGTTCCTGGTCATTGATTGCCCTTCAATCTACCAGTGCATCTTAGGGCGCCCGACGCTGGCCGAATTAATTGCAGTCCCCTCGATCGTGCATCTTAAGCTCAAGTACTACACAGCCAAAGGGCAAGTTGCAACGCTCAACGGCGACATCGAAGCGGCCAGAAGGTGTTTCGAAGCCTCCGCCAAAGGACTCAGCTCCATAAAAGCTGCCCAGGACAAAACAACATGCATTGCGGGCCCCGAGCCCAACAAACCTATGCCCCGCATTGACACCATCGACCTGGATAGCCGCTTCCACAAAGAATCTGAAAGAAAAACAGACACGAAGACACCAGAGGAGGGTCTCTGCCTGATCCCCGACGGAGACTTCGAACTGATAGTCCTCGGCAACGACCCGACCAGAGGCGTTAAAGTCGGTACAGATCTGCCCGAACTAGCCAAAAGGCAACTCAAGGCCTGCCTCAGAGAGAACGCCGACCTCTTCGCATGGAGCGCGACCGAGATGCCCGGCCTCGATCCAGAAGTAGCATGCCACCACCTGACGATCGATCCCGAGTGCAAAGCCGTCGCCCAGAGGAGGATAAAGTAGTCCTCGGAGAAAACGGCTGCAGCCGAACTAGCTGTTAGGGATCTCTTATAGGCCAATTTCATATCATAAGCCAAATACACTACTTGGCTCTCCAATGTTGTACTTGTGAAAAAATCTAATGGAAAATGGCGCATGTGCATTGATTATACCGATCTTAATAGGGCTTGCCCTAAAGACGCTTATCCTTTGCCTAGCATAGATAAATTAGTTGATAATTCCGCAGGTTTCAAACTTTTATCATTTATGGACGCATATTCTGGGTACAACCAAATACCCATGTCGAAAACGGACAAAAAATATACGGCCTTCATGACCGAGTCGGGCAACTACTACTATAACGTAATGCCTTTCGGTCTGAAAAACGCCAGAGCTACGTACCAACGAATGATGAACAAAGTATTCCAGGCGGAGATCGGCGACATGCTCGAAGTCTACATGGACGACATGATCGTCAAATCCCAAGAGGAGATCGACCATGCCGCCCATCTCAAGAAGGTCTTCGAACAAGCCCGAAAATGCAAAATGAGATTCAATCCTGAGAAATGCACCTTCGGAGTCCGAGCAGGAAAATTCCTCGGTTTCTACCTAACCGAACGGGGGATCGAGGCAAATCCGGACAAGTGCAGAGCCTTTTCAGAGTTCCCAACGCCGGACTCTAAAAAATCCATTCAGTCCCTGAACGGCATGCTCACATCACTGTCTCGATTCGTAGCCAAGTCAGCCCAGCACGCCCTCTCACTCTTCAAACTCCTTCGAAAGGAGACAACTTTCGAATGGACGGACGAATGCGAACACGCTCTGACTCACCTCAAACAAGCTCTCTCGCGCCCGCCCATACTCTCGAGGCCTGAATCCGGAGAAATCCTCTATCTCTATCTGGCCGTTGCTACCGAGGCTGTCAGCCGATCTCATCAGAGAGACACCGGAAGGCCAAAGACCCATTTATTTTACGAGCAAAGAGCTCCAAGGCCCAGAAATCAGGTACCAACTGTAACACCCCACTTTCCCATATCGAAAATAAACGAATTATAAATACATAAATAATCAGAGTAATACGAGTAGGATGTCACATCTTCTAAACAATTCACTATAACATCACTTTATTTAATATTCATTAAAATAGAATATCCTATACTGCAGCGGAATTCAAAACAGCTTATTAATTCTCATGGCACCACGGCCCCAACAAATAAATCATATCCACTAAACAGGTGGTCCAACAATAATGTCAAAATCAAGATACGTAACAATTTAACATTTAACTGAAAGGAAAACAAAACACAGCGTATCCCAACATCCCCGTGTTACATATCAGAGCGACTCCTAAGACTCGATCAGGTAACACTCGAGAAATCCAAGCACTACTCTGGTACCTGGTTATCTGTACTCCCGAAGAAGCACAGACACAACAACAGAAAAGGGGTGAGAATTACATTCAATAAATATACGGTGAAATATCACATGGTTAAGGAGTAGTATCTACACCACACACAAACACAATCATAAACAGATTCTCACACCATAAATCACACGACAACATCATTACATGACATTTACAAACAGTCAGATGAATGAAAATGTAACTATCGACTCTACATGCATGTGGTACCAACAGAGCATAAGCCCTCAACAGATGCCATTATATTAGAGGCAATAACAAGGCATAAGCCTTCGACAATGCCAATACAGGCCAACAACAGAGCATAAGCCCTCAACGACATATGTATGCAATATGGACATCCAATCAACACAAGGCTTCAGCCTTCAACTCGTTGCCATTTAGGCTATCAACCAGCTCAACAACATGCAACTATAATTTTATTATTTTGTAGTTACATTCACAACAGTCAACACAAACTTATCACAATATTTTATGTCCAAAGCATAACTCTTACAGTCTCTCTATGTTTACCTAAGTCCTACAGTTTAAGTAACTCAGAAAGGCATTTATTTCACTCAAGGATCGGGAGAAAATCACAAAAATGGAAAATTCTGCACACTAGCGTAACCATACGCGTACAGCTACCCCATACACGTACGCCTCTTCTCCCATACGCGTACCACCAGGACCAGTTTTGCACTAAAAATTCTCCCATACGCGTATCACTTTTCCATACGCGTATGGCCTCCCTTCCATACGCGTACCATATGCGTTCCACCAGAAGTTGCACTATGTTGGGACAGGACTGCGTATCATACGCGTATAGCCCCCTGGGTTTGTCCCTCATACGCGTATGGCCTCAACCCATACGCGTATCATACGCAAACTGACAGGAAAATTGTCTTTCCAAGTCTGCATTCGCACCAGTCTGTTCTCACTCGTTTTCATCACTTCCCGTCTGCGATTTCAGGTCTAAAACATCATAATTTCACCTATTAACTCACACCTTTCATCTAGATTCATTAACCTATTATGCTACATCAATTTTAACATGATAACCACCCAATTCCTACTCATCAAATTGGACAGTTTTACACTCAGATTCAGTTCTTTTATGAACACAACAACAACTCAACCAACATCCAAAACCACACAAAAATTCATCAATCCAAAACAGAATTTCGTCCACAATCATACAATACTCATTAATCATGAAGAACAACATACAATTCAAATCAATTCACACATCAAAGAAGGAATCAACATGTCAATTATGAAACCTAAAGAGGGAAAGGAACCCTCACTACCCTCTCATGTTGTAATCACCATTTAGAGAACCCATTCTCCCCCCTTACCTTAGAATTGAGCTTTGATCCTTCAACAATGGTGGAGTTCTTCTACCTCTTGCCCTAGCCTTTTTCTCTGTTTTCACATTCCTCTAAATTTTGCCAAAAGAAACTATTCCTTCTAATTTTTCTTTATTTTTATTAATCTCTCCTTAATCCTTAATTTGCTAATGGGCTTACTACACACCTTCCCAATTACTAATCACTACTTGGCCCAATTAACTAATTAATCATTTTACTATTTACCAATTAATTATTAAACTAATATAATAAAAATTAAATATCAGTTTAAGACACCAAATACACCCAACAATTACGTAATAAATAAATATCGAAAATTGGGGCGTTACACCAACAGATCGAGAAAGTCGCCCTCGCACTAATCACAGCAGCCAGGAGACTAAGGCACTACTTGTTGGCACACATTGTGGTCGTACGCACCGAACATTCCATAAAATAGCTCTTAGGTCGCCCCGATATGGCCGGAAGAATGCTCCGCTGGTCCCTGGAACTCGGAATTCAACATAAAGTACGAGGGGAGGAAGGCGCTAAAAGCACAGGTCCTAGCAGACTTCGTAGCTGAGATGGCTTTCCCGGACACGACGACATGCAGCGCTCAGAAATGGACCCTGTACGTGGACGGAGCCTCCAGCCCATCTGCAAGCGGAGCAGGCATCATCTTAGAAAACGGAGAAGTAACGCTAATAGAAGTATCTCTATCGCTTTCCTTTCCAACCTCCAACAACCAAGCAGAATACGAAGCGCTGCTCGTAGTGCTACGCCTCGCTGACGACTTGGATGCTGAGGAGGTCGAAGTATTCACCGACTCTTAACTGGTAGCTTCGCACATCTCCGGAGAATACCAAGTCAAAAGCAACCATCTCGCCGGATAATTGAGCCTCGTGCACGAAAAGATGGCCCGGTTCAAGAACGCCATAGTAAAACATATCCCCAGGGAGCATAACGCCCGAGCGGGCGTTTTGTCGAAACTCGCCAACACAAGGAAGAAAGGGGGCAATAAGTCCGTGATCCAGGAAATACTGCCCAGACCCAGCACCGAACCCCCGAACGGCCTAACGCTTGTCAGCGTGATCAGAGACGCGTCTTGCTGGATGACCCCCGTATACAACTATCTCACGAGCGACCTCCTGCCGAGCGACCCCAAGGAAGCCTCCACAATCAGGAGAAGAGCCTGCTCGTACGTCCTAGTCGAAGATCGGCTCTACCGACGAGGGTTCTCCATACCCCTCCTCAAATGCGTCGACGAGGGCACCGTCCCCCACATACTCCGAGAGATAGACAAAGGCATCAACTCCCAACACCTAGGGGGAAGATCCCTCGCTAGGAAAGCGCTCCGAGCCAGGTACTATTGGCCCACCGTGCAGGACGACGCCAAAGAATACGTAAAGAAATGTGACAAGTGCCAACACTTTGGAGACATGCACCTAGCACCCCCAGCGAACTCAAGTCTTTGTCGTCCCCTTGGCCGTTCGTGTGGTGGGGCATGGACCTCCTCGGCCCATTCATGATCAGGAGCAATCAGAACAAATACCTCATAGTCGCAGTCGACTACTTCACCAAATGGATCGAAGCCGAACCGTTGGCCAAAATCACGTCTTTGAACGTACTAAGTTTCTACAAAAGGAACATCCTCGCCCAGTTCGGAATACCCCTGGCTATCATCACCGACAACGGCACCCAGTTTACCGACGGGCGCTTCCAGGAATTTGTGACAAAGTTAGGAACTAAGCAACACTTCGCGTCAGTCGAACACCCCCAGACGAACGGGCAAGCCGAGGCCGCTAACAGAGTAATTCTGAGGGGCATCAAAAGAAGATTGGACGAAATCAAAAAGCGGTGGGTCGAGGAGCTACACAACATCCTCTGGGCCTATTGCACCACCCTCCATTCCACAACCGGGGAGACTCCTTTTCGACTTACTTACGGGACAGAAGCCGTGATCCCCGTCGAAGTGCATGTGCCCACTGGGCGCACCGAGGAACCCCTCGAAACGGAAGGCAACCTCGAGGAGATTAGAGAAGAGCTCGACCTGGTCGAAGAAATTCTAACAGGGGTCGCTATGCGCAAAGCTTCACTCAAACAAAAAATCGCCCTAAGACACGACGCAAAGGTCATTAAACAAGAATTCGAGGTAGATAGCCTAGTGCTCAAAAGAAACCACAAGGACTCCCGAGAAGGCAAACTAGCCGCAAACTGGGAGGGCCCCTATCGCGTCCGAGCGAATACCAAAAATGGGGCATACTACTTAGAGAACTTACAAGTAGAAGAACTCGCTCGACCTTGAAACACCGGAAAACTCAAGCAATATTACAGCTAAAACACAGGTGCGGACCGAGTACACGCCGAGCACCTAAGGAAATGAGACAAAAAGACAGAAGTCCGCTCTCTTAATCGAGCAGGCTCCTTATCCTTCGGGTGGGCACGAATACCGAGCACTCCCGTCGTAAACAAGTACCATGACGGCAGAGCACCCCGCTCGCGAGGGGACCGTTCACGCCATGTGGCTCAGAACTCAGCACAACGAGACCCGAGACTCACCCTCGCCAGGCACATATCCCCGGCAATCGACCACAGTTCCACACACTGGGCGATCGATACACTACAGTCGAGCAAATCTTCCAATTAAACAAAAACAAACATACACGCGAAAAAGCACAACAACGATACTTTATTCATCATCCACGAGAATTACAAAGTACACATCAAATAAAAGAAAAACGCATTATTCTGCCCGACGGGCGAACTCCTCCGAATGGAGATACTGATACCAATCCTCGTCCCACTCAGTCTCAGAACCGTCAGCATTAACCACGACTGTCACACCTGAAGACTGAGCCTGCGCGTCCAAACCCCGGCCCTCCCAACGACGAGAAGCAGATCCGGTCGAGACCTTCTTCTTCTTCTCCTTCATCTCCTTCACTCCAAGAGAGCATGAGGTTGAAGAAACTTTTCCTCCCTTAGCACCATCCATTCCTTCGTAAAAATGAAGAAGGAAAGGTCCATGAGACCTCCTTTTATAGAAGAAGAAAAGGGATAGAAACGCTTGGGAAACGAAAAAAGTAATTAAAGGACAAAGACGTTGGAAACCAGCGACACGCTGTCCAAGGAGTCAAAACGCATGCACACAGACTCCAAGAAACGGGCACGACAAACAATAACGTTGAAAACTAAGTACTTGCTAATTAAAATGGGCAAAAAGCCCGGAAATGTGCCCAACTACGACCATAAAGACCGAGCTGGTATTGTGCTTACGAAATCAAAACGGGGGGCATACCTCCGGAATAGCATTAAAAAACAAAGGCTCGCAGGCCAAATACTTAAACACAGAAAAACCCTCATACACCTTCTGCCATCTGGACGTCCCCGGCCTACGAGTCACTGGCTCTTCCCCAAAGTTCGGAGAGACGATCTGATCCCCCTCCACACAATGATATGGCCCGGTCCCCTCGGTCACCAATTCCACCCCAGGATTCTTCAACTTAAGCTGGGCCATAGTAGAACTGTAGGTGTCCTCGGCAGCAGCGACACAATCGCCCCCCAAGACTCTGATGTACTGGATCAGATCCGCCCGGGTCAAAAGAGCTCTCTCCTCCTCCATCTCATCCTCAGCAGGAGCCTGAGATCGACGAAGAGAAGCCTCCTTCACCAAGGAAGACAACATCGCTCCATACAGAGTCCGAGAGAGCAAAGTATACTGACCCTGCACGTCCGCCAGAGCATCCTCCTTCGCACTCAGCCGAGCCTTCACGATCGCCAACTCCTCACCCTGCTCCTTCAGCATCTGGTCTCGCTCCACTAGAGCAGACGTCTTCACCTTAACATCCTCCTCGAGCAGCCTCGCCGCTTTCGCAGACAAGGGCGCCGAACGAGCATAAAGGGTAGCCAGCTCGAGAACCCGAACCACGGCTGAAGCATCCTACACCAGAAACCTTTGCCAAACAGAGGGCTCCAAACCTTCGATATGGAGAGACTCAGCACGAGGAATGGTCAGAGCGGGCCCTCCCTCAAAGAACCGGGGCTGGAGGAAGCATGAAGGGATGGTAAAGATATCGCCGGCCTCCTCTTGGGTCAGATCCACGGCCTCAACCCTCTGCCGCTTGTGACGAACCAGCGCATCCGGGTCCGGCTGCTGACGAATAGGAGAAGGAAGCACCGTGACCGGCCTCAGGGATTCACCCTGTTCAGAAGCCCGCAACGGGGAACCAACAGCAGCTGGGGAGGAAGAGGAAGCGCCTGAGCCTGTCGCCGAAGACCTCTGCACGGCAGCCAACCTAGGACCATCACTCTTCTTGATAATCCCTTTGGTCTTGCTCGCCTGTCTGAGCATCCGATCATGACGCTCCCGATCCATTGACTCTGCAAAGAAAAATACACGAAAAACGTGAGAATCAGCCCGTCATAAGATCACTACCAAAAACTACAACAACAACAACAAAAATGACAAGTTAGAATAACAAAACAAAAGAAAGGGGGAGAGGCAGATACCCAGATAGGCAAATGCACCCTCATTAGTCCCGCTGGCCAGAAGTTCCTTTATACTAATCACGCCCGGTTCCCTGACAATCTCCCCGTCCTCATCATCTACAGGCTTCCCCGAACGATCCACCTTAGCGACCGAGGGAAGGCCCTGCACGAAGTTCTGAAGGAGGGCATAATCGCCCCGAGCATCCTCATCCAAATCCGAAAGTTTGGTGATGTACTGGTCGGTACCATACTCGAAATGATCCTGAGACCAGAAAAACCTAAACTTATGCCTCCGAGTAGTGACAGGCTCCCCAATATCGTTAAGCACCGGACGACCATGGATGTCTACGGTCGGAACCCGAGAGAAGACACTGTCACGGGCCTCCTGGGACTGAGGGCGGATGAGGAAGAAGCGGGGCTTATAATTTTTCAAGTAATTTGAGTAAGACTTAAAAATCTTCTTAGACTGCTTCAAGGGTACCCATCCGAAATGACCATTCCTCACCGTGCGTTGCACATAGAATATATAAAAGAACAGAGGAATTGTCTCCCCTATCTTCGGGTAAGAGCAGACCAGCTCGAACGCCCGGTTGAAAGCGATCGAATTAGGATGAAGCTGTGCAGGGGCCACCTCCAGGTGGTTAAAAACAGCCATCTGAAACTCAGTGAAAGGCACACTGAACCCCATCTCCCGGAAGACCACCTCGTACATTGGGAGCAGATCGGGGGTATACACGTCACAGATACAATCCTCTTCAGCCGGGATAAGAACCGACCACCCATTCCTAGAGGTATCCTCGGAAGGATCCACGTAACCCCCAATCTCCGTACAGATGTATGAATCGTCCTCCACGAAGTAAGTTTCAATATCAAGCGCTTTTTGAAGCACCCAGGCCGACAGAGGCACCTCCTACTGGGCCGGAGGAGTAGAGGACGACGAACCCGATGCTGACGGACGCCCCGTTTCGGCCATATTTCACCTGAAATACAGGGGAGAACAGTGAATTCGAAATTTAAATCAAATCCACCCTTCCACCACCGTTCAGAGTGAAAGGGCGCACCAATGATCCAAGGACCGAACGACCCACGACCTTGCCCTTCTCCAAAAAAAACAGAATCAGAGCAAAAGGAGACTCGCGCCAAAGGAAAGGGCAAAGACGCACGTTACGTCACAATAACCTATTTTCCTAGAAAAAACGCTAAAAACATATTCACACATAACCAAAACTCCTAAACCTCAGTCAACAAGCTGGAATGTAGCCGTAAGCGAAAGTTTCAACCATACGCCGCCACTAGCAGCGGAGAAATCATCTATCTCCGCCGCCTACCACCAGCTTCATCCTATATCTTCGTCAAAATCATTCCTAAAGATCTACCTTAACCACATGCAAACGATTTCTAAAAACAATCAAAGCATGGAAAGCTAAAAATGAAGGTAAAAACGAACTTACGAGTAAGATTCTGACGGAAGAAATGAAGAATAGAAAGAAGAACACCACAACAAAGCTCACGGTCGGCGGCGGAGGGAAGAGAACAAAGCAAAAGAATTTGAAAAGTTTGGGAGAAATAACGGACCCTGATATTTATAGGCTACTGAAGACGTCACGTGCGCCGCACATGGGGCTCTGCAAAACGGCATGGCAATCATTAACCCTAATAGCCTACGAATAGGGTAGCCATCATTTCGCATTAAATGCGACACGACCCCCAACTGACTTTTCTGAAGCAACACGCCTCCTACCTCCCGGCCTGACCTTTCTTCTCCCTGGAAGCTTTAGGCCAACCCTCCTCGGATACACAGGGCACATGTCCCCAGGAAAATCCCCCAAATAAAAATTCCTCTAAGTCGTCGCTCCCATGAGCAGAAGCAACAACTTGGGGGGCTCCTGTTTTGGACCGGCCCAATCACCCTTATTGGGCCGATCCAGCCTTCGGCCCAAGGCATCCTGGACACGCGCGTGACAGCCTTCCCCGGCCCGTTTCGGGAAAACACCAAAGACAACCGACCACGAGAGAGCCTCGTGCCTGGTAAGCATCCAGCTCAGGCGTTACCTAAATCCACGCCCTAGAAAGTGGAGCCGATTTCGCTTAAGGATACCCTATAAATAGCCCTCTAACCTCAGAGGGCAAGGTAGTCTTTTTCTTACCCCAAAATTCTCTCACTTTGTTGTACCTTGTGGAACATATACTTACTTTGCCATCAGAGTGCCTTGCAGGTACAACCCTTTTTCCCCCTCTCAACCGTTCCGGATTTCAAGCCTTCATTGTTGTTGGCCATCTGATCTGCTCGGTAAGATCAACTGGTATCACACCGTGTTAACTCTAATGATGCAACAGGTTGTACATCATCATGAAACATGACGTTCTCTTGAATTTGATGGACGCTTGAGATTATTTGTTCACCTTAGACTTTTTAACTGGAAACATAGATTGCATATGTTGTTGAAATTGCAAATTATTTTCAGTCATTCGCTTATTATTTTTAGCCATTTACTTGATAATTTCTTCCAAATATGATTGTGTGTCAGCTTTCAATGATGCATTTTGTTGAAATTGTTGATATGGCCAAATAGGTTGCTCTTCAATATATGAGTATTGTCCTTGAATATCACCTACCATTTAGGCCTCACCACAAAAATTAGTATCTAACAACATAGGACATGCATCATTACCATGAAAATTTGAAGAACAAATATTGCAAATTGCAATTGGAATATGATTTTGATAGCATGATTGATGTTCTCGTACTTCCATCAAATTAATAAGATAAGCCAACTGATCCAATGAGTCTCCTTTTTTTTTACACGAAAAAACAAATATAAATAAAATAAATTCAAACAAATACGAAAGCACGAAATTTAATCTAATGAAGACAAGTAAAAAATTTGAGAATGTTTTTGGAATTTTTTTTACACTAAGAAAACAGTAAAGAATTAATTAAAAATAGAAACAAAGAGGAATGTGCGATTTTTAGGGTCGAAATATTTTAGAATTCTATTCTAAAGGGGTACTGTTCCTCGATTTTTTTTCTAATTTTCTGGAAAAAAATCGGAGCAAATCGAAACAGTAGGTTTCAAAACTTACCTGATAGGATGGAAAACTTACCATTGTCTGTAACTGGTATTGCAATCCTGAAAATCAACAAACACAACAACAACAACAAAAACAAGAAAATGCTAGCAAGAACCCTATACCTATGACTCTAAAATTAGTTAATAATAACAAGAATCTCCGGCAACGGCGCCAATTTGACCCGTTGTCGCGCACGGATAAAAAACGAGTGTTTTGTAAACTGTAGTAACGACGGTAACGACAACTCGGATATCGTCTCACATGGATTCTTAGTTATTACTAACCAATTGGAAATCAAATTAGGGGGTTTGTTTTGGTATTCGATTAATAAAAAGTGATTATTGAAATAAGTTGTTATGAAATAAGTGATTATGAAATAAGTCAATCTATAGATTCAGTTCCTACTACCATCGATTATTATAATTTTAATTCCCTAATCGGATTGTCTAGTCCTATTTGGATACAAACTCAATGACAAGCACTGTGAGGTTTGCAAGACGTATGATCCTATTGTCCGAATTAAGCAAACGGAATAAATTCTCATGAATTAAGCAAACATGATTGATCAGACACAAAAACAAAACAAATTAAGCAAACGTGACGTGACGTGCCTATGTTAGGATCATACAATCAACCAAAATTGAATCAATATATTTCATGAAATTGAATTAAGCATACAAGAACACAAAATATCATTAAAAGGAATTAAACTAAAATTAACATTATACTAATTTCAAGTGTTGGAACCTGAATTACAGTAGATTGACTCAAGGGCGATTAGTTCTCCATGAGTTCGTAAAAGCTCCAGAAAATTTCGTGAAAAGTAAATAGTAAAAATGTGATAGTTAATTGTACGACCAAACCTAGGTACTAGAGAGAACCAAACGATTTACAGCCCAACTGGGTCAAATACATAACTCAGCCCAATACAAATGACCCAAAACTAAATAAAAACTAATGCTGCAACTTCAAATGCAATTCTGGAAAATATGCACTCCAAATCTGACTTCGACTCCAACAGGAAAATTGTAGCTCTTTCTCTTAGCTTTTCGGAGATTATTAGAATGCCTCGATCTGATTCCTGGAGCTCCTGATATGATTGTTTTAGTGCAGACTACTAAAGCTGAAAAATAAGTACGAAAATTAAATAACAATTAAAATATAATAAAATATAAAAACATAATAAAATAGAAAATTAAACAAACCAAACCACTGAAATGCCTAAGTACAAACATAAAGAAACATGCATCAACATGCATTGATCAGTAACCTTGAATTGACTTATGTTGGCCTTCTATTCGTAGTTAAGTTTAATTATCCTGACTTTACTATACATTTTGGTTTTAAGTCTGGAGGAATGAGTGTACCTTTTGCAAGCTCATCACGGTATGATAAGATTTCTTTTGTGCAATCCATTTCCAAATTCATCTTTGATCATCTTGACATGGCTAATTTCCTGTGGTGTCGTTTTATTTTACCTCCCCGTTTCACTTGGGAGGACGGCACGCTAGACCCTTCACGCGAAATTTGGAAGGAGAATGCGCCCGTGGTGGGATGAATTTTATTTCAGTTCTTCCTACGATATCACACGAACTTTCTTATTTGTCCTACGAGTAGGAAAGGGGAAAAAAGATCTCAACTAAACCCTAGGAGTTTGCTAAGTGTGGGGATTTCACCTAGACTAGAAATTCTGGAGTCCGGGAGGTCGGTTATACATAGGGAAGTGTTTAAACACCCTACATATCTGTAGTACTCTACAGGAACCTTCTCTGTGTCATTGTGTTTGTGTTTATTGCTAATGATTGGGAAAGTTTCTCCTTTGTGTTAGGAGAAGGAATTGAATTGATTTGAAAAGACAGACAGATAGACAGACTGACTATTTTTGGTATTTTATTAGCTCGCTGAGATTCCTTGTGAACCTCATGCCTACATATCCCTAGTGGAAGTCAGAGCTTAATGTAGTTCGGGGAACTAACTAGGGAAATTAATTGTTTTTGGTGCCTTGCTTGAAGCTCAAGGTTGAAGCTTGGAATTAAATCTCTGTTTACAGTAAAGAGACATGAAATTATCTCTACAGAGAGGTATTTGTACTATTCTACCACAAACATTTTGAAGGAGTGACAGAATAACTGAATTCATTTCATTCAAGAGGGGGACCTTACTTGGGTGTACAAGTATGCCAGTCAGATGCCTCTTAAATGAAAGAAAGATGCTCATCCAAATTAGGGAAAGTGTACAAGTCTGGGGATGTGCCAGAGCATGTCTTTCAGAGTCCTAAATGGGAGACTTTGATTGAAATTGAAATTGAAATGTTTGTTTGTTTGAATGTGGTAGAGTAGTAAAAATATCTCTCTATAGAGATAAGCTATGTCTATCTACTGTATGAAAGATTTGACTTTAGCTGGCTTGTATGAGGCCCAAGCTTGAGGCTTTTTGATTGATTAATTAATATTATTGACTCTGGGAGATGACTCCACTGGGGATTAATTACAGGGTATTTTTGTGTTCTGTACAAAGCCCAGAATTGAGGCTGACTCTGTTTAGGGAGACTCTATTTGTGTGCCTTGTACAAAGCCCAAGGTTGTGGCTGACTGTTGAGGATAATTGAATGAATGACTTTATTTTATGTGCCTTGTACAAAGCCCAAGGTTGTGGCTGACTCTAGCTAGGGAAAACATTATTTTCTGCCTTGTATAAAGCCCAAGGTTGTGGCGGACTCTTAAATAAATGAATTGAGTATGGATGACTATATGGGGAAAAGATCCTAAGTGTTAGGAATCTTTGACACATGAAAGATATGGTTTATCTGCCTTGTACAAAGCCCAAGGTTGTGGCTACTGAGTGATGAAGAACTCACTGGGGAGACTCTATTATCTGCCTTGTACAATGCCCAAGGTTGAGGCTGACTCTTGACAGGGGAGTTTTATTGTTTGGTGCCTTGTATGAAGCCCAAGGTTGAGGCTAACTGTTTTTGTTGGTTTTAACTCTACTGGAGATTAAAAAGACTGTTTTTCTTTGGAAGCTAACCCTTTCCAGGGATTTTGACTCAACTGGTGAATTTGTCTGTTAAAAGACTGACTTTATCATGTTTTTTGGAGGCTGACCCTTTCCAGGGGTTTTGACTCTTTTGGGGAAATTATCTCCTAAGAGAATGAAATTATTGTTTTGACATTTTAAACAGATGTTGGAGGCTAACCCTTTCCAGGGGTTTTTTTGTTGAAATGAAGGAATGGATTGATTTTAAATGACTTTGGAGGCTAACCCTTTCCAGGGATTTTGGATTTGAAGGATTGGTTTTAATTGACTTTGGAGGCTAACCCTTTCCAGGGATTTTTTGTTGAAATGAAAAGATGGCAGAAAGATTATCTAGTGAGACTTCTTGTTTAAAGCCCAAGATGAAGGCTGACTCAATGCTGAGAATGACCAAAACATAGATCCTAGACTCTGCTAAGGAAGATTGATGAAGATAAGGGTGACAGAGACTGTCCATGTCTCTCATTCCAAAAAGGTGTACTCAATGCAAAATTGAGACAAACTTAGCTTGTTTTAAGTCTGGTTTAAATTGGAAGAAACTCACCAGGGTAGGCTAAAAGGTGACTAAAGACCTGTTCCTATGTTTGTAAGAAACCTGATGGGTCCTTGTATACAAGCTCAAGAGGAAGCCGGAAATGCTTTTAAGAAGCCTGTGGGTCCTTGTACAAAGCCCAAGAGGAGGCTAATCGAGGGTCCTTGTTATAGCACAAGAGAAAGCTTATGTGGTTTTGAACTTATTTTGGCTCTAAGCAAATGGGTAAGAGGTTTCACCGGGAATAATTCCTCTTTGGGTGGATGTGTCCTATTTATTTGGATTCTAAGGTTTTTGCCAAGATGTTTCACCGGGAATAATTCATCTTGGGGGTTTGAACTACAGATCTCTAATTAGGAAAGAGCCTTCACCGGGAAGACATTCTCAATCCTAGGTCATATTCCTATAATATATATATAGTTTAACTGTCCTAAGGTTTATACTCAAACGCAGTTCTAAACTAATATATGCACAGTTTATATTTGACAGTAATTTAAATAAAGACTGTAAATTGAAAGCTTGTAAAGCCTAACCTGGATGGAGTGGAGGCCATTGAAGAAGTATGTACAGAGCCTCAACAGTAATTTTTGTTGTTTTGTTGATAATAGTTGAATATATATGATAAATAGTTAATGGTTTTTGAAAACAGAAGAAGTGAAGATGGACAAAGGTCACATAGGTATCTGAAGAGTTTCACCGGGAATAATGCCCTTCAAATACCAGAAGAATGTTTTGAAAATAGAAAGAAGATTTTGAAAATACAGTTTTGAAAACAAGCTAAGAAGAGAAGATTTTTGGGACTTACACTCTATTAGAGGCCCAGTACTTTACAGTACTGGTGATAAAAGCAATTTGAAAAAATGATTTGGAATGATACAAGGTTTTGTTGTTTGAAAACCCTAATCATTTGATTTTATCAGAGATTGAAAATAGTTTTGAGATTTGACAAAAGTCAACTTAATTAAAGCAAAGATGAAGATCTATGCCTAATTAAGACCTAAGTGATTAGGGTTTTATCATAAATTTATTTACAAAAATGATTAGGTTAAAACAAAGTGAAAATATGTATTAAAGTATTTAAGAAAACACCTAAAAACATACTATTTTAAACCTAATAAAAACATGTGAAATAAATAATATTTTTATGATCTTTTTTATTATTCACAAAATAGAGATATTAAATAGCATGTGTGTAAAAAATGAAGTGAAAATAAATTAATTTGATAGGTTAATTAATTATATGAAGTTGTGAGAAAATTGAAGTAAATAAGTGATAAAAAATAATGTTTTGGCCTCACCATGGTTTGAACCCACGCCCTTGAAGCCAACAACTCAAAATAACACCACTGCGCCAACGCGCGTTTGGTGTTAGTAAGTTGCCTCCACTTGGTCATATTTCAAAACAGGTTGTAATTCCTTAAAAAATAAAAGAATCAAAAAGTCTGGGGCGAGGGGGATTCGAACCCCAGACTTGTGGCATGATGATACTAAAGGCGCATGTGTGGCCACTAGGGCAAGTTGTTTAGTCGTTTATAAAACGCTTTCAGTTAAATATATTTTAAACCCTCCCCTGAGAAATTAAAAATGGCGCCACCACCATCTTCGTCTTCAACCTCAAGCTCCATGATTTTTTTGAATTTCTGAACTCACTCGTTTCTCAATCATTTGCCATGATGTAAACACGAAACTTGCTCTAAATTCACTCACGATTCTAAATATGTAACTAACATGAACTAATATTAACTACATCTAATTAATTTAACAGAAATCGTGAAGAACCCTAAAATTTCAAAATCAAATTAAATGACTATACTGAAAGATAAATGAATGATGATAGAGGGTTTTCAATCCTCTGATGATGCTGAACAAGATAGAATCGAGCTATTTCACAAAGAGTACTTAAATTATAGAGGTGAAGTTCAGAAACTTACCTCTGAAACTGAAGGTCGTGAGGATGATGGAGAGCACCTGGGCTTGAATGAATGATCTCAATAGCTTCCCTGAGACTCAATGATGCTAACTGGATGCTTATTGTAGCTTGAATCCTCCTGAATTGCTCTATGGACCTCCCTCGATTTCAGCTTCAAGTGAACATGGAGGTTGTTGAATTTGGAGTTACAGGTGAGCTGCAGCCATCTGGTTAGCTCCACTATGACCTAGGGAGTGTGTCTGAATGATTGGTTTGGCCTGAGACTCCCTGAGTTACTCCATGGACCTCCAACTGCAAATGCTTCCAAGTGAGAGCAACAATGGTGTTCCTCCACTTACAGAAGTGATCCAGGTGCTTGGATCACCTCAAATAACCTCCCTTGAGATGTTGGAATGCTCACTTTCCAAAGATGAGCTTTGGTTTGAAGAAAACGATTCTTCTTGCCAAAGAACTTTGAAAAACAATGAACAAGAGGAGAGAAAGAGAAAGCAAGTAATTGAGTTGCTTTGGTGTGTTTTTTGAATGAGAATGAGGCCTCTATTTATAGGCAATTGGTTCAGTACAGCTGCAGAGGAGTGAGCTTCCTTAGTGAGGGAGTTTTGGTTTCTTAGCCATGAAGAAATTCAAAGAATCTCCAAAATGCAATGATGCATTTTCGAGCCAATTCTCCCAACCATTGATCTTGCAGGATCTTAGGGAACATTTCTGATATGTAGCAAGTTTCTATTGGCTTAGGAGAAGATTCCAATTGGTGAATCATTGCTTATCATAAATTCTCAAAAGTAATGATTACATAATCACATGTTCTTGCTTTTGGGAATCTTCTTCAATCTTCATGCCATGGTGAAAATGAATGCATGGCATTGTTTCAGACATGTTATGGGTCGTGTAGCATCCATTCATGAAGCAAAATGCACAAAATTGCAAAGTTCCAATTTGCACATGACCTATAATTTCACTTTATGAGGCCAACTTTGAACAAGCATAACTCCTAGCTCAAATTGAATTTTGAGAAGGTTGAACACAATTTGGAAAGCCCTAAACATCTACTTCAAATCATTAGTTTATGTCTTCTTCAGAATCCTTTGGGAAATTTGTGAAAAATGAGGCCAAAGTTGGAAGAAAACTAGGTTAAAACACTTAGAAAAATTTCTAAGTGTTTATGACCTAAACTTCAAAATTTCCAAAACTTCATAAATGGTTGATCTTTTGAAAAAAGTTCCTTTGTAAGATGTTGTTTTATTTTGCAAGATCTACAACTTTCATGTTGGAAGTTTTTTGAGTTGTGTAGGTGAAATTTTGAGATCTCACCATGCCTTTAAAAACCCTAATTCCCGACTTTTCGCTCCTTGATGAATTTCTTTGAATTTCTTTGGCCAAATGACTTTGACATCCATATATTGATGATATTGATCTTTGAAAGTCATTTTTTTGACCAAAAACCTTAAAAGTCAATGATGATCCTTCACAGTTGACTTTTTTCCTGACAAAGTGAATTTTTGGGCTTTTGTGTAGAAACAAGATCTTTTCCTCAAATGAATGATGTAAATGGATTATATTGAGGTAGTAGAGATCCTTGAATCATGTCTTGAGTTTTGGATTCATTCCCTGATCAAAAGTCAACCATCTTGGTGAATTAGGTCAAAACCCTAATTTGTCGACCATGTGAAAATAATGACTGTAGACTTTGAATTGAAGTGTGATGTCCAGTAGATCTTGTAATATGAGTTATTTGAAGAAGATTGATGTCTTTGAATGACCCTCTGGAGCTTTTTAGGGTTTCCCAAATGTGATCCCTGATTTTAGTCCTTGATAGGCTCAAAACCCTGGTCTGGTGACCTGAGTAAACCTGTACTCATATGACTGGATGTCTAATCAATCATAGATGAGAAAAGTGAAGTTTTTGAGCTCCATGATTGTATTAGAGGCTAATCTTTGTATTGATTGATCCTTTGCCTGAGCTTTCTTGTCTTTGTGCATCCTTGATTAGGTATCAGATGGAGAAATGACTGCTCTGGGTACTTGTCTTGACCTGATGAAAAATCCTGAAGATATGTCATCTCAGGGGGGTCAAAAATTAGGGTATGACAGATGCCCCTATTTAAGTTTCTTTTATCTGGAGGGAGAGAGATTGAGATCTCGATCTCTCCTGCGTAAAAGAGACTTAAATATCAAAGAATGCCCGAATTTTGGGCACTCCTGAGATGTTGTAATTGATAAAATCTTTGCATGATTTGATCCTGTTGTCGCACTTGGCGGGGGATGAGGAGACAAACTCCTGCAGAAATACTTGATGTGGATTCTGGTGAATGGATGGCAATGTAAGATGCGCAATCCATCTTCTTTAACTAAGTGTTGATACTTAGAAAAAGGTAAACAACTTCTCCTCGTTTCGGATGTCCATATCTCGAAACTGGTCTCGGTTGTGTTTGGACAATATCTCAGATAAAGAGAAAATTTCCAACGGTCTGTTTCCTCATCAAACTTCTTATCAGTACTTGGAGACGAGACGCCATTTGATGGTAGTAGAGAAACTTCAAAGGTTTGTTTCCTCGTCAAACTTCTTACCAGCGCTTGGAGATAAGATGCCATTTGACGGCTGTAAAGAAACTTCACCATCTTCCCTTTTGACTTGACGTCTTGGGAAGAATGTCATATGGCCTCATGATCTTTTGAGGGGCTAATGACTTGGTTTGAAGGCGGACGAACTGTTTTCAGGGTGAAAACTGCCATTCGTCAACTGATGCCTGGGGAATCAACGAACTATTTTCCTAAGAGGAAAACTGCCATTCATCGACTCTGTGGGGAGTTAAGCATCCCAGAACAGACAAACTGTTTGAAGAAACTGCCATTTGTCGATCTCTTGAGTATTTAGCAGACAAACTGTCTTTCCTTGGGAAAAGACTGCCATTTGCCAATTGCTAGGGGAGCAAACTGTCTTCTACTGGGAGAGACTGCCATTCGTCGACCCTGTCATGAAAGAAAGTGAGCAAACTGTCTTCTGCTGAAAGAGACTGCCATTTGCTGACTTTGTTGTGATAGAAAGTGAGCAAACTGTCTTCTGCTGAAAGAGACTGCCATTTGCTGACTGCTGGGGAAACAAACTGTCTTCTACTGGGAGAGACTGCCATTTGTAGACCCTGTTACGAGAAAGTGAGCAAACTGTCTTCTGCTGAAAGAGACTGCCATTTGCTGACTCCTGGGGAAACAAACTGTCTTCTACTGGGAGAGACTGCCATTTGTCGACCTTTGTTATGATAAAGTGAGCAAACTGTCTTCTGCTGAAAGAGACTGCCATTTGCTGACTCTGTTGGAGAATCTGAACTATCTTCTGGACGAAGACTATCATTCACTGACTCCGCTGGGGAATCATTTGTCGATCTGCTGGGAGATTCTGAATTTTCCTTTGACAAGAAGTGGCACCTCTTGACCCTGCTGGGGAAATACCAAACCTGTAGGGAGCTCCGGAATGTGAAACAGACTATCTTATCTGAAGAAGACTGTCGAATGTCGCTCTGCAGGAGATTCTCAGTTGAGGGATTCCAAAAGTGAACAAACTATCTCTTTGAGGGAGACTACCATTTATTGACTTGCTTGGGGAAATCTCTCTACATGGATCGTTGTCTTGAAGGAAAAAGTTTCTCCAGGACTTGCAGGGGAAACTTGAGTTCATGCCTTAATGACTTAGGCATTCTCATGATTTAAAAGCCTAATTTGACTATGCAGTTATGATGTAATGTATGCATGAATATTATGACAATAATAAAGTGTAAAGTGAATGTGAACAGAATTGTCGCGGATGTGAAATCCTATGATACGACTGAAATTCTTGTGGATCAGAAGATGTCCTCTTCTTGGAGTTCGAACTCTCTCGGGAATGTCGGGTTATCAGATGTCCGCTGTTTGAAATGAGTAATATGAATTGAAGTAAAGATCCGTCATCGGGAGATGTTCGCAAAGCGACCTCATGGGGAAATATCGGTTCCCGGAGTCTCACCCGTTCTTGGAGCAACTGTTTGCATTCTTCCTATTGTTTGTAAACCTTTAGAAAGAAATTTCACCTTTGTTTTTGCAAGTAAATTCATTTTTATTTTATGAAAACATTTGTTTCAAGAAAAATGACTGTTTAAACTTAAAATGCATTTCAAGAAACTGAATAAGACTAGATTGCAAAGGAAAAACACAAGGCTCAAATTATTATATATGGAATGGTAATCAGCCAAATGCTTGATTCCATGGAGTATTTACAAAGTTGGAAATTGGTAATTTTCGGGAAAAGGGCTACGATGAAACGTGACGACCGTTATCTCTCCCTTCCACTCCGAGTTGTGCTGTATTCGTGCTTCGTAGAAGATGACCTACTGCTGATGAACACTCCGCTATGGATTTTGAATGATCAAGTTTGTCCTGAACACAGTTACTTGCCATATATCCCTAACTTTTGCGTAAACTACCCCTTTCGGGTTTTAAGTTTACCGGGATTGATTATTTATTTTTTTATGTCTCTAACTTTTGCCTGAATCGCCCTTTCGGGTTTTCGATTCACCGAGACGCTCTTTTTTGCCTAAGTCGCTCTTTGCGAGTTTTCAACTTAGCGAGCTGTTCTTTTTGTTTATTTAGGCGAAGTATTTCTTGACTGCGTCGACGTTCACAGGACGGGTGAATTCTTCTCCATCCATAGTCGTGAGTATTAAGGCTCCTCCTGAGAAAGCTCTCTTGACCACGTAGGGGCCGTCATAATTGGGAGTCCATTTCCCTCTCGAATCTGTGAGAAAAGATTGAATCTTTTTGAGTACAAGGTCGCCTTCTTTGATTGTGCGAGGTCGAACCTTTTTGTCGAAAGCTTTCTTCATTCTTTGTTGATATAGCTGTCCGTGGCATAAAGCTGTCATGCGCTTTTCTCTTTGTCTCGTCTTGCTGTCCAAGGACACAACCCATGGAGTCTTCTAAGACGGTTAAGTACATTATCAAAGGTCTTCCTTCTACTGGAGGAGACAGGATGGGTGGTTCGAGCAGATATTCCTTAATGCTGTCGAACGCTTTCTGACAATCGTCTGTCCAGACGCAACTTTGATTTTTCCGTAGAAGTTTGAAAATAGGAGCACAAGTTGCAGTCATGAGATATATGAATCTCGAGATGTAATTCAGACGTCCAAGAAATCCTCTAACTTGTTTCTCGGTTCTGGGTGAAGGCATTTCTTGAATTGCCTTGACTTTGTCTGGATCTACTTCAATTCCTCGTTTGCTGACAATGAAACCAAGGAGTTTTCCTGAGTAGACACCAAAGGTGCACTTGTTGGGGTTCAGGCGAAGCTGAAACTTCCGTAAGCGTTGAAATAACTTTGTCAGATTCTGTATGTGATCTTCTTCGTTTTCTGATTTGGCAATCATGTCGTCCACATAGACTTCCACTTCCTTATGCATCATGTCGTGGAAAAGCGTAGTCATAGCCCTTTGATAAGTTGCCCCTGCGTTCTTTAGTCCAAAAGGCATAACACGGTAGCAGAACGTGCCCCAGGGGGTGATGAAAGCTGTTTTTTCCATGTCTTCAGGTGCCATTTTGATTTGGTTGTATCCTGAAAATCCGTCCATGAATGAGAAAACTTTGGATTTTGCTGTACTGTCTACCAACATATCAATATGTGGTAAAGGAAAATCATCCTTAGGGCTAGCTTTGTTCAAATCTCTGTAGTCGACGCACATGCGGACTTTTCCGTCTTTCTTAGGAACGGGAACAATGTTAGCTAACCACTGAGGGTATTCTGAAGTGACGAGGAAACCTGCGTTGATCTGCTTTTGAACTTCCTCTTTGATTTTCATGGCCATCTCCGGATGAGTTCTTCTTAATTTTTGCTTGACCGGAGGGCATTCTGCTTTTAATGGCAAGTGATGCTCCACTATACTGGTATCCAACCCTGGCATATCTTGATAAGACCAAGCGAAGACATCTGAGAATTCTTTGAGCAGCTGTATCAAACTCTCTCTGATCTCTGAACTGAGCGAAGCTCCAATCTTAACCTCCTTTCTGTTTCCATCGGAACCAAGGTTAATGATCTCTAGAGGCTCATTGTAGGGCTGAATGGCCTCTTCCTTTTGTTGAAGTAACCGTGAAATTTCCTTTGATATTTCTTCGTCTTCTTCTTCCTCTGCCTCGAATACAGGAAACTCAAAGCTTGGAGAAGTCATACGGTCGTACGTTTCAACGGGGTATTTTATGATTAATCTGCATATGTGTGATAAGTTTTATTTAGACAACGATGGAAGACTCGGTGTATGCAGTTAATGAAATTTTTGATGTTTTTTAAGGGTGTTTTTTAGGATTACCAATTTCCGAAAAAAGAAAAGGAAAAACTAAACAAAGGAACAGAATGACATTTTTATTTATGGACAGTCATTTCTTGAAACAAAGACCCTATAAAACAAA